>NC_134457.1:217968502-219183502 GCF_047948215.1 Lycorma delicatula | reverse complement strand
TTTATAACTTTGACTATATTCAGTTATCTGTAAACGCGTATTTTCTCAGTACAATCTGTAGATAGAAAAAAAAAAAACATATATCCCGTGCTATTATGATTTGAAAACGCTTGAATAAGTCGCTGTGTCAGCCAGCCACTCGGTCACGTCTTCTCGGCATATAAGGCTCACGGCAATTTGGAGCAAGTTTAGGGTGGAACAAAGAAAATGAACTGAAATAAACAGCTATTGGATGTAGCTTCAGCCTGTACACTTTACTGTTCAACTTTTTTTCTATGTCGTTTATTATTTTTAATAACGAAATGTATCTTGCATTGTAGTAGACATTTTAGAATATAATTCGACAATGTCTCAATTAAAATTTTTACTTTATTTAAAAATGTAATATAAACGATACTCTAAACTGAAAATTATTCTAAGGTATAGAATTTAGTTAATATTTAAATGGACTGGAAGTAAATGAATCGGTTAGGTTTATGAAGATTAAAAAAAAAATCCGATATAACAATCACTCTTTACTAATGTCAAAGTATCTATTTTGAGAGTAGTGAATTTAATTATTTTTATTATGAAATAGATGCAAGACGAGAACCATACGATTTCTAACGGCGAAAATTTCTAAGCCGGTTACCTAAAGGGGTTCATACAGATACTCAAAAAAAATATTATAAAAGCGTGTATTTTTTTATTTGACTTTAATTATCCTTTATTTATCGTAAAAATGAAAATATAAGAGAATCTGATAACAAAGAGTTAAAATGATTTTATAAAATGACTGTAAACCGCTTCCCAAAGACAATGTCCCAAATGACGATTACAGTTTAATTGATTTAGATAAGCACACATTTTAACCGATCAAAAGATTTTCCAGATTTCGTACAGGAATATTCGATATTTCTGATGGACTAAGATCGATAATTAGTCGATTGAAGTTACAATATAATTTATTTTTAAACTTCTTATATAGGGTAAAAATCTTCATTTACAAACTGTGAATAAATAGGCTTAAGTATAATGATGCATTTTTTAAGTAGACATGTGTATCAAAACGTAAAGTCATTTACGTCTAAATATCTAATGTTTTGGTACTGTAGTTAGATAATAGCGATTCTAAATCTAATAAATTTTAAGTTTATCGATGAAAAAGCCAAGGAATTTTTTTTCAGTTTTGACGTCGGAATATTACATATAGAAAAACAGGCGTACAATGTGGATAAATAAAGGTTGCCAGGTTAGGTTATTACTGTTAATTTTTAAACGCAGATTTGTGAAACAGGTTTTGAAATTAATAAGGTGATTTTTTTTAAATTTAAGGGGACACGATGCAGGTGATCTGAATAAAATAAAATAAAATAAAATAACCGTATTGTCTGAGCGAGAAACTATCACGTTATGGAACAGAGAAATATATTTAAAATTATTATTAAATTACACAGAATAGCAACGAGATTAGTGTCTTCTGCTTCTCCTGCCTCGTGTCCGGCAGTGGATAGTAAGATTTAGCAATATTTCGTGTAATCGGCAAATAACGAATGAAGAATAAGATAATTCTTAGGGGGAAGAATCTCAGGTTAATAGTAGATCAATTCGAAGTAAACGAAGGCATTGCCGGCCTCCGTGGCGCGAGAGTGGTAGCGTCTCGGCCTTTCACCCGGAGGTCCCGGGTTTGAATCCCGGTCAGGCATGGCATTTTTCACACACGCTACAAATCATTCATCTCATCCTCTGTACAATAATGCTTAACTGCGGCCCCGGAGGTTAAACAAAAAAAAAAAAATACGAAGGCATTAGTAACGTCAAAGAACTCACCGCTATCGTACACCCTTCCTTTCTGAGGCAGTGGTAACAGAATTAACCATCTCGTATAGTGATCGATCGTGGACTGTTGGAATTTAAAACTTGGTGCAAAAGATAAGACTTTGATAAGAAGCAGATTATCAAATATTCTGGAACAAAATATTTTTTCGGCGGATAAAAATTAGGAGATTTAATAGGTTTTAGAATAATTTTTAAATATATATCTCAGTGATTCTTAAAATGTTATTAAATATATAAATTAGAATCAGAAGATCCTTTCTTGAAAAATTTACAAAGGTTTTCGTAGTGAAATCGGTTCTCTTAACCGACAATTTATTTTAAGAAGACGTTTAGTTGACCTCTGAATGACTGAAATGAGCAGGCGATAAACAAAGGAAGGAATGTTCAATAAAAAGTCAATTCCTAAAGAGTACGATGTGTTAGAATGTAAATGATAAGGCTAAAAGTGCGCAGAAGTTTAAAAATATATCCTTTTTTTTATTAATGAAGAATTTTGTATATGCTTTATAAAGAGTTAATTTTTTTATGAATGAGACAGATAATTTGATCATTAAATCAGATTAATTTCATTAGCAACAAGATTCAACCTTACTGTACGGCTTTGAAACAAAAATTAATGAATTTCTTGTCGCTATTAAGAAATCTTGTTGGTTTGGTCAAGATTTCTCCAAATTTAATAAAAAAAGTGCCTGAATTTTACACACATTCCAGGTAAAAAATAGTACCATGTGTTGTTTAATATTCGTATAAATTTAAATGTTAACATTAGAAGTACACATGGTGATTTCAGCCTTTAAAAATTAGTCAAGAACACATACGCCAGTAGTTAGCAAACGTTTTCAATTTTCGGTGCCCTTGTTTAATCCAAATTTCCCTAAGGTACTCTAAGTCAAATAGTAAATATACTTTGAGAAATAGCCAATCATTTTATCAAGGGTTACGTAAAAATATATAAAACACAGTATAAAAAAATATAATTAAACAAATTCGAGTAATTATCATAGAGGATGGATGAGCACCGCACATTTTCTATTTTATGAAATTGTGGAATTAAAATAGACAAAGCCACTCTAATTTCCTACTCGACACTGATTTTTGCGGGATTCTTAGATTTTATCACAAAACTGCTGAAAAGCCGGCTTCGCACAAATAAGAGATGCAAATGAAATTAAAATTTTCAGAGCTTTACCACTCAGGAAAGAATGTTTATATTTTACTGACATCTAAAATTTTGTTTTCAACGTAATGTCACAAGACAACTCAATCAGAATAATTTCTCCTGCGGCAGTAAAGTTAGACGGAGAGCAGTGGCCTTAAATGGATCTTAACGTTTTGCAAATTTATTAAAATTATCATTTTGAAAATATTTCTCAAAGCAAGTAATAAATTTCGTATTTCATTCATCCAAAAAATCAACGTTAATTGTGGGCCTGAACGTCCTCAACCTTAATCTTTTTCAAATTGAAGTATGTTGAAAAAATAAGTTATATAATTAATAAAAATACAAGTTTCAAAAGTCGGAAGAGTGAAATTACCTTAGTATTCTTCTTCAGAATCTGTAATGGCAGTAGCGTTGTAGGGCAACTCCATCATATAGTCAGGATACAATGAAGCAAGACTGGACCATAAATTATGTACTCGGGTCTTGTAGTTCCTGTATTTTCTTTTGAAAAATAACTCTGCGAGATGCCCATGCAAGTGGTGCTTACAACTTCCTACCGAGGAACGTTTGAACGCACTTCTCGATTGTCTGTGTATGACCTCCCGTGTCCGGATGTAAGAAATTATATTTGTAGTTAATCGCTAAATGTTGGTAGTCCTCCTATTGCAAACAGTTATATTTCTTTCAGCAATTATTGTACAGGGAAAAATATACTTTTGTATGATAGGTAATAAGGTGGCGTGTGTGAAAGCTGGTGTAGCTAACTCTACAAGGTAATATATTGTTAAAAGTAAAAGATCTGAAACTGTCATTTAAATTTACAGGTATACAAAAAAAGAATATCGGTACTTATCGGTTATACGGGACCCCTACTGAAATCCAATTGTTTGTGCATATAAAATAAAATCACCTACACGTATTATTTATTGTATATGAATTTTATTTTTAACGTTAATCAGACGAGGTTAGCGAGCGAAGCGAGTGCAGGTTATGTTTCATTAGATTATGTTGATTCCGTGTAATAACGTTTTGTGCACTACATAAATATAACCTAACAAAACATTCAACTTCAGTCATTATTCTTTTCTATAGCTTTAGTTATTTTATAACAGATAAAATTCTCTTAATCGATTTTAGAAGATACATGATGATTCCCTGCAGCGAGAGATTTAGTCTTCAGCTGTTAAAAAATGTCAGATAAATATGTTAAATTATACCAAAACAATTTCATTCACAAAATGTTCGTTATAATTGTGTTCTTCCTCTTTAAGAAAAAAATTTAATTTTCTTGTAACAGTTCAAACGTATGAGACAATACATCGCCAAGAAAAAGCCATCGCAAATTGCTGGTCTGCAACATAGATACGTGTTCGAATTCAACCACAAGGCTTTTTGAAAAATTTTCCCTTCAATGGCCAAGTTTTTATAAAGTTAACTACATAATTCATCAAACCAGTCAAATGACTGAAGACAAAAAAAAAACAACATAATTTACTAAATATTTTAAGATATTTTGTTGCTAGTGCTTTCCTGTGAATAACGCAGTCAGTCCATATGCTTCACGAGGTTTGCTTTGAATAAAAACCTGAAAACCTCCGTAACAGCTGAACGTAGAACGAACACCATCAGTACAAATACCGACGCACTTAGTACACTCCAAATTGCTTTCAGATATTAAGTATCAAGTACCATGAACGAATATGTCTTAAGCTTTTGGATTAGCAACGTTTTTTTTAACAGAACAGATCTTTCAATGTTGTCGCCGTCTGTGAAACGTATATAGTAAATCAAGTGAACGTCATTATTATTATCTGCAGCCTCATCTAGCTGCAAACCAAATTTCTTCGCTTTAAATTTTTCAGTTACATGATCATTCATGTCCTCCGCTACGAGCTGTATTCTGCGGTCAATGAAAAAAGGCACTTTTACAAGTACCTTCCCAGCAGACCGTTCTACAGTAACCGGTAGAATGAGCTATTCTTTGTTTGCACTGGGCTTCTTATAATTAGCGATTGCATGTACTAACTTATAAGATGGTAGCTAAGCATTGCTTGATATCGATTTCTACTTATAAAGACGCTCCTATTTTTGATTTTATTTACTTCCTGCTAGTAAAAGTAAAAAGATTTATTAATTACTCTGGGATGAGTGATTTCTGAATGGCGTTTCAATTTATTTGGTGGCATGGACTTTCGTGCCAAAACTTTCATTCACTGAAAACATTGTAGCCTCTCTTCGCCATTGACTTCTACCAGAGTACGAGGATGAACATACGAGAATAGTTAGAGAATTTAAAAGAATTAATTCTGATTTAGATTTGCAAGTTAATTGGAAAACCCAAAGGAGTGGCTTCCTTAGGTTTCTGGCCTTGCAGAGGGTTGCTAAAGTGGTTTGATGCTCTACTAGATATAGGAGCATTCCATGCGTATAAGGACCAGCATAGGCGCTTACTTCGTCAAGATAGACGTTTTGGCGTCAAATCCCGGTTATATAAACTATTTATTTTTTAGGATGGAAGTAGATTGTGTTAGGAACTCTATGATAGAACTGCGGTGTGGAGGGTGAAGGCATTAACCTCGCTCCCGAAGCAGACCAAAGTAGAAAGAGTTTGTATAAGCTTTTTTTAGAATTTCACTTAATAACTTGATTGTTTCTGACAAATTAAGAGATGGACTTAAGTCACAACAGTATTCAGTCGATAGAGAATTTCCAAAAAAGTAATTCTATATACAATAAAAAATTAGGAAACCGACCTTTTTGTATTCACACAAAATATCGAAAGATTAGTGTCGCGTCATCTAGTAACCATTTACAGAGATTTCCGCAAACAGTAACTAAGTAGTTAGCACCAGCTTCACTAGATGTCGTGTCCTACGACATTGAAAATGGGTAAAAAATTGTATAATATTTCGCGGCGCCTCTGTGAGGAAGTCGCGGTTTCCTAGGACGCCTAGGTGTTCACTTTAGAAGCCATTGACGTACGCTATAATCGCTTTATACAGTAAAATAAACAACTATTGATGAAAAAGTTAATTACCATTGATTAAATTTTTCTATTTTCTTTTTAGTTGATTAAAATTATAAAAAAAAAAAATATATATATAAATATTTTTATTAAAAATGAAACAGATTAAAATTTTACGAAAAAAGTAAAAGTACAATTTAAAAAGCAAAAAAATTAACTAAAAAAAAGTGAAAGAAATAGCAAGACAGATTTTATAATGAAAAAAGGGAATATTCTAGACATAAACAAAAATCAGTTTTCTGCTACGTTTATTTGTTTTATTTATATGTGTATTATTTGTTTATATTTGATTGCATTCATTTTACTTTTGGCTCTTTTTCTATGAAAGGTTAACAAAAAAAAGTACGGCTACGACAGAAAAAGTGAACCCTCCACAGATATTTGTTTCTCGATGTTTTGAATTCACCTGAATTAAAACATTTGTAAAACTATATTACATGTTCTACACGTACTGTAGACGAGGGATGAGGGTAGCCCTGACTTGGCTCGATTCTCTAAACTGCCTTGTCATAACTGCAAGCTGAGGGATATTTCACGTGTGTACAAAACACTACACAATATTTAATAAAATAAAATTATGCTCCAACAAGTTTATTATGTCATCCGTTATTGTTAAACTATTATTATCGGATTATTTAAATTAAAGATTGTTGAGATGAAAGTTTTGTTTTATAAACTAATAGTAATAAATGTTTTATGATAGCATAATTCTTTAGTTACTAGTATGATTTTTATTTGATTATCAGTATATACTATTAATACTATTCTACGTGATCAGGGAATAAAAAAAATAAGAATGCATAATTTATAAGTAAAATTTATATTTAAATTCAATTTTTTTATGTTAAACTTAATAATTTTGCATTGTAGATTTGATGGTAACCTTAAGGATTTAAAATTAAATGATAAAGTAATAAAAATATTACAGCAAGCTGACATAAAATCACTAAAAACAATAAATAAATAAATAATTAAAAAAATCGAATAATTTCGTCTAGCCTTACAGTAAAGAAATACTTTAACCAAAAAATGTATAATTTACTGGTAGCTTGTGAATTACAAGGTTAACAGATTGTTATTATTAATTTAATTGGATGATTTATTAGTTAGGGGTGGATTGGATGGATATTGGGGAAGATATATTTTGATCGAAAATTGACAACTTTATGAAGTTTTATCCTGCGTGTGTATTTTTAATTAAAAAAAGTAACAGAGTTTTAACAAAGATTCTAAAAGCTTCCAAAAAAATTATTTTTTAAACTGATAAAACCTTCAATCAAATACCACTCACTTCATGAATCATGAAACCTTGCAGATGGTGAAAAACTTTCGAGTGCTCAATGATACAGAGTAGGTGGATGAAGGTGCAACCATATCGGAGAGGTATTCGTTGAGAGCCAGACTAAGGAATTATTCCTCAAAGAGGGCACCTTCCTTGGAAAAATATTCCGGAGGCAAACTAGTTCCCCGTTTGAATTTCCAGGTGGAGAATAGTGAGGAAGAGATCACCAGAAAATTAAAAAATAACATTCAACGAGTCGGAGGATGGTGTGTTACAAGTCTAAATAGGTTGGTAGGTTAGAAAATTTAAAGAGGGAAATTGGTAGGCTAAATGTAGATGTAGTAGTAATTAGCAAGGTTTAGTGGGAAGAGGAAAACGACGTTTGGTCAGGTGACTTTAGAATAATTAACTCAGCTTTAAATAAAGGGCAGACAGGAGTAATTTTCGTAATGAACAACAAGACAGAGAAGAGAGTATTTCAAAATGCATAGCGATAGATCGGTCTAAGTGGGTCAGTAGGTCCCAAATTAAGGTTCAAGTATAGAGATAGAAGAACAATTACTAACATTTACAGGAACCAAACTGCAACAGTAAGAACATCAGAAAGAAGCCGTAGAATCCCCAGAACTAGTAGTTAATTGTGTTAAAGAACAATTTAGATCCGGAGTAACAGTGAAAGAAACGGTAAAACTGTTAGATTTGCCGATGATATAGTAATTCTACCTGAGAGTGAAAAGATTTAAAAGAAACAGTGAATGGCATAAAGTCCTACGCAAGAACTACCGCATGAAAAAAATGAAAGTAATCAAATGTAGTAGAAATAACGAAGATGGACCACCGAATATATAAACAGGAAGAGAAACGATTACGGAGGTAGAAGAATTTTGTTATTTGGGAAGTAGAATTACTAAAGATGGACGAAGCAGAAGCGATATAAAATGGCGAGTAGGACAGACGAAACGAACCTTCAGCCAGAAATATAATTTGTTTACATCAATAATTAATTTAAATGTCAGGAAAAGATTTTTGAAAGTATATGTTTGTAGTGTAGCTTGACTCGTATATTGAAGTGAAACTTGGACTATCGGAGTACCTGAGAAGAAAAGATTAGAAGTTTTTGAAATGTGGTGCTAAAAGAGAATGTTAAAAATCAGTTGGGTGGATAAAGTGACATATGATGAGCTGTTAAATTGATAAAGAGAGACGCATTTGGAAAAATATAGTTAAAAGAAGAGGCAGACTTATAGGCCATATATTAAGGCATCCTGGAATAGTCTCTTTAATATTGGAGGGACATGTACATGGAAAAATTGTGCATGTAGGAAACGTTTAGAATATGTAAAAAAAATTGTTAGGGATGTAGTATGTAAGGGGTATACCTAAATGAAAAAACTGACACTAGATAGGGAATCTTGGAGAGTTAATGACTGAAGAGAAAAAATAATGAAATGCCGAAAATGTTTATTACATTTTTTAAAAATAAAGTGGAAAATGAAAATGAAAAGAAAGAAAATAATCTCCGCAGTTATTACAAAAATAAAAAGAGGGTAAACTAAATTTATATCTACATTTTTTTGTGAAAATTCCCAAAATTTCAGATTTCTTATTAACAAAATATTATGATAACTTAAGTCAGAATATCTCATGTAGTGGTGAATTTTTACTAAATTATACTTTTTAAATTGATTGTATGGTTTAAAAATAAAAAAAATCTCTTAAAACTGAAATTTATTATTTTATTTTCAATGTTAAGAAAAAAAAAAAAAAAAGTCGCAAAAATAAAAATAAGAATAATTGCGTCACAAGGTAAGTTAAATGTTAAGCTGATTGTAAATGCAAGAGAAGTTTACCAACTTATCACACACACACACACACACACACACACACACGCACACGCACGCACGCACGCACACAAAAAAAAAAATATATATATATATTCACACACACAGAAGTTTAAGAACTTACTTTATATTTATTTTTAGAACGTAACATTATATATACCTGACATAACCAATAAAAAAGTTTAAAAATATAATAAAAACATGGCATTCTTCGGGTTACCGCAGAATGATGTTATTTATAATAAACGTTCAAGAAATAACTTGATATTTGATTATAACATTTCTTTACTTTCACCGTAATCGAGGGTTCCAGGGAAGGTGAAGCTGAACAAACGTCAAACTTATCTGTAAGTTTATTAGCTATGTTCTACTAGATATTTTCTGCTCAAAACACTACAACAATCAATAAGAAAATATATTTTACTCGAGGGATTTGAAGTTATTGCGTAAAGTCATCTTACGTAGCCGCATCAATGATGATAAATAAGTTTTCGATAATCTTTTCATGAATATTATAACATATTTCTTTTCTATTTCGGTCATTAAGAAAATATTATTTTTCTTTATTTTATAGTAATTACCAGAGGAGAATCAATGTCATCGTTAAAAAATGACCACCACGTATTTTTTATTTATCAACACTTTAACGTTTTTCAAGTTTAAAAATGCTGAAATTTTAGGCAAAAAAATTTTGTACGTAAGAAGAGAATGCTTTCAAATATGTGCGCACGTATGCATGTGTGTACTGTTGTTTTCATACCTAAGGAGGGATTAGGAGTCTTCATTTTACCTGAAAAGTAAAACTGATAGCTGAATTCAAATTTGATTGGCAAGAATGTTTTGGTTTTAGTATTGTCGTTGGAAATTCTAAGGAAGAATTAAACGAGAGGATCTTTTTGCTATCTCTGAAACGATTCCCCTCTTAAACTCTTCACTTGCCGATTGTGACAGAATTCCACCTACCTTTAATATAATAATTAACATTAACAAGTTGTTCTCTAAAAATACCATAAATTAAAATGGACTTACTTCACATAAATATTTTTCAAATGACCAAAAAAGGTATTTATTGTAATAATTTTAATAAATAATTTTTAATAATGATTATGACATAACTTAATCGACGTACGTGCATGGTAAGTTTACTTGAGTATTAAAAGGATTTATTCTATTATAATTTTTGAAAATGTCGGATGAAGTGTTGGGGAGATGCTGATAGCTGTCTATGTCTGAAAAGCGATTAGTTTCAATGAAAATTTACATGTATTTTCTTTTTTATCTTATAAAAAATAATATAACTGTAAATGGTTTTAATAATAACAATGAACATTAAAAAAATAGTAGAAAATATAAGAATGCTAATGATGAAGAAAGTAAAAAGAACTATCGGCAATTAAGAAATGCTATAAATAGGAAATGCAAACTGGCGAAAGAAGAGTGGATTAAAGAAAAGTGTTCAGAAGTGGAAAGAGAAATGAACATTGGTAAAATTGACGGAGCATACAGGAAAGTTAAGGAAAATTTTGGGGTACATAAATTAAAATCTAATAATGTGTTAAACAAAGATGGTATACCAATATATAATACGAAAGGTAAAGTCGATAGATGGGTGGAATATATTGAAGAGTTATACGGAGGAAATGAATTAGAAAATGGTGTTATAGAGGAAGAAGAAGAAGTTGAGGAGGATGAAATGGGAGAAACAATACTGAGATCTGAATTTAAGAGAGCATTAAAAGATTTAAATGGCAGAAAGGCTCCTGGAATAGACGGAATACCTGTAGAATTACTGCGCAGTGCAGGTGAGGAAGCGATTGATAGATTATACAAACTGGTGTGTAATATTTATGAAAAAGGGGAATTTCCGTCAGACTTCAAAAAAAGTGTTATAGTTATGATACCAAAGAAAGCAGGGGCAGATAAATGTGAAGAATACAGAACAATTAGTTTAACTAGTCATGCATCAAAAATCTTAACTAGAATTTTATACAGAAGAATTGAGAGGAGAGTGGAAGAAGTGTTAGGAGAAGACCAATTTGGTTTCAGGAAAAGTATAGGGACAAGGGAAGCAATTTTAGGCCTCAGATTAATAGTAGAAGGAAGATTAAAGAAAAAGAAACCAACATACTTGGCGTTTATAGACCTAGAAAAGGCTTTCGATAACGTAGATTGGAATAAAATGTTCAGCATTTTAAAAAAATTAGGGTTCAAATACAGAGATAGAAGAACAATTGCTAACATGTACAGGAACCAAACAGCAACAATAACAATTGAAGAACATAAGAAAGAAGCCCTAATAAGAAAGGGAGTCCGACAAGGATGTTCCCTATCTCCGTTACTTTTTAATCTTTACATGGAACTAGCAGTTAATGATGTTAAAGAACAATTTAGATTCGGAGTAACAGTACAAGGTGAAAAGATAAAGATGCTACGATTTGCTGATGATATAGTAATTCTAGCCGAGAGTAAAAAGGATTTAGAAGAAACAATGAACGGCATAGATGAAGTCCTACGCAAGAACTATCGCATGAAAATAAACAAGAACAAAACAAAAGTAATGAAATGTAGTAGAAATAACAAAGATGGACCACTGAATGTGAAAATAGGAGGAGAAAAGATTATGGAGGTAGAAGAATTTTGTTATTTGGGAAGTAAAATTACTAAAGATGGACGAAGCAGGAGCGATATAAAATGCCGAATAGCACAAGCTAAACGAGCCTTCAGTAAGAAATATAATTTGTTTACATCAAAAATTAATTTAAATCTCAGGAAAAGATTTTTGAAAGTGTATGTTTGGAGTGTCGCTTTATATGGAAGTGAAACTTGGACGATCGGAGTATCTGAGAAGAAAAGATTAGAAGCTTTTGAAATGTGGTGCTATAGGAGAATGTTAAAAATCAGATGGGTGGATAAAGTGACAAATGAAGAGGTATTGCGGCAAATAGACGAAGAAAGAAGCATTTGGAAGAATATAGTTAAAAGAAGAGACAGACTTATAGGCCACATACTAAGGCATCCTGGAATAGTCGCTTTAATATTGGAAGGACAGGTAGAAGGGAAAAATTGTGTAGGCAGGCCACGTTTGGAGTATGTAAAACAAATTGTTGGGGATGTAGGATGTAGAGGGTATACTGAAATGAAACGACTAGCACTAGATAGGGAATCTTGGAGAGCTGCATCAAACCAGTCAAATGACTGAAGACAAAAAAAAAAAAAAAAAATAAAAAAAAAAAAATAAAAAAAATAAAAAAAAAGATTTCAAAAAACACCCCTCTTATAAAAATTACTTTTATGACTTTTTTATCATTTTAATCAATACACATTTCATTTTTTTTTTTGTTGGGTCGGTGAGTTGGAGAAACCCCACTTACGGTCACAGTGTTGGCCTCGCTAACAGGCTCCGCAAGATGTCATTAAATTGCGTATGTGTGTGTGCTTGCGTCCTACCGACTTAACCTCCTATCTCATCAACTTCCTCCCTGGGCCGGACACGCAATTAAGCATAACACAGCCCCGGGAAGTGCCTTCGAGCTCAGGGGATCGAGAGTCCCCGTGCATCATCACCGTCGTCCATCCACGCAAGCGACGGCTCCGCATGAGGCTGTCCGTCACCCCTCCGCTCAACCGGTCGATTTCTCCTCAACTTTGGAGGTCTTATTCCAGGCATTTATGCTTAAACATGGATCTTCCATCCCGGCTGGTGGAAGAATCATATAAAAGTACCTCATTTATTATGCTCACACTCTCGGCTTCCTATTCTATCACCGGCTTTGCCATACAGAACACACCAACACACCTTGGTTTTTCCTTACAGTGTGCCTTTTGGTGGCCAGGTCCATCACATTTATAGCAGGAACGGCTCCTGTCTATTGCTTTAAGCAGGCACCGTCGCAGTAGGACAGAAGCCATGATTTTATCTTTTAAGGTCTGGGGCGCTTTCCTTCCGTCCTTTAATCTAACTTCTTTCGCTTGCCCTTTCTAACAAACAGGATATCCAGAGCTAAGGCCTCTCCATCCGAAGTCTTAATACTCTTATGAAGGTCGGCGTAGGTGGCACCCTGTTAGCGCATCACATTGTTGCCATTCTCTGAGCCCCCGTTGGGATCGGTCTGGGTCCCTCATGCGCCAGGAATAATGTAGCCTCTAAATTTTGCCTCCTGACCCAGTACTCCAGAGTCTTCCTAAATGTCAGCCCCAACTTACCCTTCGTGGTCGCAAACACCATATCATGTTCCTCAATTTCTCGTATTTTGTTCAAACCCTTCATTAGTTCAGTAACCACCTCACTGCCTTCCCTCACCACAACAATTACATAATTGTCTCCTCTATTAAATGGATTGTCTTCTTCCCCGGTGGCCACTACGGAGACCTCACTTATAACTGCGCCTGGGGAAAGCTTGCAACTGTTTAGTTACCACTTCCCCCAGGTGCTACAGGACACCATCTCCGGCAAATTGACTCCTCTTATCACCCTTGGAGTTTAGGGTAAAGATATTGGCCCTCTCTTCTTTCTCCAGCGGGTAGCCGGATTCCTCCGATACTTTTTCATACAACAAGCTGGGCAATCTCTAGTCTACCGCTTAGGCAAGCTCCTCTAGTAAGCCTGATTGTAGTACTTTTTGCACTGGTTCTAATCTAATCTTGGGCCCAAGTAGCCTACGTCTTCTTCACAGGCTACATCCAAACGTCACCAGATTCTTCCCAGAAACCTTTAAAATTTGTTTATCGCCGTAGAATTTTTGCCGTCCGATTAACATTCTCCTTCGTAACATTCGTGATGTTAGGGCTCTCATAGACTATTTACCTCAAGCACCCAACTTCAACCAGTAGATTCTTCAGCTGGTCAAGAAATTATTTATGGCTATCTCACACTCCTCCCCGCACCTCTCTTCTCTTTCCTTCATTTGTTCTTCGTCGAATCTCACCCCGCCGCAAATCTCACCCCGCCGTTCTTTATGTCGTCGCCTTTAATAGGAGACACTCTTAAACTTCCCAGCTGACGAGCCCGAAGGCTCGTCAACCAGCTGTTCCACGTCCTCACACACTGTAGGGACCCTTCTCAGGGACACGGTCAAGAGCGGGAAGTCCTCCTAATACTCCTACCCGCGTTCACCTTCTCCCGAAGAACTGTCAGACTTATATTCGGCTGTGTGACTACCCCACGCCGCGTACTTAGTCTCTTTGGTAAGCTTCCTCTCCAATAACCCAATTGGGACCGAAGAATCACCATGTGGATGTGGGGGTCACACCTTGCAACCCACCAGGACGTGACATAACAGAACAGTAAAAAAAAAACAAAGTCAATGTAAATAAATGGAAACAGCTGTGACGGTGTAAACAAACAGCCAACAAAACAAAAAATTCCGTAAATCTCAAATTAAAAGCTAAAATGTGATGCGGGGCCACTAAAACAATATTAACTTAACCAGAGTTTCATTTAGCAAAATGAAGGGGAAAATATCACCGAAAATACATTTCATATTACCAATACATTTTCACGTAACACATTCATTTATATTTTTCTACGAAAAACATAAATAAATTAAAAGTGTTTATTATTCTGCAGGTTACACTTATATATGTTACTTTTACATATGTTCAGAGTATTTTATTTTTTTCATTTTCCATTATTAGAAATATGATTGTAAAATAAAGATATGTTGTTGTTTTCATATGTATTTTTTTTTCTTCTAAAAGTTAGCGTTATTTGGAATCATTCCTATAGTGAAAGAGATGTAACACGAACAAAATTGTACGTATTATTGTATTTTGAAGCAGAAAGAACATATTACTGAAGGTTTAGAACTGCATATACAAAGGTTATCCCTGTAGACTAGTTGGCGAACATAGAATTCACAGTGTTAATATAAGAAGAATATAAGAACAAACGATGGGAAAATGTTGTTCAGCACTTCCATTTCCGTCAGGGATTTTCAGTTGATAATACTGTCGAATAAAATTTCTTTTTATTTTATTTATTTCTAATAGAAATTTTCTCCGAATTTTTTAAATTTATTTTATAATATCTAAATTTGTTCTAAATTATAAGTATAAACAGGTTTAGTTCACAGCTATATGAACTATTTAATTAATATCTTACAATGTCAAATTAAATTGTCTAAATATAAACTTATTAATTTTAAAAAATACAGTATTTCTGTATTTCTTTTTTTCTGCTGTTATTTTATACAGAGTATTAAAAAAACTTTCTATCGTAGTTGATAAACATGGATCAAAGATTTACCACTTTTAAATTCAATAGTGCGATCCTGCATTTATATAAACATTATTATAAAACATAACTGTTGGTTTAATTTATAACTTTACCTAAATTATTATAAAGTATATTACTACTGATGTAAGAAATTGTATGCCTTTTGTGAAAATCGTTTGGAAATTTGTAGATACTGTGGTTATTTTTCATACTTAAAAGAGTATAAGATTAAGAAGACAAATGAAATTTAAATAAAAAAAAGATTCTAACGAATCTTATAAATACATTATATTCCGAATAAGCTCTTTTAATATAAAACACAAATAAAAAATAAAACGGTTATAAGAGGAAAAGAAAAATTAATCTAAAATGTTATACAAAATTAGTCAATATTATATTTTTTACAGTATTTAATTTTATTACTTATTTCGTAATATATAATTTTGCCGCTAGGCTATATGGAATTACACTGTATATAAATAAAATAGAGGTTTAAATTTAATAGGATACAACAATCATTTCCGATAATTACTAAAAATAATACTAGAAAAAAATAGTGAAGTGGTTTCCCGTTTCCTTTTTTACAGAGCTGCATAGTGGTCTTACAGGTCATTATAGTGGTCTTACTTTACAAGTTTCATCATACCCAGCGCGTTGAAATGAAGGTTTCAACTCTAAAAGCAACACCTTCACCTAATCATCGCAAGGAACGGCTGCATTTGAACCACCATTAAAATTAGAAAAAGCATTTCTGATTGCAAGGGACAGTAAGTCCCTTGTACATCAGGTACTTTACCCGTGTTAAAGCCGTAACAAAGAATAAAACTAACAGTTAAAGCAATAAATTAATGTAGATTTATTTTGTGGGAAATAATTCGATAATTACGCCTTTCTCTTCAACAGGTGAAATAAATACAACATGATTTGCATGTTCTTCACTAAGCTTTATTTACTTTCATTACTTATTGAATAATAGATTTTAATAACATTTAAGTAATACTTATTAAGTATTTTATTACTTTTATTATTTAGCTTTTATACTCTTATTTACTTGCTTTTCGCTAAGCTTTATTCCCTATTTTTATTCACTACGCTTATCCGTTCTACTTTACTTTTTCTGACTGAATTAATATAAACCAGAAGGAACGCATTGCTATTGGTAAAAACAGGACCTCGAATTTTTTTATATTTATTACATTATTGATTCCGTAGATATAAAATCTACTGTCACGACTTCAAAATTCTGTACATGAATGTGTCTGTTCTGCTATGTACCTCAAGAAAGATTTAACTTAGAATAATGTGAAATTTGGTGAGGTAACTTGTCTATTGAGAGAATTAATTATAATACCGTAATTTCTTGTTAAATTTCATAACAAAATCAGAAGTTACGCAGAAAATATTTTTATTAGTCGATATATTTCAAAGGAGTTGTCTATAAAAATTTTTCTCTTAGGTGTTTTTTAGCTTATAAATAGAACTAACGAAATTATATCTTAAAACAGTAATACGAAAAAAGGTTGTTTGAAACATTCATAAACAGTTATCTATTCCTAAGAGTGTAGTTTTCTAACGTTTTTAAATTTTAACTTTTTTTCTCTAATTTTTGTAACTTTTTTCGAATTTATGGACCAACTTTTTATATTATTATTTTTGGTAAACTGAGATTAATTTTTTTTACCTTTTAATTTTTCGAACTGAATTAATAGCTTTAAAGCCGTCAGGAGAATACAGATTTAAGCTGCATTATTTGATTAGGATTTAAATATTATGCTCTACAGAAACTCCAGATATGTAAAACTGTTATAAGCTTTTATTTTCATTAATTATTTTATTACATTTGAATGTAAACATTCAATGTCAAATACATTCTTGATGTATTTAACTTATATATATATAAAAATGATATATTTTCAAATTTAAGTTCGTTAAAATTTTTTGAATCATATGTAAGGAATACAAAAAACATTTTCGATATCGATTTCATTTTTAATATAGGCTTAAATTCAAACAAGAATATACATCAGATGGTGGACTACGTAAACAGAGGATGAGTATATAGACGTAAATCATGAAACCCATATGACATATATAACATACATAAATTGTATGTCACTTAGTTGATAAGCTTCGTCCTTGATATATTATTTCAATATCCCTCATTCCTCTAAACGAATGAATCATATAAACTTGGGGAAATTTTATACTAAAACTGTAAAACTTACTTTTAAATAATTTTACTGAATTTTAGCAGTTATTAAAGAAAACATTTGTGTCCTATATTTTAAACTATCTTTTTAAAATACATTTAAATAAATAATCCAAATCACAAATATATTCGACGTGACAATTATATGCGTATATTCATTTATTTTTCTGTAATCATAGAAGGGAAAATTTCACGAATCTAATCAAATTTTTGGAAAAGTCAAGTTTAAATGTATAAAAAAAAAGTGTTAACCGGCCAACACAAAAAGTACACAAACCGAATAAGCAAACAGTGTTAAAATGATAGACATTTAAAAGAAGATTATAGTTATTATGAATGGTAAAGTTTAGTTGAAAGTAGAAGAGAATGGAAAGATTCAAGTCAAATAAAGATTTTTTTTTAACGTAATATGATCAACAATACAAGAAACGAAGAAAGAGATGAGCCTGTATAAAGATTTTTTTTTTTTACCACTTGAGAGCAACCGGTAACCGCCTAGAAGACGTTACTTCGGTCGGTCCCAAGTGACGTGGCTGAAAAGTAGCCCCCCTTTCTTCAGCTTGAAGCTGATCTCCCGACGGGGTCCCTCTTGGATCATTAAGATATCACGACATCCCTCCCGATTTCCATGGTGACTCTCCCTAAGAGGGCCACCCTTCCCTTCCCTATCACCTAGTCTGAGTCCGGGTATGCACCCCACGCATACCCGCTGAATCGAACGCCCACCTCACAAAACTCGAGGGTTCTCAATGCGTCATCAGAACGTCCTGATCCAGCCATCTGCTAGACCCGAACGCCCTCAGCAAAGACATTGGACTCGATCAAACTGCGTGCTACCCGCATAGTTCGGATTGCGCATCTGCAATCGATTTTCTTACTTGAATGTAATCATCCTCATCTCGAAGTAGTACCAAATCCGACCAATATAGTGATATCTGTCACCTTAATTAGCTTAGAGTTATCCTACTGCTATTTACATATCATGTGTATACGCTTATCCTTCCCAGCTGCCAGTCAAAGTACAGTGTGCTGTATACTTACCCGAGGGAGTGGATCAGCCCTCTCAGCTTTCAAAGGATTCCGTCGAGATTAACGAATAATTGTCCACGCTATCTCCACTTATTTTAGTAAGGAGATTAAAAAAGAATAAAATCATTTATTCGATTTCGAGGAAAAATCTGATAACATAAAAACCCCAAAATTTTACACAAAATTGTACTGAAGTGAGGGGAAAATAATTTATTTAATGCGTACAAATCTATGGAACCAGTGGTAACAGTGGAACCCACCGCATAGGTCTAGTGGAGAACGCGTCACAACTAAATCAACGAATTCGGAAGTCGAGAGTTGGAGCATTCAAGTCCTAGTAAAGTCAATTATTTTTACACTGATCTGAATACTAGATCGTGGATACCGGTGGTTTTTGGTGGTCGGGTTTCAATTAACCACACATCTCAGGAACGGTCGAACTGAGACTGTACAAGAATACACTTCATTTACACTCATACATATCATCCACTGAAGTATTATCTGAACGGTAATTACCGGTGGCTAAACAGGAAAAAGAAAGAAAGTGGTAGGAGTAGAAGAGGAAGTTAAGAATTATCTGATTTCATAAAACGAGTAGTTTAAGCTGTCCCCGTTAGTTTTACAACTTGATAAGCAATCGGGAAGAAAAAAGAGAAGCAGTGAAAGAAAAAAATTTAGAGCGCAATATCTATCTAAGGAGAAAAATAGAAGCAAATATCTGTTAATGATTTACTGATGATTTCATCAGCAAATCTTTTATTTTTCACAGAACAGAGAATGAATTAGAAATTCTCAATGGCATAGATTCATTTTGCTAGGAAAGAAACTAGTTTGAAAGTAAATAAGATAAAAAAGAAATAAGAGATGAAGAAATGAGGCTAATGAGAAATTACATTTTAAAATAGGCCAACATAGTATGCCAAAAAAATACAATGTTTTTCGATTTCGTGAGAAAAACTGCTAAGGAAAAACGAAACAATTTGGGCATCAAAAGCAAACCGACAGAAACAAGGAAAGATTTAAGCAGAATGCATAGTATTCATTAATTTAACCACTTGTAAACTATTATCCCACTCCTTAAATTTGGTCTAATCGAGATATTTTTTTGAATTGTTTAGAGCACTGTTTCTGAACCTGTGGGGTGTGCCCCTCTAGGGGGACGTGATAACATTAAATGTTATCTAGCCGAGAGTAAAATGGATTTAGAAAAAACAATGAACGGCATAGATGAAGTCCTACGCAAGAACTATCGCGTGAAAATAAACAAGAACAAAACAAAAGTAATTAAATGTAGTAGAAATAACAAAGATGGACCACTGAATGTGAAAATAGGAGGAGAAAAGATTATAGAGGTAGAAGAATTTTGTTATTTGGGAAGTAGAATTACTAAAGATGGACGAAGCAGGAGCGATATAAAATGCCGAATAGCACAAGCTAAACGAGCCTTCAGTAAGAAATATAATTTGTTTACATCAAAAATTAATTTGAATGTCAGGAAAAGGTTTTTGAAAGTGCATGTTCGGAGTGTCGCTTTATATGGAAGTGAAACTTGGACAATTGAAGTGTCTGAGAAGAAAAGGTTTATTTAATTATAAACTTCAGAGTCAGAATCATATGTGAATGAAAAATAATTGAAAGGTAAACAAAATTTTTTTTTTTCTTTTTACTGAGACTACAAAGAATTATAACATTTTTTACTCTCACTTTTTCATTTATTGAAGTATTTTTACTACTATTTTTGTTCATATAAATAATAAAGAGGAATTAAAAAGAAATGGCATCTGTTTTATTATACTTTTTAGTTTCATTTTTGCCGATAGATTTGCAGCTTAATATTTCGCTTAAAAGTAAGCTAAAATATTGAAGTTTATCTTACTATAAATATCTGTTACGAAAAATTTTATAATTTTTCTATTAAGCTATGAAATTTTATTTTATTTTTTAAATTTATCTTTAAAAAAAATTCAGAAAAACAAATGAATTCCCGAATTTTATTATTTCAACCAAAATAACCAAATGATAAAGCAAGAATTATAAAAATATTAAATTTTATCTCTCAAATCATAATTCTGAGAATGTTTTTAGAAGAAAGACTAGCTGCAGGGTGGTATAACCTGGAGGGCGGCGTCTCGGAATGTTATTATTAGGTGTAAAAAAATTGATTACCACTTGTATAAAAATTTTTTTTTGAATGATGAAAATCGCAAAATGTCTTGAGGCTTGTTGAAGACGACCTCCGGTTAAGCCCCTAAGGGCTATGTACGGTGGGGTTGGTGTGGCAACTAGATCAGTCACGTGCCGGGTATCTTCCCCTTTGGGATCAAGATAATCAAGGAGAAGCAAAAAAAGGGTTCATCATCGTTCAGTCAAACACCCTTCCTCATTAGGAAATAAGTTAATCCAATAAGCCTGCCTCCGGTAGCAAGTGGTAGCGTCTCGGACTTTCATCCGGAGGTCCCGGGTTTCAATCCCGGTCAGGCGTGACATTTTCAGACACGCTACAAATTATTCATCTCATCCTCTGAAGCAATATCCAATACTTAACAACAATGGTCCCAGAGGGTAAAAAGTTAATCTAAATGGATAATCGATAGCACGTATTTTCAGTATCGATTTATTTGTATCGAAAATAGTTGTGTTTTAAGATTTGTTACGATATTGAATGACTGAATTACGGTATTAAAATTTATTAATTTATTTTATAGTCATTATTACTGTTGTAATAATAACTACGTAAGTAATAATAACATGTAAGCATGTTCTCAGCTAAGGGGTACGCGTACACAGACAGACACACATATAAATGCCCTTTAGTAGGGTAGGATAAATCTTGTTATAACGATTTTTCAACTACGTTAGTCAGGAATGATTTTTTAAAAAAACATTTTTAAATAGAATTCTTGTTTTCATCATCTAATTAAAAATTACTCTAGTAATTAAAATCAGCTATAAATAAAATGGGAGGCATAAAGATATTAAAGAGAAACTCTTTTAAAATAACTGTACTCTCAATTGCTCTACAGAGAAAAAAGTGAAGTAATAAGTATTGCTGTACTTTCATGTATATAAACACTGTAGTGTTTATAGTTTATTTTTAACGTTTTTTTATTCTCATATTCATAAAACATTATCTGTTAAACTTCAAAAATAAGTATTTCTGATTCCATTAGTTATTACTTAAAAAAAGAAATAACTTAAAAACCATTCACAAAAACAAAAAAATAGATTGAATGAAGACAATTAACAAATATTAGGTATAAAGGGATAGCTTTATAATATTTTCGCATTATTTTAGTAGACATTTTCTTCTTTTTCTTTTGAAACTAAATTTCACTAATGAAATGCAATTTTTTAGTTGAACGAAAAAGTGTAAATTACCTGAATTCATTACATATTAGTATGAAAACGAATTTTTAGCTTCACATTCATCCTCTTAAGATGTACCACTACTTAGGACAGTAGTGGATTTAAAATAGTAGATCAAGCCCCTCATCAGTACATAAATGGTTTTTAACTGCCTTAATAAAAGAGAGGTGAATTCAATCAGTTATTTATTTTACTGTGTTTAAATTTTACTCTTCACCATTTGATCAAATCGATGATTCTTTTTGCCGTGGTTAAACAACGTCTTCTAATGAGCTCCTTAATAATTTCTTCCAGATAACATCATGCGAAAGATTTGATAAACGAAAAAAATTATTTTTTTATAAAAAAAAACCATTATAAGATAGTTTTTAACATTTTCTTTGTCACGGTTTCTTAGAGTTGGATTGTTACAATAAAATATAATTCTGATATTCAATGTATTCTCCAGTAAATGTTTGGAAAATTATTTAAAGAGAATAATTGCTAAAAAATGTTTTATATATATATATATATATATATATATATATATATATATATATATATATAATACGAGGGCTATTCAGAAAGTAAGGAAACGTTTTGGAATTTTAAAAAACCAAGTACAAGAAAAACGTTTTATTATATACATGTGAAAGAGGGACTAAAATACTACTTTTCAAAGTAATCACCATACAAATTCAGGCACTTATCATAGCGGTGGACAAGCTTTGAAATTCCTGTATCATAGAATTCTGCCGCCTGTGATCTCAACCGCTCAGTGACGCACCCATCTTGCGCAAAATTTGTGGTAGCTGTGAAACAATTTTAAACAATAAAGTCCGTGAAACTTGTGAGAAAATAGAGAAAGCTCAGTTATTGTGAAACGGCGGTTTTCACGAATCTTTTCGTCAACGTTGGAGACCAGATCGTCAGTCACATTGCTCGGACGTCCACTCATCTTTATCGTGAACGTTTGTTCGGCCATTTTTAAACTGAATGCACCACTTCCTGACAAAACTTTCACTCATTGCGTTGTTCCCGTACACTTCACACAGTTCCCGGTGAATTTCTATCGGTTTTAAGTTATTGCCAACAAAAAACGAATCGCAGACCGCACCACACAACCGGCGGGATTTTCGACTGCAGCACACATTTCAAATTTGAATATAAAAAAAACGGGCAGTACGGACATGTTCCCGTTGTCACGGCTGGACGCTGACTGAGGTCCCGAGCACGAGCACACCAATATATACGCGATTGGCGTGCGCCTGGCCGCGTCAGGTGGAAACGTTCCTTACTTTCTGAATAGCCCTCGTATATATATTCTACATTTCAGAGGGCCTTGGATTCCACCCGGTAGTATTCACTACCGATACTACGTTCACTTAAATCAAAAAGATTGATCGGTTATTGAAATAATTCTTTTTTTATACTATAGAGAATTTTTCTTTGATGTTCGTTTGTATATTAATCCAAGATTTTAGTTTTTCCAATTTAAATTGAAATTTTGTTTAAACGAAATACATAGGTTGTGTTTATAGAAACGTTTTGAAAACATTTCTAATTATTTTCTTATCATTATAACTTATTATTGAATTATTATATGAGGAATTTTTTTGTCAATTTTGTAAATTTCTATAAAATAATAAACAGACTTCTAAAAAATTCAATTCTTCATTATATCTCGATTTTTACTTCTGAAATTAGTAAGTTAGGGTTGGTAATTGATTATTTTTAATTATGGCAACGTCTTCTATAAAGTAATAACTTTTTTTTTGTCTTCAGTCATTTGACTGGTTTGATGCAGCTCTACAAGATTCCCTAGCTAGTGCTAGTCGTTTCATTTCAGTATACCTTCTACATCCTACATCCCTAACAATTTGTTTTACATATTCCAAACGTGGCCTGCCTACACAATTTTTTCCTTCTACCTGTCCTTCCAATATTAAAGCGACTATTCCAGGATGCCTTAGTATGTGGCCTATAAGTCTGTCTCTTCTTTTAACTATATTTTTCAAAATGATTCTTTCTTCATCTATTTGCCGCAATACCTCTTCATTTGTCACTTTATCCACCCATCTGATTTTCAACATTCTCCTATAGCACCGCATTTCAAAAGCTTCTAATCTTTTCTTCTCAGACACTTCGATTGTCCAAGTTTCACTTCCATATAAAGCGACACTCCGAACATGCACTTTCAAAAATATTTTCCTGACATTCAAATTAATTTTTGATGTAAACAAATTATATTTCTTACTGAAGGCTCGTTTAGCTTGTGCTATTCGGCATTTTATATCGCTCCTGCTTCGTCCATCTTTAGTAATTCTACTTCCCAAATAACAAAATTCTTCTACCTCTATAATCTTTTCTCCTCCTATTTTCACATTCAGTGGTCCATCTTTGTTATTTCTACTACATTTAATTACTTTTGTTTTGTTCTTGTTTATTTCCATGCGATAGATCTTGCGTAGGACTTCATCTATGCCGTTCATTGTTTTTTCTAAATCCATTTTACTCTCGGCTAGAATTACTATATCATCGGAAAATCGTAGCATCTTTATCTTCTTAAGTAATAATTTAAAGAACAGAAAAATTATTATTTTAGAAATCTTAAAATTATTATTTTTCGTTTTAAAAACTCTTGTATTATTTCATTAAAGAGGTTATTTTATTTTATTTTATATTTTGGGAAATATTTTTCCAAATATTCGTTGCAATACTAATTTTTCATAGTGCATTACACAGTTTTTTTAAATAAAAAAATGCAATTTTATTTAAGGTCTGTAGTTAGAGAAATGTAGTTTTTTTAAATTAATCTATTTAAAAAATACTTTTATAGCAGTTATAAAAAACAAATGTGCAAGGGCATATTTTATGTTTTATAAACGGTTACTCAAGGTCCTTTGTTTTGTTTATTTATTCTAACTCAGATCGTTAGCCTTGTTTTACATTAGGGCTATTCAGATTTATGAACCTTATAGAGGTTGGAGACTGAATTACGGTAGAATAAAAGAAAACTTCGTGTGTAACTGTATATCCAAGTCATAAACGTCGCTCGTAGAAGCAACAACTTGAATCAACAAACGCTCCCGGAATATTTTCTGATGCATACTCTTCCTCTTTTTTCTTTTATGTTTATTTGCTTTTGTATATCGTATAAACCGACCTTATAGCAGGAAAAATTAGAAAAACGAAGCGGGAAATGGATAAAAGTAATAAAAAATATTTAATTGTTTTAACTTCCCTCAAAGTTCAAATAAAAATTGCATACGTATGGAAAGTTTATGTAAACGTATTGATTTTTCTAAAATATTTTTTTTCTAATTAATATATACGCTAAAACCTTTTGTGTCATTATTTACCCGAATAAAATACGGTTTACTTTTTAACTATCAGTTACAATACACTTATTTCTTTTTATTACTTAATGGTTAATCACTTTTTATTACTACACTTATTAAACATGTTCTTCGGTACAATTTCGACTATAAGATTTTACGTCTCATTTTTATCTCGGTCACAATAATAATATACATCCAGAAACAGTTAATATTAATTGAATTAATGCGTAATTGTACGATAGAAAAAATACCAGTTAGTTATCAATTTGTTTTACTGTCTTTTTATTTTAAGTTTCAGAATGCTAATACAAATGAAAATTTATAAATTTACATTCGACTGTTGGATGAGTTACAAAATAAAAAGCTTGTCTTTGAAGAATTGTACCTAAAATCGTAGAACTTTATACTTAATTAAACTTTTTTTCTTGTTTCCATCAATCTTGAAAGTTTCGACTTATTTGATGTAAACTAATTGAAATTACATCAAATTATTCATTACTCAAAGTATTCCGTTCGTCAAGTTTACTCAAAAATGAAATTTCATTGTTTTATAACTTCGTTAATATATTATATATCGTACGTAAAGTTGTTAAGTTATTTGTTTAAATTTTCTTCTGTGATTGTTTTTAATATAACGGTAATTTAATTTTAAATAAAAGAAATTCTATTTTGACTAGGTTACGATAATGTTTTTCTTATTGTGCTTTAACAGTATTATTCGTCCAAGTTTAGAATGGAGAAACACACAGATTCGAAGCGATTATTTTCTGAGATGTCTAAAGTAGTATTACCGCTTATAGCACTTATAGGATAGTGGAGGCGATAGTGTACCGCAGTAGAACGCCGAAGGATGCAAGCAGCCGATCAATTGCCGGTCCAGCAATCTACTCCCACCTTGCGCGTCAACTGTCGCTTTCTAAACCGATAAGTAATACACAGTTTCATATTTTTATTTAAAATACAGAATCAAAAACCGGTTGTGAAGGAAACAAATTTTTATTAGAGCTAATGTAAATCTCAGCCATCTATTAAAGAATGGCGTCTGTTATTAATGCGTCACAGTAAAACTAATGTACTAAGTTAAAAGGCTATATTGCATTGCATGTTATGACTGTAGGCCTTTGCATCAAGCATCTGAGATTCCCGCCTGTAAGGAAGTGGCCTGAGTCATTTTCATCAATCAGATACATACATTATTGCTAAGGCGTGTTGAAGGTCGATATAGTCAGTCGTGGGAAAAATCTATGACTAATTAATGTCCTTGTGAATTGATTAATACCCGTTTTGACTTTTCTCACTTTACAAACCATATAAAACCAAAAAAAAGATTAAAAATCTTAAATTTTTATAAAAATAAAATCTCTGGTTCCTAGCTCTTCATCGGTAAGTTAGATATGAAATCTAAAAATGATAAATGTTGGATTTAATTCTTAAAGATATTGATTCAGCCGATCCATAAATTTGAACGATTCGTTAGAGCATATTCAAATTAGAATAATAACTTTTAAAGAGATAAAAAAAAACTCGGGTGCCACTTGGTTTGGAAGCTTATATTAGAGAAATTAATTTTATGAAAAGTACACCTGATTTTAATGGTTTTACTAGAAAAACAGTTGATATGTACTCGTACAAAAAAAAAACCGACAAACATTTGAGCAAATACAGCACAATTTATTTCAATAAAGTAAAGAAGAGACATTTAAATTAATTTTTGATGTAAACAAATTATATTTCTTACTGAAGGCTCGTTTCGCTTGTGCTATTCGGCATTTTATATCGCTCCTGCTTTGTCCATCTTTAGTAATTCTACTTCCCAAATAACAAAATTCTTCTACCTCCGTAATCTTTTCTCCTCCTATTTTCACATTCAGTGGTCCATCTTTGTTATTTCTACTACATTTCATTACTTTTGTTTTCTTCTTGTTTATTTTCACGCGATGGTCCTTGCGTAGGACTTCATCTATGCCGTTCATTGTTTCTTCTAAATCCTTTTTACTCTCGGCTAGAATTACTATATCATCAGCAAATCGTAGCATCTTTATCTTTTCACCTTGTACTGTTACTCAGAATCTAAATTGTTCTTTAACATCATTAACTGCTAGTTCCATGTAAAGATTAAAAAGTAACGGAGATGGGGAACATCCTTGTCGGACTCCCTTTCTTATTACGGCCTCTTTCTTATGTTCTTCAATTATCACAATTATAGCTTTAATTGTGATATATTTATCTTATTCAATGTTTATGAATGTATAAAAGGATCGGCAATTGAGTCACAAATAATTATAATTATTTATGTAAACAATTTACAAAATTTATCAATAAATAAACTAATTACTTTCGGTAACGATTTATTCACTATATAATTTAAAACGAGAATTCTATTTAAAATATAAATAATTAATAAAAAGCTTAAAATCCATTATTATTAATTTTTATGTTAAATTAATTTTCAGATGAAATAATAATAATATGTTTAAAACGATCTCAACTTCATAATGAATAAGTAAATGAAATTTCGGTGATGTTTTTTATTTATGCTCAAATTAACAAAAATAAGTGTGTTAAATTATAAAATTAATTAGGGCTGTGCAGCAATATCAATTGAGGAATAGTCTACAGCGTGTAATTACTTTTTTCTTTTTTTTCAGAAACGTTAATTTTATTTTTTTAAAACAGCAAATTAAAGCAAAGAAGCAACGATCAATAAAGTCTGAGCGGTGTCGTTTATAATTCTTTCAAATAAAAAATTAATTAAAAAAAAAAGAAAAGCGAGAAAAAATACAGCTATTTGTAAAATAATAAACGCAGTGAAAAGTTTTTAATTTTATTTAAACGTTTTGTACTCAACTTTAAGTTATGGCAACTCGTAAAAAGTAAATTTTATGGACCCGTTCAAAAAAGCTCGAGTTCTCTCCTCATACAGATTTTTTTTTTTTTTTTTTTTAATCTAACTGATAATTATTTATCATTTAGTTCTCTCTGTGTAATTATTTATTCAGATATTTAAGGTGTTAACATGCAACAATAATTGTATTTTTACGTTAATAAAGAAAGCGCCATTTCTTTTCTTTTTTTTTTTTTGTTAATAAAGAAAGTAGAAAAAAGGTAAAAAGTCAGGGGTCTTATCCATCTTGATCCCATAGGGAGAGACACCCGCCTTGTGACGATCCCGGTCGCCACACTACCACTTGCCTTCCTAGCCCTGATGGGCTTCACTGAAAATCATATTCTAGACCCTCAGTACCTGATTACACATTTCAATCATCAGTACGGCCATCAGGATGTCGCCGAAGCCAGCGATATACTAATCAATTTATAAATTATTTTTATGTTGCGGAAAATATGACGTGTGCCATAAGTCACTCTCAAATATGACATAGTCGTCCTTTTAAAGGATATGCATCCTATGCCAACCTTATCAAAGAAGGTTTTCACCTTTGAGTGAGTTCAATTGTCTGTTTTGAACTATTATATACACCCACCTATTAAATTGGAAAAGAACGCTCTCAAAAACCGTTTACAAAAATTTTACTTAAAATCAAAACATACATGGTGATTTTTGATTTTTAAGCAATTATCATTATTAGAAAGTGTGGAGAAAGTGTACGTGAAAAAAGCGTAATTTCGCTTAAAAATATATAAATCATTTAAATCTCAAATAAAAACTGTATACCACGACTTTATGCTTACTACTTAGAAAGATTGGACAAATAAAACTTAAAACACGAAGAAAGACGAAAACACGAACCCCTAAACCAGCATTCTTTCAACCTTTCAGTATTTGCGACCAAATTTTCAATCGTAATTTTCATCGCGCCACCCGTCTCACACAATAACGATGCATACAATAATAATCTACTTTGACACTAAAGCTACATTACAACCTTAATTACAAACATTACAGATTACCAAGAATAAGTAAATTTATTAATATTTAGCAATACCGATCCACTGCATTGACAAAACCAAATCGATACCTCTCTACTGCTCTCTCTGTCTTATGTCCATCATATAGGACATTCTCGCGGCTTCGCAAGAAGTTCCCATTTCTCTCAAACATTTTGAAACGTCTGCGCAAACATGTATAAATCCTGCATCTGGTTCAATTCCAGCCAGTCTCAGTGTATGTTGTAATTTTCTTGTTAATTGCAATTCACGGTATTAAATATTCACGACAGTAGAATATACAGAATCATGAATAAATTTTTAAGTGGGCGTAAGCGAACATTAAACGACAGTGAAGCGTCAAGTGCAAAAACGAGCGTGGTTCTGAAAATAAAATCAAGAAAATATTCACAAGAATATTTAAATTTTGGGTTTAACAGTACTAAAGAAAATAAAGAAGAAAGGGCCCTGTGTGTCATTTGCTCAAACATTTTGGCAGCGGACAGCATCTAAACGAAATTTGGAAACGCTTCATAGTGAGTACGTTAAAAAACCCCGAGAATTCATAGAAATAAAATTAAAATCAAAGTAAAGTAAATCATTTTTTTAAAAAATCATTGTGAATGAAAGAGCTTTACTTGACTTTTACAAAGTTTCATATAAAATAGCCAGATGTAAAAAGCCGCACACCGTTAGTGAAGAGCTTATTTTGCCAGCTGCAATTGAGATTTTAGAAACTATGTTTGGAAATAATTTTTCCAAACAATTGCAGTGCGTACTTTTCTCAAATGATGCTGTTGCCCATCGAATCGGTTATTTAGCTGAAGATGTACAGCATCAACTTTTCGGGAAGTTGCGTGTCAAATTGTTTTCAATTCAGCTTGATGAGGCAACATAGCGCAATAAAGATGCTGATTTCATTGCCTATGTTTGATTTTGTGATGGTATGTCAGCAGTAGAAGAACTACTTTTCTGCAAACCAAGAGAACTCAAAGAAACAACACTCGCATTATTTGCTATCTTAAATGATTTTATAAACGAGACAAACATAGAGTAGACAAATTGTATCAGAATATGCACCGATGGTGCTCGTTCAATGTCTGGAAGATTCCAAAGTAAATAAGCATTTGTGAAACAAAAATCTCCTCAGTGTGTCTGGACACATTGCATTATCCACAGAGAAGATCTGGCTTCGAAAGAAATAAGTCCTGATTTGAATATTATGCTAACGATGGTTGTAACCGTAGTAAATTATATAAAAATGAGACCCCTAAAATCAAAAGTTTTTTCTGTACCTTGTAAAGGCATGAGTGCAGTACATTCAGCGTTACTGTTTTGTTGCTAGGCAAGATGGTTATCACGTAAAAATTTTGCAACGTGTTTATGAATTAAGAGAGATAATTTCATCTCTTAATTCAAGCAAAGGAAATTTATTAATTTACTGAAAGAAAAGTAAAACAAAATGTTTTGCGTTTTATAATATTTTCTTTTTGATTTGCTCGCCCAAATCGTTTTTTTGCTCGCCCAAAATTGTTTTTTTATAAAAAGTATAATAAAACAGATGCCATTTCTTTTTAATTCCTCTTTATTATTTATATGAACAAAAATAGTAGTAAAAATACTTCAATAAATGAAAAAGTGAGAGTAAAAAATGTTATAATTCTTTGTAGTCTCAGTAAAAAGAAAAAAAAAATTTTTGTTTACCTTTCAATTATTTTTCATTCACATATGATTCTGACTCTGAAGTTTATAATTAAATAAACCATACCTTTATACAAAATTGATCCGCTATAAAACTTCCTGGTTTAAAAACACTTTAAATTTATTTCTGAAAGGGGAAGTGAACTTTGAAACTGTGATTGATCTATATTATATTGTAAATAATGTAAAATATTAGCGTCCACATTATCATTATCCTTTGAATGTTTTCGTAAAATTTAAGTTAAGACAATTGGTTTTTGGTGTTTAAGTACATTGCTTCCCTAAAACTTCGCATTGTTAGCTACATATATATATATATATATATATATATTTTATATATGGAGTTAAAATTTCATAAAAGAAGTACTATTTGTAAAGGAAAATAAAGACCATTAAATGCTATTTACTTTTAAGTTTTGATATTTTTGGTAAAGTATTTTCACCCTGATAAAGCCCCATTTAGAAAGGATAAATAAATAAAAAAAAAACCTTCCATGAAGTATATTTTTACTTTTATTTTAGGAAAGGAAAAATGAAATACGCTCTACTACAGGGTGGCACACATATGGAAAATTTACTAAAAAAAAAAATAAAATTATCAAACGCAAATATTTTTAAAATCGATACAATATTAAATCATTTTTAGTTGATCTGCTTCAATGAAGCTTGCTTTTTTTAAAACAACATTATATTTCACCAAGAAGAAAAGCTAATTGGATGTAACAGAAAAAAAAGAAAAATACTGAGACTGAGTATAATGTACCAGCCTTTGCAATTTTTTTTTATTAAAAAAAAAAACGTTTTTCAAGAGTATACAAATTAAGAAAGATATCAAAGTAGATTGGCACAAGAAACGCTTTCTACAGAAGAAAACTAATGTATAAAAGTATCAAACGTAAATTAAGAATTGGGCAGAATATCTTTAAAACATTTTTATAAACTTAGTCTTTCATGAAAGTGAAACACACAATACAGAAAATATAGAAAGGAGGGAGGCTTTTGAAACGTGTTACTGTTGTGGAATGTTGAAAAGCAGCGGAAGCTGATTTAATGCATAATGAGGACATTTTACGTCTTACACTAATACGGCTACTATACTATAAAAAGACGGTTATTTCATGGTAGTTAATTTGATTGTAGAAAAGAAGTCTAGAGGTACAGTATAAACAATAAAATAAGAAAAAAAATAGAATGTATAAAACAGATAATCGATGTAGGATATAGAACAGAAAACGCTGGGAAAAAAATGATATTGTTAAACGTTTGAAGGAGTGGAAAAGTACGTCGTATCAGTTGTAAATGACTGACGACAAAGGCGTTGATGTTTATTTGTGTAATTTAGCTTATCGATAAGAGAAACTTTTTTTTTTAAATCAATATCGAATAAATAACATAAAGAATAGTTTGGACAACAAAAAAGAAATTCAAATTTGAATTATTGCAATATTTAACCAAATTGAGTTAAAAATAAATTAACTTTAAAAAACACTATATATTAAAAACTACATAATAGTTTTTGTTTCTGCTTTAAACTTAATTTTTTGAAATAAACGTCAAATTAAACGATTAGTAAATTCTTGGTTGGTAATTGTATTTAATTTGATGAAACTAAAAAAGTAGTCGGTAGACGTAATTAAAAGAATTCAAAAAGCCCCATTTTAGTAAATTTTTGTAGTCGGTTTAGCTCATTTTATGGTTTCTCTTTTACATTTTTTAATTTTATTTAAAATTTTGTCAGGCTGACAAAAACGCATCTACCTTGAAAAAAGTTATTCAAAAGAAAAACAAAGGTGAAAAGGTGCTTTTGAATAATGAAAAAGTTGCTAGTGAAAAAAATTTTATGCACTTTTCATTTTAATTCAGATATTTTTACAATCTGAGGCTAATAATTATTAATAATAATAAATTTAAATAATAATATTTTTTAATGTAAACATCAATATGTTTAAATTTTTAAAAAAAGTTAAAAAAATATATGTATATAAAGTCGGATTCGAACCGATGGGGTCCAGTTACGGATCCAACATGTTCGTACACCACATCTACTTGAGCGACGTGAAATAAAATTAATATATAAACTAATATAAAATGTTACGGAAATTAATCTTGGGCCATTATTCTTGAGGATAATTGAAAACTGCGTGTTAGTATTTTGCGCTGAAGACACCTAAACAGTGTACTATTCACACAGGCAATATGGTTCAAATCGGTATCCCGAAGACTGTGCCCCTTGTTAGCTATAGTAATGTGGATCTAACGTTCCTTACGCTGATTTAAATTTTTGTAGAAAAAGGTCACAATAATTATTTTCTTTTAGAATTAGAAATATTTTATTAAGAAAAACAACCTTTTTTTAAACATTAAGCGTGATCTTAGTATACTAGACTGACATGTACTTAAAGAGTAATAAACGAACTTTTACTCTATCCTAATATTTCGGATAACATTGTTGAATTAATAATTGTGTAAATTTTTTATGTTAATAAAAACAAATATTTTAACAATTGTGTAACTGTCAACTTTATTAAAGTATTAGAAGCTCGTATCTCACTTTCAAATGGAATAAGTTTAAATGAAGTGCAGCAAAAAATGTATATATGTAATTTAATAGACACGCACGGAAGTCATTTAGTGTCCACATCAGTTTTTTTTAAATTATTTTTCTAATGTGTACGTTGTACTGTTTTTCAATTGAGTGAACAATAAGCAACCCTCCCATAGCCCAATTAGATAAGGATGACATGTATGATACGTAAATGAGGTGTAGTCTTGTACAGACTCAGGTCTACCATTCCGGAGACGAGTGGTTAATTGAACCCCAACAACCAAAGTATATCAGCACCCACTGTCTAGTATTCAAATTAGTATAAAATCAACCACCGTTTACTAGGATTTGAACCTCAGACCCTTCAACTTTGAAAATCAGCTGTTAAACAACTAATTTTACCACTATAGCAGCCCGGTGGGCTAATAAAACATTTATATATTTTATTATTAATTTAATACATATCGATTGATTTGCATGGAATTTCTCCCGCCACCACCCCATTCGGTCATCCTAAAGCATACGATTGATTGTATGTGCCACAAACGGCTACTGAGCCACGAATCAGTTTAGCGACCGGTGTCCTAAATAGCTCCTAGAGCTAACCTAATTGCGTGAGCGAACTAAGCATGGGGCCACACACCACTTTCTTCGTGACCCATATGATATCACTTGTCACATATTTTGAAATGGGTAGGCGCACCCCTTATACTACTAAAATATATATGACATTCAATAAATTAAATTTATCTCGTCAAGACACCAATTCGCTGCCACGCCTAGGTCGCTGAATGCCAGCAAGTACCTGTCCACCAATATTAAAGCGCATGGAGCTTTAATTGGTTGATGGCCAGCCATAAATCTCGGGTAGCTTCCCACAGCAGCGAGATAGGAGTCTTTCCCATAAATAAACTACTGATGTCGGTTGAACAAAGCAACGGCATCAAGGAACACCCATACGTCCGATAATGCGGCTCACGCCACATTGACTCGCTGCTTATGAGTGGCCAATTTTCCCCTTGTCCTCTAAGATTCCAGGGTGGCCTGAGTTCAGCTCCCCCCCCCCCCAAGAGCTAGGCAATCGAACATCATATGTTCGTTCGACTGGACCTCCCCGCAGACGCACACCTCATCAGCTGCCAGGCGGAACCGAAACAAATATTAGTTCAAGTTCGCGTGGTTGGAGAGCACTTGGGCTCCCGTTGCCCTTAAAAACGAAGGAGACACATACCATCCCCTTAAGTCCTGTATAAATCTATACAAGGATCTTCCTTAGACGTGGTGTGCCATTCTTGCTTCCATCCATCGCGAGGCTGTAAAGCCTCCTCCTCAGACGGGAGAAATTTAGAACCGCATTGTGATCACCGTTCCGCTCCGGTACAGGCCCAGCTGGAAACCGCATCCCAAATACTTCGGTCTCCCTGCCTCTTCGCAACTTACCCATGGCCGCCTGAACTTTCACCACTAAATCGATTGGGAGGACCTTTCCCAATTCGGTGGTAGCTCGTAGGAGGTTATTTTAATAACACCATTGCATATTATTAATTCTCTGCGTTGGGCACTCCTTAAATTCTGAATAAGTGCTCGATTTCTTTCCAACCTATGCGCCCAAACAGACGCAGTCCGATAAATATCGATAATAATAATAATAATCGATACATATCGATTAACAATATTCAACAACGCACAGGGTTTCTTGAAGATTTAACAAAAATATGAGAAGATTTCAACTTATGGCACAATATAATGTGAAAAATATGAGTAGCATTAAAACAAGCTTCTGCGAAATTTTCATTGTTAAGAATAGATGAGTACTTATAATCTTCATTGTATCATATTACATAGATCATAGGTTTTTTTAACTTATGTTAGCTGACACCCACTTCAAACACAATTATTCGTTGTAAATATTTTTATTTTGGTTAATAAATAAAAATGTAATTGTCTGTAACTGTTTACTACTATTTTATTGCTTTTAGTTGGTTTTTTATTTTTTAAATTATTTTATTTCACAAATTTTAGTGATATCTAGTACTTATACGCGTACACACACACACACACACACACACACACACACACACACACATATATATATATATATATATATATATATATATATATACATTATAACTATTATATATGATGATTCATATCATTAAAATATTGGTAGGCCCACTAACCGCTCTGCTCGGATGAGACAGCGACGTTTAAAGGAAAGTTGCCAGGAAAGGAATGGTCGTTTAAGGAAAAAATAGATAAAAAAATGCCGTGAATATTTCCGCAGAGACTTCTCAACAACGATAATGTAGACTCTCATAAATGAGAACGTACAACAGTCGGAATGAAAGTCTAGAGAGTCATACTCTTCGTATCAATTTAATACACAAACGCTTGTCAAACGAAACGCAAGAGCAACGTTCTCACCGTCTCGGCTTTATAAACGAGGAAGGAAAGTTACCAGAAGCTGTACTCATAAAATTTGATGACAAGACTATCGGTCTTAGAATGAAAGATGTTGATGGTTGCGTAGCCATTTCACCAGTCTGTACAACATTAAAAGCGACAAAGAAATACGGAAATGTCGAGAGCAGAATGCTACCTCTATTATTAAGCTGGCCAGTAACCGTTCACAAACTGCAGAGTACAGGGCAGTGATAGACCTCAGCAAGAAAATTTTTGCCAAGAGGCAGGTTTATGTCGGCTTAGTCGAGTTAAAACTTGAGTGCACCGCCTTATCTGATTTGGACCCAAATAAGTTATTAAACAGACCACATGCTGAGAGCTCTGACAGAGATGATGAGGTTGCGATCTATCCAATTCAGAGGTTTCTTTACTGGGAGTTGACATTTGGTCAAGGTTTGCGTATAACCAGTTAAAAAAGGGTTTATAATAACTATAGAATATTATTTATTGCAAAATTATAATATTTAACTCGCTTCATAGAGAGTGATGTCGGATGGGAGCTTGTTGTATGATTATTATTTAATATTGCAAAAATTGAATTTATTATCGCATAATATAAATATAAATATTTATAATTTTACAAATTTACAATAGGAATATAATAATTTTACAATTAGGAATATATACAATTTCACCGTTTTATATAAATATTAAACGTAGGTTTAATATTCGTATATGGAGTTTAGAAGAAAGCAACCAAGAAAAAGAAATAAAAAAAGGAATGGTAGTTTAAGAAAGAAAAATAGAAAAAGAAATGCTATGAATACTTCAACAGAGACTAAACAACGATAATATAAACTGTCATTAATATCCTAGTCATACACGGAACAGAGAGCAAAAGCACTGGCGCGAGCGGTCAGCGACTAAGTGTGTCGATCCGAACGGTTTTTTTAGTATTTTTCCCAAGATTATCATTGGATTTGGTTAAAATTTATATGGGACCATTGTGAAAGTACACTCTTCCGATTAAACAATAATTATCAAAATCGGTTAACTAACGTCGTAGATATTGTGTAACATTTATTAAAAATAAAAAAATACAGACGAATTGATAATCTCCTCCTTTTTTGAAATACATTTAAAATAAAGGTTAAATTTACAATATTTATTATATTACATTAATTTATTAATTTTCTATGATAATTATTAATACAACCAAATTAAATTATCCATTTTTTCAGTGTTCTTTAATTTATTGCCAAATATGGATTACTAGTTGATTTAAGGCCATAAAATGTTTCAACATCTGACCTAACTACAGCAAAAAATGTTTTTATTATTGCAGATGAAGGATCAAAAAAAGAAAATCTCAAGATATTTCTCATAGTATCATAGCGATGAAAAATATAACCAAATAGATGGAGCTTCGTAGCTTCATCTATTTGGATTAAGGCTAATCTGTCAAATTTTAAATTTCTAGGTCGTCAGGAAATATTCTTTTATACTCGAAGAGGGGTAACAGGATAGAAAAGGAAGAACTGGCTTCTAGCCAATTTTTTCGTTTCTTATGTTTTTGTGTATTATAGGCTATAAGTTATTATAATTATTACTTAAAAAACGAAGGAAGGGGTGTAAAAATGTGTTTTACTAAATAAAATAGATATAAAATAATTAATCAACAAGGAATTTTAGATCATAGCTAATCTTGATTTAAAATAACATTTATGATTATGGAAAGGAATAATCAAAATGTTGATAATTATTCTTCAGTTTCAAGTATTTAAAATAAATGCAATAATAAACTTTAAATATATTGTATTTCTTAAAGGTAACATAACGTTTTATTTGAAATCTTTAAAGAATAAATCTGTGTACATGTTTATTTCTCTGTTTCAATCATTAAAACATCAATGAAAATGACATTTTAAGAGATTTATATAATACAGTTAATTAATTTTGTCTCAAATTTAAAAATAATTCGTAATTAAATATAAAAACAGATTTATTTCCAAATTCTGTGAATAATAAATAATATATAAATTAATTAAATTTCTCAAAATTTGAGTATTTACCCGATACAAAAAAAAATAAAAAGAAGATTTCAATCAGCTTATGATTAAATATTATCAGCTTATGATTCAATCAGCTAATGATTCTTTTCAGATAGATTTCATAAGAATGCTACTTATTGTAATGGTTACCATGATCCGGAAAATTTCGAAATATCTTCACGTTTCACAACCCCTAGACCCCAAAACCCCTATTAGTTCAAAAGTTTATATATATATATATTTCACTTTCTTGTGGACACGATAACTGCCGTTAACTTTGTGCCATTCACTTTCAAATTGATACATAAAATATAACGACCCAAAATCTCGGTTCAGTTCGTTAATTGGCAAAATCGGACCATTGGGGTGGAAACGGGGTGCTTTTTCGGAAAAAAAAATATCGCTATAACTTTCTTATTAAGTAAAATATCGAATTCGTAGTTCCTACTATCCTTTGGATTGGATAAGTTTTTTGATATCACCAATCATCGGCCCAGAGGGTAGAAAAAATTGGGTTTTGAAGACACCATACATGTCTTAATAGGCACAGTATCGAATCGGTTTAAAGAGATTGTTAGTCCTCTAAAAATTATCTAAAACTTTAGTCTGAAACAATTTTTGATATGACCAATCCTTACGGCAAGGGATGACCAAAATATTGCTTTAATTGAAAGAAGAAAGGGCTTGTATGCTAAACATGTGAAACATTTTTTCACATGCAACCATTGTCGTATTGAGTAAATTTGAAGTTTTTTTTTTAACTTTAAGTTAGAAATCTTTTTTATCCCCCTACTTAGCAGCGGTGAAATCTACCTACGCCTTCGGCGTGCCGAAAGGGATTTTTTTTTATTTTTTAGAGGAAATTCCTCAAATAGTCCTGTTGTAACTCTTTTCTATAATTTTTAGAAAATCTTTTGTAAAAAAATTATATGCAATATTTGAGAAAATAATTTTCATATTTTCTAAGTAATTGCTAACAAGTATTTGTTAATTTCATTTTAACGGCGTGTAACTTGATGAACTAATTTTCAATGCAATTTTGAACGAAAGTTTTAGGAGATAATGTTAGATAAATCAAAGAAATAATAATAACAATTTCCATATTTCAAAGAGATTTAGCTCACGATTGTTAATATTTAATTAACTTAAATTTTTGAATTTTCCTTTATCATGTTTTTTTAAGAAACAATTTCTCATGGGTTTCTTACGTGATTTCTAATTACGGTTTTGTTGGTACGGGAAGCGGGTTTTTTGTTTTAAACAAAGTTAAAATATAAGAACAAGAGAAATATAAAAGAAAAAGAGAAAAAGTATTTGAACTGTACATGAGAAACCAATTGGTATTAATTAGAAGAAACCTTTAAGACACCGCTAAAGGTAATTTATCAACAAAATAAAACAAATTAAATAAATCATCAAACTCGGTCCAGTTGGTCATGACGGATTGAATATAAAAAAATATTTATATCCATTGAATTGAATATTTTAATAATGTCAATTAAAGTAACAAAATAATTAATCTGACCACTTAACTAAACTTAAATTTTTTTTTTGAGTTCTATAAATATATCTACAACATAAAAATAATAATTGTGTTACGCCACAGGCCTAAAAAAGGGCCTTTATTTTGGTTATATAACATTTTTCTCACAGTTTCATAAAAAAATTAAAAAAGTTTCAGCTATAGCTTAAATAAAACGAATTCAAATAACATCGACTGCAAACCCAAATTTAATAAGTACGCATGTAAAACTAAAAATTAAAGAAAATGATAGAAATTTAAATATTATAATAAATAAAATAAATATTGCTTACTTACTGCATTTATGTAATTAATAAGGGATAAACCACCATCCCATGGTGTCTCTGCTTCACATGATACATTAGCAGGAACCAAAGCGTGACTTTGCTCTAATGTTTGTAAACCGATGGCGAAAACCAATACGGAGTCATACATGAGGGCTGGACCAGCCTGTAACAATATTAAATTTAATTACGTTTATTATAATATAACAATATAATCAAACTGGTTTAATCTACTTGTAAATAACAAAGAATGAACGATGCTGAATGGTTATTAGAATAAAATAATAATTACAAGAACCGATTACAAAATGTACAATTTTAGTACTTCGATTATTAGATAAATATCAGTAGCAAATTTGAAGGATAAAAATAAATACGAAGGTAAGTCAAATATTATCTGTAATTTAGTTATATTTTTGTTTATGTTGGTAGTACTGTCGTGTTGCATATAGGACGCATGCGTGTTTTAATTGTTGTTATGTCTGTGCAGGTTTGATGCTGCTAGGTTAGTTCCATTATCACTGCCCCGCCGTTAACCATGGCTGCTCCGCTTTCTGTTTGCACAAAAGAAGAGCAACGTCCTGTGATCCGTTTTTTGTGGTCGGAAGGTGTATAAGGGGTCGAAATTCATCGAAGACTTTCGGTACAGTACGGGAACAGCGTGTTGTCGCAACGAAGTGTCTACGAGTGGTTTGAAAAATTCAAAAATGGTCGCACAAGTGTTACGCACGACGAAGGAGCCGGACGACCGTTTACCGCCACAAATGAGGGAAACACTGAGCGTGCACGTGACATAGTTTTCTTAGACAGACGAATAACTATCGATGAAGAGGCACATCGTCTGCAAATTAGTCACGGTTCTAAGAAATCATCCACAATAGACTTGGGTTTCATAAAGTCTGTGCAAGACAGGTCCCAAAACAACTCACACAGTTGCATAAACAAATGCTAAAAACATTTGGATTGCTACGGTAACGAACGGGACATCGTCTTAGACAGAATCATCACCGGTGACGAAACACGGATCCATCGTTACGAGCCGGAGATTAAACGGCAGAGTATGGAATGGAAACATCCAAATTCGCCCTGCAAAAAAAGTTCAAGACCCAACCGTCCGCTGGAAAACTGATGCTTACTGTTTTTTGGGACTCACAAGGCCTGGTACAGGAACATTATGAGGAAAGGGAGAAATAAACATGAGGAATAAACATGAGGGGGGAAATAAATATGAGGAAATAAACATCGCGCGTTACAGTAAGATGCTTACTGCCAAGCTGAAGCCTGCAAGTCGAAGCAAACGCCGAGGACTGCTGTCGAAAGATGTTGTGTTGTTGCACGACAATGCCCGTCCACATACTGCTACCCACACTGTTGAAACGCTCTAGAAATTCAATTTTGAAGTACCGCCGGCTCATCCCCAGTATAGTCCTGATCTTGCCCCTTCTGAGTATCACTTGTTTGGTCCACTCAAAGAGTCTTTAAGGGGCTGTCGATTTACCTCGGACGAAACAGTGAAAGGTGCATTCCTGGCTCGCAGCTCAACCGAAAACCTTTTTTTATGAGGGCATCAAGAAGCTTGTGCAACGATGGACCAAGTGCGCTGAAATGCAAGAGGACTATGTTGAAAAATGATGTACATGTAAGTTTCCTATTTGTATTAGAATAAAATTTATAACTACATTGCGGATAATAATTGACTTACCCTCGTAAAAAAGCACAAAAAAATAAATAATTAAAAAGGTTACAGAAAATATCTCTTAAAAAGTATTACAAAGGCAAAAACGGAACTGAAAATAAAAACAATTATATATAACCTAACTACATTTAAACCAAGATGAATGTAAAAACATTTTTCCATCGATTTGGCTGTCCACCGAGTTTTGAAATTAAATTTTTTTTTTTAATATAAAATTTAAAAACAAATTTGAGATGTTTTTTTTTTGTTTGTTCAATTCTTAAAGTAATAGAGCTACGAATACCTGAAATTTTTTTCACATAAGGAAACATTTTTTAAACAGTTAAAAGTTTCTTTTATCAGTGTTCTTTTTTTGGTGAAGATTTATTCTTATCCTTCTTTATGAAAGGAGAATTGAACAGGAAATGGAAAATCAGCTGAGATGGAGCAAGTTCTTTTAATGTACTATGTTATCGTTGAAGCAAACATAGGCTAAACGCACAGCAGTTCTAAAGTACAAGTTATGTATAAGAAACAAGATCATGAATTAAGTATAGTATACCCTTACAATATAATAAAATTTAACTTTATTAGTAATGTAATACAATGTAGATTTTTCTCTAATAAGTTGCGGACAAATAATTGAAACGTTTATTGCATTTTTCCCTTTTATCTGTTTGCACAGATTATAATTTTGAGTAAACCTCAGCTCCGTACTCTTGTTACTGCAATTTAAGCTAATGAATCTCTTATGTGATATACAATTCAAAAGTATAACTACTGAATCATCCCCATTCTTCAACCATTGTTGAGTTACTAAAAAATATATTTTTTTTTTAGTAAAAACCTTTGCTAATAAAATTGACACCTTAGCAAAATATTGTTATCATACAAGTTAATCTTATATTAATAATGAATAAAAGTGTAATTAATATATATATATATATATATATATATATATATATATATAAAATATAAAAGTTCATTTGGTTGAATACGCTTCAACCATGATTGTAATAAAATACCTTTTTTCAAACAGGGGTTCAACCAAGAAAACCGACTTGTACTTGACAAAGAATTTATATTGTTTTTAATTTTAAAGTTTCGTTCTACTTCATAAATATTCTTTTTTGTATTTCTGCTTAATTTAAGTGGTTTTTCGTTTCGTTTTGTTTTGCTTTTTGTTTTTATATTTTTATTTATTTTTGTTATTTTCATTAAAGTGACTGATAATAGCCGTTTAATAAAATGCGCATCTATTTTTCCATTATTAGTGTTGTAAACCGTACATAAGTAATTTCTAGTTTAATTTAATTGGAGAGAAGCGGATTTTATTTAGCTTCCGATAGTTAGCAACCGTTATTTAATGTCATCCGTTACATTACAATGAGGTTATAGAAAAAGATCAAATTTCATAAAATTGTAAGCTTTATTAATACAGAATACACGGTTGAAAATGTTGAAAAATAGTTATGATTGAAGTTACTGGACCGTTATTATAAAGAATAATGATGTCTTAGATCGAAAACCCCCAATAGATAACAATAATTCTGCTGACGATGAACAATGTAATATCTACTATTTTATCCACTTCATTGAGATTAAATAAGGTTTATTCTTGATAAACTCGTGTGCAACCGACTACGTTGAACATTCAATCACTGTTTTTTTTTAAAGATTTTATTTATTATATCAATAACTTGAAAGGTAGAAAAAAATCAATTATATATTCTTCTTCTTTCATTAAGAAATTCGATAAAAATTTATAACATTTTAACAGAAAGCTAAAATAAAGTTTATATAATATTTTACATCACTTATATTTATTTCTACTTTGCTTTTCATTTATTTCTGATAATATATTTATTTATGATAATTAAATAGTAACTATCTATTATAACTATTATCTTTTTTAAAAGTGGGATCAGAATAATAAATCTTTTGATGTAGTAAATCGTATAACGCTTTTTTTATATAACTAGGGCGATTTTTTTTAAAGGAACGTACTTTGGGATATGATGAGTATTTAACGTAGTAGTTCATTAGAACACAATTGCCAGTAGAAATTTTAAATAAAAGAAAAATTATCGAATCAAATTTTAAAGGTGGATTTTCTATTCCCTTCAAAAAATATGTTTCCCAATTTATCGCGTACGTATAAGAGTATATATATATATATATATATATATATATATATATATATATATATATATATATACTAGCGGACCCGACAGACGTTGTCCTGACGCGGCATTATTCTGTAATAAATGCACACACATAAATATAAGTAACTTAATTAAGTTAAAATTAGCAGGAATGTGTTCTAAATTTCATTAAAATGACTATTAGTATGATATTATCAGTTTGTGATTGTTGTATTATTGTAATGGGTTTATTGATTAATTATGTGTAGTATGATTAGTATTTATTTTCACGAAATATTGAGATGTCCGATGAAAATTGAATTAAAAAATCGAAACATTGTAAAATCAATAATTAGTGTAATTAATAAATTTTCATCCACATTACTACTAATTATCACTTAACATCATTCTAAAAAAGTACCTCCTACATATTTTTTTTTTATTTAATAATTTTGATGTTTCATAACCATATAACAGCTTAATTAATCAATTAATAAAAAATTAAAGCGCTGTAAAAAAGCAACGTAGTTAAAATTTTAGTAGAAATCTTTATCATTTTTCTCATTCTTTATTTTAACATCTATTTTACCAAATTTTTGATAATTGTAAATTAAAAATAACTTTAGAAAATTTTATAAAATTAATTAGCTAAAACATTATAAATTCAATTTTTTAAATATACTTTAAACTATATTATAAGTAACTTATATTTTAATTTTATAAAAGTTATAATTTATTTTACAAACTTAAATTTTTATTTTCAAAGAGCCGTTCAATACTTCATAAGTTGCATAGAATCAAATGAGAACTGACAATTTAAATTTGTAGGTTAAGTTGATTGTTATTGAATGCACGTGTATACATCATTAAAATTCATGAAAAATCATGTAAAATACTGCACCTTACAAATTTGCACGATGTACTTTTTTTAATTAAACTTTAAAACGTTATTTCAATAAATAATAATATAATATAATATTCTCAATAAGCGCGCAATTCTAGCAGACTCGGCAATGCTTCGCTATTGCTAGATCTGAGTGTACATAGAGATTAAATGACAACGATTGAAAGTTTCATAAAACCTAAAAAAACTGAACATTAGCAATTTAACAAAATTTAACCTTTCACTTTATAAAATTCAGAATATAAATAAATCCAATTGTCAGAACAGCACTACCTATTGGATTTAATTCAAACTATTCTCTAAATACGAATTTTAATGTAAGAACAACACTAAGCTACGACGCAAGTAACCGATATGCGAAAAAGCAACAAAATAAAAAAAATTCCTAGAATCCGATCGCAGCACCAACTACCGGGTTTGACTGATAAACCAAAAATTAAAAAAAACTTCTAAAACGCGATCGCAGCTCTGGCTACCGGACCCAATTGTGAACCTTAAACCATACAAATATCAACAACACATAAATAAATTAAAAAAACATTTTCACTTCAATACTGTACCTTACAAATTTGCACAATGTATAATTTTTAATTACACTTTAAAACGTTATTTCAATAAATAATAATATAATATTTCTCAATATGCGCACAATTCTAAGCGCGATCGTAGTGCTGCCTACTTGTTACTTAATCAGTTGTGATTTTGTTTACATTGGCAACGGCCATACGGGCTCTTTGTGATTGGTCGTTGTGTTTGACAGCGGCTATCTTGCATTGATCTGATTGGTTTTCCTTTGTTTACATTTCCATCTGATTTATTAGCCTCTTATTTATTAAAAAACTGTTTTCTCGCGATTTTTTGTAACACAATAATAACACAAAATTACGAAATATTTTTCTCAATTTGATCGCAGCACCAACTGTCGGGACAAACTAAAATTAAAATAGAATATTATTGAATATTCGATACTGCGATGGTAGCGCAGTCTGCCGGATCCAATGTAAAACATTCCAAAATCAACAACTACTTATAAATAAAAAATTAATTGAAAAAACATTTTCCAGTGGACCAAATTGTGAATCTAAATCATTCTCGAATCCCCTTGAACACACACACAAAATTTCATCAAAATCAGTCCAGCCGTTTAGTTCACTTTCATACACACGCACACAAGAAATATATATATATATATATATAAAGATATATTATATATATGTATAAGAAATAAAACCGTTAAAAAGTTAGAAAATAGATAATCTTGTTTAAATTCTTTAAATTTGGACTTCATCAAGTCTACCACTAACTTCTAAATGTTTATATTAAAGATGATTTTAGTAAACTGGTCAATTTGTTTTTGGAGGGGTGAGTCAATTTATGGGTTTAATAATTAAATAACTTATTTATTTAGTAGTATAATTATATACCGGATGATAATTTGAAAAAACACAACATTTAGTTTTCGACAGTTATCACTCCCATTGTATTTCTGTCTGCAGGCATGTAGACAGAAATACATTCGATTCTCGGGGGAAAATCTTTAAAATTATTTTCGAAAGGATGGAACATATCCTCTCCGCTACACCTACCTCAACTCAAAAATCTTAATTAGCAATAGCAAAGTTTAATTACATTAACTAACAACCCGAAAAAAAATAAGTTTTGGTGAAAAGACAATAAAATCCCCCCCACCCTTCGCTCGGTAGGTCCGAAAAACTATTTGGGGTAGTACTTTTTTTAAATTTCAGTCCAACAAAAATAACTTAAAATTACATGATAAAATCTCTTAAAACGTTTGGAATAATCATAATCTGTGGATTATTAAAAAAAAATTTTCTAAACTATCAAGGGCCGCCATACACGTTCTAGCCATGATTACATCCAATCTCGACTATGATGCATGTCTGACAGTTCCAACGGAACCACTGTCATCCGATGCCGGCAGCATAGAAATTCACATAGACTTACGGCAAAGATCTAAAGACACTGAGGCTTCAGATCCTTCGAATTCGTTGGCGAGGCCTTTTTTCCTTAATTAAGGGAAGCTAAATAAAATCCACTAAACTCCAATTACATTAACCGAGAGATTACTTATGAACGGTTTACAAAACTAATAATGGAAAAATAGATGCGCATTTCGGTTATTAAACTGCTATTATCAGTCACTTTAATGAAAATAACAAAACTAAATAAAAGTATAAAAACAAAAGGCAAAACAAAACGAAACGAAAAAAAACACTTTAATTAAGCAGATATACAACAAAGAATATTTAAACGGTAGAACAAAACTTTAAAATTAAAAAAATATTTTTTTTTGTCTGCAGTCATTTGACTGGTTTGTTGCAGCGCTCCAAGATTCCCTATCTAGTGCTAGTCGTTTCATTTCTGTATACCCCCTACATCCTACATCCCTAACAATTTATTTTACATATTCCAAACGTGACCTGCCTAAACAATTGTTTCCTTCTACCTGTCCTTCCAATATTAAAGCGATTATTCCAGGATGACTTAGTATGTGGCCTATAAGTCTGTCTCTTCTTTTAACTACATTTTTCCAAATGTATCTTTCTTCATCTATTTGCGGCAATACCTCTTCATTTGTCGCCTTATCCACCCATTTGATTTTTAACATTCTCCTATAGCATCGCATTTCAAAAGCTTCGAATCTTTTCTTCTCAGATACTCTGATTATCCAAGTTTCACTTCCATATAAAGCGAGACTCCAAACATATACTTTCAAAAATTTTTTCCTGACATTTAAATTAATTTTTGATGTAAACAAATTATATTTCTTACTGAAGGCTCGTTTAGCTTGTGCTATTCGGCATTTTATATCGCTCCTGCTTCGTCCATCTTTAGTAATTTTACTTCCCAAATAACAAAATTCTTCTACCTCCATAATCTTTTCTCCTTCTATTTTCACATTCAGCGGTCCATCTTTGTTATTTGTACTACATTTCATTACTTTTGTTTTGTTCTTGTTTATTTTCATGCGATAGTTCTTGCGTAGGACTTCATCTATGCCGTTCATTGTTTCTTCTAAATCCTTTTTACTCTCGGCTAGAATTACTATATCATCAGCAAATCGTAGCATCTTTATCTTTTCACCTTGTACTGTTACTCCGAATCTAAATTGTTCTTTAACATCATTAACTGCTAGTTCTATGTAAACATTAAAAAGTAACGGAGATAGGGAAAATCCTTGTTGGACTCATAGCTGAACAAACATTTGGATATACGATAATGCTTTTATTGTTTGAATTGAAACCAGTAACATTTGTTAAACAAAATAGTAGTCATCATAACGGTTAGTAGCCACTCGCCAAAAGGCAATTGCTCTTCTTTTTCCTTTTAACCACTCGGTTAGTTTAACGTAGAATCTAACGCATGGAGCCCAGGATTTATCTTGGTCTCCCGAGGGACAGTCAAAATGATGTTTGTAAGCAGTTTTCAGCAGATTTGATAATTGTTTTCATTGAATTTTTGTCGTGAATTCTCCGCAAACGTAATAAAAAATATTTGGAAAATTTTACAAGCCCGTTTTTTATTCATTGTAAAATTCAAAATGTTTTAATGAATGAAAGTAAATTGAAATATTACAGAAATACTTAATTATAAAAAAAAAATTAAGTTTTAATTTATACTTAAAATATTTCATAAAACTGTTTTACCATGGAGTAGCAATTAAACACAACGCAAAACAAACACACACACAAAAACTCACCACCTTCTCTAACACACACACACAGACACACACACACACACGCACACACATACACAAATTAACAAATCTTGATGTTCGATAAAACAATACCAAAGTTGTTCTGTCATAAAAATCTTTCACTAAATGTATGGCATCACTTATGAAACAATCTTTATATGTGTATGATAAAACCACTATTGCAACTAAAGAACACAGTAAGTCATACCAAGAGCTGAACTCATACTGTAGAAAATTTCATCGCGTTGAATTACTCATTACTTGACTGACTGACATGTCTATACAAATCTGGCTTGACATGAAATGACATCGTTCGACTGGTATGTATAATATATGTCTACAGCACGCATCACACTGTAAATAAGATGTGAATAAGCTAACTTATTTGTACTGTTTGTTCCAGGAATGATGGAAAAAATAAATTTAACCGGTTGTAACTTAAGAACGTACGTGACGGGTTGTTTCGAAATACATATTCAAATTCAGCATATAAAATACTATATATAACACCTACTTCCTTTTCAGTTCCAAATTTTAAGTTGACCAATGTAATTATTTCTTTACTGAGGTTCTCTGTTGTAAGACGTAAAACGTATCTAAAAAAGCGTGTAATTAATGTAATATTTTAAGCATATTTTCTTTTCTACTTGAAAAAAAGAAATTTTTTTAAGTTCTTTTAAATGTAAGTGTAAAATGTTAATTTTAAGTTCTGTAAATTACTGAGTTTATAATTGTCATTATAATTAATATGGAATTTTTTTCCAAGAAACATTTCTTTTTTAACATACATTGAAAATTTATAATTGATTTACCCTACGATCGCGTAAATTTACCGTACTTTTAATAGTTATAGTACTAAAAATTGTATTTTAAAAACTAGTAAATATAGTTAATTTTCCCTCTGAAATTATTTGTTAGTAACTACAAGACATTGTTAAACTGCTACAGACCAGAAAATTACCATCTGTCTGTGTTTTTTTTTTTTTTTTATTTCTCCACGTTAGAGGTTCTCTAAGTACGAAAATACTAAAATAATTCAAGATAATAGGGAACTGATAATTTAACGTGACAACTACTTCAACAACTGATTGGTTGATTAAATTCAATAAATTATTACATAAAACTAAAAAATGTTGAATTTTCTTGAAAAAAAAAAGTTTATAAATTTATTTAAAATTATCTATATTATTATCGTTTTAAATTATTATTAGAAAACAGATGAGATTGTTTACGACCAGAAAATCTGGCGACGGTTAGTAAGGGAAGTTGGAACTTAATGTATGTTGTACAGCTATAGGAAGTAAGTTAACAACTAAAAAAAAGAGGCCTATTGATTCTCTCAGTCAACTTGCCGCCAGTTTCTTACCTATTTTGCTGTGAGTGTGTATATATATATATATATATATATATATATATATATATATGTTTTTTTTATTTTTATTAGTTCTCTTCAACATTGGACTTCCAACATTGAGTCTTTGTTATAATATTGTAACAAAAGAGATTGAAAATGAAATTGTGTAAATATTTGTTCTGAAGACTGAAAGCAAAAATTTTGTAAAAATAAATACAGAAGTAATCACCGATAACTAAATTATTATATAATTAGACATAATCTGTGTCATTTTTGGTCTCAAAGATATAAGTGGTGGTAAGGGGGATGGAAGGAAGACAAGAATACATTCTTTGAAGGTAAAAAAAAATTTTTTAAGCAAATACATTTTATTTGACATCTCATTTGTCATTGCATCAAAAATAAAGTTTACATTTAGTTTTATTAGAAGAAGTTAATCGCTGCAGAAAATGCTTTGAAAAGTAAAAATTATATCCTTTTGAATATTAGTATATATATTGGGGTTTTTCTGTTGCAAAGTTTAAGGTAATATTCTACTGTGACGGATAAACAGGCAATCAGATAAACACAAAGATGAGAAGTAGAGCATTTTATATCTGATACTTAACAGAACCCTTAAGATGTTTTTGGTAGATTGATTTGGAATCATAGTAGAGATGTAAAATTTGGTAGACCCAATCGGTATGTGCTTTTTTTAATAAACTTTTGAAAAAAATTGTAAAATTTTTTTACATTTATTCACTAGTACTATTGAATACGTATTTCAGACCACATCGATTCAAGTTAAAAGATTTAAACAAAAACCCGTTTAAAAAAAGATTATTTTATTTATGCAGTACAGTAACTATCTGCCTCGATGGCTCACTCTGTAATACTACTACCCTGAATTTTATTTCCGATAAGGGCCTTCATTTTTACTGTGAATACAACTATCTTTTGAGATCTTCCTATAAATACGCTAATAAAAATTAATTATTTAACTTTTTTTATTTTATTTTGAAAGAGAATTTTTATGTTTTTATGAAAAAAAGATTTGATGAAAAAGGAGATTTTAATCAAAGTCCACAATACTCCACACGGGAGAACGGACCAAAGATGGGTGTTACGACATCGACGGGACGCCCTTGTTCAACAGCGTTTCGGTAGATTTTAGTGCGAGGGTAGACTGTATGTGTATAGGTGATGAACTAAGACAACACCTGATTACTGAAGGATTGTTTAATTGTACGCCGTCTTGGCGGTTTAAAATAATTTTGTAGCGTAACACTTGTAACTTATAACTTAACGTTAAAGATAGCAAACATAAGCTAAATAAAACTTAAAGTAATGTTCATCCGAACAAGAATTGAGAGAGTCCATCCGGACAAGACCACCTTGGGTCAGGTATGAGTGAAGACTGGTATAAGACGCTAAGTACAGCGCTTGAGGGAGCAACTAGAGACGTAGAGTGGTGTGATGGTCTGGTGACCGTAGTTTGCTGTGGGCTCCCTAGTCTCCGCTAGCTTTCAGCACCTGACGGCAAGAGCGGGTGAAAATGTAACAATGGGATTAGCGGGTTAAATATTAAGAAAAAGACAATCTGGTCATAGATAGACCGTGAAATGAGACATACAATCACACACAAACAAACCTCTTCAGAGTACACATCTATCCTATGTAAAATCCCACAGTCCTTTTATTTATTTTCATCGGGAATAAAACAGGAAATAACTGGTCAGTGTTTTTTTGTTGGTGGGTTGATATATTCTCTAAAAAATCTTATACTCCTGATTAAAAGAGCCAGACAAGAACAAGTTCAGAAGAACTATCACTTATCCTTTGAATTTTGAGGGGGTGTTTAAATATTCAACTTAACTTGAAAGCCTGTGATGCAGTTAAACATTTAAACGTTATATAAGATAGATTCATGATCTACGCGTAAAATCAATCAATTAAAAATAAACATCAACGTAATTGCATTAAGAATGTGTTACTTTGCGTTTATTTATGAGAATTTTATCTAATAAATAATTTTTTCGTTCTACTTAATACTACTGTAGACTACTTGATTCAAAGTTTTATTCCATTAATCTTTAACAAAAATTAAAACAACCTCATACATCCTAAGGAAATATTTATATTTATAACTAGTGTACGAGAAATCCCTTTACACTGTAATAAATTTAGCTTAATCGGGCTCTACTGCTGGCAGTTCTCACCGTTGATATCGCTCACTGCTTCTGGAAAAACGGGGGATTTCTCCCCCGTTTTTGCCACGGTGGGGATCGTCTGGTGTGTTCATTCGTAGTAGGATGACCTTAGTCGTAGTCAAATGTAGAAAGATGGCGGATACGAATGCGTTCACTGTCGAAGAGTGTTTGCCTACACACTAACATTTGAAAATATTATGAATGACCTTTTTGACCGTTGTAGGAAACTGTCACCATTACAGCAAACGATATTTACATAGGAGAAGAGGGGTTTTTCAACTGGAAGTGTTCTTGATGCGCCACGCAGCAGGAGGCCGATCAATCGAGCTGAGACGTGTGCTGCTATGGAGACATCGATTCAACGATCACCAACAAACGCACGTTGGAGAGTTAGGCATTCCAAAATCGACAGTGCGTATGCGGAAGGATTTAAAGTTAAAAGTTTTCATCCAGCAACAGTTGAATGACAATTAACTAAACGACGTGTTCATGCATTTCAGTTATTTCTTGAACGCTTTCCGAGAGCAAACGATAAAGAGAATGTCATGTTCTCAGACGAGAGTGCGATTTATGGAAGCTTTCGTAACCGAAATTTTTTTCTGGGCGAAAGACAAGCCTTAATTTTTTGAAGAAATCGTACACCATCCGCTTCTTGTTATGGTTTGGGCTGGGATGACAGCTGAACTACTCTTTGGTCCTTATTTTTTCGACGGTGCAGTTAATCAACGCCGTTATTTGAGAAGGATCGACGGGTGGTTGCTTCCAGGATTAACGGCAAAAGGGATCGCTGACATTATTACGTTTCAGCAAAACGATGCTCTAGCACATTTTACTTTAAATGTCCGCTGATGTCTAGATGAAATTTTTTTTAATCGCTGTATCGGACGCGGATCAGAATAGTTACTGGCTGGCTCTATTGCCTTGATTAGCAAGAAGCCCTGATCTCACCGCACCTGACAATATACTGGGGTTTTGTAAAAGAAGAGATTCGAAAATGCAGGTACATCAACAACCAGCAGCTTCAAGAATTTGTTCGGTTAGCATTCGAAATGATCAACACCCTCTTATGATGTTACCGATGAACAACCGGACACAGATTTATATACAGCTGTGCTTTGAACGTGGCGGGACCCACATCGACGTTTAGATCTATAGAAGGTAAGCTGCATATATACAAATAATTTCGTAACGAGCGTAGAGGGACTTCCCACCCATCCCGTATGGGCTGAATACATTTCTCTTTTACAATTATGAGATATTAATTGTTTATAGCGTGAAAAACTTAAAACAGATCATGATTTGATCCCAAGTGGTTCTGGATAAAAGGAGATTCTCAATTTTTTTATGTACCGTACATCGAAGTAAAATGGTATCTTTCATCGTATGAAAGGATTTCGATAATTCCTTATTATTATGTAGAAAAATTTCTTTTGCAGATAACAAAGAATGAGATATCTTTTAAATGAAAAACTAAATTATCTTCATGGATGATTAATCATATTTTTTTTTATCGTAAAAAATAATTGTTCAGAATACTAATCAATGGTTTCGAAGGGTCTTATACTTCGTAATCATTTTTTGTCTCTAAAGTCCTTTGATGTTAAAAACATTTGCACGTTAAAATAGAAGAAGTTGAACCGTTTATTAGAACCACAAAGTAATCGAGATTTGTTTAGTTATTAAAGTAGAGACAATAAACTTGGTGTATTTTACTAAATGAGTTGAAATTACTTTTTCATCAAATTAACCGCCAATGCCGTATAATAATTTTTATTATTATTTAGTTTATGTTGGTAATAAATAAAATAAAACATAGTGCAATTGATAAAATTTATTACCTACGATGTCAGTATCGTATGGCACCGACTGTTTCTATCAGGGTGTAATATACAAATCGGTTATTGTTTCCAGGAGATTAATATGACTAAATCACTTATTATAATTTTCAACCTCATTTTACTCGTAAAGTTGAATTATAGTTATAATCTAGGTATGTATACGGGTTCATGCTCTGCCGGGTAAACTAGAAACTAGAAATATACGACAGAAACCATAATAAATCAACGGTTATAATAATTCACCTACCATATTATTTCATCAAATATTATGAATAAATTCAGCAAATACGAGATAGAAGAGAAATCCACCTATTTTATTTATGCGCGCGCGTGTACAAATATATATAGGAAATTACTAGTCACTGTAGAAAAACTCATCAATCACGTTAAGTTTTTCCAGTCAGTATTTTATAAATATTGTAAGGTTAAATAATTACTACAGTAGTGTTATAGTAATTGAATTATAATGTTAGTTATAGAAATTTTATCATCCGTGTTGCTAAATTTACCCTGTATATAACTACAACAGGTAGATGCATAGAGGTTAAATTTATTTTTTTCAAGTTACAAATCTAAAAAACGAAGATGGACAGCAGTCTCTCGTACTTACAAGACAACTTTCTTGATTTAGGGTTCCTACGTAACTGCGTTTCTTATTCGTGCAGTACGAGTATCAGTAGCTTGTTAAATTCAAGGATCCGCAGACTAAGATAAGTTATTAGATAGAATTTAAGTCAAATTGGAGGCCGGGGATAGTATCGAGGAGTTAGTAAGTTAAAATACGATCGGTTCTTAGTTTTGCTGGTCAACCTTACAAAGTGATATTGGTATGATTTTTTACAAGATATCCATAAAAGAAGAAAAAAATGGTAATAAAAATTATGTAAACTTATTTTTATTTGTAACTATACTAAATAACTCATCGAATATTTTTTTTTTTTTTTTAAAGAAAATATTCTAATTTTGTAAATAAATTAATAAATCTACAACGCTAAAATCAACAATAAATTTGGTTACGGATAACAAACCAGCACTGAAGCATATATTTACTAAAATGTATTAGCACAAGTGCAGGAAAAGTAAATAAAGTATTTTATTTATTGTGGAGGGAAAAATCGAATGAATAAAGATTTATGATTTCGGGATTCTCTACAGAAATAACTTTATTATTTTAAACATCTCTTTTTGCAAATCGGCATGTTGTACCAATGTTAATCACAGGAATGAGACAAAAAATGTACTAACTTATTCATGAATATTCAAACATTTTTAAAAATTGGTAAAATTAATATTTACTCAAACTTTGTTTGTTTATCTTATTATTTTTAAATTTATTACAATGTGTGGTCATTTTTCCCTTAGTTTTTCATTCCTGTTTTCCTAGTTTTTCTTTTTTATATCAACTGAAATAATTTTCTTATTAATTTTCCAGATCTTGTTTGTTTAAAATTTATTTTATGGTTTTACATTGCTGTTATATTTCACATTAATCGATTTTTAAGTTAATTTAATTATTCAGTAAAATATTTGCTTGCTTATAATGATAAATGACGATTTTTATAAAAATTTTATAAATGTTCTCCATGTAATTGAAAAAAACAAACATTAACCTTTATATTATCTTTATTATATATATATATATATATATATATATATATATATATATATACATAACTTATACAACTTAACTCGAGATCTACCGGACAGATTTGTTTAAACTTTTGCACACCTATACTTTGAAGCCCTGCGGTGAACATAGGCTAATTTTTTTGGACCTCCGACATAAAGAAATTTAAAACACTTTATTTCTTCCTTAAAGCTTATTTAATTTTCAAAATGACTTTGATTTTTAAGAAAAATTTAATTTTTAGCTAAATTTTTTTTTTAACGTTGAATTGATTAATTTTGAAAAGGGCTGAAGTTTTAACGTACAGTTATTCCTCCTAAGTTTCAATTGATTTAGCGCACATGCATATGTAATTTTTACGATTCATTCATTTACAATTTTTTACAACTGTTTAAAAACATAAATAAATAGCTGCTTTTGTTTATCATGTGTGTGTTACTAATTTGAAGTGTGTAAAGTATTTAACTGCGATCTTTTAAATTCTGTGCTTTTTTCAAAACATCATACCATGCCTAAAAGACATTCTTCAATCGGGAGAAATACAAAAAAAAGTACGTATGAGAAAACTGTTCGTGCGGCAGAGACTGAAGACGAAAGACAGTCAAGATTGGAAAGCGACCGAATACACACAGCCCAATCACGTTCGACTGAAACAACTGAGCAACGGGAAATGCGATTAGAAGGTGCCCGAACTCGCGCAGCTAAAGCCCGATTAACAGAAACAATGGCAGAACGAGAGGAGCGACTACGATTGACACCATCACGAACTGCTCAATCTAGGCGGGCATCAGGCATCGAAAATGTTTTCACAGTTGTTATATGAGAGGTATTTTTTGAGGGGGGGGGGGTTTGGGGGCGCAGCCCCCATGTCGGTAAATGAAAAAAAAATGGATTTTCTGTTATCAGATAACGTATCTAAATTGCATGAAATTTTTTCTAAAAACATTAAGCTCTTAACTTGGAGTAAAGTTGATAACGTCAATAATTTTCCAATTGAAAAAAGAATTTTGAAAACCTGAAAAACCAAAGCGCCGAGCGAAGCCAGGCCTGGTTGGGAGGTCCGGCGAAGCCGGGCCGAACGGCTAGTTTATATATACATATATATCATAATGTTCCACTAGTATGTCTGCATATGACAATCTTTGCTTAAACTTAAAAATTGCTAGAATGATTATTCTTTATCTAAAATATTTACTGAATTTTCAGGATGGTTTAAGCCGAAACTCTCTTATTAGATGATAAGTAAAAATTAAATAGACAGTGAATGTATTTTCATTTATATTTTGAGACGCTTACAAAGTCACGTCCTGTTAGAGAAAAATACATGAATATCTCAATTAAATTTATACAACTGACTGAGCATTATTTATGGAAACAAGTAAACTATTCTACAATTAAAAACTGTTTAACAGAAAAATTTCATTGCTACACGAGTTTCGTTGAATGACGCTATTGGAATGCAATATATGTAATTGAAGTTAAGTACGTAAATGCGTCTTATTTTTATATTATATTCGCGTTCCATACAAAACTAAAGTAAAAGGGCGTTTCCTAAAAGGGTTTATCCATTTCAATTTGTATCCATTTTATCGATTTATGTCTGTTTTGCTGTTTACTGCAGGAACTTATCGGTATATAGCAATTTAATTTAAACAATTGAAATCTTAGTAATGCCTGATATTTCTTCACGTGAATTATTTACCGATAGAACGCGCCCTTCGAATGAAAAAAAATTTTTTTTGTTATTTGCTCGTTCAGATGTTCTAAAAAAAGGAAGAAATAAAATAAGACAAAAAAATTAGACCCGTTCTCAGTTTGGTAAAATTTTCTTTACCTTGCATATTTAGGGTGAATTTTAGCAAAAAACTTCAACAATGAATATTAAAACGCATAGATAGGCTAGATGAGAGTAAGGGAAATCCTGTTAGAATTTTGTTTTCTACAATTAGTCTTAATCTAAAAAGACTGAAAATGAACCTAATTTGTTAATTTATTTAAGACTAATTTGTTGATTTTGTGCTCTAAAATATATTTTTTCGCGTGTTATACGATTTTTTGTAATAGTACGAAACTCGCTTCGTTCGTTAACCTTGACTAGCAAACGTAGGTGATTATATTTATAATTTTACATATTTCGGAAACTCCGGATTCTCCCTTGCCGTAAGACACTTTCTGGGGAAGTAGTGCTTGATCGCGGATCCGGCCCCATGATGGGGATTTGATGAGGTGGTTAGGTTTAGTCGGTAGGGCGCAGGCAAAACACGCATTTTAATAACTAGTGGAACCTTTTGCGAATCCAAAACTTTGTCCGTAAATGGGATGTACCCCCTCATCAGGAAAAAAAATTACTTATTTATTTTCTTAATTCAATATAGCGTTTTAGTGGCATCATCTAAAAACTAATTATTGGACTATTAAGTGGACATATAACGGATTTTGATCTTATTGTTTTTAAGGTTAATTGTCAGAAGAAAAACATATCTCATAATTAAATAGTTATAGTGGCTAAATTTAATTTTAGGCCCTCAAGAGCATCTCGTATGTAGATGATGCTGTAAGCTCTGTACAGCTAAAGCGTGGTGGCAAAATATGTGTAACCACCGGGTTGATCTAGTCGTGAACGCGTCTTCCCATATCAGCTGAAGTCTGGAAGTCGAGAGTTCCAGCCTTCAACTCCTAGTAAAGTCAGTTATTTTTATACGGATTAGAATACTAATCCGGTATTCCTTTAGTGGTTGGGTTTCAATTAACCACACATCTCAGGAATGGTCGAACTGAGACTGTACAAGACTACACTTCATTTACACTCATACATATCATCCTCATTATTCTCTAAAGTAATACCTAAACGGTAATTCCAGGAGGCTAAACAGGAAAAAGAAGAGAAAAATAAAAAAAGTGTAGTCAAATGTAAAATATACTCGGAACAAAGTTCTTGTGAAATTGTATACAGTTTGTTAAACTGTACGTTTAACAACTATACTTTATTTAAACTATACGTGTTAAATAAACACGTATACAGTAAAATAAACAATTTTTTTTTTTTTAATTTTAACGGTACTACTTTCACATTGAGGCACTTGTAAAACTTGGAATTCATTTTAGATTTAGTAATTTTCGTAATTCCTGAAACACTCCAGTAAACATCTGATTATTTTGTAAGGTGTGACATCATACGAGAGGCCATGACAGTTTGGAAGGTTTTAGCGGGAACATTTTAATTGGTTTATTAAAATGCAAAATTCATCGTGTAAATGAACGTCTATGTGTTATAATATTTATATTTAATAAAATAGACCGTATGGCATAATATAAGACGGTTTCATAAAAAAAATCAACTAGACTGTTCGGAATAATTTTCATTTTTACGGAATATTTTTTTAAAATGTAGTTTGGAACCCATTTAGGGGGAATTTTTTTTTTTTTATTTACGTACTATGAGTAAGATTAAAAAATGAAACAAATATATATATTCATAATATTGAGATGAATCATTTTATTCTTGAAAATCAATACAGCCATTAAATCAGTTACGCATATATAGATACAAATAATACACACAAGAATGTAAAGTAATCCCTTCTATAGTGATAGTAAAACTGATGAAAGAAATATAATTTTTTTCGTAAAAAAACACCGATAATAATTAACAGAATAGAGTATTACAGAAAAGGATTCGTGAAGCGAATGGAAAAATTTGTAAGAACAAATTAAAAAATTCGTAATCAGAAACTCAACAGCGCCTGCTTTATAAAGGGATTTGGTAGAGTGTACATTCTACGTACCTAATTAATTAAAAATGTGAAACGTGTTTGAAGACCAAGACTAGTTCATACCTAGTCAACAATAGTTGAGACTGAATTTAACTCTTACAAGGTAGGCGAGAGAAATAAAATTCGGAGAGTAATGTTTTTTGATTTAATGAAATTGAAGTTAAGAAAAATAAATTAAATTAAAACGAAGAGAATTTAATTTAAGTTTATTAATATTTAATTAACTTTTTAATAACTTCCATTTTAAAGGTTCTATAAACTTTAATTTAAATTTTCGAAATATCCATTATGCCAGTGAAGTATCTCATGCAAATATGTTAAATAGTAATTATAATCTGTGATAAAAAAAAATAGATTTCTATTGATATATATATATATATATATATATATATATATATACACACACACACACACACACACACACATATGTATACACCACCCTTCTCCCGCGGGAGACTGATAATTCTAAGTCCGACTGGACCAGTTATATTCTACTACTGGCTACTTGATATTATCCTTGGCCAACATTTTTGGGTTCTAATTAACCGATTTTTTTTTCTTCCGGTTGCCCCCTGGGACGGATCCGCATCCAAACTGCAAGTACTCGCCTCAGGGGGTATCCCTCTGACTCTAATGAGCCTCCCCGCCTACCGGCTGTAGGTCCGGCATGGCAGGTTCTGGATCTTACCATTACTTGCCTCTAACCACTGATGGTGTTAACCTGGACCAGCAATGCTGCTGGGCCAGGTTAAAAAAATATATATAAAACATTTCAATCGATAGAATAGAGAATGATTTAATAATTCTTTTCCTAAATTCTTCAATTGTATTATTTTCAGAGCACTTCAGGCGAAAATTAGTTTTTTTACAATTAAAAAAAATTAATAAAATGATCATGGAGTCTCATTTCATAATAGGTGTAGTTTATCTCCTCTCGGTATCCGATTTTTGAAAAAAAAAAAAATTTATAAAAAGTATCGGCACGCAAATCTTATTAAATTTAAACAATTTAATATAGAGGGAAGTATACATATGAAATTTGATAACCAAGTCGTGTATTTTTAGGATGATTAAACATCAGAATATCAAGAAATATAAAACCTGAGGGAAGGGGTTATTTGTTTAACAATGGCAATACTTTCTAACAGCTGGAAAAATAAAAATTTTAACGCTAATATACTATAAAATATTGTCAACAGACTTACGTAATTAATTCGTATATCCATTTAAAGTAATACTTGTTAAAAACAAGTTATTATTTTATTGCATACAATAATACAGTTTTACGATCCAATTTCTGTTCCTAAGTACAAAATTAAACGACCACTGAAACTAACTAAATCCCGCTAATAATTTCTACTAGCTACCATAAATATAAGTTATTACATTTCCTTAATGAACTACGTAGAAATTTATAAATCTTTAAATTACTGTAAATCAATATAATTTTTTTTATAACACGAAATTATATCACAAAACACTCATAATTTTTAATTAAATAAGATCGAAACTTCTAAAAAACTTTATTTTTTTTATTTCGGAAGCCTTTGCTCTGTTCTAATTTCTACGGGCTTCCCGTGAGGCTAGAGTGATAAGGTGACGCGAGCACCTCGTGAGAAGCTAGACCAATCATCACCATCAGCTGGTAACAAACGGGGTGCCCCTGGGGAGCTGTTTTGGGAGGTGCAATGGGGTACTCTTATAATATCGCTGCAAACAATCGTTGCATTTTCAAAATTCAAACGGGGTATTTGTTAGTAGGTTGAACGCTAACCTTTGCCATCCTAAAACGCTAACCAACTTTATCAATCTTTATTGCTGTCTTGACAAAGTAAATTTAATTTGTTGATGGTTATATTTTTATTAGTTGACGGTGTGAGCCTACCCGTTTTTAGTAATATATGACAAGTGAGCGGTGGGACACAAAGCGAGTGGTGTATGGCATCATGCTTAGTTCGTTCACGCAATTAGGTTAGCTCTAGGCGCTAGTTAGTACTGGTCGCTTAAACTGATTCGAGGCTCAGTAGCCGTTTGCGGCACAGATATTCAGTCTTATGCTTTTAGGCGACCGAATGGAGTGGTGGGGGGAGAAATGCCATGCAAACCAAAACATGTTTACCAAGGGCCTGCGTAGCACGAGTCGCGAGAGATAATTGGAGATTTTAACCGTCAGTTGTTTGGATCCCAGAAAATTGCAGTATGGTCTGTACGATAAAAAGTCTCTCGAGGAATTCAATCGCGTGAGAAATATGTAAGTTTAGATTGGTATACGCCAATTAAATAAATAAATCGAAATGTTTTCAATTTCCTCATTTGGTTCAATACGTTATAAAGTTTTCGAATCGTGAATTTTTCTCGATGATCACTAAAAAGCATAAAACAAGACTACCAAAAAAAAAAAAAATTAATTAATCTAAAAAAAACAACAATAAATCGAATTAAAAAAGAAAATAAGGTATGGAAATGTAGAACTAAACATGTTATGTAGTATTTCGTTAAATAAAATATGGGCATGGAGAATATCATCGCCATCATGTTGCGGAGCCCCAAGAGTTTTGAAACCAATACCGGGTTCGTGGCGAGGGTTCTTAAGGAGAAGGATCGGGGGGCTCGGAGATGAGGGACTGCCCTGTGGAGCTGCTGTTCGCACGTGCTTGCACGAGTGGGTAATAGCGATGAAGCACGGGGACTCTCGCACCCCCGAGCGAAAAAAATAGAGTCCCGGCGGGGATGCCCCATTCGGAGTGTCCCCGTTAGAGGAATTGGCATAAAGACCGAGTCCCGGCTCCCGGAATGGGGATCCAGGGACGGTATAGCCGAGCCTGGTGGATCCTACTCTGGCGGGTGACCGGCGGGCCGAGACGTGGAAGCCCGTTAGAGTAAAGACACTCCCCTGAACTGTGTAGTACTTAACTGCAGAATCCGGCCCGGGGGAGAAGAAGAAAAAGAGAAAGAAATATGAGTGACCAGTCAACTTTGAGAGAGTTTTAATTTGTTTAAATATATTTTTCACGTTATAGAAATAGCAGGAATATAAGGCTGTCTAACGATTAAGTCCTCGCCAGGTCTTATATCGATAAGAAAATTTTATTCTTCTACAAAAATTTGTAAATGAAAATTTAAAAATTTCAGTTCAGGATTTAAAAAAATTTTAAATTTTTAAATGAATATGGAAATTTTGCTAAATAGTATTTGATCTATATTAAAGAGCTCTGAATAGTAAATATTCTACATTAAAAAGACAAATATAAGTATCTGAAAGTTGATTGGTCATTCATTATTTTATTTAACTAAATACTGCATAACGATGTTTAGTCCTTTATTTCCATAACTTGTTTTCTGTTTTTTAGTTCGATTTATTGTCGTTTCTTTAGTTTAATATATTCATTTTTTTATTTTTGGGCAGTCGAGTTTTTTAACTTTTATCATTTTTTTTTGTCTTCAGTCATTTGACTGGTTTGATGCAGCTCTCCAAGATTCCCTATCTAGTGCTAGTCGTCTCATTTCAGTATATCCTCTACATCCTACATACCTAACAATTTGTTTTACATATACCAAACGTGGCCTGCCTACACAATTTTTTCCTTCTACCTGTCGTTCCAATATTAAAGCGACTATTGCAGGATGTGGCCTAGTATGTGGCCTATAAGTCTGTCTCTTCTTTTAACTATATTTTTCCAAATGCTTCTTTCATCATCTGCAATCAGCTTCTTCATCAGCCGCAATACCTCTTCATTTGTCACTTTATCCACCCATCTGATTTTTAACATTCTCCTATAGCACCGCATTTCAAAAGCTTCTAATCTTTTCTTCTCAGATATTCCGATCGTCCAAGTTTCACTTCCATATAAAGCGACACTCCAAACATACACTTTCAAAAATCTTTTCCTGACATTTAAATTAATTTTTGATGTAAAAAAATTATATTTCTTACTGAAGGCTCGTTTAGCTTGTGCTATTCGGCATTTTATATCGCGCCTGCTTTGTCCATCTTTAGTAATTCTACTTCCCAAATAACAAAATTCTTCTACCTCCGTAATCTTTTCTCCTCCTATTTTCACAATCAGTGGTCCATCTTTGTTATTTCTACTACATTTCATTACTTTTGTTTTGTTCTTGTTTATTTTCACGCGATAGTTCTTGCGTAGGACTTCATCTATGCCGTTCATTATTTCTTCTAAATCCTTTTTACTCTCGGCTAGAATTACTATATCAACAGCAAAATCGTAGCATCTTTATCTTTTATCATTAGTTGTTTATATTATTTCATTCATAATCTGCCATTAGGGCAGGTCCTGTCACGGCTGCTGCTCTCCATCCTTTTTTGTTCTTTGTTAAGCTCTTTGTTTCAGCATATTTTCCCTTTTCCATAATTCCAACCATCATTTGAAATTTCTTCCTTTATTTTCATTCACCAAGCCTTCTATCTCTTCCACTAATAAACACATTCTTCTCATACAATATCTTAGCCGGTTTCATTTCCTATATTTAAACACACTTAGCATTTACCTGATCTCTCCATTTCTCTTTAATACTTCTTCATTTGTTACACGGTCTTGTCATATGACATTTATCATTCTGCGCCAAACCCACATCTCAAAAACCGCAATTCGTTTTCTTTCTGCGTTTCTCATCATCCATGTTTCGGCTCCATAGACCATCACACTCCAACTTAAACATTCTATTAATCTTAACGCTATGATTAACTTTCCACTAAGCAGTCTTCCCTTCTTATTAAATGCCCACTTACTTCTTGATATTATTATTTTATTTTCTACTGAGGTTTCAATTCCTACCTCTTTATCAGCTTAGGATTGATTTAAAATTGTCTACATGTATAGTTAAATTTAAAAACAAACTTTTTTTTTGGAAATATCCTTAAATGTTCAAAAAAGGCTCAACTCCATTTTGGTGATTTACTAGTTCAAGATGAAGTCAACTAAAACATTTTTGATAAATTAAAATCAATCTAACGAAATTTATTATTTATTTTGGCGAATTTCGTGGAAATTTTTTTTTTTAAACAGTAATTGAATGGATAATTCTTCTCTATTTTAGAGAATATTTTGTATGTTATTGGCATGTTCAATGAGGAATTTAAAAAAAAATTCAAAAAGAGATAATTCATCATCGGTAGTGAGTGTGTTCAGACAGGTCTCACTAGAATCTTTTACACCATTTTTCTATTTTATGAGTACCACTTTTTATCTTCCAGTTTCTTTCTTTATTCAAATGACTAACTATCCCACATCTTCTTTGCTTCTTTTTCTACGAGTAGTTATCTTTCCTTCTATTACTGTTATTATTATTTTTTAAATTTACTCTTTAATTACAAGATGCTTGTTCAATAGTGTCCTATCCAACTAGCTTTTCTTTTATCGTTGTAATATGCTTCTTCTTTTCTTTGACTTTATTTAATGCCTTTGCATGAGTTACTTTGTTAAACCGTTTCATTTTTTTCCATTTCACTCCACCATACCTTGAAACCTTCAAAACATTTCTCTTTTCTTTTTTCTCAAAGTTCACGTTTTAGTTTTACAAAAATTTTCATGAGGAAAATCTATAACAAGTAAATTTTGTAACAAATTTTGTTGGAACATGTTTAAAAAATTTAATTTGAAGTACACATTCTGCCAATAGGTGAGAGTATACTGTCGGGAACTGTAAAAATTTAATGGTTATAAATTAATTTTAAAAAAAATTAGGGTTCAAATACAGAGATAGAAGAACAATTGCTAACATGTACAGGAACCAAACAGCAACAGTAGCAATTGAAGAACATAAGAAAGAAGCCATAATAAGAAAGGGAGTCCGACAAGGATGTTCTCTATCTCCGTTACTTTTTAATCTTTACATGGAACTAGCAGTTAATGATGTTAAAGAACAATTTAGATTCGGAGTAACAGTACAAGGTGAAAAAATAAAGATGCTACGATTTGCTGATGATATAGTAATTCTAGCCGAGAATAAAAAGGATTTAGAAGAAACAATGAACGGCATAGATGAAGTCCTACGCAAGAACTATCGCATGAAAATAAACAAGAACAAAACAAAAGTAATGAAATGTAGTAGAAATAACAAAGATGGACCACTGAATGTGAAAATAGGAGGAGAAAAGATTATGGAGGTAGAAGAATTTTGTTATTTGGGAAGTAGAATTACTAAAGATGGACAAAGCAGGAGCGATATAAAATGCCGAATAGCACAAGCTAAACGAGCCTTCAGTAAGAAATATAAGTTGTTTACATCAAAAATTAATTTAAATGTCAGGAAAAGATTTTTGAAAGTGTATGTTTGGAGTGTCGCTTTATATGGAAGTGAAACTTGGACAATCGGAGTATCTGAGAAGAAAAGGTTAGAAGCTTTTGAAATGTGGTGCTATAGGAGAATGTTAAAAATCAGATGGGTGGATAAAGTGACAAATGAGGAGGTATTGCGGCAAATAGATGAAGAAAGAAGCATTTGGAAAAATATAGTTAAAAGAAGAGACAGACTTATAGGCCACATACTAAGGCATCCTGGAATAGTCGCTTTAATTTTGGAAGGACAAGTAGAAGGGAAAAATTGTGTAGGCAGGCCACGTTTGGAATATGTAAAACAAATTGTTAGGGATGTAGGATGTAGAGGGTATACTGAAATGAAACGACTAGCACTAGATAGGGAATCTTGGAGAGCTGCATCAAACCAGTCAAATGACTGAAGACAAAAAAAAAAAAAAAAAAAAATTAAGAAGTCAATCCTAAGTTTTAATGTTAGTTTTTATGAAAATTAGTTTTTTACGTTTTTGAAATATATTGCTTAAATTCTTCATCCGTAAATCAATCATTAAACCTATGGCTTTACAGTTATCAAGTGTCTGTTGTAATTAAGTCCACCTAAACTTAATAATTACTTTAATGTAAGGGTGAACTCTTGGTAGCGTTGTCGAAAGAAAACAAAATCTCTATATAGGTCCATATGAAAAGGTGATCCCCAACTAAAGTAAATAACAATAAATGTAAAATAACAAGGATATAATAACTCAGATAGGTCTTTATTGGCATAGAAGGGATCTTACGGTGCTGGTAAAAAAACATCAGGAAGGAAATACGGATCACGAATAAAAATTATGGTGAGTAGGAAAGTAAAGTTTTACCAACAAAAGATTACACTGAAATGAAATAAAGAACCGCACTCAAATGACTGCATAGAAATTCTTTTCTATCAGTGGACATTCATCTCGTCCACAATTACCGGGGAGACCAGGATGTCTTCGGTCGGCAAAGAAAAAGCATATTAACAATTTATTATTGACTAATTCAGATACTGCAGTTTGTTAGTGATTTAGATACTAATAAGCTGCTTGAGAAGAGGTTTAGTTTTTTTGCAGATAAATTCTCTGCCAGCTCTTTTCCTTTTTCTGTTAGCCTCCGGTAATTACCGTTCAGATAATACTTCAGAGGATGAATGAGGATTCTAGGTGATTTCAATAGTAAAGCGATTGTAGCAGGGAGCGCATACACCAATCGCAGAGGTGAGATCCTTACGGATATGATGGGGGCAATTAGCTGTCATTGTGTAAATGATGGCACCCCTACATATGAGGCGAGAGGACACTCGTCAGTCTTGGACTTAACAATCATAAACGATAGATGGAGTAGGGAACACTGGGACTGGCGAGTGTTACCACATGATGTGGCGAGTGACCATCATGCCACTATGATTACCATAAAAGGCTCAGACTATGTGACTAGAGAGAAAATGCCCTATAGTAGTTTTACAAAGGAACAGATCGAGATCATAATCGATAGAACGGCCGAAAGGATTATCAACATAGAGAATCTGACACCAGTTGCCCTGACTAACGTTATAAGACAAGAAATGGGCAGAGTAGCTCACAGAAGAGCCAATAGACACTCAGTGTATTGGTGGAATATGGAGATCGAAACACTGAGAGGGCTCCTACAATCGCGCAGAAGAAGGAAGCAGAGACTCAGAATGCGAGGCGGACAGGAGTACGAGGAGGCATCTCTGGCTTATAAAGAGACCAGACGGGCCTTAAACAAAGCTATTCGTATGTCTAAGAAAAAACAATGGCACAGACTCTGCGAGGAGTTAGACGGAGACCCCCTGGGGACAGGCATACAAAATAATCACTAAGCGATTTGGAAGGCGTCTGCCCGTATTAAATAATGAGCAGGTAGAACAACAATTTAATGAGCTATTCCCCGGTAGATTAGAAACTGCAGGAAATGTTATAGATTGCGAACCCAGACGCTTCACGTTCTCTGAACTGCACTTGGCTGTAGCACAACTGGGTAATAGGAAGAGCCCGGGTCCAGACGGAATTCCAGCGGCCTCCTTAAAGGGCTGATAAAGAGAATTCCTTATGAAATGCTTGATGTTGCCAGCCATGGATTAGAAAACAAGACATTTCCAGGAATCTGGAAGGAATCTAGGGTGGTGTTTATCCCAAAAGGCACAAATGAGAATGGAGAACCTTCATACAGACCATTGAGTCTTTTAAATAACATGGCGAAGGTAGTGGAGAAGATGCTCGCTGGCCGAATCTTTAAGGAACTTGAGGAAGGAATAGGCACTAGTAGAAATCAGTTTGGATTCATGAAGGGTCGTTCGACGATACAGGCGGCGACAAAGGTGATCGACTGGGCTAAGGATACTAGGAGCGGCACATGGAGAACGAGGCGTATTCCCCTATTCATAGCTTTAGATGTAAAAAATGCATTCGGTTCTATCAAGTGGGAATCAATAAATAGGGCATTAGTGGAAAAAGGTATCAGTCCTTATTTAAGAAGGCAGATAGGGGAATACCTCTCAAATAGAGAATGCTTGGTGGAGACGCAGAGTGAGTGCCTACGTTTCAATATTTATGGCGGTGTGCCACAGGGGTCTGTACTGGGACCCTTACTCTGGATACTGGCCTTCGATGGGATATTAAGACTAGACTATCAGGATGGGGTACAAGTAATTGCCTATGCCGATGACCTGGCGATACTCATCAAGGGTAAAACAACTGTCGATGTACAAGAGAGTGCTAACAACACGTTACGGGCGATAGATAATTGGTTGAAAGAGAGGGGACTGCAGCTGGCAATAGAAAAATGTAAATATATTATGTTCACAGGGAAGAGGATTTTAGACCGTCCGGCTATCCAAATTGGAAACCAACAAATAACAGAGGTCGAAAAGATTAAATACCTGGGTGTGACTTATGAGAGGAATTGCCGGTTCACCCAGCATATAATAGACATATGTGCCAAAGGTGAACAGATGACTAAGAATTTGAATATAATAATGTCTTCGCAGAGAGCTCCAAGACCCACTAAGCGAAGGGCGATAGCGTCCACAGTGACATCTATGATGTTATATGCAGTACCAGTGTGGTGGCACTCAGTCAGGGTTAAAAGAAATTTGAACAGACTGGTTAGTACTCATAGGAGGCTGTTGCTGGGGGTTGTTTCAGCTTACAGGACGGTCTCCTATGAGGCGTTGTGCGTGTTGTCTGGGGTGGCACCAATAGACTTAATGGCCCTAAATAGAGTCGACAGGGCGCAAGGCCTCGAAGCAAATGAAGCAAAAGATAGACTTAGACATAGATGGCAGGAGGATGGACCAGCCAGACGCACCAAGGAGCTGATTCCAGATCTTGCAATATGGTTAGACAGGGAACATGGTGAGTTAAATTATCATATCACGCAGTTTTTTTACAGGTCATGGCAATTTCAATGAGTACCTCCATCGTGTTGGAAGAAGGCCAGGTCCAGAATGTATGTACTGTGAGAGAATTGACAATGCAGAACACACATTTTTCTGCTGCGAGAGGTGGGCAATTAAAAGGAGGAACTGTGGCATAATAGGTATGAGCCCAGCAGAGGTCCTAGAGCACATGTTGAGGAGCGAAATAAACTGGAAGAAGGTTACGGAATTTATAGTAGCAGTATTAACAGAGAAGGATATAGATGAAAGGCGACTAGGTTACTAGTGTAGATTAGGGTAGGGTGGACAGCCTCAGTGATGAGAGACGGCACGCTGAGGTGTGTCGTTCTCAATGATTCACTGAGGACTCCAAGGGTTTAGATAGGTTCCGATGAAGAAGAAGAGTAAGATAAGACCCGGTGCCACGTTACGGCTATTTGAGGTATGTCGTGGTTTCCAAATGGGCAAACAGAAAATCACTCAAAAGAGCTGACACCAGCGAGCCGACCTGCCATGCCGGATGTTCAGCCGGTAGGCGGAGAGGCTCGTTAGAGTTTACCAGACACTCCCCTGGGTGGCGCAATACCAACCAGTCGGACCGGCCCAGGGGAGTAGAGTGAAAAAAAAAAAAAAGGATGAACGAGGATGATGTATGAGTGTAAATGAAGTGTAGTTTTGTACAGTCTCGGTTCGACCATTCCGGAGATGTTTGGTTAATTGAAACCCAACCACCAAAGAACACCGGTATCCACGATCTAGTATTCAAATCCATATAAAAATAACTGACTTTACTAGGACTTGAACGCTGGAACTCTCGAATACCAAATCAGCTGATTTGGGAAGACGCGTTTACCACTGGATCAACCCGGTGGGCTCCTCTGCCAGCCCTGAAATAATTTGACGTAAAGAATTGTCCATCTGGACAATAAACTGTTTAGACAAAACATCAGTGGCAAGAGCACAAGTTTTACGCTGGCACAAATCATTTTTGGAAGGCCGAGAACACGTTAAAGATCAACCTCGGTCAGGGAGACCTTCAACTTCAAAATCTGACCAAAACGTTGAACGTGTGAAGATTCTTGTGAGATCAGACCGTCATTTAACAACAAGGATGATGAGTGAACAGATAAATTTAAGCACTTTTACCCACAAATTGTCTGTCAAAATCAAATTTTGACAGACAATTTGGACATGCGAAATGTTTGTGCGAAATCGGTACCGAAAAATCTCACAACGGAACAGAAGGACGATCGAAGAAACGCGTCCGTTGATATTGAGGGGATTGAAAATGACTAAAAATTCTTCAATCGTGTGATCACAGGTAATGAATCCTGGATATTTGAGTACGATCCTGAAACAAAGCGGCAAAGCGAAGAGTGGCACACTCCGTCATCTCCTCGACCCAAAAAATGTCGAAAGAGCAAATCGAAGATCAAAACAATGCTGGTTTGCTTTTTTTACAGTAGGGGTGTCGTGCATAAAGAATTTGTTCCACCAGGACAAACTGTCAACCAAGTGTTTTGCAAAGGTGTCCTTGAAAGGCTCAGGAAAAGTGTGATTCGCGTGAGACCAGACATTGCACACAAGTGGATGCTTCATCATGGCAATATCCCGTATCACATAGCCATTTCCATCAGGGAATTTTTGACCTCAAAATGCATTCCTACGGTTCCTCAACCCCCCCCCCCTATTCACCTGATTTGAGTCCTTGTGACATTTTCCTTTTTCCGAAATTGAGACGTGTCTTAAAAGGACGTCATTTTGGAAATCCAGAGAACATTCAAAAGACTGTGATCGACCATTTAAAAGCCCTGCCAGTTGAAGCCTTCTAGCGCTGCTACTAGGAGTGGGAACAACGATTCCGCCGGTGTATAGCTGCCCAACGGAACTACTTTGAAGGGGGTAATATTGTTGTATGAAAAAAATAAAAAGTTTGTTAACTAAAAAGTCAGTCTCATTACTTTTCTCACACGCCTCGTATATTAAACAAATAGCTAAGAATGGAATTCCGAATTTCCTTTTTTTATTGAAACCAGTTTAATTATTTTACATTTTATTATATACCTGAAGAAAAAATATAAAATTAAAAAATATGTGGCTAAAAAATAAATTAATCTTTGTTTAATTTATTCAATTGTAGTGTAATAGTTATTTGTGCTGAGAGTTTTCCTTCAATAATTTGATTTATTTTGTAAAATACAGAGTGATAATGAAACACCATTCTTTTAAAATATTAATTAATTAATCGTTTTATGCCATACAATTAAACGTACAATTAACATGTTTATAATATAAATTAATGAGTAATTAGCTGAATGAAAATAACTGTTAACAATTTTCATAATTCCTGATTTACTGTATATAAGCAATTATTTAATATTATGCGCATTCAGCTACGCCTATTTATATTGCTACCTAATCCCCATATGTTAATTACAATATGCGGTTATGTTACGATGATTCCATAGTTTGTGATTCAAAAGAGGAGGTCGGCCGACGTTACATTAATGTGGCAGTACATGGTACTGATGGTTATCACAAATTGGTAATTTCCTGTTAAGTGCTTGGTACTGATTGAAATATATTTGAAATATAGCTTTATAGAGAGAGTTTCGTCTAATCACCACACGTTACCGAAGTTTAAATGACGCATTTTAAATGTGTGATAATAATCCACTTGTTAATAGTTGTTAATAGTTGTAGTGTTACATCATGCGGAAATTAATTGTAATATTATAAACACATATATTTATGAGTAACCTACATAAAACAGTCAGTAATATGCGATTCGAAAAAAATCTGTAAGTTTAAAATTAGATAAAATTCTCATAAGTTCGTATCTAACGGAATCTCAGTGAGGCTTTAACTACTTCGACTTACGTAAACCTCTACTTTCCTATCTAGAGTTGTTCTAAAAGCTCAATGGTTACAGTTAAGCATATTTTCATGACCGATCAACCCAGTTGTAATGTGGATTACGACTTAAAACTCTCACAGATGAAAAATTGCAATGGCTTTTTTCAATGACTTTCAGGTGTTTTGTATTTTATTATTTATCTAATACTTATTTAGATTATTGGTAATAACTAAAATTAAAATTTTTACCGATATTAAAATTGGTAATAACAGACTAAAGTTATTGATAGGAACTGATTTTTAAGTACAAGTGATCTATAGCTTCTGTACTTATTAAGTCGAGTTTACCAGTAGCCATCGGCCAATAATCAGTAAATCTCCTTACAAATAATGGAAAATAAGATCGTCACATATATCAGTACTTGATGTGCGGATTGTATACAGATTTTATTTCTATAAGGATTTTATTTTTACTTCCTTGTACGAAGTAAAGAAAGTATTGTGATCGCGACAAATTTCGGTTTTCAGATTTCAACGGAAATATCCATTTTTACCATCCTAAATTCGATTTGACTAGTTTCGGCATGACGTCTGTACATACGTATGTATCTCGCATAATTCAAAAACGATTAGCCGTAGAATGTTGAAATTTTGAATTAAGAGTGTTGTAACATCTAATTGTGTACCTCCCTTTTTGATCGCAATCGATTAAACCAAAAGTGTCCAAAAAAGCCCAAAATACAACAAAAAAATTGAATTTTGGAATTTTTCTCAACTGCACTATCAGCTCTCATTGAAAGCTTTTCAACGATATATCATAAGTTGTACTTATTTTCATTGGTTAAAGAGTTATAGCCAAATAAAATTTTAATTAATGAAATATTTGGGATCTTACAAGGGGAGGCATATCGGTTCGAACCAGACTTCATCTTCTTTTTTTAATTTATTTTTTAACTTTTTTTTATTTAGATATATTGGTTTATTAATAATTATTAACCCGTAATTGTAAAAAAAGTTTTACAATAAATAATTATTCAATAATAACAATAAAAAAACAAAATATGAAAAAAGTTATTAGTGAAATAAAAATTCATGTACTTTTAAAAATGTGTACATGTAATTTAATAGGCATTATTACGTGTAGATGTAATAGATTTGGTGAAACATTTGATCATTTAATATTAATTGAAAATTATAATTTAGAATCGTATTATTTTTGGATTTTATAGTTTAATTTCTGTTTAGTTTTATTTAATTATTCTGGAATTTCTGTTTAATTTTATTTACATTAAAGTTAACTACGGTGACTGAAAAATAGATCTTCACAAGAACAACATATACACTGAGGCATATATGCCCGATCTTTACTAAATTGCAAAAAAAAAAATTATCTTTTAGTTCGTTATTCCTGTGATGTTGTCGGACAATACTCTCCTTAAGTCGAAATTGATCATCACTTCGTTTATTTGTTTTTTGTTGCAAAATCGCTCTTTGGTTTGAATAAAATTTCTGATCTTACTTTGTGTACACGTTCTCTAGTTTCAGCAACTGTGTAACTGTCCACTTTATTAAAGAATTGGAGGATCGTATCTCACTTTGAATTGAAATATGTTTAAATGAAGTGCAGCAAAAAATTGAGTATATATAATTTAACTGGCGTACAAAAAAATCATGTGGTGTCCATATCAGATTTTTTGTAATTCATAACATAAGCTCAAAAAAAATGTTTTATATGATATGGAATTTTTTTTGTGTATGAAAAATAGTGATCCAGAGCCAAATTTTTAATGGGATCTTACTGAAAACAAAAAGCACTATCAATTCGACTATCAATATTGACTGTCACCAATTTTTCTTTTATGTAAAAAAAATCACTGTGTGCTTGCATGAATGTTTTAAGAGGATCAGCTTTATTCTTCAAGCACTTCAATCTCACGTTGAGCGTCTTATTACGGCCACCTTATAGGAAATTAGAGTCCTGGACAGATCTATAGGTAGAGATGCCCTCAACAAAACACAGACATATAAATAACGAAATAATCCTTTAATATAGATACAGTGTGGGTGTTAAACCGACAAAACTTATAGAAAACCAAGGGAAGGATGGTTTTGTGAATTAGATAGGAAGATCTTCAATTGTAATAAAAACTTCCAAGAAGGAATCTTCAACAAAGTAAGGATCTCTCCCACCATTCTTGCTGAACAATAAATCCTTCAGATAATCCGTACTGAATCGTGTTTTTTCAACAATATCCTATATCAAAAATATAGTAATTCTGAATGTTACTTATACATTTTTATCTTTAATCATAGTAAATGTGTAGAAAATGTATACTTGTTATAGAATGTCGTTATTTCTTTCCTTAATATTAGTACTTAAATATTTATTTCTTTACTGAAATTTAAATTAGTTATAAATCAAAAATTATTAAACGTATTTTCAAGTGAAGTAAGTAAATATATTATTAATTTCCATTTTAAAAAAAAATACAGTGTGTCTTGAGTATGAGAATACTCAAACCAAAAAAACAAAAATCAAAACTGATCAAAATAAATATAATTAAAATAAAATGAAATCAATCAATCACCCAAAAGAAGGTAATTTTGGTTATATATTTTTCTAAAATTTATATGAAGGTATAGTAAATTAAAATGATCGAATTGTATTCTAAATGTTAACTTCTGTGCTTACACAAGTAAATCATGAATGTTTTTTTCGCTTTACTGATGCTTATATTATTAGACTAAATAATATAAGCACATAAAATATAAATAAATTTATTTAGTATTTTGTTTATTTTATAACAAAATATTGTTGTAAATGAATAAAATATTTATTATTTTACGTAATATTATTATGTTTTACTGAGAACTGAATTCTGAATTTAAGAGAATATTAAAAGATTTGAATGGCAGAAAGGTTCCTAGAATAGACGGAATACATGTAGAATTACTGCGCAGTGCAGGTGAGGAAGCGATTGATAGATTATACAAACTGGTGTGTAATATTTACGATAAAGGGGAAGTTCTGTCAGACTTCAAAAAGAGTGCTATAGTCATGATACAAACAAAAGCAGGAGCAGATAAATGTGAAGAATACAGAACAATTAACTTAACTAGCCATGCATCAGAAATCTTAACTAGAATTCTGTACAGGACAATTGAGAGAAGAGAGGAAGAAGTGTTAGGAGAAGACCAATTTGGTTTCAGAAAAAGTACACGGACAAGGGAAGTAATTTTAGGTCTCAGATTAATAGTAGACGAAAGATTAAAGAAAAACAAACCGACATACTTGACATTTATAGACCTAGAAAACGATAACGTAGACTAGAATAAAATGTTCAGCATTTAAAAAAAATTAGGGTTCAAATACAGAGATAGAAGAACAATTGCTAATATGTACAGGAACCAAACAGCAACAGTAATAATTGAAGAACATAAGAAAGAAGCCGTAATAAGAAAGGGAGTCCGAAAAGGATGTTCTGTATCCCCGTTACTTTTAAATCTTTACATAGAACTAGCAGTTAATGATATTAAAGATCAATTTTGATCTGGAGTAATACTACCAGATGAAAAGATAAAGGTGCTACGATTTGCTGATGCTATAGTAATTCTAGCTGAGAGTAAAAAGGATTTAAAAGAACCAATGAATGGCATGGATGAAGTCCTACGCAAGAACTATCGCGTGAAAATAAACAAGAACAAAACAAAAGTAATGAAATGTAGTCGAAATAACAAAGATGGACCGCTGAATGTGAAAATAGGAGGAGAAAAGATTATGGAGGTAGAAGAATTTTGTTATTTGGGAAGTAGAATTACTAAAGATGGACGAAGCAGGAGCGATATAAAATGCCGAATAGCACAAGCTAAACGAGCCTTCAGTAAGAAATATAATTTGTTTACATCAAAAATTAATTTAAATGTCAAGAAAAGATTTTTGAAAGTGTACGTTTGGAGTGTCGCTTTATATGGAAGTGAAACTTGGACGATCGGAGTATCTGAGAAGAAAAGATTAGAAGCTTTTGATATGCGGTGCTATAGGAGAATGTTAAAAATCAGACGGGTGGATAAAGTGACAAATGAAGAGGTATTGCGGCAAATAGATGAAGAAAGAAGCATTTGGAAAAATATAGTTAAAAGAAGAGACAGACTTATAGGCTACATACTAAGGCATCCTGGAATAGTCGCTTTAATATTGGAAGGACAGGTAGAAGGAAAAAATTGTGTATGCAGGCCACCTTTGGAATATGTAAAACAAATTGTTAGTAATGTAGGATGCAAGGGGTATACCGAAATGATACGACTGGCACCAGATAGGGAATCTTGGAGAGCTGCATCAAACCAGTCAAATGACTGAATATAAAAAAAAATTATGTTTTACATACTGTAATATAATATTAAATTTTATTTTATTTTACTAATATTATTCTATATATTACAAATAACATATATCATGTATTTATTTAGTAATACATTTATTTTAATTTTAATATTTATTTAGTATTTTTAAGTACATTTTAATTAATTTATTATTATTATTATTATTATTAATCATATATTAGTTTATACAGAATAATCAACAACAAACTGATTATGTAAGGTTGATTAAAAGTTAGTTTTACCTGAATTACGGAAGACTTATTAAGAAGGCTGTGACCCATCGGTTGAAATCTTTGCATATCTTTCAGTACTTCTTTAACATTAACGTCTTCAGCATCTACCATTCGAAATGCTGTCATGTTAACGAAATTGTATTTAAAATCTTCCAAATCAAATGTTTCTATATCCTAAGAAAAACAAAAATAAAACGTAAATTATAAATTTACGCTAGAAATTTATGCTATTAATATTTCTTAATTTTAATATACGATAGCAAGTGATGGAAACAAAAATGAGAAATTAATTAATTAAAATTACAGGCTAGGGGTTTAAATGTAGAAAGTAATTTTATAACTGCAATTTTTAAGTTGCTGCTGTAATTTTTATAGATATAACTTGTAAAATACGCACAAAGTATTATTTTTTAAGTATATCTCAGTGTAATTTTATGTCACTACAACACACTTGTCTCAAGTGTTCAGAATCAGCCTATCCAAAAGGGAAGTAATCTTTTGATATATGTTGAACCATTTTTGCTCAGGATTAAAATGTTCTCAGTCGTACCGAATTTCTTCTCTCATAAAATTATTTAAGTAAGCAAATTAAATTCTGATAAGTTAAATATGAGCTGTCTGGAAAGTGATGTAGCAAAGGATACCCCAGTTGAGCTCTTGCAGCGTTTCCGTAATTAAAGCAGTAAAGTAAGACGAGAATTTATCGGAAGTATTAATCAGAAGACCGGTTTACTTCACTATTGAAATGAATTGATTCTTGCTGTTATTTTACTGGATGATATAGTAGTTTGTTTTCTTTGATGAAAGCCGGTTTGTCACCACTATATACTTGTATCAGTTTGACTCAATAGTGAATTGGTTTGCTTGGCTATTCTCCCGTCACCATCCCATTCGGTCGCTCTAAAGCATAAGACCGAATGTCTGGCCACAAACGGCTACTGAGCCTCGAAACAGTTTAGCGACCAGTGTCCTAAAAAGCTTCTAGAGCTTACCTAACAGTGTGAGCGGACTAAGCGCGGTGCCATACACTACCGGCTTACGTGACCCAACCGCTCACTTGTTATATATCTATTAAAATGGGTAGGCGTACCCCGTCAACTACTAAAAATATATATGAAATCCATACATTAAAATTTACTTCGTGTAGACAGCAATTCGCTGCCACGCCTAGGTCGCTGAATGTCAGAAAGTACCTGTCCACCATATTAAAGCGCTTGGAGCATTAATTGGCTGGTGGTCAGCTATATATATATATATCTAGGTTAGCTTCACAGAGTAGTGCGGTAGGAATCTTTACCATAAGTAAACTACTGATGTCGGTTGAACAAAGCAACCGCATGAAGAAACTCCCACATGGTCAGACAATGCGGCACTAGCCACACTGACTCGCCGCTTTTGAGTGGCCGATTTTCCCCTTGACCTCTTAAGTTCCATGGTGGCCCGGTTTAAGGGCGCTGGGCACTCCTTAAATTTTGAAAAAAGCTCTATTCATAACCAACCTATGGGGCCAAACGGGCGCCGCGTTTGACTCATAAGTGAAGCAAGCATCTTAGTTTCATCACAAATTATTGTAAAATCTAAGAACGTCTCTATCTATTAAATTTCGCCGCGGTTTTTCGATGACGGCAACGAAATTGAAAAAGGCTGAGGACGTAACTAGCTTAATAAGTGAAATAAGAGATGATTTCTTATTTCACGACTCTCAACACTTATCTAAATTATTAGAGATTTCCCTAATAGCAACTTACTGGTTTTGTGGAATAAGTTCTTTTAAAGCGTCTTCTTTTTTACTGTATAAAATTCTTGGCCAAAGTACGTACAATTAATTTTTAACACTTTCCTTTCAAAAGTTGAAAATGTACATGTCTCTTTGAATGACATGTACTATTCATTTCCTTGGAGACTGGCGATTGAGGGAAAGAGAGAGAGAATGAGAGAGAGTGAGAGAGAGTGAAAGAGACAAGCGCGCGCGCGGACACGCTCATCCGCAAAACTGACTTATCTGTTTAAATTTGAGATGGAGAAAGATTCCTTCATTTTCAAAAAGTAAAAAATAATTGGCTTGAAACATTACTATGTTCCTCCCGCTCAGACATGCTGATTGTAATTGATAGGGAGGGGTGATAGAGCTGCCAATATTGATGACAAACTTAGTTTTCCAAGTGTTTATGTAGTGAACCATTTACTTTCCAATCATTATAACAACAGAATACAAAAATTATTTTTTGTATTTGAACTTTCCTCCTATTATTATTACACATAAATTAACTAAAATTGAAAATGACGGTTAAAAATTTATTTAATCGGAATAACTATCTCCCAGACTGAAAACAATTATACATTTCTGCATGCACAGACTTAAATACCAACACATAAAAACAATATAAATAATTGACAGTTTTTTAATAAAAAAACTGATTTTTAAAAACTTTAATATTTCTTATAAAGTTACAGATATGTAATATACTTAATTTTTTTTTATTAGTAAGAAAAAAACGGAATGCGGTTTGCAATGAAACTTGTAGATGCCTGTTTTTAATGTTAACGTTAGTTCAATAATGAGATGATTTGTCAAAAAATTTTGCTCAGAGCACTGTGACGTCTCAGAGAAGAATGTATTTATTTTATCTTTCCATTTCAAAGAAAATTTTGCGACCAAAGATATTAAAATGAATAAAATTTTCTACTTAATGTTTATCTAAATCTTTCTTTGAAGGTTAAAACAGGGATATCATGTTCTCTTTGATGTAGTTATCATTTGACAACTAATTTTAATATTTTCACATAGTCGTACTATGTTACTACTTCGTTACTCTCCACGCTGTAATGAAAACCGATGTGATAGGTTCAACAAAAACAAATTGTAGAAATAATATAGATTTCAGAAAAAAGAAAATAGAAAAAAACATATTAAATAAACTATAGCCTACTCCGAAAGCAATCTTTAAGAAAAAAAGTAGTTTGAAGAACCGTTTTATTTCATATTAAAGCTTATACTCCATTTCAAAACTGTTAAAAGTTTCATTTTATTTGAAAAAACCTGTAGGAATTACGATAAATTTTCAATAAAAAATATCTATTTTTCACTTGTTTCTGTGGTAGTGCAATTTAAATGTTCCATAATTTTTTTAACATATATAAAAAAAAATAATGTTGAATTAAATTCACAGAATATCCTCTGACTTAAAACAATTCAAAACATTTTGCGATGTCAGTTTTATTAGGGGGCTATTGAAAATATGAATTTTTATACTGACTATTCTAACACAATTAAAGTAGGAACACAAATTCATAATTTCATTGAACAACAGGATAAAAAGGATTCTGAAGAAAATACGAATTTCCATTAAAATATCTGACAGTTTGGTTTACTTTTCTGTTTGTTCTTATCGGCTTTCTGTATATTCTTCTGAGAATATAGCTACAACGAAACAGTTAAGTGTTCAATGCCAGCACAATATTTAAACATTTTTTTTTAACCTTCGTGACCACCGTTAGGTATTGCAACAGAGGATGAAATGAATGATAATTGTTTTAGCGTGTGAAAATATCATGCTTGACGGGATTCGAATCCGGGACCTCCGGATGAAAGGCCGAGACGCTACCACTCGCATCACCGAGGCCGGAAATATTTTATACTTAGGGTTAGGAAACCGCAATGTTCTTAACAATCAGTAGGGGTTATCATCCGTTTCTATGGAAATTTTTTTTCCTTTACAAACTTTTTTCATTTTGTCACTTGAATTTGTTTATTTATCATAATTTTGTTTTACGTATAAATTTAAAAAAAAAACTTCACCAAAATTTGAAATAAGAATTTCATTAAAGTTGCAGCCCATATTGAAACGGACAATCAAGATTAAAAAAAACTCGGGTGGGGCTGTGTCGGAGCGCACGGCCGTTGGTTTAACGGAAATGTTACAGACCTTGGATGAAGTTCCTCCGAGCTACAGACCGACCAAATGATCTGTAGTGTTGAATAAGTGCCACCATCGTATGGTGTTTTAATAAAACTGAAAGTCTCCATTGGAAAATTTTAGTTCCTTCATTTGGCCAACTCTACAGATAAATTGGTCGGTCTGTATGTCACCAAGTCACTTTTAGTGTATCGGATTGAAATAAAAACGAGACATGGACTGCGTACTAAATTTAATTTTAACATAAAACAGATAGATACTAAATGGTATATGATATTTATTTCGACTGATATTCGACGAGAATTTTGTTCAACATTGGTCTGTGATATGAAAAGTAAGAGATGTAAAGCATAATAAGCAGAGGTAGTGCTCGCGCCATCGGCGTCATTTTCTGAACGCGCCGTGCCAGCTTTGCGCCGCTCCCGGAACAGTCTCGCTCACTCGGCACCGGACATTGGGGTATCTGTGCGTGGGCCATAATCTTCCCTTTCCAACGATATGTGCAATTTATATTTCCGGCCGGCTTTTGTGCGGGCTAAGGCTGACATATTGAATTTTTATACTTGTTTATATTAATTATTAATTTTTTACACATAGATATTGTTCAAAATACACTTATTATTACTTAAATCGATATATCTCGACTAACTTTGCACAAACACCCGAATCGCTGCGCTATTACGTCTAAGAAGTGAGCTACATTGAATGAAAATGAACGAGATTGCTAGTTTTGGTCGATCTGTGCTGTACCCACTCTTCGACAAGCCGCTAGTTAATGACTCAAACTCAAAGTTGAATCAGAATCGGCGAGCTGACCAAGTTATAAAATGACACCGCATTTACGTCTCTGAGACTAATAGTTAGGGAATTATTTAGGCAGGACGATATAGACCCTTTTCGTTACGCTACAAATTTCTGGTACCCATATGTTTCGGTGTGATTTTAAAGTCGTTTCATGTCAAAACCTTTACCGAGAGTTGAAATAAGAATTTTATTAAAATTTCTGCCATTATGAAACGGGCAATCAAGATAAAAAAAAAAATAAATAAATAATAAAAAACGATAGATTTAACTCTGCTTTTAAACATAGTTAAATACTGATTAGTTAGTATTGTAATAATGAAATCGCAAAACAAAAAAACTACACTACAGAGAGAAAAGAAAAAGTAATACCGGGTACAATTATATGCAATTTCACATATAAATATCGATATAAACTTTCTTTAAATATTACAAAGATTTTTAAACAGGGATAAAACAACTTTTTTTCCATCAGTGATTAACAAGGTGTAAATATTCAAACAATCTTTTCTATCTTGACGAACAATGTAGATTCAAAATTTGGAAGTGTGCTCAGGTGATCCACGTTTGATGATTGAACGGGGACTCCCTCGGACATGGTACGGGTGGAAAGACCATAGTCCAGGTAGAGGATCCCCTTCGAGGTCCCTTATTTGAGGTAAGGCAGTGGCTGACCACAGTCCCGACTGGAAGATCCCTTTTGGGATTTCCTTACGTACGACCATAGTCATGGTGAAAGGATCCCTTTTGGGATACCCTTATTAGAGGCGTGGTAAGACCGAGTCCTAGGTGGGGCCTTGGAACGGCAAAACCGGGCCCAAGGTTTCTGCCCGGGTGGTTTGAGGCGATGAAACCCCCCGATGCTGTGTATATGCTTAAGTGAGGGTCCGGCTTTGGGGGGCAGGGCAAGAAATTTAAGGGAAAAAATTATTGTAATCAAAGAAAAATAAATTTAGTTATTTTAGCTTAAATTTTTATTTTACTATTACAGTACCTTAGTACCATAGTACTATAGTACCTCCGGGTCCACAGTTAAGTATTGTTTCAGAGGATGAGATGAATGATTTTAGCTTGTGTGAAAATGCCATGCCTAACCGGGATTCGAAGCTGGGATCTCCGGATGAAAGGCCGGAACACTACCACTCGCTCCACGGAGGCTGGCCACTTCATTACACTTAAATTGATACGATTTCACTACGGTTAACTTAAGGTATTAAGCTTAGACCGAAGGTTTAAAATTTTTGCAGAGTCTTATTTTTCACTTGTTAGTTATTCTAGTAATCTTATTCTTCAATGTTCACCATCCTTCATTGACCCAAAAATTCTTTGCAGCACTTTCCTATCAAATCTCTTTAGGTTTTCTTCATCAACCGTAGCCAGTCTCTATGTTTCAATGTTGTAACCGGTCTCACCAAACTTTCATACATTTTAAATTTTGCTGCTTACATGCCGGCACGGTAGCGTGTGTGAAAATGCCATGCCTAACCGGGATTTGAACCCGGGACCTCCGGGTGAAAGGCTGAGACGCTACCAGTCGCGCCACAGAGGCCGGCATTATGATAGTACCTAAAGAATTTTTAAGTCTCCTATGCATCCCCTAACAAAGAAAATCAAATATTTTTAAAGGTTATTTGGTGAGGGCATTAAAAACTCTTTTTTTTTAGCAAATACTTATATTAATTTCTTATTGATTGCATATGTAAGCTTTAATTGTGGTAGTGTTAATAATTTGAACTTTGGTTTTACCCAATTAAGGATTTAAATTTTTTTTAACGGAATTTAATTTAACGATTGGTCAAATTGTCAAAAAATATAGACAGTTGTACGTGTGGTAGTACAAAGGTTATATTTGATTTCTCATCGAAGTTTTCCAAAATATCATACGAATCAATCAACCAAGACATTATTACTTCCTCTACTGAATAGAGGAAGTGTACATAATGCCGTAGAAAAGGATTACTTTTTATTTTTTATATTTATTAAAAAAGGGTAAGTAAAGAAAGGTACACGATAGAGATCTCTTTAAATTGCAATAACAATAACTTTTAAGCACGTAATTTTTCCCGTTTCATGCATCATTTTATGCATTTTTAAACCACAAAATTGGTGAATCCTTAAAACGTCATCACATGTAAACTTAAAGTTTTCTAAGTCTTTCATTCGTATCTTAATACAAAGATTTAAATATAATAAATCTGGTTCCTATTTCTCAAGCGTTACACGATAGTATTACTGGTATAATGCGATAAGACTATATAAGTAATAGTACCTCATACATTCTAAGCCGATTATCCATCCTTGATTTTTTTTAAAAAGTTGGGTTATTATTTTAAAAATTATTTTATTGTGAGTTTAAAGTTTCAGTTATTTTTAATTAAACAGATTTACAAATTAATGATTAATTAAATTATCTAAACTGATTTGAAGAAGCTGTCTTTAACATATTATTTTATAAGATAAAAAGATGACCATGATTTTTGAAATCATTAAAGTATAAAATGTCTACATGCATGATGCAGTAACAGTTATACGCAACTACCATGAGACGGCTCTGAAATTGAGATGACACTTGTAATTCTCAAGAATTACAAGCGAAACTGATCGCATTGTTTCCTTCACTAGCCGAATGTATAATTACTCATCAACATTCTGATTTCACGGAAATGCAATCGATATATTTCCTACCCTAAATATTAAACGGGTTTACTCTGTTTCCCGAAAAGATTATTTATATAATGAACATCATTACTCTTAAAGAAAACAACTCTGATCCTAATAATCCTAAAAATGAATATTTTTAACGTAATAGCGATTTATTTATTTAGCGCATAGCACAAAGAAACAACATAGATTACAGTAAAAAATTAGAAACAAATATCTAACAAATTAATGTAAGCTATTGATTCTGGAATCGCTATTAGGAAATCTTCAGGAGTCCCTTCATAAGCTGTCCAACGGAAAACTTCTGAGATGTGTTTAACGGTTTGATTTTCACCACACCCGCAAAGGGGCGTCAGTGTTTTAACCCATTTATACAGAAAAAAGGCGCACCTAGCATGCTGAGTTAGTATTCTGTTTACGTTGATCATGTCTAACGTGGCAAGTCAAAACCCTGCGGCTTTTGAGTAATACATGGGATTTGGTTATTCTGCTTTGTCGTCCATTGTTGAAGCCAGGCGTCAATTAGGTTAAATCTTTCCTCTGTGGCAGCAATTGCTGTTCTGATAGATGGCTTTCTAGATAGAAGGCGACCATGATTGGCATCCTTAATGTCCTCATGTATTGGTAGGATTCGATTCTCGATAATCTTCTTGTACTCTCTTATAACAGCGCTCATACGGCGCAGATTTGGGGGTGGTGTGTGGCTCAATATTGGGATCCATTCCACAGGAGTAGACCTGATAACCCCGGCAATAATTCTCATAGTTATTAAGTTGAGCATCAATTCTATGAATATAAGGGCTTTTAAGCCACACTGGGGCACAATATTCTGCAGCCGAGAAGACGAGGTTCAGAACCGATGCGTGGAAAGTGGAAGTCGATACTCCCCACGTTGTTTCACAGAGTTTATATATATATAATGTTGTTTCTCGCTTTCAATTTCTCTGCAATAATAGCGATAAGATAGCGTGTTGCAAGGGTTATCTTAACGGTGCATAGGATAAAATAAGGCAGCTTATTTGAGAAATATGTTCGTATAACAATAGACAAATCAATCCAGAATATGTTTATTTGTCACGTCAAACATTGATATCTCATGGTAGATAATATTTTAATTGAATTAAACAAATTACTTGTACTTAAAGAGGGAAATACGAAAATTATTGTGAAATTTTACTGTTACTTTTATTAAACATTCATACTGAGTATTATTTAGCCTCCGGTAATTACCTTTCGATAATATTTCAGAGGCTGAATGAGGATGATATGTATGAGTGTAAATGAAGTGTTGTCTTGTACAGTCTCAGTTCGACAATTCCTGAGACCTGTGGTTAATTGAAATCCAACTACCAAAGAACACCGATATCCACGACCTAGTACTCAAATCCGTGTAAAAATAACTGACTTTACTAGGACTTGAACGCTGGAACTCTCGACTTCCAAATCAGCTGATTTGGGAAGACGCGTTCACCACTAGACCAAGCCGCCTGGTCGATTTTGAAAATCAATTTTTCTCAAACATTACTATTTCAATTCCAGACGTTTCTTTAAAACAGTTCACAAGAACTTAAATTTCAAGGCGTACCTTAAAACTGCTGAAAATTGGTTTGACGATAGGGTTGCCATTTTTAAAATAAAGCAGGAGATCTGATTGGTTTACAGGATGAAAAGGTTGATCGGGAACTTCACTTTAAGAATATATTAACGGATTTAGTGCATTCAGTCACCGACCATCAGTATTGGTGATTTGCGATCAATTCTTTTGGTATCAGTCACATGCCGGCGCGTTTATTGAAAGTTATATTTCGTTATTCGTATTCAAAAAATTAGTTACGCTCTTAGATAAACGATTATTGAATTTCCATCTTCATTCGTCACGGCAATCACGGTACATTGAAAATCAGTCGGTATGGTACATTGAAAATCAATCAGTCGGTATGGTACATTGAAAATGCGTATTTAAAAAAAGTGGTTACCAAAATTTTTATGTAGTAAGCATCTAAATAATAAATACAGCCCTTTTATTTGTTTTTTAAATCTAATTTGAAATCACCTAAGGTTTCAATAATAATTATAATTCCAAATATTACGATTAAAGGTAAGTATTAAATTGATTTATTTGCATTTTATTTCGAGTAAAACGTCTATGCTCTGAAGCCCGATTCTAATAATTTGTATAGGGTTGGCTAGAAAGTAATTTCGGTTTTCACAAATGGATAGCTTTATATTTGTTTTGAAGGGTTCCTGCTAATGTTATGATTTTTTGGCATTTGATGTCTGTCACTTTTAGCGCACTTGAAACAAATTGCACGTAATTTTGTTTGTAACTGTTGATTTACGGTCAATTTTAACATGGAATGCAAACAGGAACATTTTCGATCTATTTTAATTTTTAATTATCGTTAAGGCAAGAAAGCTGCAGAGGCTCACAAAGAGATATGTGAAGTTCATGGTGTTCGCCATGAACTTCGCCTAACAGAACGTACGTATCAGAATCGGTTTAAAAAATTCAGTGCTACGGATATTTCACTCAAAGATAACCAACGTTCTGGTAGCCCTACTGAAGTCGATGAAGACCTATCAAAACCGTAATTGAATCGGATCGTCATACAACTGTGCAGAGAGGGTAAACGTGTCACATTAAACAATAGAAAATTACATTAAATGTCTTGGATTCGTGACCGGAACGCAAGAATGGCGGGAGTTTCGATATTTCTCCCTACAGATCGCAGAGCCTGGACAATGTCCCTTGCTGCTGTATCTTTCTATTATTGGGCGAGTTGCATCGGTTATTTAGTGACGGTTATAAATTTTAAGTTTTATTTACGGACGGATTTGGTAATTTGCGTTCCTATCCGTATGGACCATAGTGAAATTTATTTACTGGTTCTGACCGTGAAAGACTAAGCTTTTGAGCCTAGTAGTCCCGGCGTGAATCCCCTTCAGTCCATCCGCTTTAGTCCTTTCGGTACCAGCACCTATGGGCTAGCAGAAATGCGCCTACCGGAGCGCTAGTTATTTGGAGGTAGAAATGCGCCCCGTTCTCCAGAGGGAGTCGCATATGCTGACTGAATGAAATTGTGATCTCTTCGTGATACGGTGTGGGGTGTTGTCTAGCTTTTTATAGTTTTAACAAAATATAAATGCGAAAACGGTCACTTTCGCGGCCGGAATTTTCGGGAGGTTACCATTTATAGGTTATGCGATATAGAGGCTCCTAAGCCTGGTTTGTCATTTTTGACTCTCGTATCGCCTCTTGAAAGTGGTTCGTTTAATACGGAATGAGGCTGGTTTTTATACCCTGTGGAGTACGGTCCTCTCGGCAGATGTCCCGGAGATGGCCGTGTTCGGACACGGCCGCTCTCCCGAACAGTCTGCGTGCCTGCGCCACCACCACCTCGCATACGGTGTGTGGATTCGTTAAGAAGTTCGATATTTAGATTCCGCATGAATTGAAAGAGGTTGACTTAACACAACTAATCAATATTTGCGATATGCATCTCAAACGCGGTAAGTCGACTCTTTTTTGAAATGAATCGTTACTGGTGATGAAAAATAGATCGTCTACAAGAACACTGATCGAAAACGATCATGGTTCAAGCGTAATCGACCGGAACAAACCTCATCGAAGACTGAATTGCATTACAAGTATCATGCTGTCAATTTGGTTGGATTACAAAGGTGTTGTATAATTTTTGAGCTGCTTCCAAGTAACCAAACGATCAATTCAGATTTACCGTCAATATAGCTGGAGGATGCAATCTATGAAAAACGGCCAGAATTGTTATATCTCAAAGGAATCGTTTTCCACTAAAACGATGCAAGGACTCGCACATATTCGGTAACTCGTAGAAAGTAATCAGTTAGAGGGTCTAAAAATGACCACCGGTTAAGCCCCTCAGGGCTCAGAACGGTGAGGGTGGTGTGGTGACCGGAATAGCCAAAAGGTGGGAATCTTCCCCTACGGGGTTGGGATGGAGCTCGATTTCGAATTTTGCAAAATTCTTTGAATAGTAAAGCTTACATTAATGATGATGACCTGAGATCACCCTCCGTTCAGTTATTTGTTGATAATTTTTGATTATTGCCGCTGTCAGTAGGCGCGATCTGGCGCGATCGGGTGTTTTGGCAACTAGTATTAATTTACTAGACCAGTTCTGTTTATGATGTGGACAGAGAAGGTAGACATAGCGCCTTTTCCTTTACGGATCACATGAAAATTGACATAATTCATACTTGTAATTAATTAGTTTTCTGTTTTCATTAGTATGTTTTCTGTTTAATAGCGTATTGTTGTTTTAAGTAAAACAATACGCTATTAAAGTTTAATAGCGAAATTTTAAATAACAGTGATTCACGCATCCAGTGATTCTTTACCACTACCTATACCGTCCACTTAAATCATTATGGCCGTTAAAATAAGGACCAGAAGTTCTATGAGCGCGGAATCATGAAGTTGCTAGAAAGATAGCAAATAGTTATCGAACGGAATACAAAAATTTAACTGATTAAAGTTCATTCTTTGTATAATAAACTGAGTTTTATTTTACACTATAAAACCGAAATTACTTATTTGCCGATATGGTTTGACGCCATCAAAACATGGGGGTTTAATTTCGCATTTATTTAAATACCGACTTGCTTAAATATGCTTTTGTCAGTTCCCAACAGAATATCACATCTTCCCCGATCGCATTAAAGGAATCTAAATGATAAAAACTGGACAGTTCGATATAAATTTCAAGCAACTTTATCTCACATTGCAGACTAAATTTTTTGCATACTTCTACTTCACATTAGTAATAAAAATGTAAAAACACGTAAATTAATCAGCAATAATGTAATTTAATTTGCATTATTCATTTAATATTAGAGTTTAACATCTGTTTAATTAATACATCTAATAAATATAATTTTTGAGTATTATAACAATAATAATTTAATTTAAAATTAAATATTAAATACAAAAATGATAACTAATCGTTTACGTAAACGGGTAGGTTTACGTAATATACGGATGATAAACGTTTTTAAAAATTCCTTCTCTGATATAAGGAATTACTTTTGTTACTCCCCTAAAAAGCTATTCATGTATTTTACTTGTGTTTACTATGCATTTTACTTGTTGATAAGTTTATGGAAACAGATTTCCCCCTCAGATCCATTTCTTGTTCAAATTCTTCTCCGTATCTGTTTTGAAATCACGATTTCGTTCTTCTACATCACTACACTAAATAAACATGACTATCACTGAATCTGTGCAGTGAACGACAAATCGAGTTTATATACACTACTGATTTTAACTTCATAACGTTATTAAAAATTACATTTCATTTTAATCAAATAAGAAAAAATACATACTTATTAAGAATATAAATACGTGTATTTATAAAAATATGTATATAACGTAATCAAAATAAGAACGAAATCAGAAATAGTGTAATTTTTTTTTTAAATCTGATTCAGTGAACCGAAATCGGATAAATTTTATTATATTTCTTGTTTTCAAACGATTGTAAACCCGATTCAAGGGTTCCATTCATTCTTTTTATCATCATCAGTGAATTATTGCGGTGTCTTTTCAATTAGTAGGCAACGTGACTCGCATCAGCCTAATTTCGGCCTGCTGTGTTATTTAACCTAATAATCCTTTATTTCATTATTTTAAAGTAATCTTTTTTTGTAAAATTTATTAGGGATTCAGCCTGGTTTATCCATAATCTCAATATTGAATCATGTGAATTTAAAAATGCAAAAGTAAAGTTACGTCTATTTTTATATGATAATTAATTTTTCAAATTATTTTATTAAAGTAGTTAATTTTCTATTTCAGTGTCTCTCAGTACAAACATAAAAGGCTTTTTAATATTGTTTTCTAAAATACTAAAAAAATTTTTTTGGAAATACTTAACTATTAGTTAGTTTTGAAAATAAATATTCTCAGATTTAATTTATCTGGAGAAACGGTTAATATGTATAAGCTAGAAAATTAATAAGGAAATAATTGTGAGTAATTTTGCATACAATTAAGAAAAAAACCTTACCATTAATTATTTAGAAGTTTTATTTTATTTTTGCAACATCTGTGACATTAAATGATAAACCGCCTATTCCGCCTCCGAAACACCGTAAGGTATTACTTCACAGGATGATATATATGTATGTAAATGAAGTGTAGTCTTGTACAGTCTCAGGTCGACCGTTCCTACTGCCGGCCTCCGTGGCGCGAGTGGTAGTGTCTTGGCATTTTATCCAAAGGTTCCGGGTTCGAATCCCGGAAAAAATTATCATTCATCTCATTCTCTGAAGTAATACCTAACGGTGGTCCTGGAGGTTAAAAAAAAGTCGATCGTTCCTGAGACGTGTGTTTAATTGAAACTCTACCTCCAAATAAAGTCCGTGCTTGCGCGGATGGGCGGCGGTAGTGAAGCTGTGGGACTCCTGCGCCTCCTGCTTTGGCACCCCCGGGATTGTGCTATACTTAATTCCAAACCCGGCCCCGGGAGGAGAGGAACGGTGAAGTAAGAGTTTTAGTCGGTAGGGCGCGGGCACACATAGGCTCTTAATAAAATCTAACCGAACCCGTGCGAGTCCGACACTCCCCCACAAGTGGGGGGTACGTTAATGGTATTTCTCCGCAACACCGATAAAAAAAAATACCACCAAAGGATACTGTTATCCACGATCTAGTATTCAAATCTGTGTAAAAGTAACTGCCGTTACTAGATCTACCTAACTGCCTGTGAACCTTAAAACTCTTCGACTTCGAAATCAGCTGATTTGCGATTACGAGTTCACCTCTAGACCAACCCGGTGGGATCACTGTTCTTATCCTATTCAATGTTTTGTAAAAAAAAAAAAAAAACAAAGGTAAATACGTAAATTAATGTTTTTAATTAAAAAAAATTTCTGAAATGCGAAATAAAACGGGGGTTTTTCCTCAAAATATGATCTTAAGAATTACAGCTGAAAAAGTGAAATAAACTTCCTGTAATACCTGTAATATATATTTAAATTTTAAAAAAATAATTAGGTATTCAGTTGCTTCTTTTCTTCTGCTTTTTAGTCGGTTAGACTACTTTTACTTTTTAACGTAACTTTGTATCTTAGCAGTAAATCCATGCCGTTCAGTATTTAACTATAAGCTAAATACCGTTCAATAACATATGAACTGTTAATAAGTTTAGTGTCAATAATATTTATTAATTATTCTATTAAATTCAATGTTATTTATAATTTATTTTGTATGATAGTTGTAATTATGTAGAAGATAGAAAAAAATCCAATTAAAAATTTAAGGTAAGTTTAATATAGTTGACTAATATTTTCAGGTTATAAACCATAGAAATTGACACTATATATTGTAAAAATTAAAAAAAAATACAAAAAACAAAAAAAATTACAAAAATATATTTGATTACATATATAAAATTATTTTTTAAAAAAGCATTTATTTAACTAATATTAATATTAACATTAATAAAAAAAGGAAACAAATTAGAAAATCCCTCTAAAAAGTAAAAAATAAATTATATAAATATCTAATAAATAACCGATAAATAAAAGTAATAATTATTAAATATTAAAATTAAAAGTAATGAAAATATTTAGTTAAATAAATGCGTGGCGCAGTTTATATAACAATATTTTCGAATAAGTATTTATAGATATTTGCTGTATTTTAAAATATATTTTTTTGTTTAATGAGGTTGTTTTATATATGTATATATGATCTCAAAAACTGAATGAAAGTAGTCTCAGACCTCTATCTTCATATTTATAATTTATAATTTCACAGAGAGAGCAGAAAGCAGGGATAAATATTTCGCGAGCCGAAACTCGCTAACGAATTGTTTTCTGATCTATGTTTCTATGAATCTTTTATTTTTGGTTATAGAATCATCTCCCGAGAGATCGTTGTGTAATTTGGAATCACTTTTATAAAGAAGAAGAGATGAAATAAGTGTAGGAGGACGAAAAATAAAAGACAAAAGGTTTTCTGATGAAATGGTAATTCTAGCTGAGGCACACACGCTTTTCAAAAATTGTAATAAATACAGGAAATAACAAAGAGGATTTATAGGTAAGAAGAAGCGAAAGAAGAGTAGGAAAAGTAAAAAAATTATAGATATTTGGATATTATGGTGACACAGCACTAGAAGAGCGAAGTTTAAATAAAAGGAAGGGTAGCGATGACAAAGGAAAACTTCAGTAAAATAGGGAATTACTAAGTAGTAAAGTCTGGACTTAGAGTTAAGAAAGAGGTTAGCCAAATACTATTTACTATTAAATGGAGGGTCTTATTATATGGGAGTGAAGCGTAGATCATAAGGAAGAGGAAGAACGATTGCATTAAGGCTTTTGAGATGTGGTTATGGAGAATGGTGAGAAAATAAGAGACGGATAAAGTGAAGAATGAGGAAGTAATGAACACAACATAAAGGAAAATATTGAACATAAAGGAAGAAAGAGCACTTATACGAGAAGTACACAAATGAAAAGAAAACTGGTTAGAACTTGTGGTTATCGGAAATATTGACAATTGATTTGGAAGGTTAATAGAAGGAGAAAACATCGAAGAAGAAGGACGAAGTTAATAGATGAGGTGAAGATCAGAACCTACAAGGTGTCGAAGGAGAAGGCTTGAAACAGAAATGGATGGTGACAGAAGTGACGTAAGGGACCTGCCGCCAGGCAGAACACAAGTTGATGAATTAAACGAAGTATTTACACTTACAAAAAAATATCACTAAGCAGTAACTACAAATGTGACTGTAAGGCTTTTTTATATTCACTCTACTCATAAGCACTAAGTAAATATCCATTAGCATTAACTCATTAGGTAATTATGAGTTTAAATCTACTTTATTATTTTTTATTCTAATTAATAAATTTTAACAATTTACATGTTATTGTAATCGCAGTGAAAAATAGTATTCTTATAAACTAATTATTTATGTTTTTATATAAAAATTTTGGTATTGAGTTTCTCGTAAAGTATAATAGAATAATTAATGCTAAAAAAAAATCAGTGCACGAAGACCTACGAAGTAGAAGACTGAAGAATCAAAATAATTATAATCGTTTTTTAATAATCGGTTATCCGACTGATAATTAATTTTGGAGTAATGCAGTATAAAGTTTGTCACTTATTGTAGAAAAATGTTACACTATGTTTAAGATTATTTAAATATTATTAGATTATTTAAGATTATTTATCTTTTTTCTAAAGATAAGCATATATGATTCAAAAATTAATCAAGAACATGAATTTCTATATTTATTTTAGTACCTTGTTTTATCGAACTCCGTAGCGCACACAGTTATGCTAACAACGGAAAAAATGTTGTTATATTTATAGAAAAAGGATAGCGTCCTGATAGAAGGAGTTATAAAAACTTATTGAATCGTTTAAATAATCTTTTTAAAAATTCGTAGATATGAATTTTTGTAATTCTTTTGGTTCTTTTTGAACCCCATGTGCGCATACTATTTTAGCAACAAAATAAGAAATTTAAAAAGCAGCGTACAAAAAAATCTGCTTTGCAATTTGTAAATTTTATGCGATCGAAGAATTTTTTGAAGAATAGAATTTCGGAGACCAGCGCATATGATACTTAGTAAAAAAGTATTTTTTATGAAAAACTTGTATAAATATAATTTTTTCCAAATTTAATCTGCCTGCAGTTACAAAATTCTTGATTTTGTTTCTCGGAGTTGATGTAATTTTTATCAGCTACATAAATGTATTCAATAATCATAGCGGAGTGAATAAATAACTAAATAAACTGTATTTAGTTTTAAAGAAATATGTTTTTTAAGGCGGAGAGAGTCATGTGCCATATAGCAGGAATTCTACTTAGCTGTGGAGATCTGGGGCAACTGAGGAGGAAGTTACTTATAGGAGTTGCATATAGCACGTTGCTATACGGTGCAGAAATCTGGACGTACGTGGTGGTGCGGTACAGATAGTACAGAGGGAGAATTGAGGCCTTGCATAGGAGGTGTTGCCTTCGGATTACAACAGCCTACAGAACTGTTTCTTTGGAGGCTGCGGAGGTCTTGGCGGGGATTACATCCCGTACACTTAGCGATCGCACGCAGGAGAAGGCTACAAGAACTTGGTACCTTGAATCCGACTGAGAAGAGAGAGGCGATCACGGAAGCGTTGATGAGGGCACGGCAAGAAAGATGGGACGGATGTGAGAAGGGCAGGTGGACCTATAGAGTAATAAAGGATGCTGGAAGATGGTCCAGAAGAACCTATGGTTCGTTGGATTTTAATTGGAACTGACGTAATGTTTGAACCGGAGGAACTAATGAGGATTATGCTGTATAGTGAAGAATATTGATCTGCCGTTTTCAGATTTGCAAGAGCGTTAATGACGAAATTACGGATTATCGAGGAAAATCGTAGGCCCCAAGAAGGGATCGTCGGAGGATGCGGAGGCAGAAGGCGCGCGGCTGAGAACCTAGGGGGTTACTCGTACGTGTGGGGGTCGCCTAGGTGCGATGAGGCCGTGGGCACTCCACTCCCGCCTCTCATGGTGACCCGTGAGGTAAGTATGCTGTAGTGTTCAATTGTCTGTGAGGTGTTTATGTGACTGATGTGATGTGATGTGTGGAATGGGCGGCGTGAGGTGTGTATTTGGAGTGATGATTGGATCTCGTGGAGTGTGTGGTGTGATTTTAATCTGGTGTGAGGTACCTTATGCGTGTGTAAGGTCGGTGTCTGTTGACTGTGGTGTCTGAATGTATGGGAAGGCGTATTTCCCCCTTCCTGAGGTAATGCACACCAACTGTACCAGGAAGAATGGGTAGTCAGGGGCGGAGGTTTAGTCGGTAGTATGCAGGAACACATACGAATTTAATAACATCTGGCGGAACCTGTTAGCGAGTTTGAAACTGTCGAGGCGCCCGTAAATGGGGTTCCTCTACCTCTTTAAAAAAAAATTAAAAAATTTTACCTTCACAACTTGTTAAGATTTGAATTAAATTAATATTAATTAATTTTCCATTTTCCTACTTTTAATTATCAGAATGAAGGCCCATAATAACCTGTACAATTTTAAATATTCATAGACGGTTGAAAAATAGTTTCGTAATATTTAATATTTCGTTTTAAACAACTGTTAAACCGAATTAATCTTCAATCTAAACAATTATCTTAAAAACACTTAATAAAACTAGCAAACAATTATATAAAAAAAATTAAATTTAAATAAATCCAGACAAAATTGTTTAACAACTTATTAGGAAGGAAAATAATTCTGTAAAGAAAACTGAACAAGTTTTGCGAAGAATACGTTTAATATACGTCAATCAGTCGAAGATAGTCCCGTGCAACAAACAAACAAAAAAAAAAATCTTTTCGGTGAACAACATGAATCTTAGTCTTGAATTCATTAAGTTTTTGCTGGTAAACAACGGAAATTTTTCAAAAAGTTAACAGTTGTTTTTTATCCGCTAATTAAATATTTTTAATATGAGTAACAGTTTAAAAAACTACCAAGAGTATAATAAATTATTCTTTCTTCAAAATTCTTATCTGAATTTTCATGCAGCGTATCTATTATATTCTTAAAGAATGATTGATGGTAAAAATATTATAAAGTAAATGTTGAATAAATTAAATTTTTGATAAAAAAAAAAATGTATATTAAGCCTAGTAGACTACACAAAACCATCATTATACGATACACGTTTAATTTAAATTAATATTTTTTTTAAGACGCCGGAAAGAACAGGATGTGAAAAGATAAGTAATGTAAGAAAAGCTTGTAACGTTAAAATGATGATGTTGGCAATATATTTTTTAACGCCTGAGACCTTTTTAACCAGGTATTTTTCAGATAGAAGCAGTCTGTCTAATTGACTCAACACTTAAATTTAAAAACATTTTATTATTTATTTAAAATTCTATAGAGAAAGAAATTAATGCTAAAACTAATATATTCTACCAGTTCTGTGGATATTTTATAAAACACTTTGACGATCGTAACGGTAAGAATTACGATAAAGATATGTACGATATATTTTTAAAATATGTATAAATTTCTTTTGTTAAGAATTTTTATTTATTTTTTTAAAAAAAGGAACTTTAATTATATTTCTTACTTTCTTTTTCTCATAAGCTGGATGATTGTGCAGGAAAACGTGGGCAACGTCTTCTCCGCTACGAAAGTAGATATATTTTAAACCCACATTAAATGAGAAATTACGACAAAAAATACACTGATGTGATTCCCTCTTTAAGTACCAAAATGAACATCTAAAAATCTAAAGTTTTATTTAACTATTTACTGATAAGTTTATTTTTATTTAGTTTAATTATTAAATGTTTTGGTTATACGTACGTTGCTGGCGGATCGGGAACGTAAAGTTCCCTTATGATTAAAGGATCAGTTTAGGAACAAGGTTGCTTGAGCTTTCTATGTTAAGATTTTTTCGCGCGGTTTCTTTCCTGGATAGTCGTTTCAGACTGTATCTGGTAGTGTATATAAACAGGTTTGTAGGGTCGCTCTGTATAATTATTGGATGGGATCCTTTGATCCTGTTTTTTGTAATCAAAAAAGTTACTCTTCCTTAATATTTCTTCAGTCTTCTGAATTAAATTTTAAAATTCAGCCGAAAGTAAGGAATACAATTGTACCGTTCTTGTGTTTTATGTTGTCACGATGTCTATTTAATTTTAAAACTCATCAGCTAAGATATAGTGCGACTAGTGTACAAGAGAAATTAATAAACGACAAGAACAACAATACAGATGTACAAGCTTCAAGGTTATGTGGCGATTTCATATATATATATATATATAAACACATAATAAACATAAAGTAAACAATTTAAAAAAAAATACTATATGTACTGAGTCGAATCCAAATGCCTCTAGGCTTTGATAAACACCAATCAATAATTTTAAAACAATGATGATGAATATTACACAAAATGTCAAGGCTGTGATGACAGAATTGTTAAAAACGAAAAAAGTAAAATAGATAATTGTAAACTAATACTTACAAAACTTGTAAAGAGATAATGATATTTGTAATCGTTCATCTGCAACTGAAGAATCTGCAACGAAAAAAATTATTGTTAGCGACGGTTTACCTGTTAAAAAAGAAAGTGAATTTCCAACATAATATTTTACACACCATAATATAGTTCTACACCGTAAATTTTTATGCTCATCCTCAGAAACTAAATTTTATATGGTTTTACAATCATTATTAGTTTACTTAATTGGAATTTACGTCAGTGGTACAATGTAACTGCGTTCGACAAAAATTCAAATGATTTCCAGGATTCAAGAGGAAGAACTTATTTTCTGGAACAGGTAAGTTTAATTTGCTTTTCTTATACCGTTAATAGCAATACTAGAGAGAATTTTTATGGTATGGTAGATCTGTTACCTACAGATATCTGTTGAAATTTATAAAGATTTTCCGGGTTTTTTTTTGGGGGGGGGGAATTTTGAGGTCACAGCGGACTACTTTGGTCAACTCTGGTTCGTCTTTACTTTTTTTTTTCTTGATTGCTTCCCAATACTATTTCATTCTGTCATATCTTGCTTTTTTGAGTTCTGAACAAACCCTCGTTGTGGTTTTCTTTTCTTTAATTTTAAATTAGGAATTTACTTCTTTTAGTATTTTTATATTGTCAGTTTTGTTTCGTAAATCTTCTATTGTGATTACTAGTTCTTGCATATCTTGTTTAATTTCACTTATCCAGGTCGGTATTTTGGACATTTATTTCAAAGAAATCCACCAATAATTTAAATTTGCAGGCGATAAAAATCATATATTTTCTAATGCAAAAATTGTTCTAATAACAAAATAAAGGGTGCACAAATAATTTGATTTAACGGTTGATTGATAAATAAATGAAAAATTATTGAGAATTATAACTGCTATTTAAATTTTTATGAGATGTAGGTCACGAAAGGAAACGTTTTTCTCTTAACAATTATTCTTTACTAGCCGTTCTGGTCGGTAAAACTTGAGTTTCGTACTATATTAAAATTATTTTTTCATTGTTTTGAGTTCTACTATAATTGAAGAAACTTAATCAATGTGTGTAAGAAACATAAATTTGTAAAATAGAGTTTGATCGCTTGTCATGCTGGTAAAACGATTTCAAATTTCTAATACTTCATTGTGAAATAATATAAAGGATTATTTTTTAATTATGTTTTAGAATAACGTATAATCTACCGTAAAGTATTTTTTTTAAATTTCTAATTTTTGATTTTAATATGGAGACATTAAATTGAAATTTTGATTTTCAAGAGAGTGTTGTCGTTTTAGAAAGAGCTTCAAGAAAAGTCATTTTCCTAGAAAAATATCAAGAATTTATTGTATTCTAAGCTTATTGAAGTTACTGTACTCAACAATAACAGAAAGTTGACATTCCAATAAGTTTTGATGGATATAATCTTTTTCTTCACATCTTTTTTCCCTCTGATTTAGGTCTCGGTTTTGAAAAGTTGAACGTATCGTACCTAATTATTGTTAATAGACATATTTAGTGCTAAAAATTTCCTTTTTTTTAACAGCCAAAAACTGGTTTTTTGTTTAATTTGTTCGAAATGCCTTGAAATCGAACATAAAAAATTAAATATTTAAATTACAAGTAAAACGATGTTTTTACTTAATTTTTTAACTCTCTACTACATTAATACAAAATGACAAAGTTTGTTTGTACGTTTGTCACTTGGAATTGGAGAATTCAGTATTTAAATATTTGAACAGTTTTATACAAAAAATCTAATTCCAGGAACAAAAAGAAATTTAATGATGTCAAAGGGATCAGGCCCTTTTTGATCCCAACATTCACTGTTTTTCCTATAATCTGAATTAAAAATAAGTATTTCCGTAAATTCAAAATATTTTTTGTAAAAATCAGTTCAGGTCCAGGAAAAATGAAAAAAAATAAATACTGTCTAGAATGTGAAATAAATTGTATTTTTCTTTAATTGAAGGTGCCTTAGCTAGCTTACACCTTTAAATAAACAAAAACTGAAATATAGTGTTATTCAGTTGTGTTTTGGAAAAAATATATGACACCCTCAAGAATAAGCATGGATCTAAATATTGTGCACCTTGTTCTGGTCCTTATGACTTCAGTCTGTAAATACTGTAGTGCCGCTTAACTTACAAAAATTAAACATTGGAATACACAAAATTTTCTTCATCAAAGTACGTTCAACACTTACAGGGCCAAGGTAGAAACATATTTATGTCCAAAAGCCCAGACCGACTTGCTAACATCTTTTGACATCTACCTTTCTTAATATATGAAAATAAAGTAATGAAATATTTAAATCATTTATTTTCAAAACGCATTTTACTTACAGGAATATACCTAAGGAACTTGATTTCAAGACAGTTTAAGCTCCCTTGAACATGCATATTAATTCTCAACTATTAGAGAATTAGGCTACCGTCAAAACAGAAACTAAAACTGCGTATTTTTTGTGCTTAATTTCTATAGGTCTTCTTTAAATAAACTTCAAACAACAAAAATATCGTTGAAAATAACACGTTATAACATAAAACTCAATATTTCCTTCGATTAGTTTGAAGATATTACTTTTGAATACGTTCTTCTTTTCTGACACTAACTCCCTTTATAGCATATTTTAATGGAGAATACTCTACAAAATACTGCATAATCGTATGTTATACGAATACTGAAATGTACAGCTAAATATATTTCTAGAAATTTCCATATACATCCAAAGAAATAGATGCTAATACTTTTAAATTCATAAAATGTATGGTAACACTGAACAATGGCGGGACAGGGACTATTTATTATTATTTTTTTTTTTTGTCTTCAGTCATTTGACTGGTTTGATGGAGCTCTCCAAGATTCCCTATCTAGTGCTAGTCGTTTCATTTCAGTATACCCTCTACATCCTACATCCCTAACAATTTGTTTTACATATTCCAAACGTGGCCTGCCTACACAATTTTTCCCTTCTGCAGGTCCTTCCAATATTAAAGCGACTATTCCAGGATGCCTTAGTATGTGGCCTATAAGTCTGTCTCTTCTTTTAACTATATTTTTCCAAATGCTTCTTTCTTCATCTATTTGCCGCAGTACCTCTTCATTTGTCACTTTATCCACCCGTCTGATTTTTAACATTCTCCTATAGCACCGCATTTCAAAAGCTTCTAATCTTTTCTTCTCAGATACTCCGATCGTCCAAGTTTCACTGCCATATAAAGCGACACTCCAAACATACACTTTCAAAAATCTTTTCTTGACATTTAAATTAATTTTTGATGTAAACAAATTATATTTCTTACTGAAGGCTCGTTTAGCTTGTGCTATTCGGCATTTTATATCGCTCTGGCTTCGTCCATCTTTAGTAATTCTACTTCCCAAATAACAAAATTCTTCTACCTCCATAATCTTTTCTCCTCCTATTTTCACATTCAGCGGTCCATCTTTGTTATTTCTACTACATTTCATTACTTTTGTTTTGTTCTTGTTTATTTTCACGCGATAGTTCTTGCGTAGGAATCATCTATGCCGTTCATTATTTCTTCTAAATCCTTTTTACTCTCGGCTAGAATTACTATATCATCAGCATCGTAGCATCTTTATCTTTTCATCTTGTACTGTTACTCCGAATCTAAATTGTTCTTTAACATCATTAACTGCTAGTTCCATGTAAAGATTAAAAAGTAACGGAGATAGGGAACATCCTCGTCGGACCCACTTTCTTATTACGGCTTCTTTCTTATGTTCTTCAATTGTTACTGTTGCTGTTTAGTTCCTGTACATGTTAGCAATCGTTCTTCTATCTCTGTATTTAAACCCTAATTTTTTTAAAATGCTGAACATTTTATTCCAGTCTACGTTATCGAATGCCTTTCTAGGTCTATAAACACCAAGTATGTTGGTTTGTTTTTCTTTAATCTTCCTTCTACTATTAATCTGAGGCCTAAAATTGCTTCCCTTGTCCCTATACTTTTCCTGAAACCAAATTGGTCTTCTCCTAACACTTCTTCCACTCACCTCTCAATTCTTCTGTATAGAATTCTAGTTAAGATTTTTCATGCATGACTATTTATTTTACACAGAAATATTTCTGTTTCTTTTACATGCTACATTAGTTAAAAAATTATAACGTAACAAAAATAAAATTTTGTAAATTAAAAAATTAAATTCAAAAGATAAGCAAAATAATAGGACGTGCTGTACATAAGAAAAAATCTGTTTTGAAGATACCTGTTACTCAGGTAAGGAGAGTTACACAAGACCTTTTAAAAACTATAAACGTGTTTCAGGGAATTTCTTAAACTGTGATATTGAAATGAGAAACAGCATTAAAAAACGAATACGACTAGGAAATAGAGCACTTTACCGTAACCATAAGCTTCATTATAACCGGCTTACAAGCCGGCATGTAAGCAGCAAAATTTAAAATGTATGAAAGTTTGGTGAGACCGGTTACAACATTGAAACATAGAGACTGGCTACGGTTGATGAAGAAAACCTAAAGAGATTTGATAGGAAAGTGCTGCAAAGAATTTTTGGGTCAATGAAGGATGGTGAACATTGAAGAATAAGATTACTAGAATAACTAACAAGTGAAAAATAAAACTCTGCAAAAATTTTAAACCTTCGGTCTAAGCTTAATACCTTAAGTTAACCGTAGTGAAATCGTATCAATTTAAGTGTAATGAAGTGGCCAGCCTCCGTGGAGCGAGTGGTAGTGTTCCGGCCTTTCATCCGGAGATCCCAGATTCGAATCGCGGTCAGGCATGGCATTTTCACACAAGCTAAAATCATTCTTCTCATCCTCTGAAGCGATACCTAACGGTGGTCCCGGAGGTTAAAAAAAAAGCGTAATGAAAAATCAAAGTGAAGTTTATAAAATCTCAAAAAATTGCTAGGTCGGGATACTAACATAGAATTAATAATACAAGAATCTCAAAGATGATATATTAAAAGATAGATTTCAAGCAAGAAAATAAAAGACGGACCGAGAAGAAAATAAAATTACGTGTTATGAATCTGGTGTCGATGGGATACAGAAAACAGAGAAAATTTGTTTACAGAGAAATCTGAAGGGTTGTGGTGGAAGAGACCAATGCTTACTGCGGGTTACAGAGCCAGAGTCTGTTTTTGCGGGTTATAGTGTCTGTTTTTCCTTCTCTTTGTCTTAGAATTAAAGTAGATCGTCATAATTTTAAATTATTTTAAGATATGAATTGTAATCTAAAAAAGAGAACAAAATAAAATAAAGAACTAAAAAAGAAAAAAGTGTAATGAAAAATAATTATAAATATAGATTGTCTTTCTTCCTTATTCGTTCGGAGTTTTAAGTAACGGAATAATCTTTAGAATTTTAAGTAAGTATTAGATTTCTTAAGTAAGGAATAATTGTTTTTATAAAAACGAAACATAAATAAACGAATTAAATAAAAAATATAATGAAACATAAATAATAACAATATCTTTCTTCTTTGTATATCGTATATTTCTTTGGTTAAAATTCTAAGTAAAGAATTAATATAGTCTCATCTGTATATTTTCTTTACAAGACTTACTTGTCAGGATCAATTTCTGATAGGTTGGACGACTGTTATTACAAGAAATTTACATTTTGCAAAAAATATTTCATAAATGTTAAAAATCAAATCCAGAGACATTAATAATTAGTGAAAAATTTTAACAGGTACATAAATGGACCGATAACAATAATAAATACACACAATACTTTTTTTAGTTTAAGATAAAAAATAATACTTAAATATATAGACAATGATGCAGTTAATAAAAAATATATTTACTGTAAATAACATTTTTATCGGTTATTGAACTCATAAATTAATGCAAAAAAAAACAAACACGACAGAAATACTAAAAAATCAACACACGCTAACGCAAAAACTTTTACAGTACAAGAGTACTCCACTGTGAAAAAAGTACGTATTTCTATTGTTATTTAACACAGTTTGAAGAGAAAAAAAATAAAAAATCTTAAAACTTAACTAAAAGTTAAGCAATTATAATATAATGTTGTCTGCTTTACTACATTATCCAAATAGTAATTTAAAGTGTATGTTTTTTGTGTGTGTGTATGTGTAAACATTTTTGTTAAATATGATTTGTTTTTAAAAAAAAGGAATTTAAATTTAAAAAAAAAAATTACGAAACTTATTAAATTAAAATATTTTTATTTATTTTATATTTTTATGAATAAATCATTTTAGATAATCTTACCCCTCTAAGAAAGAGATGCATATTTTCTGGTCTGGTATCTATAATAAGATTGTGGATTTCTTTACTTTTTATTTCTTTTAAAACGTTACGATATGTATCTGGCTCAGCTTGTCTCAAATGAATTTCAACTTCTCTTTGTCCTGGAGAACGAACAAGCTCTCTTAATTTTATTAACCCTGGAACAAAATGTTCATATATAATTTACATAATAATTAAGAAAACATATATACATAACTGTAAAAATATTTTCAACATGGAGAATATTTACAAAAAAAAAAAAAATTAATAATAATAAATAGATAAGTTGGGAGATTACGTCTTTCAAGTTATAATTGGGTTTTTCTATGAACTCGTCCAGGATGAAAAGGCATCTGAAAGGAATTGTAGAATAACTATTACGGTTATTACCGCAGAAAGTAAAATATAGCTGTGTAGGTACACAGCTATACTCTTTTTGCCTACTATTCAAAAGACAAGACTTCAATGTCAAATTAATGCAAATACGAGCAACATCCCTAATAATGATCCAAAAGATTTGAACACATATTTATTTTCAAGTATTATTTTATTTGCGATTTAACGATAAGCTATTTTCATTACTAATCCGCATTATTTTTATCTGACTTAACAGTTTTTCCAACTGGAAATATTTTCCAAACGGGATGAGGGAAATGAGAAAATGTTAGTTACTAAACATTTAATGGGAAATATTTTTAAAATTATTTTATGTATTTTTATTCGGATAGAAAATTCAGTCAGTAAAATAAAGTGTGTAATTCTTTCAGTTTTTATAATAGTACACGATCCGGCAGCTGATTTTGTAGGTATTAATTTTTTTAATGAAATTTGATTTAATTGAATGATTAATGTTAATTTAATACATTATTGCCGCGTTGCCAAGCAAAAATTAGCCGCAATTACCTTTAATTAAATATGATATGTTGTAATTAATTCATTTTACCGAATTGGAACTATATTTTTTTTAACGGAATTAGTGGATCCTTGAAGAGTACGACCTCGAGGTCCTCATGGTCCAGGAGCCGTACACGGTCGGGGATAGGGTGGTCTGCTTCCACGGGGTTGATGTTATTCATTCTCGTGGGGAACGGTCGCTCTCTGCGATCGTGGTCGGCTCGGTCTCGATGGGTGTCTTCTGGATGCCCCAGTTTTCTGATGAGCGGTTCACCGTTGTGCGAGTCACATAGGGTACGCTAGATGTCGTACTGGTGTCGGGTTACCTTCAGCTTGGATGGAGTATCGATGACTTGTTGGCGAAGTCGGGGTGGATTCTGGACGGTCTCCCGGGCATCAGAGTGCTGGTTGCTCAGGACGCTAACGCCAAGTCTTCCGCCTGGGGTTCACCACTCACTGACTCCAGAAGCGCTGGTCTCGCACAGTTCCTTGAAACCAGGAACCTCTACTTGCTTAATGAGGCAGAACCACAGCCGACTTTCTCTACCAAACTGGGGAAAGTTACATCAACGTCACCTTGGTGACGGGCGAACTGCTTAGGTGTACAAGTAGTTGGACTGTCTGGCCTGAGGCCAGTGTGAGATATAATAGACTTATAACCTATGAGATCGCTTACGGTGGTGGTCCAAGAGCTCCAGATTCGGGTCGCTATAACCTAAGGGGCCTGAATCAGCACAGGTTGCGGCGCGAGTGTACGGCTGCATTACAAGGGTTGAAATAGCGCATGGAGTACAGAGAGGAGGTGGAATTGATGGCTAAGCAATTCGGCCGGGCCATCAAGACTGGCTGCGATAAGGTGCTTCGGTGGCCTCGGCCGATGGACGGACCCTTAGGTAGTGGCCAGACGCTGATCGGAGAGTGCCTGGAGCGTCGTGACCGCTGCTTCCGGGAAACCGTCTGTTAAACGCAGGAGGAAACCCGGGAAAAAGTGGTGGACCTCTGACCTTAGCGTGCTGCGCGCAAGAGCTAGGTCCGCTAGGAGAAGATACCAGCGTCGCCCCCTAGCGGGGATTACCCAACGATTATCCCAGCGCGCACGTCATCAACGACGTGCGCGCTGAGAGTCTGCGAATCTACCGACGCGCCCGTAATGAGTACGTTCATGCCATCAAGGAAGCCGGACTCAAGTTTTGGCAAGACTCCACGCGTGAGTTTCAGACCAATCCCTGGCAGCTCGCGAAGTCATGTTACCGGCCAAAGCCACTGCACAAGCTGTCCAGTGTTTGATGCGGGTTTAGTGATCGTGACCACACTCTAATATCTGTGGCGAATTACCAGGCGTTCCTGGATACTCGGTTTCCAGATGCAGATGAGGGTGAAGCAGAAGTCGGCGTTAGGGCGGGCGAGACACTATTCCCTGGTGTACGGGCTGTGGAACCCGTAGATATAGAAGGAGTGGTTTTTCGAATGACACTGAGAAAGGCACCGGGGATTGACCAACTTGATCCGGATATTTTCTATCATCTGCTGCCAGTTCATTGCAACAGGCCCACACGGTCCGACAATGCTGCCGCATAGTCGGACCGTGTGGGAGTTCCTTGATGCGATCGCTTTGTTCAAGCGACATCAGTAGTTTACCTAAGGAAAAAGACTCCTACCGCGCTGATGTAGAAAGCTAACCGAGGTATATGGCGGGTTACCCGCTAGATTAAGGCTCCAAGCGCTTTAATGGTGAACGGGTACTTGCTGGCATTCAGCGGCCTTGCAGTTGCAGCGAATTGCTGTCTTTGATGAGATAAATTTAATTATTTACGTGGACGTGGTGCTAGTACCCATTTTAGCGATATATGACAAGTGAGCGGCGGAACACGCAAGCGAGTGGTATGGTACCACGCTTTTAGGTTAGTTCTAGGAGCTAGTTAGTACACTGGTCGCTAAATTGTTTCGAGGCTCACCAGCCGTTTTTCACACAGACTTATGCTTTAGACCGACTGAATGAGTTGGTGGCGGAAGAAGTGCCAAGCAAACCAATCCATTAAGTGAATTAGACGTTATTTGAAAGAAAATGTGAAAAATATTAAAAAAAAAAAACATGGTTACCAGTTCTGTCAGCTGCAACCTCCAAGTTGCCAGGTGTAAACAGGCATGTTATTGTTAATTATTTATGCTCATCGTGTTTTTAAAAAAAAAATTATATATTAATTTTTAAAAATCTTTTCTATACGCGATAACACATGAGTGCCTGTAAAAAAGAATGATCGCAAGTAGTGGTTGCCATTTTTTGAACTAATTACTTTGTCTGGATGAGTGTAAACGGAGAGAGAAAGAATGCGCGCGCTGCTTCATGTCGTAAACAAGAACGCAGCAGCGCGACTATCGTGTACAGGAAATATTAAAATTCAATTTTTTTGAAAAAACGATGAGCGTAAATAATTAACAATAACATAACTGTTTACACCTGTATCTTTGAGGTTGCGGTTGATTGACAACCGGTAACCATTTTTTTCACATTCATCAAATCATTTTATTTCAAATGACGTTTAATTAATTTAAAAAAAATATAGTTACAATTTATTAAAATAAATTAATTACAATATATTTAATTAAAGGAAATTTCGGTTAATTTTTACTAGGCAACCTGGCAGTAATGTATTAAATTATTATTAATCGTTCATTTAAATAGAATTTCATTAAAAAAAACGGAAAAAAAACAGATACCTGCAGAAATCAGCTGCCGGATCTTATACTATAAAGACAATGTTTAATATTGAAATAAAAATTAAATCGCTAACAGAAAAATGATTAGGGATAAAAAAAAGACCACTATCGATTTTTACCGTCATTATGAAGCGAACAGTTAAGCTTCAAACTGAATGGAAATAATATCATATGATTACCATAAGACCAAAAAACAATGGAAAAAGGCTGAAAACAATAGAATTAATAATTAAAATTTATTTTTAATTTACATAATACGAACAATAACAAATTATTTATGTAATGAATTAATAAATAACTGATTTTATATCCTATCATAAATAAAAATAATTCATTAATTATCCATTATAATAGTAGTATGTAGTTAAATATTAACGAACAAATTTTAATGAGAAAACCAAAGGAAAATCATTTTATTATTTAAACATTCTGATTAAATAATTATATAACTAAAACAAGTTAATTAATGGATTCTTTTAAATTACAAAGTTACAGCGATATAATTAATTTCTGTTCACTTAATATATTTAATTAAAAAAGATAGCGATTTGTATTACATGTATTTTTAATATGTACATAAATATGTTATTCGATAATAAATGTTTTCCTTATATAAAAATTATTTTTTTTTTTAAACAGACTTATTTGAACTGAATTTACTATTTATAAATCCTTAAATAAGGGAAATGTCACATAAATTTTCGTGCAATTAACATCTTGACTTTGCAGAGAAACTGACAGCTAAATTTAAAGTTCATTTTGTCCTTGTCTCTGAAATTGTTCATTATACAAACATCGCTTGTTGACTAACCGTTAAAGTTAAATCGTGAACGGTTACGTGCGAAGGTTTCCTTTCTTGTTTTAGCGTATTAGCATTTACAAATGTTTAGTTCGCTTAATCTCAATCTTTATAAACTAAATATATGACATTTCGTCGCCTACTATTTCATTATAAACATTAAATTAATAATAATAGCAAAAGTGTAACTTAAAATATTGTAATTTGTGTGAATCTAAACTAATTATTTTAATAATTTTTGTAATTATCATCTAATTAACCTAGCAGGATTTTACTAAAAGAGTACAGCAAAATCTCTCCTAATTATTCATCCAACTAAATGTGTTTTTTTAAACCATATTTGTACATACAAATGAAAAGATAATACAGGCACTTCATATGGACTTATTTTTATACGAGGGTAAGTCAATTATTATCCGCAATGAAGTTATACATTTTATTGTAATACAAATAGGAAACCTACTTATACATCATTTTTCAACATAGTCCCCTTGCATTTCAACGCACTTGGTCCATCATTGCACAAGCTTCCTGATGCCCTCATAAAAGAAGGTTTTCGATTAAGCTGCGAGCCAGGAATGCACCGCTTCTTTCACTGTCGCCGAGGTAAATCGACGGCCCCTTAGTGCCTGTTTGAGTGGACCAAACAAGTGGTAGTCAGAAGGGGCAAGATCAAGACTATACGGAGGGCGAGCCAGTAATTCAAATCGCAGTCTCTGGAGCGTTTCAGCAGTATGTGGACGGGCATTGCCGTGCAACAACACAACAACTTTTGACAGCAGTCCTCGGCGTTTGCTTCGAATTGCAGGTTTCAGCTTGGCAGTAAGCATCTCACTGTAACGTGCACTGTTTATTGTCGTGGCCCTTTTCTCATAATGTTCCAGTACCGGGCGTTGTGAGTCCCAAAAAACCGTAATCATCAGTCTTCATGCTGATGGTTGGGTCTAGAACATTTTTTTGCAGAGCGAATTTGAATGTTTCCATTCCGTACTCTGCCGTTTACTCTCCGGCTCGTAATGATGGATCCGTGTTTCGTCACCGGTGATGATTCTGTCTAAGAAGATGTCCCGTTCGTTACCGTAGCGATCCAAATGTTTTTATCAAATGTCCAAGCGCGTTTGTTTATGCGACTGTGTGAGTTGTTTTGGGACCCGTCTTGCACAGACTTTATGAAACCCAAGTCTATTGTGGATGATTTCGTAGGCAAAACCGTGACTAATTTGCAGATGATGTGCCACTTCATCGATAGATACTCGCCTGTCTAAGAAAACCATGTCACGTGCACGCTTAATGTTTTCCTCATTTGTGGCGGTAAAATTTGTGGAGGTCCGGCTCCTTCGTCGTGCGTAAAACTTGTGCGACCATTTTTTAATTTTTCAATCTGTTCGTAGACGCTCCGTTGCGGCAACACACTGTTCCCGTACTGTACCGAAAGTCTTCGATAAATTTCGGCCCCTGATACACCTTCCGACCACAAAAAACGGATCGCTGAACGTTGCTCTTCTTTGGTGCAAACAGAAAACGGAGCAGCCGTGGTTAACGGCAGGGCAGCGATAATGGAACTAACTTACCAGCATCAAACCTGTACAGACATATCAACAATTAAACCACGCATGCGTCAACTACGCAACGGGCCACTTGCGTAGCCCGGGAATATGTCCGCAGTTGCCTTTGAAAGAGACTAAAAACTAGAATCAAAGGATTTACAAAGGAAAACGTCAAACAAATTTTTTTTATCGATACTGAGATGATACTGTGCTTCTGCTTCTTTATTAATGACAAGACCCGTAAAACAGCGGTCTAACGTAAAACGTCTTAAGTCCTTAAGGAGTAAATGATTACATTGTCTGAAAACTCGACGGCCCTAATTCTCATAGGTGGAACGAAATTTTTATAAAACTTAATACAAGTCAGGTGTTTCTATCGTATGAACTGCGTTCATAACATGCAATCTTTGGATATTTCAGTCATAAATACGTTTAAAACCAGAGGAAAGCATATTAGTGCATCATCCTTATATATCATTTGATTTCATTTTTTTCTATTTAAAAATATCTGTACTGATAATCAAACATTTCAGAATTATTACCATCCTTATGATAATAATCATATTATGACAAAGCAAAATGTTTCTTTAAATCTGCGAACTTGTTTGCAATATTTTACCGACATTAAAAAACAGATGATTTCTGCGCAAAATGTACGAGTTTTTCCAGTTGTCTGCCAATTTTTAAGTAATATCTCTTTCACTCAAGAATACGTTTTAAAATAATTAAAAATTTGTTACGTTTATAAATTAATAAGAAAAAATACACAGTAAAGTTTTCCATTATAACAACGGAAATGGTATCATATGATGCTAGATCTTAAATGGTGTTGAACTTCAAGAAAATTTTAAAACTGCGTATTTTATTCGCTATTAAAAAAAAAAATAATATTATAAAAAACACTAAGGAGAAAAAAGCTTACAACAACGTTATAATTTTTTCCTGATATTGGTTTCCACTTATATAAAAAAAAAATAATATATGAAAAAAATGACCTAAGTTTTCTTTTTTAAGGTGCAGGTAGTTTATGATGAAGTTTTAAAGTAAAATTATAATAAACCAAAAACTTAATTAAATAAACCAAAAAAGTTTAAAACAAAAAAAAAAAAAATCGGAAATTTTTATTTTTTCTATTCCCCTCTTCAAAATCACCATTCAAGAATTTTTTTTTTTTATTTTGCTTTGTTAGTTTTACTGTGTTAAGTGGAAGAAACTAAAAACGATTCCATTGAAAAATATACATCCAATAGAAAATTACCTAAAATGTATTTTTTGGTGGTGGGGATGAATTACGATGAAATTTTATTGTAATACTAGCTGCAAAGGCGTGCCTGTGTCATGCCCTCCGCAGCTAAGACCTCTGGGCGGGTTGCCCTGGTGGCCGGCGTCACGGATTGGGATTGTTAGGTATGCAAAATTGATTACTTCTTTCTTAAAAATATTTTTTTTTTAATGATGAAAATTTGTTATAATGGAAGTTAAATTAGAAATTTAATTCTAGAAATTGATACTAACGAATCGGGTTTTTCCGCAAGTAATCGGTTCATTCCGGTACCTTTCTTTTTTCTGTTTAGTCTCCGGGAATTACCGTCACGTATATTCCGGTGCCTACATTTTGGTTTTAATTCATTATTTTATGAAGAAAAATAATCACAAAAATAGAAAAATACATTATTTTTATATATATTTTTATATATATGCGAAATATATATATATATATTTCGCATATATATATATCGATATATAAATGCGATATATCGATATATAATAATACAAGAAGTGTACACCACCTAACCACCACGAGACATGCACTAATGAATCGGGATTTTCCGTTAGTGATCGGTACATTTCGGTGGTAAGCTAAGGGGGACGGACACACACACAGACCTACATACAAATGCCTTTTAGTAAGATAGTAAAAGTTTAAATAACCCAAAAAAGTTTAAAAAAATCGATATTTTTAAACTTGTTCGGTTTCTCCAGCCCCAATATTTCCCAAAATATTTTTTTGTGGCAGTTCCACTGCTACTGACTACAAAGACAAAAGATTCTGTTAAAAATCTGCAATAAACGATAGCTTTTTTTCGATTTTTGGGGAATTTTAGGGCAACGTTTTTTTAAAATGGTAAGATAAACATGTACGCATGTACTGAGCTTAATGTAAAGTGGAGGTTATGTTTGCAAAATTTTGAGAAAACTGACCCAAAAGAACTATCTATCCAACTCCCTGGAGATATTAACTCCAAAATCTTACCAACATATTGGTCTCATATACACGAGTCTCTGTATAAAATTTCATCAAAATCGGTTCATCAGTTAAAGTTATTAAGCTTCAGTACATATACGTACAAACATTACGCTCCACTTTTTTTTCTTTTTTTTGGTGGTCCTGGGTATTGAAACGTCGAGAAATGCAAAAAAACCCTTACTCTATTTTTTGACTGGTTACGATATTTTTCTTCCTGCAGTATAGCTCTAGAGATATAGTGCCAGGAAATAAAAAAATTTACTTTTTTTTAAAAGAAAACTTGATAAAAATTTGGAAATTAAACTTGAAATAAATGTTACGTAGCTTTTCTTCATTTTGTTAGTATGCTGTTCCAGCGGAAAGATTTAACCTTACAATTCGATTAGTAAATGTTGGATCTGAATTAAAATTTAACATAAATTTCGAAAATTATACATTTAAATATATTTATATGCAACATATACATATGATATATAAAGGCGCATACAACACACATAAGCACACACGCCACTGTTCATTTTGTTACCAAAATGGTAACAAATAAATATTAAAATATTACATAATAAATATTAAAATATTGCACAAGTCATCGCTTGACAATACATAACTATTTACTTAATATTTAACTTTAAATTACAATAAATATATAACAAATACATAGAATATATACAAAATAAAACAAAACTTTCTTTTCGCTGCATAAATTTTCTTTCATTCAATTCAGTAAGAAGATTCTTTATGTAAAAAGAAAAAAAACAACAGATGAGTAAATTATTATTCTGTACCAGACTTTGTAAACTTCATATCTTTAAAAAAGCAAAACATTTTTCACTGAATTTTCTTGTTGCATCGGCTAAATCCATCACAGTTTTTCGCTCTTTCTATAAAGTAAAACAGTTGAATATAGACTAGATAAAACGTAACACTTATTTCACAACTCCGGGTATCTTTATAAAATTTTTTCTAAGGATTTCGATTTCAGAAAGTTAAAAATATGGAAATACTCGTACTTTCTTTTTATGTATTTCGATTTGAATAAAAAAATAAATTGACCTTAAAATGATGAATAGTTTTTACAACATAACCAAAATTTATATGACAAGACTTTAAAGCGTTTTAACATTTAAATTACGTTTTATAAATTAAATTACAAATTTTTGTAGTATCTACCAACATATTTTATCTATTTTAAAAGTATCAAAACATTTTTACTTTTTAGACTAATAAATTTATAGGCTGATATTTTTCTTAAAATTTTCAATTTATAAAAATTAAATAATGTAATATAATATTTATATTAGTCGCGCTATATATTTTTCAATTAATTATAACTTTTCTGTAAATCCCCGCAATCTCATTTCAATACTAGAATTTTTCTTCAGAAACTGATAAAGATAAGGTAATCCTTTTTGATTACTTTTCAACCTAATTTGACTTTACGTCCTTGTGAAACGTTTAAAAAATAAGTCCAATTAATTAAATAATAATTTTTTGTTGTTCCCCCAAATCGGAGATTCTTTATTTTGTCGGTTATAGTCCACTTTTCAAGTTCTTCAAAAGATAGTTGTAGTTCATCTTCTTGAGTTCGAAATAATTATTAAATGATATTCTTTATAAAAACACCGAAAAAATTTATTAGCAAAAAAAGATGGTGAGAAATTAAATTCTAAAAAGTTAACAATTCACTTCTAAAAATTCTTTAATTAAATTTTAAAATTCATAATTCTTTTCCTTGTTTTTACATTAACTGTTGTGAACAAGAAAAATACTGCAACAATCACAACGTTAGGTATTTCTCTCATGTCTTGCACCGCTTTTGGAAAAGTAATCATCAGCTCATAGTTTTACTGTGAGAGTACAATCCCCTTCACAGGAGCAAAAAATGTTATCTAAATTTACAATTTTATCTAACAATATCGTTCGTCTTTGATATAATAGAGGTTAGTTGCCATTAATTATTGTTTCCGTTATTTTAGGTGTAAGCGTATGTGGGTATTTATTTATGTACCTTTGGGTTAGGATCAAATATCTTACAAAGGAGAAATAATTATAATCGTATAATAAACGGAACAGAACGCAAGAATGGCGGGAGTTTCATTATTTCTCTCTACAGATTGAAAGCCTGGACAATGTCCCTTGCTACTGTATCTTTCTACTATCGGGCGGGTTTCATCGGTTTATGGCGGTTATAAACTGTAAGTTTTATTTATGGACGAATTTGGTGATTTGCGTTCCTATCCGTATGGACAAGCGTGAAAATTATTTACTGGGTTTGACCGTAGGAGACTAAACTTTTGAGCCTCGTACTCCCGGCGTGATTCCCCTTCAGTTCGTCCGCTGAAGTCCTTTCGGTACTAGCACCTTACGGGCTAGCAGGAATACGCCTACCGGGACCCTAATTATTTTGGAGGAAGCAATGCGCCCCCTTCTCCGGAGGGAGTCGCATGTGCTGACTGTCATATAATAAGGTAAAAGTAATATGAATAAAATTGTTAAGATATTTACTATTATCATTTCTCTAAGATCATTGTAATTTTTATGTTTAGTACCGCTTACCTTTCTTAGCTTCATTCTTTTATCTCTTGTGGACGCGTTCCGGAATCACTTCACTGTTAAAATTTGTACTGAACTGATGCTTTAAATTTCTGATAATCTTTATATAGCGTTTAGTCAACGCCCCACCCAATATCTGACGTCATGCCTTATCTGGCCTTCTTCTTGTTTGTTTGTTAATTACGGTTATACTTTTTTTTTATCTATTTCCTGTTTTCAATAAATAGAAGTTCTTGAAAATGACATCCGCTTGATTATTGATCGGTTCAATTATGATTGTTTTATTGTTACTTTTTAATTTTATGGTTTCTAGATTTTCTAAAATGTTCAATCTTCTTCCTGCACATTTGTGAATTAATTTCGTTGATTCTTCTATTTTTATTGGGTACGACCTTCATTTATTATTCCATAATTAAAATCCCTTTTTTTATTTTTGAAAGATCTCATGTGTTCGTTATATTTTAATTTTAACTTTGTTCCCGTTTGTCCAATGTATGTTACATTGCATTTACATTTTATCTTGTGTATAGCATTGTTGTATATATTTTTTTCTTCAATGTCGCTATTAAAATATATTTTAGTGTATTGTTAATATTTATAGCGATTTATATATTATATTTATCAAGAATTGTTTAATCGGGTAAATTTCTTTTCCAGTAAATGTGAATTTACTCGATTAGGTTTCTTTATCGTTTGTTGTTTTATTTTCATTTAATTTATTTCAATTTGTATTCTCTTTGATCATTTCTTTTTTATACCCCTTATTATTTTCTGCTATTTGAAAATTAGTGTTAAAATCAGTTAATTCTTTTTTATATGCTGGTTTCTTTAACGGTAATTTATGTAGTCTAACATGTATCAAAAAAGCCGGCAATTTATGGTCAAACGGGCGATTCGAATCATAAGCTATGAAGTTATCTGTAAAGATTTCTTTTCTGTATATTTCAAAATCTAGATCATTATTTCTTTTTATTGTTAGGTGTAAAAATTTAATAGTTTCGTTTTTCTCTTTTTCCATCTTATGGTTAATTTTACGGTGGAATTTGTTCATGTCTTCCAGAATCTTTTCTTCATTATTATTTACTCCTTTTTTAAATATTAAATGTCACATGACACTAATACTAATTGAGTCACAAGACACAATACTAATAAAGTGTGACAAAAGATACTAAAATGAAGATAAGAAAGGGAACCAGTACTAATTACAAAAATAATATTAATAACTTTAGTTAATTTTTTTTAAATTAATTAAATTTAATAACGTGTAATGAAATGAGTAAGAAGAATTTTTCAAAATTATTTTTCCTTAAGATAAGTAGATTGAATAAATAAGAAAATAAGTAAGTATTATACAAACTTCTTTTTCGTCTGAGACTTACACAAATTTCTTACCGTTTAGATACACTTTAACGTTTCTTTATGAATAATCATTTTTTCACTTGTTTTGCAATAGTACGATAATATCGATAATATTCCACCACTCTTATCGGTGAATAAAGCTCTGCCTCTAGATCTAATAAATCTTAACATTTTTTCATAAGTTATTTCAGTATTCCATTTTTCCACACGATCGAACAAAAAAAATTAGTTTATAACAAGCACGATTTTATTTTATTGAATAATCGGTTCTCTACAGAATAATAATGTTACTCCACTTTTTAAACTCATTTTAAGGGAGAGAAAAGCAAACCTCCAACATGGTTCGTGGGGAAACAACAGTTGCAACAAACATCACCGTCAGAATATATGCCTATTAAATTATCTATCAATATGTGACAAAAACCAATAAAATGTTTTCATCAAACAAATGTACAGATTTCAAATATTAAACGGTTTAAAAATTAGTCCGAATTGATAGTGGGTAAAATCAATTTTCTGGCAAAAGTTTAATTAAAAAAAAAAAGAAAAATGGGGCTAGTAATAATATTATTTTATTTTATTTTCCAGCATTTCATAGAGAATAACATTTAAGCCCTCTCCTCATTTCGAAAAGAGTCTATAGATTAACAGCAAAAGTTAGAAAATTAACTAACTCCCTTAATTTAAAGGTGAAAATACTCAACTAATTTTCTTTTTCGAAAAAATTTAATGTTATTTCCAATTGTATTTTTATTATTATTCCTAATGTGTGCGTTGCAATCTGTTCAACTAGTGAACAATAAGTAATCCCCCACGCCCTAATCAGATGAGAATGATATGTATGTCATGTAAATGAGTTACTGCCTTTTTCCCCCCCGCCCGCCGGAGCCGAATCCGCAACTAAATATAAATTCGGCTCCGAGGGGTGCCATAGCCGCTAACTATCTCGTCGGGAACAAATTTCCCGCCAAATAACCGGGAGTCGATATTTTCCATGCCTCTAATGAGGGAACCCCAATAGGATCCCCTCACTGGTACTCGGTCTTAATGCCTTCCCACTAATGGGAAACCCCCGAAAGGATCCCTCACCGGGACTAGGTCTTACTTTCCCCCAACGGTACTGCAAGGGAGACCCTCCCGATCAACGTAAGAGGGAGACCGAGGCCTCTCTCCCCTTCCTGGATAGGGCTGTCCCTCAGAGATACCATGATGTTCCTACGAAGAAGCAGTTCCAGATGCCGATAAAGTCATCTTACATCCCCGACCTTCGGACACATGACCGTGTGACTTGCAGGATAAGTACCTAGGGTTCGGCTGGCAGTCCTTGCTAAATGGCCAACCTTACCGCACGCAACACAGCGGCCGCTTCTGTCTGCGCCAAAACAGAACTTGGCCCTGTGGCCTGGATTTCAACATCTGAAACAAAGGTCGTCGGATGTACGCCGCACCGCTCGATAGGCCACCCACCCGATACGAACTCACTCATCAGAAGTAGTTTGTCCCTCAGGATTGGCGGCACTGTCAGTGTAACCACCTAAGTGGAGTCGTAAGCCGGCCGCATTGACAGGATGTCAACAGTGACTGACTCACCTATCATCTTGCGAAGATCCCGAAAAAACTTGTCCTGTAACGTGAGGGCATCCACGTCCTTAATCAGGAGGTGGGCTCTTCTGCCGCCCCTACCAGCCAGGGCGTAGTAGCACCTTCCACCTTTTCAGCAATAGTCTTGCTTAGTTGTTCCACCTCGGCACTCTCCGCCCGAAACCGTAGGTGGAGGTCCTCCCCTTGGCCCTTGACGGAAAGGACTCCGGTTTCCCCTGGTAAAACTGCCCTTTTCACCGAGCGGAGAAGATCTGCAAAAGTCCGCCCACCCACCTTCACCGCAACTGTAGTAGTCGGGGAACCCGCGGATCGCTTCTTACCTGTCAACATCGATGATGGTGATACTCGTGTCAGATGAACGAAAAGGCGTTTCCCCATCCTTCTCCGTGCGTACTCCACGACCGCCGTAAGACTTGTTCGACCCGCCATTGTGGACCACAGAAGCACACCCGCCGATCTTGTCCATTCTCTAACACCCGTGAGATGGACCTGCAAATAGTAGAAGCCACCCCTCGATCCCCCGCCGCAGAATCGATGCTCAGAGCGTAATCGGTCTGCCCAAGTGCAACTTCACACCTGCTATCCTCTTCGGAGAGGTCACGTGTAGTCGTATCCAAAAGAAGACCTGGTCAGGCCCTCCAATATGCCAGCAGTTGCCAAGTCCCTAAACCACGGAGCTTTACGAAGCACTGTCATATGCTGAAAATGCTCAATTCCAACCACCATGTTTACAATCCAGGCGGAGCCAACTTCTTCGTCCAAACAGTCAGTACCTTCAACAAGGGTGGAGGACCGGAAGATGTCCTGGGCCCAGTCCTCTAAGGACCAGCCGTTTCAGAATGGCATCAGGGACCCCCTCTCTAACCGCCCGCCTCAGCTCCACAAGCGACCAAGTCTTAGCTCGTCTCAAACCCCATCCGGAGTTTGAGTTGCCTCAAATTACCTCATCAGACACAATTTGGTAAGTCTGTGTGGCTCCGTCCTTCACACTTGGCTGAACATTTAGTCGCCCGTGAAGTCTCTCTTCTAGCCGGCCCAAAACTTCCTCAAAAGACTCCAATATACAAACTCTGCGGTCCATGTCTCCGGAGCACTCCTTAATCTCGATCTTAGTTGTCGAGTGTTGTCAGACCAACACATTCAGCTCCCTCACATTACGAAAGAGAAGCGTCATATTGTGGTCAAGACACTTCTGTTTCACAAGAGCCAACTCTGTACTTACTACACGCCGTTGTACTGCATATCCTTTTTCCCCTCAAACAACAGAAAAACAAATAAATAACAAAACAAAACCCTAGTAAAAACTTCAAAATACGGAGCGCGAGAAAAACACGTGCGATCGCATTCACTGCTGATCTGAGGTATGGTCGTGTACAGACTTAGGCCCAGCGTTCCTGAAATGTGTGGATAATTGAACCCCGACCATATGTTTACCAGTATGTATCTACCTTCTAGTATTCAAATTCATATAAAAGTAACTAAATGTTTACTAGAATTTGAACCTCAGAACTTTGAACTTTGAAAATCAGCTGTTAAACAAGATATTTGCGTCGACGTGTTTACCATTAGACCAACCCTCTGGGCTGGGCTAGTGGTAACAATATTTCTGAAAATTACTTTACTCTTACTATTTCTTTAGGATCTTAGCTAGTTGGTTAATGAATTTAGTTTTGAGCTTAATTAATTCCTTTCTAATAATTTGATTAACTATTAATTTATTTATTTTTTTTAAGTGAAAGAATTTTTTAAAAATCTTTTGATTAATTTATTAAAACAGTAAAAATTGCGTTTACAATATAAAATATATCACGTCAGTTTTATGTTAAGAAAACGGAGTAGCCAGGGTGATTGTGTGTGGTGTCTGGACATTCCCTTCCCAAAGGAATGAGATATGTGATTTTTTAAATTGTAATCTTTTTAATTAAATTTATGAATAGTTTCTTAATAACCGTAATGATAGTTTGGTCAGTTTTTTCACCAAAAAAATAAATCTTAACTTGTGTCTGGAGATGGAATCTTAACACCGTAACAAAACATACGGAATAACAAACTCAGACTTTGCTTCGATCGTATCAGGTACGAAGGAAATTTGAAACAAAGGAAAAGAATTTTCAAAACTATGAGAAATTTTTCCTATCTTCTAAAAAATAACAAATTTATTTGATTGAATTGAACACGGGGAGAAGCAATGTCCGATATAATTTATGAAAAAAGGTCAGTGTAGAATATCCAATATTACTATCGTATTGATGTTAAATAACAAAATCGTATCTAAATATTTAGTAGGTAATTATTGAAGTGTAAAAAAATTGAAATTTCAGATATTCTGTTTGAATATTTTGGATTTAAAATTTTATTCTACATTTAATATCTGAGGACATTACATAATGTTGCATTTGTAAGACTGTGTTTGAATGGAACAAGCTGCTCAGTTGTAAACTTACGTAATTGGATCTATAAATTTTAAACAAAATACAAAATAGAATAAATGCAGTTATATTAATAAGATATAAAACAGATTGAATAGCTTATTAGCTATCTTTTATAACATTCCCTCTTACGAATTTGAAAAAGTTGGATGAATACTTTTTTTCTTAGTAAACTACTGATGAAATTTTTCTTATCTTCTATTTTATTTGAAACTAACTAGTGCGTTATATCTTTGCCTGATTAATTTGGTGCTTAACGACTTGCTTCATTTTAATGATAAAAGATTGTGTATGGTCTAGTATTATTTCTTTGTCACTTTTCTATTGGCTTTTGTAAATTTTCTTTTAATAAATAACAATGTTATATTATAATTAAAATAAACTGCCTGGGTTTGCAGACGATCTAGCCCTCCTCTCAAACAACATAAAAGAAGCTAGCACCCAAACAGATACAGTAGAACAACTTGCTGAAAAAATAACTTTGAAAATATCATACGAAAAAACTAAAATTATGGTCAGGGATCCACTATGCATTAAAAGTGGGACTAGTGGAAAAATTTAAATAGCTAGGAGATACCATAACACATAACATCAATAAAAAAATAAACTGGCAAGAAAGAACCGAGAGACTTAAAAAATCATTAATGACTACCTAAAACATATGCAATAAAAAATGCCTATCGACAAAAACTAAAATCAGACATTACCCAACAGTAATTCTTCCAGAAATACAATACGCCAGCGAGACAATCTTCGGACCACATAAAATTGGAGAAGTAGGAAGGATCGAAAAGATAGAAAGGAAGATAGTCAGAAAATGCATAAATAAGAAAAACATAGTAGAAGGACCGTGGAGGATAATCCCAAATGAAGAAGTATATAAAATAGTAACACCGCTACCAAATTTCTTCAGGAAAAAAATAATTTCATTCTTGGGGCACCTACTTAGGGCAAAAACACTAGACTTGCAAATCAAATAATTAACTTACTGGGAAAGAACAACAAAACCGAAATGGACAAAGGAAGTCCTAAAAGATACGGAAGAGTTGAAAATCTCCAAAGAAGATCTAATCACAAAATCTGGAAAATACAACAAACTAATTAAAACTAATATTATAACATTTGAACCTAAAATCAAAAAGAAATCCAACAGGGTGTATTCAGACGACAGACGCCAAAGATCAGAACGCCTCAAAAAGATGTGGTCAAAAAGAAAAGAAGTAAGAATAAAACAACTGAGACGATTCGGAAATAAGAAGAACCGATTACAAAATGGACTGGCCCAGAAATTGAACTAAAGTGATCCTATGAGGTCGTAAAAGCAAAAAAACAAAAAACAAAAAACAACAATGTTATTTAAAAAAGTTGAAGGATGAAAGGTTTATTAGTAAACATAAATATTTGACGACAATTGATCTTCTCTATACTTAACTGCAGAAAAGATGAGTTTCCACCAGAGTAAATCATGAATTGAACCAAAACTAAGATAAAACTGTTTACTTTTCCCCTTACTCAAACTAAAAAGATTAATAGAAAAGGGATGGTGCCACAAAACGGGCAAGACCCTTGTGGACACCTAATCTTTTTCATCTTTTACAAATAATATAAATTAAGTTAAGTTAAGTAAAGTTAAGTAATAAATATTAAATTGTATTATAAAACAATGTTAAATTAAGTATGATTAAGTTAAGTAATATTATAATTAGTATTAGGATTACTCCATTAATTATTAATTCTGTAAAAGTGACAGAAATAAAAGAAATAAAAAAAAAAGGAAAAGTAAAAATATTTGTACGTACATTTTTTTAAAAATTGCTTTATAACCCCACTAAAATTTATACTACTGAGAAAGCCAAAAAAATACAATTTGTTCAATTAAATGTGTAAAACTGGTGATGAACTAATTTCGGTGTTTTTGCTCAATATTTTTGCAGCTACCAGATATTTTCTGAATAATAGTTGACTTTGAACTTAATTAAAAAAAAAAAAATTATAAAACATGTGTGATCGTTTTGAAAACCGATTCACACACATAAAAATCTATACATAGAGACACGTTCTATATATTTTTTTTCATTTTTAAACACAGAAGATCTCACAACGTCGAGGAGTGGAATAAAAAACCGAATACCAAAAATTGTGATGTATGGAAAATTATACACTTATTATATAATATTCTAAATTGCAGCAGATGGGAAATTAAATTTTTTTTTAATGTTTGATAAATATGAAAGAGCTACGTAATATATTAAGATCTTCGCTTTTCCTTCTTGTACGAAGAATTATGATAAATTGCAGATACAAATCGAATATTACTCTGCTGTGATTTATTAGTCTCAACATATTTTTATACTCTCAATTATCTTGTGTATAACGACCAAAATGCATCCTTTAGTTTCTATCTTATCAGATATTATATAAATAAGACATACAAACTACTGTAATTATGAAAATAAAAAATGGAATTCCCGATTTAAACCTTAATGTTTAGGGGAATTTTGAGTTATTTACCTGTTTTTTAAAGCCGCGGTATACCTTAATTTTTATCTATGAGATTTAGTTCTTTCGGGATGCTAAATCATAGGACAAATTTTGATTAGATTTTGCATGTGATATAGTTGGATTCTTGAACAAGAAGTGAAATTAAAAAGAAGAAATTAAATTACTTATTCTGTCATTGTTTCGAATGACTAGGAATCAAATGAAAAAGAGAAGAAACCTCAGAATAATTACCACAGTCGAGTAACTGCAATCAGAAACATCATTTGTTGATATCGACATGATCATATTAACTAAATGCATGCAGACTACGACATCTCGATAAGAGTACCACTTATTTTGATTCTTTATTTTTCTATTACGGATAATTAAGTAACGGTGAATATTGTGTTTATATTTTTATGAAAACTAGATTGAACTTTTTATTTTTGTATCACTGATCCTTTACAAATCAATAGTTCTCTGAATATAATAAATATTTGTAAGAAATATATGAATACATTATAAATAATGATAAATTTAGGTAAACTGAAATTTTAGTGTACCCATGCCTCGAATTACGCATAAATGAGCTTAGTTGGTTTTATACATAAGAAAGTTCACCCAATAGTTGCCATTAAAGTTACAGATAATACTTTATTTTTTCGTTTCTAATAATAAATACGCTGAACATGAAATTAAAATTCTGGGTTAAGTTTTTTTACTCAATTTACTAGGAAAAATACCGATGTGGACATCACATGACTTCCTCCTACGCCTATTAAATTAAATATACACAATGTTTTAAAACAAAAAGTACATAAAATTTTGTTTCGTTAATTTCTGATTTTATTCATTTTTTTTATTGTTGTTATTTATCGTAATATTGTTTTTACAGTCAGAGGTTAATAATTATTAATAAATCAATATATTTTAATTAAAAAAAAAAAAATTAAAAAAAAGGAGATGAACTCAGATTCGAACCGATGTAAGATCCTTCCCCTGTAAGATCCAAATATTTCATTAATTAAACTTTTATTTAACTATAACTCTGGAACCAATGATAATAAGTACCACTCTATGTATCGTTGAAAAGCTCTCAGTAAGGGCTTATTACTGTAGTTAAGAAAAAGTTCAAAATCCAATTTTTTTTTTATTTTGGGCTTTTTATAGACACTTTTGGTTCCGTCAATAGGGGAGGTGCGCAACTAGATATTACAACAGTCTTAATCCAAAATTTCAAAATTCTACGGCTAATCGTTTTTGAGTTATTCGAGATACATACACGTACGAACAGACGTCACGCCGAAACTAGTCAAAATGGATATTTCCGTTGAAATCTGAAAAACGAAATTTTTCGCGATCACAGTAGTTCCTTATATATATATATATATATATATATATATATATATAAAATATAATTTTTCATAAAATATATAAAATATATATATTACAACATATATATATATAGGGAAAACTAAACTTTAGAACCCCTGAAGATAAATTTCTTAAAATTTGTAAGATATTCTAGATAGATATTTGCAGAATATTCTAAAAAATATGTTTCATAAAAATCATTTATTAAAAAGCCACCTCAATCTTAAATTTTACTAAAAATCTTTTACTATAAATTAGTAAGTAGAATTTTATACATTTTTAAAGCCGGTAAACGAAAGAGAACTAACATAGTTTTTCTTCAAATTCTTTTTTTAATTTAAAATAACAAAAAACCTGTATAAATAAATTTAATTATTATCTATTATAATAAAATCAAAAAAATGCAAGCACTCAAACGATTTTTCGAAAAATTTAACTTAGATTACAATAAAATTTAACAAACTTTTGAAAAGTAAACTGAATATTTCACAAATTATTATTAGTTTTTTAAGTATAAAGGATTAAATTTTACGGAAACTATATGATTGAAAATAGTTCTGAATATCAGAAATTAAATTATGCAGATTTCATCCAAAACTTTAATTTGGTTATGATATTTAAAAAAAAATAAACACTTTTTCCTAACCCTAAAAACATCGCCTATTCAAACGACTTGATGCATTTTCCGTACCCTTGACAAATTTTCATTATATTTCATTTTTCCTCAAAGAAGATATTTTGACGTACATCTGTGATGGAACAACATATAAATAAGGTAAATGTAACGAGTGGCTAGTCATATCAATGCGAGTAGAGTAGTTCTGGTGAGTTGTAATGTAGTTTCAGAGAGGTGCAATAAATATCTTCGGTGTAATGAAACTATTATTACTTACGTTCACTGTAATGATTGTTGTCCATTATGCTAACAGACTAGGCGCATAGTAATCTGAATAAGTGAGTGGTTGAAGTAATAATAATTCACTTCATTATTAACGGTAAAAAAAAAAATCGATAGTTCGCATAATTTCTTTCTGTTGAACTATATATGCAATTTAATTTCAAATTCTGAAATCATATTTGAAATTATTTTATTATAAATTTTATTTATTATAAAATAAAAACAGATAAGACTTTTAATATTTTTATATATTTTTTCATGATTTTCAGGGACGTACGTTAAAGCTGAAAATGATTAATCAGCGCATTGTCTTAAGAGCAGTTCACCAGAATAGCAAGTATGTAGTTTATAGATTAGTTAATCAGTACTATAACTTATCTCTTCATATCACTTAAAATATTAAATGAAATTTTCTTTCAGATACCACTTCAACACCGCCTTATTAGTGGTTATTTTTCATTATAACATATATGTTATAATCAAAATGAACAAATTTGATCAAAATGAACATATAAGTGTTTATAATTTTAAAAAAAATTGTGAGGACACCATATGACTTGTTTGTAAGCCTATTAAATTACATATACACATTTTTTTAAATGAAAAGTACATAAAATTTTATTTCATTACAAACTTCTGATAGTTTTACATAAATTTTTTTATTATTATTATTGAATTCGATTTTATATTTGACTATACATTTTTTTTTTTTTTGCTGTCAGAGGTTAACAATTATTAAATAATTAATGTATTTAAATTTAAAAAAAAGTTAAAAAAGTAAGAAAAGAAGATGAAGTCTGATTCGAACCGATGTGCCTTCCCCTTATAAGATCCAAATATTTCGTTAATTAAAATTTCATTTGGCTATAACCCTGGAACCAATGAAAATATGTGCCACGTATGTATGATATATCGTTGAAAAGCTTTCAATGAAGATTTATTATTTCAGTTACAAAAAATTCCAATATTCTATTTGTTTTGGATTTTGAACTTTTTTGGAAACTTTTGGTTCAGTCGATTACAATCAAAAGGGGAGGTGCACAACTAGATGTTACAACAAACAGTATTAATCCAAAATTTCAACCTCCTACGGCTATCGTTTTTGAGTTATGCGAGATACATACGTACGTACATACCTACATACGTACGTACATACCTACATACGTACTAACATCACGCCGAAACTACTCAAAATGAATTCAGGGATGGTCAAAATGGATATTTCCGTTGAAATCTGAAAACTGAAATTTTTTGCGATCACAATACTTCCTTTACTTCGTACAAGGAAGTAAAAATAACGATTTCTGTCTAAAATAGCTAATTATTAAAAAAATAAACGTGATTTATCGTTGGCTCAAAAAATGTCCAAACTGAATAACGATAATAAAAAAATATTAGTTAATAAGAGATATTTAACATTTTTTTGCGTGTTTCCCAGATTTCCGAATTTCAGTCTGCCATTCGCGCCTCCTTGGCGCGAATGGCCTTTCACCCGGAGTTCCTGGGTTCGAATTCCGGTCAGGCGTGGCATTTTTCACACACACTACAAACACTCATCTCATTCTCTGCGGAAAGAATTGCTTGACTGCTGACTCGGAGGTTAAACAAAAAAAAAAAAAAGAAGTTTTTAGATCTCAACGGAAATATTCATTTCGACCATCCCTGAATCCATTTTGACTAGTTTCGGCATGACGACTGTAGGTACGTATTTATCCCGCATAACTCAAAAATAAGCAGCAGTAGGATGTTGGAATTTTGGATTTAGGACTGTTGAAACATGTAGTTGTGCACTTCCCCTTTCGGTTGCAATCGAATAAACCAAAAGTGTCTAAGAAAGCTCAAAATACAAAAAAATTTGGATTTTAGACTTTTTCTTAGCTGGAGTAACACTGAAAGCTTTTCAACGATATATCATAAGTAGTACTTCTTTTCATTCGTTCCAGAGTTATAATTAAATGAAATTTTAATTAATGAAATATTTGGATCTTGTAAGGGAAGGTACATCGGTTCGAATCTGAGGTCATATTTTCTTTTTTTTTAACATTTTTTTAATTTAAATGTATTAATTTAATAATAATTATTAACCCGTTATTGTAAAAAAATATTTTCAATACATAATAATGTAATAATAATAAAAATTATATGAAAAAAGTCAGAAGTTATTAGTGAAATAAAATTTTAAGTACTTTTAGAAATGTGTATATATAATTTAATAGGCATTTATTACGTGTATGTATATGTAACAGATTTGATGAAACATCTGATTATTTAACATTAATTGAAAATTATAATTTCGAATTGCATTATCTTTGGAATTTTTAGTTTAATTTTATTTAATTATTCTGGAATTTCTATTTAATTTTATCTACATTAAAGTTAACTACACAGTGACTGAAAAATAGACCCTCACAAGAACAACTGTACACTGTGGCATACATGCCCGATATTTAATTAGTTGCAAAAAATTGTTAGCTTTTAATTCATTACTCCTCTGATATTGTCGGACAATATTCTCCCTAAATTGGAGTTGATCATCAATTCGTTTATTTTTCGTTGCTAATCATTTCATCGCTTTTTGGTTTTATATAGTTCTTCTGGTCTTAATTTATATACACGTTCTCCAGTTTTAAAATTTTCTATCTCTTTATATTCATCATCCTCTCTTAATTTTTTTATTATTTCTTTGGTTTTAACATATTTTCTTCTTTTTTCTCTTAATTGTTTTATTCTTCCCTTGTTCTTAACAATTTCTTCCCCTTCACATTCATCTTCTGATCGTTTTTTTGAGATATATTTCTTCATGTTATCTTTCTTTTTCCTGTGTGATTGTTTCTTTTTCTTTTTTTATTATTCACCAAATAATCCAATAATAAAAACTGAATATTTTACACCGTACGTTCGAAATTAACATTTGTAACCAGTATAAAGGAGTTCAGTAAACGGAGTAGTTTAATTATTATTAACTTTTATTTATACGACACACCAGAAATCTTAAACTTTTGTTAATCAGCAACTCACGAAGATACGCTACTGATCTAGTAATACAAGTAATAAAGGGATCTTTACTCTATCCTAATATTTCATGTAAGATGTTGAATTAATAATTGTATAAATATTTGATGTTAATAAAAATTTCTTTCAAAAAATGTGTAACTGTCCGCTTTATTAAAGAATTAGAGGATCGCATCTCACTTTCAAATGATATAAGTTTAAATGAAGTGCAGCAAAAAAGTGTATATGTAATTTAACAAGCGTCTAAGGAAGTCATGTGGTGTCCACATCATATTTTTTTTCTCTAATAATGATGTATAGGAGTATCATTTAATGATGAAATTGTTTTTCATCGTCATTAAACGATATGACGACTACAAATCTCATAAGAATGATTAGCGAAACCTTTTTCAGTTTTAATTCCGTTTCAAAGGAAACGGAAATTCTAAAATCATTAATATGAAACTAAAGAAAGTTCACTAATAAAAAAAAAAAAAAAAAACGTACTTAAAGTCTTAGATACTACTACGTGTTGTAGAAAGAAAACCGTAGTGCTTGTAAACAGAATATCAGTTATTTTTTTCAATAGTTACGAATTATTTTTGAAATTATTTATAAAGAAAGGATAAATCTACCAGATGAATATGCTTGCTCTTTTTCTCCTAACTTCTATTACCGATTTTCACGCAGATCACATTCATGCGTGCGCGTACACATTTTCACGGCTTATGTCATCAATATTTTGGACGTAATTGCAGTGCAGAAGAGATAGTTTACCGCGTAAATTTGCTTTATCTGTGATGATAACTCCACTGAAATATCCGATGCGGCAATATATATCGCTGGACGTTTCCTTTTTATCCATACCATAAATTCTATTATTCTGTACTATCTAATTCAGATAATACTTCTATTAAAAATTATTTTAGCTATTTTTAAAATTTATATTCTACAAAATAATATTTCGTTTCTTTTAATCTACAACAACCCGTTTGTATATAGTCTACGGCTAGAATAGAATATATACTAAAAAAACTACATTTTATTTAGACAGAAAAATTACAGTCCCAGAAGATATACACACGTAAGATATATATAGCCTATATATCACCTGTAATCCTGTTCCTCAATTTATGTAACTTATTATAATACATTTTTCTGGAATATTTCTAAAAGGATTTATAATTTTTGAAACACACCATCTTTAGAAGCTGTTAAATACAATACTTCCTATTTTAAAGAAAGTAATACATCAAATATAAATAATAATAATAATAATACATCAAATAAATATATATATATATTTAATATATTTAATTAATATATATATATATATATATATAAATATAATATTTAAAAAGAAATTAAGCTGTATATATATATATATATATATATATATATATATATATATATATATATATATATATAGCTATATATAGTGGAGTTAATAATTTAACAACAGTATTTAGATGTTACAAACAACAGAATTTTAACTAAAAAAAAGATTATTTTGAATGAAATTGTATTAAAATTAATAATTATTAGAATTGATATAACGAATACGATTTTTTTTTAATATACATTTACTTCATTAGAATATTAGTAGTAAGTAGGGGAAGTGTTTAAACTAACGTTGCTATATTGCGTTTGCTGTTAACATATAACGAAAATATTTACTCAATCATCGGCAGCATTACATTACATAATATAACTTATATTTCACACTTATCTGTCAATGTTCGTCTTCAACTCTATGCTTCGATTAACCAAGGAACCAGGTGATAATAGCTTCATTAAAACTACAAAATACAGATCGCAATCGAAAACCTACTGTCAAAGTCATCAGTTCACGGGAAACAGATTATATTGTAACAGGAGTAGTAAAACGGACCAGGGTAACGGATTTCTACAAAGTAAGAAGAAAGAAAGATAATAATGAAAAGATAAATCCGGAAGGAACTAAATGGGATCCTTTAACAATCTATTCTTTCTAATACAGACAATGGAACCTCCAAAAGCCGTTGTTCGACCAGAAGGGTTACCGGACCGAAAAAAGGATTTATAGAAAAAACGTGAAGGACGATGAAAATGATTACGCTTCAACAATTAAAGGGATGAGGCGGATACTGGTTCTGAAAACCAGGGGATATAAAATACTGCCAAGGACCAGATGACCAGCAGTAGTTGTAAGAGGCCGTGTTTTCAGCACAATTGTGATAACAAGTGGTTACAGAGTAGTTTTGCAAAACCCACCGGGTTGTTCTAGTGGTGAACGCGTCTTCCCAGACCAACTGATTTGGAAGTCGAGAGTTCCAGCGTTCATGTCCTGGTAAAGTCAATTATTTTTACACGGATTTGACTACCGGTGTACTTTGTAGATCGCGGATACCGGTGTTCTTTGGTGGTTGGGTTTCAATTAACCATACATCTCAGGAATGATCGAACTGAGACTGTACATGACTACACTTCATTTATACTCATACATATCATCCTCATTCATCCTCTGAAGTATTATCTTATTATCTGAACGGTAATTACCGGAGGATAAACAGGAAAACTAAAGAAGAAAGAGTAGTTTTGCAAGCCCGAGTTCGACGCGCGTTCTCGCGTCGAAGTCGATTGCGGTGACGGCGATATTAGTAAGCGTGTGGTAACAACGAGTGAAGAATAAGTCACGAGTTGTCCGGCAGTAAGTTGTTCGGTGAGTTATTGGTAAGCAGTAGTGTAAGTGACGGTATTCTAGTCATTTATAAATTGAGGCTAGTTCCATTGTAAACAGTAAACGTAATAATATTACCAGAAAGAGAAATTGTGTGAACTTTTGTTTTCAGTCATTTGACTGGTTTGATGCAGCTCTCCAAGATTCCCTATCTAGTGCTAGTCGTTTCATTTCGGTATACCCCCGACATCCTACATCCCTAACAATTTGTTTTACATATTCTAATCGATGCCTGCCTACACAATTTGTTCCTTTTACCTGACGATCTAATATTAAAGAGACTATTCCAGGATGCCTTAATATGTGGCCTATTAAGTCTGTCTCTTCTTTTAACTATATTTTTCCAAATGCTTCTTTCTTCATCGATTTGCCGCAACACCTCTACATTTGTCAGTTTATCCACCCATCTGATTTTTAACATCCTCCTATAGCACCACATTTCAAAAGCTTCTAAATCTTTTCTTTTCAGGTACTCCGATAGTCCAAGTTTCATTTCTATATAAAGCTACGCCCCAAAAATAAAAATCTTTTCCAGAAGTTTAAATTAATTTTTGATGCAAATAAATTATATTTCTGACTGAAAGCTCGGCATTTTATATCGATCCTGCTTCGGCCATCTTTAGTAATTCTACTTTCCAAATAACAAAATTCTTCTACCTCCGTAATCTTTTCTCTTCCTATTTTCACATTCAGTGGTTCATCTTTGTTATTTCTACTACATTTCATTACTTTCGTTTTGTTCTTGTTTATTTTCATGCTGTATTTCTTGCGTAGGACTTCATTCATACTGTTCATTGTTTTTCCTAAATCCTTTTTACTCTCGGCTAGAATTACTATACCATCAGCAAATCGTAACGACTTTATCTTTTCACCTTGTACTGTTACTCCGGATCTAAAGACAATCAGAGACTGTTTTATGGTATCTTATTGTTAAAGAGATATTAGTTTCTATCTGTCATTGTAACGTTTTTAGTAAATTGGACTGTATTTTGATATCTATAATTTAACTGTTAATAAACAAATCTTGTCCTTTTTAATTGAATTACTATTTTGTATGTTACATTTATTTATTATATTATTTATTTTGAAGTGATAATAGTTTTATAACATAAAAATTATATATTTCTATATAAATTTGTGTCTTGGGTAATAAATTGTATGTGTTAGAAGTGTTTTTAATTTCATTCAACATTATCATTTCGGTAACCATTCGCTCACTAACCATTTCAGTGTAATACAGTAAATTAAGGAATACTTAATATATATAAAACAAGAAATTTAATTAAACCGAATTATTTTCTTAATATTAATGATTCGAGCTTCATGTTTCCTTCCCTTAAATCTTCCAATAATAATCACTAATCGATGAAAAATAAAAATAATTATTTTATGAAGCGGTTAGTTTTTCATGTGGAATGAAGATTCAACCATTATGAAATAAATTTGTTTGTTTTATTGTCCATTAAATTAAATTAGATTTTAAAGGCCGTTAAATTGTGTATTTATTGTGTTTTTAAATATAATTTTGATTAAAATAAGATATAAAAAGTAATATATGGTAAATAACATCGGGATTCCCTATGTCCTGCAGTGCTTTTATTCGTTTTACAATAATTATTTCAGGAGTGTGATAGTAAACTAGATTCTAAAGCCAAAATACCGCTGAAGTTGTTTGAAATCAGATTATACAAAATGCATCAGGCATATTTTTTACTAAAACTTCCAATAATACCAGTGCTTTTCATACGTTCCTTTATACAGTATCACTCATTATTTTAGCGCTTGCTTTACATTTCACGAAACTATTATTTTTGCCTAATTTTTCTTTTCAGAAATTTTAATTTTTTCCTCCTAAATAACCAAAACGATTAATATTAATTATAATTATTATATTTCTCACCAATACAAAAAAAAGACAACACATAAGTAAAGAGTGAAGAATATTAACACAAAAACAAATATTCAAATAAATAATTTTATTTTCTCTTACCTATTTTACAAGAAAAATTTATTACGCGCAAAAGAAAAACATATACCAAAATTTGCATGCTAGAATTCTCTCAATATATGTATAAAATACTTATCAAAACAAGAAAAAAGCAAACAATGAATTTAATCATAAAATTCCTCTCATGTAAAGGATATCAGTTTATCTGTATTGATTACAAAATAAATTTATACTATTTTAAATTTATAAAATAAAGTTTATGCAAAATTATTTCGGAATTTTTTGCATTACAGTAAATTGTACTGTCCATGAGAAAAGCCTTTCTTGTGTATCTGAAATTGTTAATGAAAATAACTGGCAAAAGGTTGATGTCATTCCCGGCTTTGAACTTAACAGATTTTTATTTGATATCCGTCATACATTTTGAAAATAATGACATCAATATGCAATTTAAAGTAGTATTCCAAAAAAGATCAAAATGTTCAGTAAAAAACAATACGCTTGACAATATGCTCATCAGTGCTCCATAATAGGAAATGTATGAGTTATTTTCAAACCATTTTTATTAAGCCTGTCCGGAAATATTAATAAAACTGCAGGCCAATACACATACAAACGTGTATTGGCCTGTAATACGCTTCTAATATCTTCTAGAAATTTACATGATTTTTTTACGTTTTTTTTTGATACAACAAGTCTTCAAACGTCGATATTCGTAAAAAAACCTCGCGTCGAACTTTTAGATCGATCTATAAACTTTAGAATTATAGCTGTAGCTGCTACATATCACCTTTGGAGGATGATATGTATGAGTGTAAATGAAGTGTAGTTTTGTACAGTCTCAGTTCGACCATTCCTGAGATGTGTGGTTAATTGAAACCGAACCACCAAAGAACACCGGTATCCACGATCTAGTATTCAAATCCGTGTAAAAATAACTGGCTTTACTAGGACTTGAACGCTGTAACTCTCGACTTCTAAATCAGCTGATTTGGGAAGACGGGTTCACCACTAGACCAACCCGGTGGTTAGAGCTGTATCTGGGAAAGTAAACGGAACTTTTTTAGTAATTTAAAAACACAGATATGGAAACAAGAACACGGATACAAGAAATAATATAAAAATATGAGAATGTAGATCTAATATAAGAAACTAGCTTATTAGTAATAATTGATATTTTTGTTGTAGGTAAAACTCCATAATCGTGAAAGATAAAATCTATTTCTACGTTCCAACATGATTTTCTTATATCAAGAAAATCATGTTTAATTCTCACCTGAGAATTAAACCCAAATGTAACCTTTCCAGACATTTGTTCTTATGTGTAGGAAGGAACAGCATTGAATTTGGAAACATCTAGGAAGTAGTCATTCAGCCTATGAACTTTAAAAAGCTTATTTTTTAAAAATTTACTTTTATTGAAATATAATTTATTTATTTTTTGCTATGCGTAATTTATAATTGTATCTATGTATGTAAAAAATTTTAATAATTCTTTATTAAATAAAGTAAACAAATTGGAAGGCTAGTTTACTACCCAAAAACCCGTTTAAAAAGTTTATATTGAAAATCAAAACCTAGATGGCGTTATCTATTGTTAAACAATCATTATCAGAAGACAGTATGGAAAAAGTATATATAAAAAAATTCTTGAGCAGAACTGCACAAATTAAGAACTACTCGATAAATCTTCATTAAGTTTTCACGTGCCTAACTTCAGATACACTATTACACTGTATTTAAACTTCACTGAAATTGATAGTAGTTTTGGAAATTTTCGATCATAAAATTTTATACTTTGCCCCCTATATATATATATATATATATATATATGTGTGTGTGTGTGTGTGTGTGTGAGGAAACCCCATTTTAAGTGAATGATATTTTCTTACTCCTCATACCTCTCTCTGTCTTTCTTTTAGGCAAGTGTTTACAGCTATAAAGGCAACTTTCCTGCTCAAAATTCCTTCTCTTCATGGCCTCCACCATTCCAAACATCCACTGCCTTGGAAATCGTCCATGTTTCCTCCTCTCTTGTGTAATTGTATCCAACATCCTTCTAGGCCATCTATACTCTTCCATTCTCCAAACATTTTCTTACCATTGTAGTCTTCTTTCCTCCAAAATATCAATCTCTGTACCGGTTGCCCCGATTCTTTTTCTGATCTCTCATTTCTCGCACTGCATTCTAGAGACTACTAATCCTGCACAGCATATCATCTCCACAGCCAATAACTTTCCCTCATCTTTTTTTATAATCTCCCAAGTTTCTGACAAAAGAATGCTCTCGATAACACTCTTGTACAACCTACACTTAATTACTTTCCGTAACCCTTCAGCTCTTCTTCTTGTTCATAATGAACAAGAAGATAGGGAAGAGAGTAGAGTATTTCAAAACGCATAGCGATAGAATCATTGTAATAAGGATAAAATCAAAACCTAAACCGACAACGATTGTTAACGTCTATATGCCTACAAGCGCCCATGATGATGATGAGGTTGAGTGTGTATACGAAGAGATTGATGAAGAAATTAAACACGTAAAAGGAGATGAAAATTTAATAATAGTTGGAGATTGGAATGCAAGCATTGGAAAAGGCAAGGAAGGAAATATAGTGGGTGAATACGGGCTGGGCAAAAGGAATGAAAGAGGGGACCGACTTATAGAATTTTGCACGAAGTATAATTTAGTAATTGCCCACACCCAATTTAAAAATCATAATAGAAGAATATACACTTGGAAAAAGCCAGGCGATACTGCAAGGTATCAGATAGATTATATCATGGTTAAGCAAAGATTTAGAAATCAACTCGTTGACTGCAAAACTTACCCTGGAGCAGACATTGATAGCGACCATAATTTGGTGATAATGAAATGTAGATTGGGGTTTAAAAACCTGAAGAAAAGGTGTCAGATGAATCGGTGGAATTTAGAGAAGCTTTGAGGAAGAGGAGGTAAAGAAGATTTTTGAGGAGGACATCGCAAGAGGTCTGACTAAAAAAGATAAGGTAGAAAATGTAGAATAAAAATGGGAGAATGTTAAAAAGGAAATTCTTAAATCAGCAAAAGCAAACTTAGGCGGAATAAAGAGAACTAGTAGAAAACCTTGGGTTTCAGACGATATATTGCAGCTGATGGATGAACGTAGAAAATATAAGAATGCTAGTGATGAAGAAAGTAAAAGGAACTATCGGCAATTAAGACATGCTATAAACAGGAAGTGCAAACTGGTGAAAGAAGAGTGGATTAAAGAAAAGTGTTCAGAAGTGGAAAGAGAAATGAACATTGGTAAAATAGACGGAGCATACAGGAAAGTTAAGGAAAATTTTGGGGTACATAAATTAAAATCTAATAATGTGTTAAACAAAGATGGTACACCAATATATAATACGAAAGGTAAAGTCGATAGATGGGTGGAATATATTGAAGAGTTATACAGAGGAAATGAATTAGAAAATGGTGTTATAGAGGCAGAAGAGGAAGTTGAGGAGGATGAAATGGGAGAAACAATACTGAGATCTGAATTTAAGAGAGCATTAAAAGATTTAAATGGCAGAAAGGCTCCTGGAATAGACGGAATACCTGTAGAATTACTGCGCAGTGCAGGTGAGGAAGTGATTGATAGATTATACAAACTGGTGTGTAATATTTATGAAAAGGGGGAATTTCCGTCAAACTTCAAAAAAAGTGTTATAGTAATGATACCAAAGAAAGCAGGGGCAGATAAATGTGAAGAATACAGAACAATTAGTTTAACTAGTCATGCATCAAAAATCTTAACTAGAATTCTATACAGAAGAATTGAGAGGAGAGTGGAGGAAGTGTTAGGAGAAGACCAATTTGGTTTCAGGAAAAGTATAGGGACAAGGGAAGCAATTTTTAGGCCTCAGATTAATAGTAGAATTAAAGAAAAACATACCGACATACTTGGCGTTTATAGACCTAGAAAAGGCATTCGATAACGTAGACTGGAATAAAATGTTCAGCATTTAAAAAAAATTAGGGTTCAAATACAGAGATAGAAGAACAATTGCTAACATGTACAGGAACCAAACAGCAATAGTAACAATTGAAGAACATAAGAAAAGAAGCCGTAATAAGAAATGGAGTCCGACAAGGATGTTCCCTATCTCCGTTACTTTTCAATCATTACATGGAACTATCAGTTAATGATGTTAAAGAACAATTTAGATTCGGAGTAACAGTACAAGGTGAAAAGATAAAGATGCTACGATTTGCTGATGATATAGTAATTCTAGCCGAGAGTAAAAAGGATTTAGAAAAAACAATGAACGGCATAGATGAAGTCCTACGCAAGAACTATGCATGAAAATAAAAAAGAACAAAACAAAAGTAATGAAATGAAGTAGAAATAACAAAGATGGACCACTGAATGTGAAAATAGGAGGAGAAAAGATTATGGAGGTAGAAGAATTTTGTTATTTGGAAAGTAGAATTACTAAAGATGGACGAAGCAGGAGCGATATAAAATGCCGAATAGCACAAGCTAAACGAGCCTTCAGTAAGAAATATAATTTGTTTACATCAAAAATTAATTTAAATGTCAGGAAAAGATTTTTGAAAGTGTATGTTTGGAGTGTCGCTTTATATGAAAGTGAAACTTGGACAATCGGAGTATCTGAGAAGAAAAGATTAGAAGCTTTTGAAATGCGGTGCTATAGGAGAATGATAATAATCAGATGGGTGGATAAAGTGACAAATGAAGAGGTATTGCGTCAAATAGATGAAGAAAGAAGCATTTGGAAAAATATAGTTAAAAGAAGAGACAGAATTATAGGCCACATACTAAGGCATCCTGGAATAGTCGCTTTAATATTGGAAGGACAGGCAGAAGGGAAAAATTGTGTAGGCAGGCCACGTTTGGAATATGTAAAACAAATTGTTAGGGATGTAGGATGTAGAGGGTATACTGAAATGAAACGACTAGCACTAGATAGGAAATCTTGGAGCTGCATCAAACCAGTCAAATGACAAAAAAAAAATCCTCAGATCAGCATAAAGAATTGCACATCTGGATAGTCATCCGCTACAAGGTATACGATGATTTATATCTTTTCCCCTATTTTCTTCCTGTGAAAATATAGAACCTACGTAAAATTTCTCACGTGTCTCGATGATATTCCCATCTAAAGGCAGTGATCTCCTTTTGCACCAATCGCTTAATAAAACTTCAAATCCCACATAAAACCAGTTCGGAGATCAGAGATCTCTTACTAAACGTTTAAGAACCTTTAAGGTCAAACCTTTAAGAGATGCTTTTTCAACTTTATAGCGCTTGCTTGATTCCTATAAGAGTTATAAATTGCTCTTACGTACGTCGGATGAAAGCTACAATTGCTAACCAATTCGAGTAATTTTTTCACCGACCCCATGTCGTAAGCCTTTTCTACGTCTACGACGGTGATGTGGGTCTCCAAATTTCTAATTATCCTTTTACTCAAAAGTTGTATGGAAATATTATCCACATAAGACTTTGCTGCTGTAAAACCAACCTGCTCCTCTCCAGTCACCAACTCCCTCAATATTCTCATTTTAACAATGCGGCCACACAACCTTCAAATAGACGACGTGATATTAATCTCTCTATAGTTTATATAGTCTATTCTAGCTCCTTTCTTATATACTGAAATCATATATGCCACTTTTCATTCTTTGACACTCCTGCCCCTCAATAAGATATCTATTAAAAATACTCTGCAATTCTTCAGTCAAACATTTTGAATTATTCTTAATAAAATTCTATTGGAATTCTATTCTTTCGTTACTCACCATCTCCTGCCTTCTATCCCCAATAACAGATAACCTTACATCCATAGCAAACATTTCACGGTTCTCTTTTAGCATTTCCTCATAATACTTTCCCGTTTCTCAATTTTCACCATTAATACATTCATTCTATATCGGTATCCTTCCTCAAGCTCTTTCAACCACCTATGTCTCCCGTCCGACTGCCATCCATATACATCACAATTCTGTCACATCTACTTTCCCACACATCACGTTTTGCCTTCGCTACAGCCTTCTTTACTTTCCTATTAATTCTTGCATACAACTTTTTATCATCCGTATCTTTGCTGGCCAACCGGTTCTCATATGCTTTCTTCTTCTTCTTAATCAAGCTATCTAATCCTTCATTCCACCGGCCTTCCAACTTCACTGATTTGCTTATCTTTCCTAAAGCCTCATTCACTGCTCCATGAATACACCCTTTCAGTCGGCTATATTTCTTCTCTACATCTCCTAATACCTCAAAACGTAAAGAAAATCCATTTTCACTCCTCAATCGCACCGTACGACCGAAAGTAATACCGTAATTTTCTTTCAAAAGTTGGTAAAAGAATGTGTGAAAAAGTAAAATAGAAAAAAGAAATAATAATAATAATAAGCAATATTAACCAATAACTAAACATTGCATATGCAAGTACAAAACAAGTAATTTCAGTAGGAATTTTTAGTAGGAGTAAGAATAAAAGATAAAAACTACTGTTGTTCTAGACAATCCTTATAGAACGCATAACGTTAGTTTAAAAAGAAAAAGCGTTAAATTATTTAGAAGGTTAGTTTAAAATGGTCTAAATTATTTAGAGTTGCAGGCCTCATTGGCGCGAGTGGTAGCATCTCAGCCTTTCATCCGGAGGTCCCGGGTCCGAATCCCGGTTAGGCATGGCATTTTCACACACGCTACAAGCGTGTGTGAAAATGATCATTCATCTCATCCTCTGAATCAATACCTAACGGTGGTCCCGGAGGTTTTAAAAAAATATATTACATTTGTCGATCTAAATCTAAATATCTTTCTTAATATTACCGTACTTAAATCTCCGCGGCGGAGTGATAGTGCCTCGGACTTTCATCTGGAGGTCCTGGATTCGAATCCCGGTGAGGTATGGCATTTTGCATACGCTAAAAAATTACCACTTTATACTCCCATGCGCAAAATTCAAGATGATTATGTGGTGAAATAATCATAAAAAAAAATTAAACTTCCAGTCGAACTGAACACGACTTGGTGCACACCTTTTTTAAAGGTGGGATAGATAAATTTTTCTTGAGTAAGGTAAACAGAATGAGCTTCCTTAGTCATAAATATATATATATATATATATATATATACTCCCGATCATCTATAAAATGTTAATTAAGGGAACAGAAATTTAATTTTCTTAAAAGTGAAACTATTAAAAGTTTCACGGAAAGTTTTCTGATAGAATTAAAATTCAAACAAGCTTACTGAATATTGGTTTCCTATTCTTCTTTAATAGTTGAAAAAAAATTAAATTTTTATTTATAATTAACTAACAAGGCATTTTATTAAACATAATAAAAAAATCATTCCGGTAATCCATATAAAGTACCTATTGAGCATTATTCACATAATTTTCATTAGTTGGAGAAAACTCACACATACATATTGAAAATAGTTTCAGGATTTTTTTCAAAATCTGTTTCTTTTTTATAAAAGTCTTCTTTATTATTAAAAAAAGAATTAAAAAAAACAAGAAACATATGTAGAGTATTGTTTTAATACTGATAAAAACTAAAGACAAAATGTAATACTAATATTTTGTAGCTACTAAATGTTTCTAACAGGAAGAAGTTTATAAGAGATTAAATGGATTACAATAGAAACGATTTCATTGTAATACTAAATATAATAAAATAAAATAAAATAAAAAATAAATGTGTAATATCTTAAAGGGTTAGAAGCAGGTTTATTTAGGAAAAAACTTATACTAACAATATAAAGCAAAGGGTTTTGTGCAAAGACAAAGATTGGGATTTATTAAAGAAAGGAGTCGAGTTAGTTCGTGAGGAGAATCACTGCACGGAACCATTCATGCTGAAATAGAGAGAAAAAGAAAGGAAAGAACCTACGAAATATTTTACAAGTTTTTGTTATTATTATTGTTGTTATTATTATTATTATATTACCCATTCCATTCGCTATCTACTTCTTTTATTTGTGAAAAATATTTTCTTTGTATAGAAATCTGTATGTTGAGAAATAAACAACACGTACAAAGGCACTTAGTTTTACTCATTTCTTCATTAAATAGAGGTTACATTTTATAAGAAACCAAAAAAAACAGTTTGTATAATTATTGTAAGTAAATAATAATTTATTTCGCCTTTTTGCAACTTAAGGAAATCTAGTAACTAATAAATATTTAATATTAAATTAAGGCGTAAAAATACTGTAATAAGACCGGTATAACGGACCTGAGTAACAATTTAGAAGAAAGTAGTAGAAAATATAATAATGGGAGGTATCCAGAAAGGGGGCTAAATGAAATCCTTTTATTAAAGGTAACAGATCCGTTTAACAATCATCCTTTGTAATACTGCCCACTGACATATCTAAACAGATGTTGTCATGAGAAGAGTTACAGGACCCAGGTTAGGAATGCATGGGAATGAAACTGCTCGGACGATCGTTCTCACGCTCAACTCTGGGGTCTATTCCTGCAGGTAAAGAGGAGAGGAGTATACATACTCCGGGGAAGACCAGTTGAAATCAGTTCTGATAGATGAATTCTACGAGGAGGTCTATGAGGTCGTGATGAGAATCACTGCACGGAACCATTCATGCTGAAATAGAGAGAAAAAGAAAGGAAAAACCTACGAAATATTTTACAATAGAGGTTAAATTTTATACGAAACCAAAAAAACACAGTTTATAAACTTATTATAAGTAAATAAATTACAAACAGAAGTTAAAAGAACTTTATACTTGTTTTATCTATTGTACTATCCAAGACTTTACTAGTCTTGTAAGTGCTGAAGAATAGCGGTCATACTGTCTTTTGTCAATGGGACCTGATTCTGGTTTCAATATTTAACTACCCGTGAAGAAATCCTGACGATTACTTCAAATTCAGTTTTGTATGTAATCACTGTCTGTTATTATTAATGTTGTCATTATTGTTATTATTGATTTGTCTTATTTTATTTATGTTCATAAGCTAATAAACTGAAATTATATAAAAATTTTTAATTGTAATTTATTAATATCCTGATCGAGTCGCAAACACGTGACAATACAAAAATTGCAAAGACAAATACATTACAACTAGCGACATCGTCAGTTTAAAAATATTATATATATATATATATACAGTATATTATAAAAAACTGACAAATTTGCTTACAGTAGATCAAAATTAGGTTGGTTACCAGTTAAAACAAAAATAATTGAAAATATTTAGCAAACTAGTGGACACTTTCATACACACATTTAAAGCTTCTCAAACTTTAATTAGTCTCTTTGTTTGTCTATAAGCATATACACATCGAGAAATACAAGAACTCCAGTCATTGCAAAAATATTATATTTCACAGTTAGACGCACAATTCATGACATTCATGTAGCACATCAGTGTCTTCGCGGAAACAGGATAAATAAAAAATATATTAACCGCATTAGATCAATATTATACATAACATGAAATTTACAAACACGTTATATTTGACAAAAAATAACATATTAAAATTAATAAACACATAGTAGATATAATTTATTATTTGATTTAACACTAGTTCTATCAGAACTAGTCTGCGAGGCGTTACGGCGTCGGTCCCGAAGTTATGTTCTGCGAGACGTGACTACGTCAGCCTAGCGAGTAGAGGAAGCGAGTTGTTCGGAGTTGTGTGAGTTCGGCAGAGTTCTGCGAACCAGTCCAGCGACACGTTACGACGACGGTCCTACGAGGAGAGTCACAGGTGTGAGTCTGCGAGACGACAGTGCGAGATATCAGTCAAGCGAAGAGAGTATCCAGTTCGATACAATTAAGGTGACGCCACGGTAAGGTAAACCCAGTAACCAAGAAATACTATCGGTGAGTTACAATAAAACTGTAAGTGTATAAGTGAAAGAAATAATGCAATAGACTTCATTCATAAACTGTTAGGGTAGGTAACAAAAGGGATTTGCTATTCAGCGGCGAATTGCTATCAAAATTATTCCGGCATACAGGACTGTTTCCCGTAATGCTGCTGAAGTGATTTCGGGCATCCCTCCTGTTTTGTTGAGGGCTCAAATGCTGTACAGGGTATATAACGGAATGCCTAAAGTTGAGGCTAGACAAATCCTTTTGAGAGATTGACAGGAAGTCTGGAATGCTCCAGACTTCCTGCGAGAAAATGGACAAGACGCATTATATATATAATATTGATCTGTGGGTTCAGCGTGGCTTTGGGAAGGTGGGATTCTACTTCTCTCAGCTGCTACCCGAGCATGAGGAGTTTGAGGGGAACCTGTGCCGGTTTGGTAAACGCGCTACCTCTGCTTGTAGATAGTGCGAATGACAGGACACACTGGAGAACACCATATACCACTGTTGTAGATGGGACGGTGTTCGACAGGAGCTGCGACCTGGCTTACTCCAGAGAGAACTATGGGTTATATGATTTCCAGTAGGCAGACCTGGGGAAATGTGGAGAAGCTAGCTACTAGAATGTTGAAGACATAATCCCGTGACGGTTGGGACCTCGATCTTGTGTAATCGTACGTGTGTTTAGTTAGGGAGGACAGCCTCGATCTGGAGAGAACGGTTCACCGAGGTGGGCCATTCTTGATGAGGGATCGGGGACCCCTTGTGGTGGTGTTTTGTATAACGACATTGAGGCTGGGTAGCCTCATATAGGAACACTGCTAAAAACTGCACAGGAAGTAAGGTACTGTAACGGGTTGCTAATAGTAATTACTTACTAATATAATATAACATAAAGATCCGACCTGCCATGCGGGTAAGTGGGAAGGGCTGTTAGAGTAGAAAGGACACCCCCTACGCTGTTCTATGGTTAATTGCGAGTCTGGCGTAGGGGAGTAAGGAAGAAAGTGAATTTTATAAGATTGCTTGTTAATAAGACTAGTGGTTAAAAAGGATTTTTTTTGTTAATGGTTCTGAATAGTAGTATTTTGTTTGTATATATGGAATAAATTCCGAACGATTATTTATTTTAAACCCTGTCTTATGTTTAATCTGTATTTATTATCTACTATTGACGTTATTATCACTATTTGATGTGTAATATTTTAATTGTTATACTTTGTCGATTACGTTATGTATTTTTCTCTGTTTTTCTATCATGCTTACTGTTTTCATTATGTTATGTCTTATGTCATGTAATTATTATCGTTTACTATTGTTATCCTGACTATTATTGTGTTTGCAATTACTATATTAATATTTATATTTATTAATTGTTTTATTATTGTCACTTAACCTTATTATTATTATTAATTTTCGTGGTAGTAATTTGAACATTTTAAGCCAATAAACTGTAATTATATAAACACTAAATTCTAAATTGTCAATAACCTCTCAATTTCTTGATGGAGCCACGGAACACGCGACGGTATGCCAGAATCAAAACATTTATAGGTGATCTGGCATAAGGTACAAGTCACTTCAAAAACTGGCATTACTTATTCTCAAGATAACAACCAAGCATCCTACTCCAGACACGTTAACGAAAGTGAAGAAAGAACAAATATCCTGTTACTTTCTTCTCTTGGCCAAATATAGTGTAGAACAACATCGAATAAATCCTTCTGAATGTTCAATTTAGTAAATAAATAGAGATGTTCGGCTCTCTATTTACAGAGCATCTGTTCAAAACGTTTAAGAATCTCTGTACAGAAACTGAATGTATAATGAGCATCATTAATATCGCAGAAAGAAATCCTGTCTCTTGTAGCTCATTTGTTTACACGAAAGGAATAAAAAAGAACACTTGAATCTCTAGTTAAGAGTAACTTGTTAATTTTGTCAAGAAAAAATGAATTATAGTAGGGAATAACGTTGGGTAATCATAAAAACAGGTAAATTGTAAACAAAAGTACTAATTATAAAAAAAATTATCATAATAAAGGAGGTATATTAATTTTTTAAAACATTTTTGCCACTAAAATAATTAGTATATAAGCTATTAATGAATTTACATGAATATGTCGGAACAGAGAATATGTCAAAAACTTACGAAATTATAACTTTATTCTAAAAAAATACGAACAAAAAGGATACCAGAGAATATTCATAAAGGTATGTTATTTTCTTCTAAATAAAAAAAAAAGAGTACAAGTAATTTAATAAACGATGAATCAAAAAACTGATAACTGATGACAGGATGTAATATATCAAAGAGCCATTACGATGTATTGGTAAAGTAGTAGAAATCTGAACTGATGCGAAAACCGTTAATGAAATATGTACTGAAGAAATAAACTTGATGAACCAATATTGTCAACCAATTTATCATTTCTTTTATTTACAGTAACTTTTACGTTTATTTTATTAAAAAAATGAGACTAGATAATTTAATTAGTTATAATTAATGATTAAGCTGACCAGATAAACCTTTTTTTGCCAAAAAGTTTACCAAATTTTATAATATTTGTATAAAATATTCTGTCAACGAACAAATGCTTCTGATATTAAGAATTGTTAATAAAAATAGAAATCTAAAAAGATCAAAACCAAACATTTATAAGTCAATTAATTTTTTTCCCACTGAGTGAAACGAAAAACCAGTTTGCTGGGATTATTCTAAAGATTTAAAAAAGTTTATTTTTCAAAAAAATAAAAAATAAACAGTTAACCTTATCTAATACTACCACCCAACCTACTTAGACCTTATTCACTAGAACGGTTAAAGAGTGATTAAAACTAAATATGGTGGCGAATGAAAAAGTTAACGATCTTAAATTAATTATTTACTGATAACAGTAATTTTTTAATATATTAATGAAAAAAGTCATTTAAATAATAATGATTAAAATAAAACAAAGTACAATATTTCATTCATTAGATAGTGCTATAAACAAACAAGAACAGTTCCTCATGAACTAAGAAACATCCTTAAGTGAATTACTACTCATCCAGTAGATAAATATAGACTGATATTCTAAGACACCGATATTTGTAAAGAGAGTAAACGGCAGTTTGTTGCAATTTACTTAAGTTAAAAGAAAATGTGTTTATATCGATCTATAAATTTGCTGACAGTTATTGAGGTATGAACCGATAGCACGTAGAGGTAATTGTGAGAATAGTTTATACTAGTAAAACTAAAACAATTTAGTATTTGAATTACCATAAAATTAGATGACTAAGCGAGTATACTCATTCCCGCATTACACACGTAAGAGCAAACGCGTTTAAACACGCTTAATACACTAAGTACGAGTGGGAATATTTAAAACATGTTACGAAAGAAGCCCCTGGATCATTCAGCAAAACCGAGTTAATCGTGACTAATGTAATAACTGAGTATTTAAAAAGTAACTTAACTGCAGAGAATAATTATACTGTTTTAAAGCTTTTACGAAAATGGTAGTAGATAAAAAATTTCTATTTAATAGGTGATAAATCTTATACAGTGAATAAATTTAAATACATTATATATTTAATTAAATTTAATCTTTATGCCAAAATAAAAATCACGAGAAGTGAAATTGTTCGTTCTCACGTGTGTTAAGAGCTTGATCCATTCATCGTCTCAAAAAATTACTATACCAGAAATAAGGGTGTAATATAATATTTACCCCAGTTTAAGCTTTAGCGTGCAAAACATTTGATAATTTAGCAAACATTTATAAGTTTTAATTTTTGCAGTTTTTTGCAATTATCTTTGGTTTGAAAACTTCAGTTTTTCCGATCATCGTATACAGACTGAAAAAAACATTCATCACTGTCGTTCAAATCTGGATTTAATTATTAATTAATGCAAACGAGTATAATTGCTGTTTTTAATTAAAGCACTTGGTCAGCTATATAAAATGCATCAGTTATCTCCTAAATCTATTGATTTAAATTCTTTTGATTTATTATTTCCATTTAAAAATAATAAGCCGTATTAGAATATTTTTAGAGAAATATGCGTAGAATTAGTTGAAATATGCTAATAGCTATAAACTGTGAGAATACGATTGTTGTTTGTAAGTTTGTGAATGGGATATGACACGGGAATGGAATTTTGTAGCTTATGAGAAATGCTACAAAATAGCATTTCTATTTTGTACAAAATACAAAATAACCCTAACCGGGATTTGAATCCAGCACTTCCGGATGAAAGGCCAAGACTCAGTCACGGAGATCACCTAAAAATCAACTGGTTTTTTAGTATCACGGACGATTTTTACAGAAGCCTACGGAGGAGGCTTTACAGCCTCGCGATGGAAGCATGGCAGCAAGTTTGGCACGCCACGACTATCCGAAGGTCCTTGTATAGATTCATACAGGATCTGGGGGGATGGTATGCCACTCCTTCGTTTTTAAGGGCAACGGGAACCCGAGTGCTCTTCAACTATGTGAATTTAAACCAACATTTGTTTCGGTTCCGCCTGGTAGCCGATGAGCTGTGCGTCTGCGGGGAGGTCCAGTCAAATGAGCATATGATGTTTGACTAACCTGCTCTTGGGGAGGCAAGAGACCGGGCCACCCTGGAACTTAGAGGTCAAGGGGAAAATTGGCCGCTCATAAACGGCGAGTCAGTGTGGTAAAAGCCGCATTGTCGGGCCGTGTGGGAGTTTCTCGATGAGGTTGCGTTGTTCAACCGACATCGGTAGATCAGTTGAGGGTAAAGTATAATGACTCCTACGTGCTACTGTGGAAAGCTAATCCAGAGATAATAGCTGGCCACCAGCCAGATAAAGTTACAAGCGCTTTAAGTGGTGGACAGGTATTAGCTTGCATTCAGCAGCCGAGGCGTGACAGGAAATTACTGTCTTTTTAATATAATAACAAGGGGTGCGCCTCCCCGGTTTAGTTTTATTGTATGACAAATGAGTGGTTGGGACACGTAAGCAGGTGGTGTATAGCACCTCGCTTAGTCCGCTCACGTTGTTAGGTAAGCTCACTAGGAACTATTAGAATATTGGTCGCTAAACTGTTTTTGAGGCACAGTAACCGTTTCTGGCACGGACATTTAATCATATGCTCTAGGGCAACCGAATGGAATGGTGGCGGGAGAAATGCCAGTTAACCGATACTAAACACATGTTTATGATTAAACAAACAATTAAGATAGCGAAGATCACACTATTCTCAAAATCATGAAGAGCTGATTGAAAATTTGTTCCTTTCGAATGGCAAATTAATGAGCGTAGAATGTAATATGGGCCAACCTTGTTAAAATGATTCATTAACTATGTAATCTTCACAAACTGAAATCGATAAATATTATCCTATGACAATATACATTAATCTCAGCGTATTAAAGATTTAGTAACGTTTAATCACGCCTAACACACAATTCCGAATAGTCTAATACTGATTTATTCAACAAAATCATATTATACCGATATTAAAATAATATGAAATAATTTGGATTTTTAAAATAGATCACAAATGTAAGAATTTAACCAATCAGCAAACAGCATATTTACACCAATCACAGGACAGAAAAGAAGTGATCAATCAGAAAGCATCTAATTTTGACTACAACACGTAACTCCACCGAACAATCTTGAATATGAACATTGTTAAAACCATTTAATCTCAATCGATCTTCTCATTTTGTCAGTCATTAGAACGTATACGTGAAACCAATCTGAGAACGACAAGTTTTGTGACAAACCTCAATACGATTATTATCTTGATTATTGCTGGATTAAAGTTTCAAATTAAGCAAATAAATTTACTTTGTAATAATTCACATCATTCAATACCTATTAAAATCTCTTATATCTCTATCTAGATTTTAATTAATGTATAAAATCACATAAATAAATGCATTACCTTTTGATATTTGCAAATAAATAATGAATTTATTGTAGGTAATAAATTAGCTAGCGTAGCTGTTTGATTATTGTTTATGGTTTTTGGTTATAAAAGTAAAGTCCAATTAATTATTTCGCATTCTGTTTAGAATTTCCATTTTTTTATCTTTAACACTCCTCGGGAACATCTAAAGATTAGTGTGTAGGAAGTGCGCAATAAATTTTACGAATTTATCAATTGCTCCTCGAATTTCCCCCGAATTTATCGCTTATAATTGGTTTATGTTTATGATTTACTAGTCATTAAGGTGTTTTGTTTGATGAAAAGTTGCTGTTTAGCAACCAATTAGGCAGGTAGCGGCGGATGCCGTCTCAGTGATGCACAAACTTAGGATGATTGCTTGGAAAGACTACGGGTTTTCGGGCCACCAAATGTACATGGTGTACCGAGGTGTTTTCGAAAGCATGACCTCTTACGCGGTGTTCGTTTGGACACATAGATTGGATATGAATAGAGCACTGTTCAAAATTTAAGGAGTGCCCAGCGCAGAGCCTTAATTGTATGCACTGGTTTTTTTAAAACAACCTTCTACGAGGCTACTACCGTATTGGGAAAGACTCTCCCAATCAATTTAGTGGTGAAAGTTAGGGCAGCCATGTGGAGATTGCGAAGAAGCCGGGAGGCCGAGGTATTTGCGATGCGGTTTCGAGCCAGTACCGGAGTGGAACGGTGATCACAATGCACCGGATTAAATTTCGTTGCAAAGAGGTTGCAGAGCCTTGCGACGGAAGCACGGCAGCTGGAATGGAACACCACGACTAAGGGAAGATCCTTGTATAAATTTATACAGGATTAGGGGGGACGGTATGCCTCAAGCTCGTTTTTAAGGGCAACGAGTGCCCGGTTACTCACCAACCACGCTAATTTGAACCAATATCTGTTTCGGTTACGCCTGGTAGCTGATGAGCTGTGCGTCATGTTCGTTTGAACATGAGATGTTCAAATGAACATCTCATGTTTGACTGCCCTGCTCTTGGGGGCCAGAGACCGGACCACCCTGGAACATAGAGGTCAAGAGGAAAATTGACCACTCACAAGCGGCGAGTCAATGTAGCATGAGCCGCATTCTCGGACCGTGTGGGAGTTCCTAAATACGGTTGCTTTGTTCAGCCGACATCCATAATTTGCTTAAGGGATAGACTCTTACCGCATTGCCGTGGGAAGTTAACCCTGAGTATGGCTGACCACCATCCAATTATTATGGCTCCAAGCGCTATAAAATGGTGGACAGGTACTTGCTGGTATTCAGCAACCTACGCGTGGCAGCGAATTGATGCCTAGACGAAATAATTTTTATTATGCATGTCATATATATTTTTAATAGCCGACTGGGTGCGCCGACCAATTTTAGTAAATATATGACAAGTGAGCGGTTGGGACACGTAAGCCACCGCGCTTACGTGTCCCAACCGCGCTGGGTGTATGCCACCGCGCTTAGTCCGCTCACGCTGTAAGGTAAGCTCTAGGAGCTATGTTAGGATATTTTTCGCTAAACTGTTCGAGTCTCAGTTGCTGTTTGTGGCACAGACATTTGGTCTTATACTTTAGGGTGATCAAATGGGGTGGTGGAGGGAGAAATGCCAAGCAAACTAGTCTTTTAAGGGAAAGCAATTTATTTATATTACATGCGGTTTTTTCACTGTTATTTTTATGTTTTATCTGTAACCGCAAGAAAATACTTAATTATAATAAAATTTAAATAAATATGTTTAGGAAGTGCACTTTATATATTTAATACAAAGTATATTGTTTTATATTTTTAATGTTTGTCGCCTACAAAATTAAATTTTACTCTTTTCGTTCTGTAAACCTCAAAACATATATGCATAAGGATTTATTTTTAAATTAGTGTTGTTACATCCTACAGATTCTTTAATACTCGTACTCTTTTGTAATATATTTGTATTCTTTTTTTAACGCACTCAAGTGCGCAAAGCGTTCTAGTGTCTTACCGTTATCGGCGATTTAATATAAGATTCAAGTCGCCCTTAAAAAAAGATCTAACCATTCTCAAAAAAGACTTGCACTCCATTCCACGCTTGGTAGGAAAAGACAGAAGTAAAGATATTACCTGCGACTTAATTTTTGAGCCAAACTGTTACGTCGTCATTTTAATTCCACCGAAATTCAGAACCCAGTAAGAGCTGTAAGCTACTCTTTCATTGTGTTTTCCACTTCGAGTGATCGTTTAGTGAGCAAGATTATTCTCAGAGAAAACACTAACTAGTGCCTCTTGTATATAAAGTACTTTTCATGTGTATCAAACGTAATATTGACAGATGCATAAAGTATAAACCATTAAATTAAGTGTCCTCTTTTTGTTAAAGACAATGCATTACATTCAATGCCTCTACTGATACGTATTATTTAGGTATTATTTAGGCTATTATTTAGGTATTATTTTATTTAAGTATTCATTTTCCATCTTATTTTTATTGCTTAAATTTTTTTTTCTAAATTTATATCGATCCCAGTGGTTCTTAATCACTTACTAGAATAATTATCACACACGTTTTATGTGGGTGTAAATTCAATTTTGGTTAAAAGCTAATCGGTAAAAGAATACTTTTCTGGTTTTTTATTTAACAAACATTATACAACAAAATGAAAATTCATTAATAGCTGCTTAGATATTAAGCTTTATCCAAATTCAACTTCAAACCCATTGAGAAAAATATCACATCTAATATTCTATAATAATAATTTACAAAAGTACTTGTTTTGTTAAAAGTGTGAATGAGATCTCATTCACACTTATTAATAACGTTATTTTTTCTCGTTTATAAGATCTTTAACATTTTTTGAAGTTAATTGTCTTAATATTTTTGCAGGAGATTAAACTTTTTAAAAGCCCAATTTATTTCCTTTTTAGATATAAAAATTACTTCCTGCTCTTTCTAAAAAGTTAAGACAAAGAGTAGAATACATGTACCATAAATCAATCGATTAATGTGTTTTCAGCTAAAAGTAATTTCACCGTGAGCGGAAGGGAAAAGTGAGAACAATGAGGATGATTATACCCTTGATAGATAAGAAAAAGATTTAATGTCAACCGCCGGTCCTTTATATACCTATTTAACAATTCTTTTCAGGCATTCTATTCCCCCACAAAAGTAATATCAATTGATAATTTTTTCAACTTCAAACTATAAAAATGAAATGAGAAGATATTTCCAAACTAGATTTAAAAAACTAGAATTTCCAAACTAAAAAACAAAAAAATCTGTTGTGGACACCAAATGGCTTTCTTGCGCGCCTATTAAATTACATTGACACATTTTTTTTTTTTTAATGAATAGTACATAAAATTTTATTTCATTAATAACTTCTGATATTTTTTTATTGTTATTGAATTATTAAATTATTATTTATTGTAATTTTTTTTTACTATCGTAGGTTAATAATTATTAATAAATCAATATATTTAAATTAAAAAAAAAGAGTTAAAAAAAGGAGATGAAGTCGAATTTGAACCGATGTGCCTTCCCCTTGTATGATCCAAATATTTCATTAATTAAACTTTTATTTGGCTATAACTCTGAAACCAATGAAAATAAGTACCGCTTATGATAGATCTTTGAAAAGCTCTTAATGAGGAATTATTACTGCAGTTGAGAAAAAGTCCAAAATTCAATTTTTTTGGATTTTGGGCTTTTTTGGGCACTTTTGGTTTAGTCGATTGCAATCAAAAGGGGAGGTGCATAACTATATGTTACAACAGTTAGAAATTTCAACATCCTACCGGTAATCGTTTTTGAGTTATACGAGATACATAGGTACGTTTATACATGAATACATACAGACATCACGCCGAAACTAGTCAAAATGAATTCAGGAATGATCAAAATAGATATTTCTGTTGAAATCTGAAAACCAAAATTTATCGCGATCACACTACTTTCTTTATTTCGTACAAGGAAGTAAAAATTAAGGAATTATGAAGTTTTAACATTTTTCTTTTAGTATATTAGCTAATTAAGCGCAAGTTTTTTTTTTTATTTCAGATTCTAATTTTGAAATCTATAAATCTATACCGGCTCATATTCCTGATTTCTCCGGATACAAGCCAGCTCAAAAAAAATATTGTAAATATTTCTTTCTCTGTCAATATATAGCTGCTTAATAAAATATTAAATTACGTTTTAATAAAATTTGTAATGTGCACTAAACCAATAAAATTATAAGATAATCAAAACGAAAAACTAATTTTCACTAAAAAGAATAAACCCCTCATTTATTGTTCAAATCGAAGACAGTAGGAAAAATTACGAAATTAAAATTTTCATTAAATCTTCCTTTGAAATTTTCTTAAATATCTATTTGTTTTAATTAATAACATATAATAATACAGATAAAATTATTTTATTTAAATTATTATTATTAACCTATTCTCTCTCTCTCTCTCTCTCAAAAAGAGCTCAATGAAGATTCTGTCAAAGAGATTATGAAGATTATTATGTTTTTCTTTATAATAACAGAAGGAGTTATTTTACAGCAGGAGGAACAGAAGGAATTTTTATTTCATAATTTACAACATTAAAAAAAAATTAAATCTTAAACACATAAGAATTTTTATTTATTTTGATATTCAGTTATTTAGAAAAAAATTCAAGAAAATTTTTATTGGAAAAGTTGTTAAGAATAACATATACATTCCGTCATTCCAAAGCGCTTTTGGGAACGAGCTTTGAATTATCTCGTTCTCAGTAATTGTCTTTTCACTTACGATGTTTTTCACCATTACTTTAATTTTTTCATCTTAAAGCAGTGCTTTTTTGAGTTCTTAAGACCGCTTTTTGCATACTTGAAGTGCGTTTTAACTTGAACTAAAATAAAAATCTAATAAGTAAAAAATTAATTTTATTCAATTCTTAAAAAACCTACTTTTTTACGTATGCTTAATTAAGAGTTGTAAGCTGCTGTTTTTTACCTGGTATGAACTTCAAAAAGTGAAAAGAATTAATATTATTTTACACTTTTCAGTATTTTTCAAAGTCTGTTTTATCAGCAGTATTTTTAAAAATGTTATTTCTTTCATATTAATCTACTAAAAATTTTCTTAAATATACGGTTGCTAAAACATAAATAAATAAAAAATCTTTTCCAGGAGAAGGAGCAGAAATTCAAAAAAAAGTTTCATCGTTCGCATAAGGCATTTTAGGACTGTCTTCGTTCGAAACAGATAAGGAGTAATGAATCCATTTGTGGTTTTATTCCGTCTCAGAAATTATAACTTTTGCTAATATTATTAGTATATATATATACTAGTTATTAATTAGTTAAACGAAAAGCACAATATAAAGTTTGAGTATAAATCTTAATTTAAAATATGCTAGGTTATAATTCAGATATATTCACTTAACACTTTTTATAATTAAGAATATTAACTATTAACTGAATTACCCATCCTCAAAATAAACATAGTCCAAAGTCTTTCGTTTAAGTCTTTGGTGCTTCTCAATCATCAGAGATCTCTAAATCGGTTTATATACTAGCCCAAAACAGATTTGATTCTCATTAAATCTACCAAAAGGCTGTTATGAAATGCCTAGGCAGCACTATTGTAACGTATTCAATCAAGATCTATGGAATAGATAACTAGTTGCATTCCCTGTTAGTGCTTACATTTTATTATTACAATTAATATTTTAAATATTTGAAGTGCCTCTCAAATAGTTAGGTAAAAGTTTTATACCACGAAATATAAACTAAACGATTAATTAATTAAATTCACAAATAGGCACTTCTCAGAAACAGTTTAAAAAAAATTAAATTTTATAATTAGATGACTCTTTTGACTGTTAAACAATCATCATCCGTGGATACTGAGAAATTAATAAAAAAGTGTAATTTAATGTAAATTAAAAAAAAAAAGATAAAATATAAGTAAAAGTTAATAAATACTAAGTAACACTTCAAAAACAGTATTTCTATTTGGATTTATAAAATAAAAATAACTGTGAATAAATACTACGCAGTATCTTACATAGAGATAATGTTTGAAAGAGGAAATTCACCATAAAAAAAATTGAAAAACCAAATTCAACACAGATTACCTGCGCAATGAACTTATTATTATTTTATCGTCATTCTATTTTTAAATTAGATTATTTTTATGGTTGTTTATTAACTACGTAACTTGAAATTTAGTTTAGTATTTTAATTAATATTTTTGTTTCTAAGTTTGAGCGTTTTTAATTTTTATACATAAAACTTTACTATAAGCTTTTATATCGTTATATTTTTATACGCATATGAAAATATAAGGAAAAAATAGGCGGCATTAATGATAATTAATCCTGTCCAGTGCTGCTATATGGAATGGAGGCATAGGCATTGAAAGAACCACACGTGAAAAAGTTGGCGGTTTTGAAATGTGGTGCTATAGACGCATGCTAGAGATATCTTGGAAGGATAAGGTGTCAAACATCAAGGTACTAGAGAATATGAATAAGTAACTTGAGATTACGCCTACAGTACAAGCAGGGAAATTACAGAGAAGTTCGAGTGGCTCCAGTTGATCACGCAGGGGAAGATAATGGGCAGGCGTAACGTTGCAAGGCGCAGAATTTCATGGTGGACCAATCTGAGAAAATGGTTTGGCATAACAGCCACTGAATCGTTCTGAGATGCCGACTCAAAGGTCAAAAAAGCGATGATGATTTCCAACCTCCTGAAAGGAGAACCACTTGAAGAAGAAGAATGCTAATTATTTAAGCTACTTTATTTGGACCAAAAAATTACAAATAAATCATATTTTTCTTTCTTTGAAACAGTATTTTTAAAAAATTTTAAGAGCTACTTCCTACAGAGAAGTATTATACAAAGATAAACATGAAAACAGTTTACTGTTTTATTTGATAGAACTGTTGATGTTTTATTATTATTTTTGTTTTTAGAAATAAATGATTTTTAGTTAAAACATTTAAATTACTAAATATCGGCCTAGTTGATACAACTTTGTCACACAATGACAGGCCATCCTTTTATCTTCAAAACTGATTAAATGGTTTTAAAGGAGATCCAGAAGATAGTATCATATTTCATTTCAGGCAGAAATATATATAAATATGAGTAATAAATAGATTTATAAGCGTAAAATATCCAAGTTTTTTTTTCAACAAAAGCACAAATAAACTTTTATAGGACTCAAAATTACTGAAGTGAAACTATTGTTAAGGATCGTATAATGAAAATCAGTAAGAAAGAAACAATAGTGAAAACAAAACCCGAAATCAGGTAAGAAAACTGAAATAAAATTCCTCAGAAATATGATAACAGGATAGAAGCTATTCCGATCCCAGGGAGCTGGAAGCAACATAACGTTAACTGCAGCGTCAAGATTTCTTGACTTATCTCGCCTGCGTTTCTTCTCTTCGGTGAGGGGTACAGGACTAATGTATCAGTGCGGCTCCCGGAAAGTAGTAATCATTATTAGTGGTGCCATCTATTGCATCATGACGAACTAAAATGTTATCCAATTAATTGTGTACGTTACATATGCTTTTTTCTTTCATTTTCTGTTTAGCCTCCGGTATCATCCTCATTCATCGTTCAGAGGATGAATGAGGGCGATACGTATGAATGTAAACGACTGTAGTCTTGCAGAGTCTCAGAACGACCGTTCCTAAAATACGTGGTTAACTGAAACCCAGCCTCCAAAGAACACCGGTATCCACGAACCAGTATTCGGATCCGTATAAAAGTAACTGCCTTTAATAAAATTTGAACGCTGGAACTCTCCACTTCGAAATCAGCTGATTTGCGTTGACGAGTTTACTACTAGACCAACCCGATGGTCATGTTATATAACGTGAAAAAAATATAACGTTGGAAAAATGTTATGTTCGTATAATTCCTATAACCCGAGTTACGGAGCCACAGTAAAATCTGATCAATTTTTCCTCAGACGTGGAACCGGTGCTGCACTGCTGAGGAATAATGAATTTCATGTGTGTCGCGATGAAATTCAATTTTTATGATTGTTAAGCGCTTTACTTTCATACTAGTTTAAAAATTTTATTTAAAATTTTATCGGGTTTTATTTTAATAAAACAGTTTCCAGCGGCAGGTACAACTATGAACTACAAAAAATAGAACGAAATGATATTTGTTAGTGCAGAAACAAAATAAATATTCAATCAGTACGAATGAAAATTAGTTTTATTTCACAACAAAGTTATTGTAAAAGATAATAATACTGGAATTATCCTAAAATAAAAACAACAAGATGAGAACAATAAGTAATTAAAAAAGTACTTGCGCTTTTCAGAGCTCTTTTATTAAAGAAAAATACGAAATTATTTTACTCTAGGAACCAGATTAAGATTAATTAATGCTGATGATAATTAAATATTACACTAACGTACACAACCAAATAATCCTAAACAAAAAATATAAACAGAAGCAATTAGTAATAAAAATTTGAATTTTTTTTGGTAAAATTGTTGAATGACATGAAATAAATACTTATTTTATTTTCTTCCTGATTTTCGTTCATAATCTTGTTATTAAGAAATAACTTTGATGAGCTTTTATACCTACTTCTTTGCTAGCCATTGTTTCCTTTAGATTCTGATATCAACCTCTGCATGTTTTTTGTTCTTTCGCTCCGAATGTGTGGCGAAGTCTCTTGCAAGGGTCTCTTGTTAGCGAACGAGTTGTACCCGGTTTTTTATTGTCCATGTGAAGTAAACTCTTCGTTAACGTTCTCTTCAGTTAAGTTATTGTAATTTTTTTATTACCCGGAATCGTTTTACAAATAACCGGTGCATTAGCTATCGGCACTCCAAAAAATAATTCGAACGCTACTTTCCTGTACCATTTCACACTATTACTCAAAAATAATGGAATGAAGATATCTGGTTACTAATATCTTCTCATCTTTTTTGCCTTATTGTAATCTATTATATAACTTGGTTTTTGACATGCTTTGCTTTTTTATTTATCTTCCCGGTTTCGACTAAACGGTTGTCATGAGAATATACAATAGATAACATTGTAATCGCTCTTTTATCTTTTATTTTATTACCTTAATTTTACTTTTTTCTTGGCCGATGATTTCACTCCTTTTTAACTTTGCCTGTATTTTTATTTTGTAACCCTTTCCCGGTTACTTTATAAATTTTCACAGTACGCGGTTTTCTTTTGATATAATTTTTTTTGCAAAAAGTAAACCAGACCCGCCACGGACTGGAATTCAGTAAAAGAGCCCAGAAGGGAAACAGCACAAAGGACAGCCACAAAAGAAGATCTACAATCCTCCTTTCTTCCAACCAACCTCAAAACTTACAATTTAATTCATTCAGCACATGCGAGTCCCTCCGGAGAACAGGTCGCATTGCTTCCTCCAAAACAACTAGGGCCCCGATTGGCGTATTCCTGCTAGTCCGTAAGGTGGTAGTACCGAAGGGACTTCAGCGGACGGACTTAAGAGGAGAGAACAAGGGAGAACAAGGTTCAAAAGCCTAATCTCCCACGGTTAGACCCAGTAATTTTCACGCTGGTCCATACGCATGGGAACGCAAATCACCAAATACGTCCATAAATAAAAATTAAAAGTTGTAACCTAAATAACCCATGAAACCCGTCCGATAATAGAAATATGCAGCAGCAAGGGACATTGTCCAGGCTCTGCGATCTATAGGGAGAAATAATGAAACTCCAGTCATTCTTACGTTCCGTTCGTTCCGTATACCAGAATAAAATTTGTCTGCATATAGTGTTAATCCCTCTCCATATTTTATACAGTTTATTAATATCAATTTTATTGATTCGGTATGATTTTTTTTCATTAATAGTTCCATTATGATGGTAAGTAATATATTTACGCTGGAAAATATAATTATATCACAAGTGTATCCATTTTTTGCACAAAGTTTGTACAACTGTATGTGCCGTACTTGTGGGTTTTATCGGGTAATTAGTATGAAACAACCAGTAATAAAAATAAAACATACATAATCGCCTGAGCCAAAAATAAACAGTCAGGCATATTCTTAGAAAATGTATAGTTTATGACCCTATAGCTAGCAAACATATAAGTAAGCAAGAACGAACGAATAAAATGATCCAAACATGGGCTTGAAGAACCGCAAATTACTAATTAATAACCATAGTGCTGCTCATGACCCTGAAGACCGGAACGTGTATATTAAAAAGTGAAAATGAAAAATAACTTATCGGTTGTTATTTAATAACATGATGTTAAAAATTAAAATATTGTAAAATATATGCGCTAAACTGGGAAAAATTTCGGCCATTTCTCCACCCCATTATGACGGAAGAGTAATTCCAGATCCCAGGGACCGCAATAGCATTCAAGTAGGTTAGAAATATTTAACCAGCAGCTAATGTGTTAAAGACAATAATAAATTGCATTCCTACAAAGATTTTCTCTAGATAAGAGAAAATGTGCTACTTTTTCTACGCTATATTTAATTAATTAAAGCTTATTAGTAACTAGAAAAGATTACGAGATAGGCCAAGAAAGCGATGAAAAAAATGATGTAAGATATAAGGAAAAGATAAAACGATATCCATTAAGGTCTTCAACGAAGAATTTTAGAATATCGATGTCACTGATCGACCGCACAACCGGTGAAATTAGTTAAAATTTAATAATAAATAATGGCGTAACTTACCATAATCTTCTTCGTATATTATAGCAACCTTGGTCCAATTAAGAAATGCTATGACATCGTAGAACGCATTGTTAAGAAGCGGTTGAGCAGGATGCAAGTTAATTGAAAACTCGCGGTACTCAGAATCGAGATCTAATCTAGCTTCTAAATGCGGTATATCTAATGCGTCACAAATCGAATGGATATGGGCACCCAATAAAGGATCACTCGGCCCAAATACTGCTTGAACTCCTTCTTGAACTTGTTGACAAGCTGTGAACAAAGGATAATAAAACATTATTATTATTATTATTTTTAAATAAAAAGAAGAAAGATAAATTAGTAATATATTTCAATTAGTAAACTAAATACATTATGTAAAACCAAACAGCGAAATAAAGACAAATATAAAAAAAGCGAAATAATGTAAGTAAAATTATAAAATCTTATTAAAAAAATTAAATGAAGTTAAGAACAGAGATTAGAAGTAAAATTAATTACAAATCTCGTTACAGTTATTAGTAAAAATTATTTATTCCTTTTCTTTCCGGTAAACTATATAAAAAGTATTGCTATAAAAATTAATTTCCAATGACTTATCTACACTTTTAGCTATTACGGTTCCAAGAATTCGGAAATTTAGATTTTAAAATTTAAAATTAACTTTTTTTATCCGTGAAAATGGGGCGCCTAGTTTCCTAAAAAATTGCTGTCATATCTTGTGTATTGTAAGTATTAAATAATTTATTTTTCGAAAAAAAATACATTTTGATACGGAGGTTATATATTTGAAGAGGAAGGAGATTAAAATTTTACTAAAAAAAATCATACCAAAATTATACCACTGAAAATAATACAAAAAAAATTTAGGTAAAAATTACATTATCGATTTTTTGTTGACATTTATAACGTCAATAAATTACTTTTATCAAAGCATTTTTTTAAGTGAGGCGTTATCGTTGGGGGAATAATTTTAAATACTTATTATAGGGTTGGCAGATAATAAATACCAATAAAGTAGGAATTCCACAATGTTTTCAAACTTATGTTACTTTCTCGTTGAAATATTTAACATTTTTTTGTCTAAATCAGAAGTCATCAGGTTAAAAACAGTTTTCTATTTTTAATTAAAAGAGAAGGTGAGAATCAATCTTTTAAATTTATTTTTTGTTTCAATACGGTGAAATTAAAATTATTAATCGCATGAAATGTTTTAACAACAATTTACAATAATTGAAATCCAGTAAAGTGTTAAGTTTGCGCTAACTTTTAAATTGAAATAAATAGATAATCGTTGTATATATCATTTAAACATTTTTTAGCGAGAAATTATTGTTTTTATTTAAATAATACGATCTATTTCTGATTTTGTTAGTTACTTTCAAACAACTACGTTCTTAACAAAATATACGGATTTCAGTGATTTATTTTTATTTTATAAAAAATGTACCCTTAATAGCCCTGTTGTAAGTTCTATTTACATAACTAATTTTTTAAATTGGTTAACATATTTAAAATCTTTCAAACGAAAGCATTGTTTACAAAGACGATTTAAAAATGTTTTCTTTTTGTTACCTGCTAATTCTATCTCATACCCTGGATTAGCCTAACCCGGGACTTAATGTAATGTTTACATTAGGATGATAATATATATACTCTAATGTCACTTTGTATATAAGTATTTCGTGTAAAACAAAAAAAAAAAACCATTGAAAAACTTAGGATGTATTCCCAAATTAAAGAGGGCCTAAGCTCAAACTTCGTAGCAGTCTCTTTATATCGATTCTCTCATTGTCTCATCTTTTTCAAAACAAGGGGGGGTTTCTCCCATTTAGGATTTTATCATACGGCCTTTTTTTCATACCCACAGCATTTTAATGTGTTAATATAAATTTTAAACGAAAATAAAATTTAACTCTTTTAAATTATTTACATCTAAATAACGATTTAAAAAAAAATGTATTGAAAAATAAAAAATATAAATTTAAATTCTTGAGCTTTTCTTTTATTATTTTTGAATAATTGGTTTTTATCAAATTAACGGTTAGTGAGAGCTTTGTTGTTTTTAATTTGGTGCATCTCTAAAAAGTCAAAATTTAAAGAAAAAAAAGAAAAAAAATTATATTCCAGATTTTAACGTTTCTGTGTTTGTTTTAATCTGTGTTCTTTTAAATTTTAAATAATATATTATTTTAATGAGTACTAAGTAAAACGGAACTCATAGTTGTCAAATCTAACTGCGCTCAAGTTTGTAACCACGAGTGTCATTGCAAAGTAGTTTTGTTTTGCAGTTTCATAAGCATAAAATACATAATTTACCGTGAATTATTATTTTTATAAATTTTCGTAGTTTTTGTTTAAACAACACAAATTTAATATTAATTACAAATAACCGTTCCATTGTATTAGAACTTTTCGAAGAAAGGTACGGTATTATTATCGGTCGTAAGGTGGGAGTGTCTGATTAAAATCAATTTTTTTTTACTTATTGTGTAATGAGCGATATGAAAATACCGTTCCTTAAATTGTGGTATCCTTATAAATTGGTTTGCTTGGCATTTCTCCTGCTACCACCCCATTCGGTCGCCTTAAAGCGAATGTCTGTGCCACAAACGGCAACTGAGCCTCGAACAGTTTAGCGACCAGTGTCCTAACATAGCTCCTAGAGCTTACCTAACAGCGTGAGCAGACTAAGCGCGGTGCCATACACCACCGGCTTACGTGTCCCAACCGTTCACTTGTCATATATTTACTAAAATGGATAGGCGCACCCCATCAATTTCTAAAAATATATATAACATCCATAATAAAATTTATCTCGTCTATTGGCTGGTGGTCAGCCATACTCAGAGTTAGCTTCCCACGGCAATGCGGTAAGAGTCTTTTCTTTAAGCAAACTACGGATGTCGATTGAACAAAGCAACCGCATTTAGAAACTCCCACACGGTCAATGCCAATGCGGTTCTCGCCAAATTGACTCGCCGCTTGTGGTGGCCAATGTTCTCGACCTTTAAGTTCCAGGGTGGCCTGGTCTCTGGCCCGCCCAAGAGCAGGGCAATCAAACATCACGTGTTCGTTTGACTGGACCTTCCCCCAGATGCACAGCTCATCAGCCGCCAGGCGGAACCGAAACAGATATTGGTTTAAATTAACATGGTTGGTGAGCACCCGGGCACCCGTTGTCCTTAAAAAGGAACTCGAGGCATAGCATCCTCCCAAATCCTGTATAAACTTATACAAGGATCTTCCCTTAGTCGTGCTGTCCCACTCCAGCTGCCATGCTTCCATCGCGAGGCTCTGCAGCCTCTTCCGCAGGCGGGAGATGGGCAACTGAACAAAATTCAGATCCAGTGCATTGTGATCACCGTTCCGCTCCGGTACTGGCCCGGTTCGAAACCGCATCCCAAATACCTCGGCCTCCGGCCTCTTAGCAATCTCCACATGGCTGCTCGAACTTTCACCACTAAAAAGATTAAGAGAGCCTTTCCCAATACGGTGGTAGCCTCGTAGGAAGTTGTTCTAAAAATACCAGTGCATACAATTAAAGCTCTGCGGTGGGCACTCCTTAAATCTTAAATATCCAACCTACGCTTCCAAACGGGCGCCGCGTAAGAGGTCATGCTTTCGAAGACACCTCGGTACACCTTGAACATTTGATGGCCCGATAAACCATAGTCTTTCCGAGCAATCCTCCTATGTTTGTGCATCACTGAGACGGCGTCCGCCGCTATTTGCCTAATGTGGTTGCTAAACAGCAATTTTTCCTTAAACGTGTATATTTAACTATATATTTATAATTGGCAAAAACAGCAATAATTGACAGAGTATCTCAGCCCCAACATCTGAACCTGCTTCGCCAAATTTGTTTTAATTAAAAGTTTATGACTCCTGTGATGTTGCCCTTACGCCCAACATTTTTGAGAGATATCGCAAAAACACAAATTCACTATACATTTATTATGGGGAAATCAATATAAAAGCTTGGTAGTGTCCCCCAGTTCAAACTATTGGACCGAATTCGGCAATTTTTTTTAATGAAATCTTGACTTCTAGATATGTCATCGATGGTTGCCTGCTCCTTTCTGCCTCAACGGATGATATCGCAGAGTTAGTTTTTTATTTATATTTATTTACTTATATATATATCCCTATATGTGTGAAATACTGTATCTCGAAAAACGCCAAAATTACCAGATCAGTTTCAATGGAATTTAGATATGCTGTAGTAATGTATCTGATGTGTATATGAACATTTGATATAGATTGGTTGAGTCATTGTTGAGTTACGCTCAATTTAAGGTGGCAAAAATTTGAGTGCAAGTTAGTAAATACGTAACTTCATATTACATATTTTCAAATATTGAAAATTTGGTCTTCTTGCGTTAAACTGTGCAAGATTTTTAAAATTATTTTTATTCTCCTTACGTTGTTATTTTTAAAAGCCATATTAATTACTTTGACGTGATTAGCGTCTGCCGATCCCACATTATTTTTATAGAATCTAATTTGCAGTGATACACTGTAACTCTCAAAATTTCAATTAGAGCTTGCTTTGCTTTTTAATCTACAATATGCTTTTGTTATCTCGATATTTGTTCTCGTATGAGGTAGGCCGTAACTAATTTGTCTACAGTAAATAATCTTAAAAATCCATATTGTACTCTGAAAGCCCATTCCTTATCATCCTCATTTCCTATTATTTTGTTGGTATCAACTCTTTTTATTTTAATGTAAAATTCATCGTAATTGAATTTTCTGATTTTTTTGATTGATTTACATTTCTCTTTTTAGTTTATTTTATTTTTCTTATATAAAATTCATTTCTCAGTGTTTTTTTTTCACTACTATTTCCACGGTAAAGTTTTAAATTAAAATTCCCAGTACAACTATACAAAAAACACACAGACATCTTATTACATAAAATAAAAGATAAATGATTGTGCAATTAAAAATATTATTTGTCATAGATACTGCAAACCAAAAAATAAAAATGAGAAAAATTACTTGTTTATGGTTCGTAAATAACAACCACTCAAATAACCATCTGCGAGGAATCATTCGACTAGCAATTTTTGGTTTCCACTGCTGATGTACTTTCGGGTAATCGAAAAAAGTCTTTAGAAAGACTCCCGTCATAACTGGGTCAAATCATGTTGTACTATGTATATAAACCTACTTATATACGTATTTAGGTCGTTAACAGCTCATCTAATCGATTTATTTGCTGATTCTGTATTGTATTTAAAAATAATTAAAGTTTATATTAGAGTACTTCAACTTTGTCTTACTGTAAACGAATAACTCGTAATATAAAAAATAAAACTTTCCTAGACTATGTTTTCTCATGAATACACCAGCCGATGCATTTGCTCATTTAAAGTTGAAGGAAAGCATTTAGCCCGTCATTAATATGTCAAAGTGTCGTCTCTTATCATTTTTATACCAATTTTCACGATAACCCCGGTTTTTTATAAAAAATAACTACATTGTTTATACTCCAACTTTCTCTTTTAGTATATATTGACATCTTGTAATATAAAAAGTTTCACAGATAAAAAAAACGTATCAGTGTCAAACACCAATCGACTCGTAATAAGATGAAAAAAATTTCAAAAGGAAAATTACTCTCATTACATCAGCTATCTTTGTTTAAACTATTGTCATTGTCAGACTTTTTTTTACAAATTACGGAAAAAAGTAATTTTAATTATGCGTTATTTGAAACAAAATAAAATAATAATAAAAAATAAAACCACAAATTCTTATTTTAAAATTCATAAAACTTGAATTATGGGAGTTTTCTGTCCTTTTTGTAATTTTTACACTACTAAAATATCATCAGGAATATAATTTTCTATATCATTACATCTTTTCTTCTCAAAATATATAAAACTGCTCATTATGGCTAGATTGAATAGAAAGAATGAGGCTATAGGAAACTCTTTCAATAGAAAAGAGAAGATATATATATATAGATCTCCATTTAATTAAAAAAATATTCCTTTTTATTTATTATTTTTCTTTAGAAAATTAGATAAAATAGTAAACGTAAAAATAAAAATAAATTTTTTTTTTTTTTTAATTGATATCGTCACATAAGCTTGAAGCTTGTGCGTGGGGTATGAAAATGTAGCGTATGAAAAATGCCGTACCCATCCGGGATTCGAACCCAGGACCTTCGGATGAAAGACCGAGACGCTATCACTCGGGCCACGGAGGCCGGCTTATATTAAATATCAGCTGTAAAAGTGCGTTTTTTTATAACCCGTTTATTTTTTTGTGAAACGAAAGCTGGTACGCCTAGTTTGCTTTCTGGATTTTGTGAGGAAATTATAATATTTGTAAAGTTCTAATTGTATGTACATTTTTATTCTCTAATTAGCGGATTAGCCGAACTAACCTATAGGCTAGTAAATTTTAAATATGAATCAGCTTCCAGCTGGTTCGGGCGACGAAGGAACGACATCTCCTGGACTTTGCGTAACAACTAGAAAACGCGCACTGTCGGTTTGTTTAGACAGGGATCCAAAGAGATCATTTCGGAGAAAGTTAATTAGAGACAATATTATCTACAGTCTTGCTGATGCCTCAGAAAATGACTCTGAAAATTATATCACCGACTCGCAGCCGTATCGCCTTCCGTAACAAACAATACGGTGCTTCGGAAATAACAAGCACCACAATACCCCAAAAGTACTCTTACTGAATTGCCATTATCGAATAGTTTCAATAATCTTTCAGTGGAGGATATCATCGTTGATGTAACTTAAAAGAAAACTTTCAAATCTCCGCCGATAGTGCTCTGTGGTATCATGGATGTCATGCTGTTATACGTCCTTCTTGAAACAGCTGTAGACAAGAACGATTTCTACTTAAATGTTATAGGTTTGATATAGAGCACGCGTACTTTCTAAGAACATTGAGGTATATGAAAATAATTAGTTTGGTTCGCCAACATAATCTCAATGGACACACGTTAACATGGAAAGACGAATAGACTTTACGACTAGTGCTCAGAAAACTGGATCACTCGGTTTAGTGGTTACCTATAGAGACGAGATTGAAGATCACCGGTACAGAATCCGTAGTGTAATTAACGTCAGACATATGATGACAAAAGAACCGACATCAATGTATTTTACTAACCTTGATCCTCAGGATAACAACAAGAAGATATTTAAATTGAAATATGTTGCTAACTAATATGTAACTTTTGAACCTGCAAGAAAATCTCCAGGTCTAGTACAATTTATGTGCTGACAGCACTATGCTCGTAGAAAATATAACTGTATGCGACCATATCGCTTTCAAGTGAGTCGAAGGGCACAGTGTTGCGGACAGTCCAAGGAAGGACAGACGTGAATGAACGCACTCTGTCAGTTAAATCATCCCGCTATGTACAAGTGTTGCAGAGTGTACACAGAAATTCTAGAAAGGAAACAGAGACAACGGATTCAGCAATACTCAGAACTACTACTACTCTGCTTGAATCTGGAGGCAAAGAGACGGCGTTCTTTAACTCGGGCAAAAGAAATTTTCCCGCACTGGGAAGGACAGATAACCTTACTGATTCTAATTACCTCCAGCGAACCTGCTCTGCGTTGAGGAGTGTGGTTGCGGAAATGCCGAGGGAAAAATAGAAAAAACTAACCGCTAACTTGGAGTTTCTCGTTCAGAAAATGGGGAACCATATTGGGTTACTGACAGCTACTCCAAACTTTTCCAAACTTTGCTGATTGACAGGTTTTTCAAGATTACCACATGGAACATGAACGATCATGCTGGGCGAAGGGAGGGATTAGAGGCTCTGATCTTTAAATGTGATCCTGATCTCAGAAACCCATTTCATTGATCACAACTACTTTCGGCTTAGAGGTTATTTTGTGTATATGACGAACCACCTAGATGGCAGGGCACATAAGTACCAGGGTATACAAGTTCACTAAGATATCACCAACTTCCGGAATTCAGTAGAGAAAATATTCAAGGAACCAAAATTGAACTTCTGGATTGATTGGAACTTATCAAGTTTTCAGTGATCTACTTCCCCCTTCGGCATTTTATTATAAAGTTATTATTCACTAAGTTCTTTGAGATTCTGGGCTCCTGTTTTGTATCGGGGAGTGACTGGAACACGAAGCATGTACATTGGGGTTCGAGACTTTGAAGTATTCGTCGGATAATATTAAAGAGCTGGTTTGTCGAACTGTATCTCAATTTAATCACTGGATTGTAACCTGTGGAATGGCCATCAGATCCAAGAAAGGGACCGGACTTACTTGATTTTTATGTGACCCGAATGGAATCTACATCTCTTATACGGATCGGTGCGGTACCTTGGCCTACACTTGGGGTATCACCTGATTGAAAGGGGCACGTGAAAAGAGGAAACAACTTAACCATCAAGTGTAGGAACTAAACTGGTTGCTGGGCAGAAACTCTGGAAGTCTTGGTGATTGCAGACGTGAAACCGATAGACTTGGTTGCGTCTGAGAAGCAGCAGCGGTATGTTGCTAAGAAGTCCGGTGAGTTGACTTCGGATAAAGTTCGAGAAATGGAACATGGCAATGCCTTGTGTCAGGCCAGATGGTGGGCGTTATACGGATAATTTCTCTCCAAATGTTTTTGGTTTGCGGGACGCCTCATGCGTGAATCCTAATAAATATGTGACGCAGTTTCTTTCCGGCCATGGTGCTGGAATATGTCAAAAGCCGAGCTTTCGATGATGACCTCCGGTAAAGCCTATAAGGGCTTGGAACGGAGATGGTAGCGTGTCTTCCCTACGGGATTAGGATGGTAAATTCAAAGTTACCGTTAACAAATAAACTGTTGATTTACAGAGCTATCCTTAAACTTATCTGGATGTACGGAATCCAGACATGGGATACGAAAAGAAACAGCAATATGTAGATAATTCAAAGATTCCAAAACAAATTGGTGAGGAATATAAGAAGGATGTTTTTTAGGTGTAGAGAAATTCATGACTATCTAGGATTACCTTCTGTTTACCAAAAGATCCAAAAAATTATTTCGTGGTACAAACATAGCTTAGATAAATATGTAAATTATCTGGCAGTAAAACTATTGTACACTATTGTTCTGGCAGTAACTATTGTAAAACTATTGTCGCTTGACAGCAAGCGACTAAAGTTCATGCTATGGCCTGGAAAGTAGAGCCAGAGGAGTGATCTCCAGAAGGAACCTAGGAGTGGGGATCCAGGATAACTTTGTCAATGTGTACTGAACATTATTTTGGCAGTCTACGAATAACAGCTGTTTCTACCACTTACACAAGTGCTTTTCATATATATGAGGGGGTTGAACCTCTGTAAGCTTTAATGAGGGGCTTCGTCGGAGACCTCTTTTCACGTGATTATAATGAATCAAATCTACTTATGGTCTCTTATGAGATATCGATTGTAAATGCTAATGCTAATAGATGTACAAAAAAAAATTATAATTCTCGGAGAAGATAAATTTTATGCTTCATGTAAACTCGGAGAAATATTTAGCAAAATAGATAATATTTCAGTTTTACCTACATTTGTTCTTTTTTAGTTTTGGTTTCAAATTCCTAAAACCCATAGAACATTTAAATGAAATAACTTTAATGAAACACGTAATTAAAGAATGATAATTTAAAAAAAAAAAAAAATTTTCTATGGGAAGAAAAACACAGTATAAACAGTTTAACTAACATAAGTTATTGTGTTTGAGTTAATATTTTCATCTCTTTTGTCTGGATAATAAAATCAAAATGTTCGTTACAGCGTTCATTATGACGTAGAATAAGTCACCCTAAGAGTTATAGAGATATCGACATAAAACTTGTGCACGAGTAAATGACGCGGTAAACCATCAGTTGATAAATTACTCTCTACGGGCTAAAATATAGCATCGATTCTCATAATATTGGTACTGATATGTTTGACAGTTTAAGGATTATTAAACTGATAAAATATTCACGTCAGATGTGTCATTTCAAAATACTGATACTGAGCACTAACAAACGAGTTCAGTTAAAATGTTTTTCTCTATGTTTTATGAGTGGATATTTTGTTAATCGTGAAAAGATCTCATTTCTTACATAAAAGAAACGCATGCGCCTATAAGTACATACTAAGTTATCCGGTAAGAAACCCTGATCAATGTTAATGGAATTAATGAAATAAAAGTATCATTTTATGTAATACAATTTTCCATAAACATGAATAATTTTCAAATAAATTTAATTTTTCTTAACTACGTAAACTTCTGTGACATGCAGGTCGCATTTTTTATGTGACGCACTTCATGTATTCTGATTTATATTTCCTTGCTATTAACATGACATCTGCTAATTTTCTTCGGCAGGGATGTGGTGGAAGCAAGTTTCCGTTGTCAAGCAATCGCTGCGCAGGCAAAATACTTGATCTTTTTAAATTCCTAACGCGATATAATGCTAATGTTACACACAGTTTCCGGTAATTCTCTCAGCGACTACGCGTTAGATACATCTCTCTTTAACGTTTTATTATATCTTTAAGTTTAAACTTTATCTTTAAAATTTTCTCCTGCTATTGTAAAACGTAGTGTTTACCTCAATAAACAATTAAGTATTAAATATCACATCGATTCTCAAAAACTTAATTTCTGTCATTGTCTCATCAAAACCTTAAATATATATAGATATGTAGAGAAGTACTTCCTTTAAATTCACCAGAGAATGATTTCCGGTATCCCAGGAAGAAGTAGCAATTCTGACTTCGCTAATACAGAAGATAATTTTCTCTCTGGTTAAACCTTCCACAATTAATAACGATCAAGAATCGATAATTCGGTTTTGTATAATAATTTCTACTTTATTGAACATCCCAACCCCGGAGGGGAAGACGCCCGCCTAGTGACGTTCCGGTCACCACCCTCTCTCCGTTCTTAACCCTATTGGGCTTTAACGGGAGTCGTCTATCGCCCTCTGACTTTTTACATGTCATAGTAATAAGCCTAGCCTCGTTGGGATGCCACCGATGTAAATGACTCGGTAAACATTTGCATCGGTGATTTATTAACTCAGCTTCTGCCTTCACTGTAGGCCTCGTGCAGACATCTTCAATGCTCTTTATCCTATCCTTCTGAACTAATTAACCGAGTTCGCGGAAGCACGAACCCTTTTTATTGCAACTTTGTTGTATAGCTTAATTTGTTAACCCCAGTATAAAATTAGCGAGGTCTACTGTTAGCAGAACTACTAAATGGTTTGTACAGCCAATAAAAGGGACATGAAATGAAAACAATATTGTTATGTAAACTTAGAATGCTGCTGCAATAGTAAATTAGTCTCGGAAAAGAAGAGTACGGAAAGAACTTCACTTTTCACGTTTCTTATTATACTTCTCCGAAACATGTTGTTTTTGACTACAGCCAATTTATTTTTGCTTAACCACATTCAAGGTAACTTGTCATCAGTATAGTAACGACTCAAATAAACATACAAAGGGTGTTTTTAAAGTAAGATCCGATGGTTTTCAAGTATGCCGAAAGATCTAGAGCTTATCTAAAAGTATTAATTGTTAATATTATTTAATTAATTATAAATATTTATCTTTCTTATTAGAGAAGACGTTGAATTTTAAGCCCTCTACAAATGCCAAGCATTGTTCAAAGCAGAAAGGGATACATCTCTCCCACTCTTATTTTATTGATAGGATTCATATGAGAAATGAACTTTAAGATAAAAGAGGGACTCCTTAAAGTAAATTTATCTCAGAGCAATGTTTACTATCCCTGTAATGAACAAAGTGATTGTATCACTTATAAGGCTGTTCTTTATCTTCACTTCTGGAGTTTGAAAAGCAGAATGCCGATAAGCTGCAGTATAATGGCAAGTAAAGGCTAGAAAAATGCAGATGAATTCAACCGTAAAGATATTTTTCGACTCGGCGAATGGAAAAGCATTGGAAAACCAATTCACTCCTCATTTTCTGAAGAAAGCTTGATGTGGGATAGTTTTTATTCTTGGCAGTGGTAATATTTTTTTTCGTGAGTGATTTATGGCGGACTTATATCAAATTGCCCACAATCACAAGGATCGTAATGCTCAACATACATGCAAATTTTGAGCGTATTTTAAAGTTATTAAATTTTTCAATTAGGAGATGATTTACTGTTTTTTTTTTTTGTTTTTTTTATGGCAGTTTTGTAAAATTTTGTACAACACAGAAATGTATAAAAAGAAACCGATGTTTATCCCCAAAACATTAACTTAAAAATGATGTAGATTCAATATTTCCCGTCGTTAAATGAATACAAATATCTTACTTTTTCTTTCAACAATACATTGTTTTAAACTTTGAACTCGTTAAATAATTTTCATTATTAAAAAATCCAGTGATAATATAAAACTACATTTTTATTATACTTTATTTTTTTATATACGCAGAATTAAATATTTTATTTTAATGTTAAATGTTCACGTTGAAATAAATATGTATGAGGGATACGACAGAATTGCCAGTCCTTTTCCATTTTAGTTATAGTTATGGTACGGTGTAAATACTCCCATGAATTAAGCTTACTCTTAATATAATCTGTAAACTTTACCCATCAGGGCTTACGAGAGTAAATGTGTTGTAAAGGAGGGAAAATGGTCTCATTTGTACGCTATTACAAATGTAATACGAATATATAATAATAATGAACTATGAAAAAGGAGATTGTGTGTTAAAATAAATTACAACAACAGTTGAGTAACACGTAGGATATACAAGAAATACCGTTTAACAAGATTAGTTAAAAAATTACTTGTAATAAAACATTAATCCCCGTGAAATTTATCATGTATGTTTTTATAAAGATATTTAAAGAAATATTTTCGTAAGGGAATAATATTTATATAAATAAGATGTTATTTTTTTTAAATGTTTACAAATCACTCAAGATGTCTGTTTTAAGTTGTAAAAAAAGTATACTTTCAGTTACCATTAAAACAGAAAGTAAAACAAAAAAAGAAAAAAATATATAAAAAGCAATAAGCTCAATCTAAAGCTACGTTAACTCACATGGCGGTTTAGATAATATCATAGGTTTTATCGGGTGTAAAAATATATGCACATAAATACTTGCTAATCTAACTGTAACGGTCTGTCACACACAACGAATTATTAAATATAAATTATACCCCAATCTATCAAACTACCGTTTCCCCGGAATAAATAATTAACTATTTTCCTATTGGTTCTATCCAAACTCGCTATCTACTTCAATTCAAACTGTTCATAACCTTCCCACTCTAATCTATTTTCTGCAAATATCTCTGCCAAAGAAAACCCCATAAACAAAAACAAAATTTTCTTCCCTAACACGATGTAACAGATAAGAATATTACGTCTGCCTTGCCTGCATCAATAACATAATTCTAATTATTAAAATCATAAAAGCCTATACAAGAATCCAAAGTCGAATAAGTAAAGAAATTCTTATGAATACGTTATACGTTCTCTAATATTTAAAATGAATTATAATTACGAGTGATATTTATAAAACTCATCAGCACAAGTAAACATTTTCAAAATCGTATTTAGAAACTATTACCATGACAACTGTAATAATTGACAATTTTGCAAAGTAGAATTTTCTGGTAAGCCTAGCCAACGTGCTTACAGAGTATTTACAGAATATATTTGTTAGTATGTGTTTATAAAGGTCTCTCTTTTAAATTACATTAATTTTTAACCATTCGTGTTTTTATTTTACAATATTATTTGTAAATTACGTTTACAAACAAATAAGAGGAAAACAAGGATAATGAATTTTACTGAAAGGAAGATAATAAGGAATTAATATTACGATGGGAAAATAAAATATACCATAAATTATAGAATTTTTCTATCTAATTAGTAAAATTTCAAGAGCTGAAATAAATAACACAGGCTGATAAAGAAACTAAAATAACTGAAGCAAAAAGGATGACGGCTATTATTCAACATAGATCTAAGAATAATATATGTCGCTAGGAGATGATAAAAACGGAGATTTGATCAAATCCATTAACTGTTTTAGTGAAAAGATGAAATAATATTGTTTAGATATTAAAAAAGTATTTATTTGGTAAACCACGCATTATTAAATGTAGAGTAGGTAATACAACAATAGTCATTGAAACACAAATTATTTATTCGAAACTAATTGAAAAAAAAAACTATGAAAAAACTTATAACTTAATTACTAGGTTAAGTTAAGTAATTAAGTTACCGGGTCCGCCCACATTCAAGAGTAGAGAGGTCGGGACTCTCCGATGATGGCGTAAAGAACCCTTAAGGTATGAGTGGGTCGCGAAGTGAAGGATGTGCGAAACGTACATCTGGGTCTGTTAGATTAGGGACAGGATGGGTAGCTTCTTAGAGGAAGGGCATAGCGGCTATCCGGAAGAGGATTGTCGGTGTGTCCTAATGAAGCTGGGGAGACTCCGGTGGAAAGCCCCAGAAGCAACTCCGTGACTCGCTTCCTTTAGGGTAAAGCGGACAGAAAGTCAAATTTTTGAGGCCCTCCTTTCTTAAGGGGTGAATGTCAGAGATGATTTTAAAATACAACACTAATTAGTATTCATATTTAGAAAACGGTCGATGTGTATCGACAATATGTATAGATTTTACAATGCGCATAATTTTTCCATTATCAGAAAATTACGTCGATTGAGGGTAGAATAAAAACAGGTATGTCGATAACAGAAGCGCGAAAAGAATTCAATTATTCAGTATAATCAATAAATTGATGTTATAAGGTAATATTTATTCAGTCAATCAAACCTAAATGCAATTTAAAGGGTGCAGTTGCTCTCAAGAGGATCGAATTTCCTGATCAAATAAAAACAAAAAACTATTCAATCGATCCGGTCCAAAATTATTTTAACTTATAAAGTGGAAACGGTGAAGGAATAACGAAATCTAAAATAGTACTACCACTCGGGTATCAAATTAATATAAATAATTTGTCTGTAAAATCGTTATTTATGTCTTCGAATCACATTGTCTATTTACAAAACCCAACGTGAATCATATTGATGCTCATTAAGTTGAGAGAATTTAAAAAAGAAAATATAAAAAAAACCATATATGTATTCTAATTTAAGATACAATTTTTCTACATATTTTAAAATGTGTTTTAATACGCTCTAAGATAGATGAATAAGCTTTGTACGCTACATATGCTATTATTTTAAAAGAAGTCGTTACGACTTAGATTAATGTTTGTGCGTAAGCTTCAGGCTAGTTATTACTTAAAAGGTTTTACAGGATATAACGAGCTAAAAGGAGAAAAAAAAGAAATAAAATGTAAAACTCTTTAAATGTTTTAAAGTATCAGACACCATTACTTAAATGAAACGATGGTTGTGTAAAAGAAAGCATCAACTTTTTCTTACGGAACATTATTATATACTTAATGGAATAAGGTCTATAACGAATATTATTTTTATTTAATTTTTATCTCCAATATTTTGTAAAGAATTATTATTTCAAATTATAATTTAAAACAAATATTTTATGAACTCATTTTCTAATAATATTTCGACAATTTGTTTTTTAATTGTTTTCAATTCATAATTTAATAATTAAATTTTGTAGTAGATCTTTTCTTAAATGCAGTACAAAATTAGCGAGGTTTTTTTATTAACTACTGGTAATAAGGTGGGTAGCTTTTTAACTTAAATTTAATTTAGTTTCTATTTTATAACTGTATGACGAAACGGTATAATTATATACAATTATTGATCGATGATATTGATTGATAATTATATTATCTATAAGGATAATTATACGCAACAATTTTGAAAGAATATATATTTTAAACGTTTTATTGACATCTGAAGCCAAGGAAACCATTAAAATAAAATTTTTCATAAGAAATTTTATTCTGTTTTTTTTTTATTAAAAAAAATTATTTTTATAATATATAATACACGATTTTTTAATAAAATTGTAAAATATTTTTCATCATTACTGACGAGAAAATTTACATATGAAATGAAAAAAAAACACTACTATTTTTATCCAAGACGATATTATTATTTAAATGTATAATTTAAACATTTTCTTCATCAAATTTGTAATGTTATTGATACAATAATTATACTAAACATTAATATTATAATTACTTGAGGAAGAAAATTAATTTTTTTTTGAGGCAAAAAGTATGTGATCCTAATATAACATTTCACACTGAATTCAAATATGTAAATAAATTTTACCTATCACAATGTCTTTTTTTTTGTGTTACGTAAATAAACTTTGAAAGAAATTTAAGAATTTACCCGTACGCAGGGCACTAATCGTTTTGTCCAAAACGGAGCGGTAGTTTTTGTTTTCTTTTTGTATTTGGTATCTGGAACATTCCTCTTTAGCGTCCAATAATAATCTGCGAGGATTTTTGTACTATACTGTCGCTGATAGACCTGTTAACCAACACTAAGATGTGCCGGTAGAATCGGTCCTCGTACTGAGGGCGCCGAAGTTGTCCAGATAGAAATCCAGGTGTGAATCGAAGAAATTAATTTTTATTGTCATATTACATCCATATGTTTGTATAACTATAATAATTTATCATAATGCCACGGTAGTCGGGGGATTTATAACTTGCTAAAACGATTAGCACCACACTTTTAAATGATCTCCCTGCTGACTCTTTTACTTGGCTTAACAATTTTTTGAATTGTCCATTTATAATCAAAGATATTTTTAGAGAACCCACAAAAATTCCTTCCTTGATTATAATTAACGTCAGTAACACGAAGAAATATTTTTTCAAATAATGAAATCCAGAACCGTTTCTATCCACTGCCTGAAGAGGGATTTTGAAAATCCGTAATTTTATACGGATTAAAGGTAAAGAATCATTTCCGAGTCAACTAGTTCTAGTAGGTGATGTACAAAATATCTTTCTATCGAGGCATAAGCGCTTCACTACTTGGTCATTCTTTCCTGATATAATGATTTGTCTTGTTCCTATTGCCCTATTCGTATGAAAAGGAATAAAATTTAGTATTACCGAGCTGCAAACCTATTAATAACGCAATAACTTTAAAATTGCAAAATATAATTCAACGTTATTTGTACTGATTTTTTTCTAATAGGATTTTCCTATTGTCATATTTTCTCTAATGTTAGTTGAATAAGTCTACGGCACACAAGAAAATCTGTTGCCGTTATGCAAAACAATAGTTTTTAAATTAATTTTCAAACTTCAATGTACAGTTTCCATTGTGTAGAGTTATATTCAAGATGAAATGCATCGGTGACATCACAAATATTGTTGCAGTACACTATTATATTTTCTTCAAAATATGAGTCTTGAAACTTTTCCTAAGGATTACGAAAGAAACACACTTTAGTGTCAGTATCGAGAAGATACTAGTACATCAGTAGTGTCAGTAAAGTAAGCTAGTGTTAGTATGGAGAGGCTCAACCCATCCGATTGGTTTAGTGGTGAACGCGTCTTCCCAAATCAGCTGATTTGTAAGTCGAGAGTTCCAGCGTTCAAGTCCTAGTAAAGCCAGTTATTTTTACACGGATTTGAATAGTAGATCGTGGATAAAGTGTTCTTTGGTGGTTGGGTTTCAATTACCCAAACATCTCAGGTATGGTCGAACTGAGACTGTACAAGACTGCACTTCATTTACACTGACACATATCATCCTCATTCATCCTCTGAAGTATTATCTGAACGGTAATTACAGGAGGCTAAAAAGGAAAAAGAAAGAAAGTATAGAAAGGCTCGACTTGTTTCTTCGACAAGTTCCACGACGTAGCTCCAAAGCGGGTCGTTTAATTCACCACGATTTATCAGATGCGGTTCACGAGAGATATTTTTCCAGTTCATTTTCGAGTTGATCTTTTATTTTATTCAGTATTATTCTTGAGAGTATTTTATATGGGCAATCTAATAGTGAAATTCCTCAGTAGTTTTCAGGGTTGGTTTTGTCCCTTTTCTTGTGTACTGGGTTAAACCTCAAACATTAATCGAGTGTTTTTATTTTTAGATAAACTGTAAATATTAATAAAAAAAAAGTGTGGAAAATGTAAATTAATGATTAAAGCTTTAATGCCTGTTTCTATCCGGTATGGGAGAGAAAATAGCGCTCCTTGGAAGCAATCTGATTTAGAAGGTTAAATAACGTTTTTTTTACATAATTTTTTTAACAAAATTCTCCAAGAAAATTTGAAGTTAGCATTTTGGTTTTTGCAATTTTTCTGAGCTTTAAGACTGTATCATTCAGTTTAATATAATTAACATATGTATTCTTGAAAATATCGAAAATAATCAATTCTTAAATAACGAACGTTTTAGAAAATAAAATGTAATTCACTACATAGTTGTTTGAATTATCACTTTTTATTTTTTGATATTTTAAATTCAAAATAATCTTTTTACAATAATTATAAGATATTGCTTACGTTGAAATTTTCAGTAACATTCCAATGTTCATATTTGTAGATGAACATTTTATCAAACATTGAATTAGTATATTTTAAAGAAACGTTTTATTTTATTATAACGACACAGGGACTTTACAATCTGTTCATAGAACAATAAGTAAATAAGATGTATTTGAATTAATATTGAGTTCCCACAGACCCAGCGGCTTGTGACTTAATAATGGAATAGAAGACCATAAAGTCACCTAATTTAAGCGATAAGGCAAACCAAGAATATCATTCCTCAGCAATCTCGAAAAATCACTGATCGTGTTATCTAACAAATTGACGCCAAATAATTCGGGTGCCGATCCAAACGATTTTGATACCGTAGGCTGACCATTAGTTTAACTAGTCATGCATCAAAAATCTTAACTAGAATTCTATACAGAAGAATTGAGAGGAGAGTGGAGGAAGTGTTAGGAGAAGACCAATTTGGTTTCAGGAAAAGTATAGGGACAAGGGAAGCAATTTTAGGCCTCAGATTAATAGTAGAAGGAAGATTAAAGAAAAATAAACCAACATACTTGGCGTTTATAGACCTAGAAAAGGCATTCGATAACGTAGACTGGAATAAAATGTTCAGCATTTTAAAAAAATTAGGGTTCAAATACAGAGATAGAAGAACAATTGCTAACATGTACAGGAACCAAACAGCAACAGTAGCAATTGAAGAACATAAGAAAGAAGCCATAATAAGAAAGGGAGTCCGACAAGGATGTTCTCTATCTCCGTTACTTTTTAATCTTTACATGGAACTAGCAGTTAATGATGTTAAAGAACAATTTAGATTCGGAGTAACAGTACAAGGTGAAAAGATAAAGATGCTACGATTTGCTGATGATATAGTAATTCTAGCCGAGAATAAAAAGGATTTAGAAGAAACAATGAACGGCATAGATGAAGTCCTACGCAAGAACTATCGCATGAAAATAAACAAGAACAAAACAAAAGTAATGAAATGTAGTAGAAATAACAAAGATGGACCGCTGAATGTGAAAATAGGAGGAGAAAAGATTATGGAGGTAGAAGAATTTTGTTATTTGGGAAGTAGAATTACTAAAGATGGGCGAAGCAGGAGCGATATAAAATGCCGAATAGCACAAGCTAAACGAGCCTTCAGTAAGAAATATAAGTTGTTTACATCAAAAATGAATTTAAATGTCAGGAAAAGATTTTTGAAAGTGTATGTTTGGAGTGTCGCTTTATATGGAAGTGAAACTTGGACGATCGGAGTATCTGAGAAGAAAAGGTTAGAAGCTTTTGAAATGTGGTGCTATAGGAGAATGTTAAAAATCAGATGGGTGGATAAAGTGACAAATGAGGAGGTATTGCGGCAAATAGATCAAGAAAGAAGCATTTGGAAAAATATAGTTAAAAGAAGAGACAGACTTATAGGCCACATACTAAGGCATCCTGGAATAGTCGCTTTAATTTTGGAAGGACAGGTAGAAGGGAAATATTGTGTAGGCAGGCCACGTTTGGAATATGTAAAACAAATTGTTAGGGATGTAGGATGTAGAGGGTATACTGAAATGAAACGACTAGCACTAGATAGGGAATCTTGGAGAGCTGCATCAAACCAGTCAAATGACTGAAGACAAAAAAAAAAAAGGCTGACCAGAGAAATTTCCTGCCGAACGGTTCGCAACTTAAGGTCATTATATATTAGGCTATCACTTATTTACCTAAGTATATTGAGCATTTTCAGCAGTGTTTTTGTTTGAAACCGTTCAAGTATGTCAATACTGGAGTTGCACGCTGTACCCCACAATTCAAGTCCAAGTAGGCTTCAAAACGGATTTGTAAATCAATAATTTACTTTCGGCTGAAAGCTGAGATTCGTTCTACTAGCCAGTACATGTTTTTAAACTTGATATCCAGCTGTTTGGATCTCAAGCAAAATAATTTTTATTTTTTTATTTTTTCAAACAAAATCATTATTAACGATAATGAAAACAATTAATTTTAGATGAATTTTAAACGAGTTATTTTACGACGTACCTTTTTCATAAACGTGGCTTTATTCATAATTTTTAGTGATAATTTGGCTTTTGTTTGTTGTGTTGTAACGGAATAGACACCAAATCAAACCTCAATTATAAAGGTACCATTTTTATTATAAACTGTTTTTATACCCGAGATGTATTTTCAAATAAATTACAGTTTACGGTTAAAATTATTATTTTTTTAAGTTTGTTATTTCAGAACATTTATTTCGGTCAATTTTACCTTCATTGTAACCAAGAAAAACATGCAAATTTTAATATCAAATAAAAAAAAAAATGTATAAGCTTTCGAGAGATTATGACTATATACGCATATTTACATTATATTAAACATTGCTATGAGAAACTACGTCGTTTAATGAAACGGTATTTAAATGTTCTGTAATTCACATCTGAGAACGTTTCTCGTGATTTCAATTTTTTAGTTTATGTGTTAATTAAACTTCAAAAAATAACATTTAAATCTTAATTAAGCAAAACAACACATTTCCATTCGCGGGAATTTATTGCTAATACTACTATTAAATTTAGTTAACAAATTAAAAATACATAATTAAATAAGTAATATAAAAAAAAAACACATATATTTTTACTGTAAAAATAAAATAATGAAAAGTAAATAATATTTATTTACGTAAAGCAAATTTCGTTCAGTAAAATAACAATAAAATATTTTACGTAAATAAAAAAGAATTAACTATATTATTAAAATATTGCTGAGAGGTCACTTCAGTAAACGTAAGGGTTACGTTTCCCTTTGGATTTATATATATATATATATATAAATTATACTGTTCAGCATTATTTGTTTTGTACTAACAGTGCTTTGAGTACATTGATGTACGAACCTCAATAAAGGTATTGGAAGGTTGATTAACGTTACTTGTTAGATGCCACAATCTCCACCCTTTTGATAACGTTTCATCAAGCAAACAATCAAATGCGTCCTCATTTTCCCGTAAACCACATGTTTCTAATTTAGTTTTCATTAATAATTATTTATTTATAGGATAGTACCATCAGTTTTTCAGCGGTAATTCAAAACAAGGTACATCGGGAACGGCTAATTTATAAATTCTGGTTCAATAAAATAATTTATTAACTACTTTCAAAAAAAAAAACCTCTGTGGTAATAATAAAGTAAATAAAATTAATGGTAAAACAATTTTTCATTAAATTTTTATTTTAGAAATTAGAATTAGATAAAAAATAACTACATTTTATCGGTATATTAAAGGTAGAAATTTTTAACCTTTAATTTAGCAGAAATTTCAAAAAGTCGAAATCTTTTTAAATATGAGCACATTTAAAAAACCCAAATTAAGAGAAAGCAAGCCTTCGAAAAAAATTCTTTAATGAAAATCTGTCTTAATTAGAATAATTAATAATAGAATAATAATAATTAATAGAATAAAATGATTAATGTATTGCTTTTCTAATTAGAAAAGCAAAAAGAAACTTCACCAAAGAAACGTAAAGATGCTAAGGTAAGACTTTCTAGAGTACATGAGTAAGCTTTATTTGTTTAAAATTAATTTCAAATTTTTCTTAAACTAACATCGGGTTTGTATGTCAATAGAATAAAATAATGCAACAATAAAAATCGAGGACGACAAGATAAATGAAAAATTTATTCAAATCATTCGCGTAATAAAGGTTTAAAAAATATACAACTTACCTGGTAAGTTGTTTTGGAAAAACAAGTATTGGAACTTTCAGAAAGACTTGGAACACAAGTAAAACAAAATTGAAAACGTATGATATAGCGATTTAGTTATTTCTTTTACTGAAGTTTGTTGTAGATTAATCAAGATTAAATAATAAATTACACATTCCTAGTATATCTAAACAAGGGTGAGAAATTTAATACTGTTTTTCCTTCTTCAAAAAGCTTGGGAACATTTCAGTTTATTATCTGCAATATGAAGGTTTTTCATTTTACTATACTGTACTTCCCAAATGCCTGAAATCTAACTTTATTTTATAAAAATAATTTTTAAGTAACATAATGGAGTACGAAGATATACGTATACCATTGCCAAACATAATGAAGCTGGCTTTAATATTGCTGAACTTTTCCGGCACTTATGTACAGTTTAAAGTTAATCTTTTTACTTCAGTAATAACGTTAAAAATAATTATCAATTTACAATCTTACTTCTTGTCTACTTTATTTGTATAATGATATTCTTAAACAACAATAAACTAAAAAAAATTAGGTTGTTTCTTTAAAATAGTAAAAAAAGCTTGTAAAAATTCACCAGAATTAAAACGTGAATTAAGATATACACAAAATTCAGCTTAAAATATTTCTTATGACAGGCAATAATTTAGGTTAGTGGAAAAATGTTGGAATGTTTAAAGAATTTCAAAATTTCTCTTCTCTACTCTTCTTACTATAGTGACAATAGCAAAACCTGTGACCGACTACACAAGGCTTTAATTAGAAAACAAAACTCATAATGAAGAAACATTAAAAGTATCTAGTTGATATGTTCAAATTACAAAAGAAAAAAAAATAGAAAGTCTATTTTAGGCCGAGTAAAGAGATTTGAATGAGTAAGAATGAAACATATGATGATGTGCCATTCCATACCTCCTCATTGGAGACTCATATCTCCTCAATGGTACAGTGCCACTGGTAATACTTTACAGTGAAAAAAAAATACACTGGTAATAATCGAAAAGATACATTTTAAAAAAAGTTCTAAAAAGTAAAAAATTATTACTATTAAATATTTAATTAAAATACAGCATTTTAAAATGGGGGATCAAATTTATAAAATCTCTTCCGGCACGACGGAAGGTGGAGGTAGATTTTACCGGTGTTAAGTAGGGGATAAAAAAAATTCGACCTGAAATAAAGAAAATCTTCAAATTTACTCAATACAATGGTCGCATGTGAAAAAAAGTTTCACGTGTTTAGTATACGATAAGCCCATTCGTCTTAGAATTCCAGAAATATTTTGGTCATTCCTTGCCGTAAGGTTAAAACTCTCAGGCAAGAGTTTTAGGTAATGTTTAGAGGACTAACGACCACTTTAAACCGATTCGATACTGTTGTGCCTATTAAGAGAGGTATGATTTTTTTGTCTTTGAAACCCCATTTCTTCCACCTCCTGGGCCAACGGTTGGTGATGTCAAAAACCTTTACTCAGATACGTTTTCGGCTCTTATACAAAGAATAGTTGGAATTTTAAACGAATTTGATACTTTACTTAATAAAAATATATAGCGATATTTAATTTTTTCGTAAAAGCCCCTCATTTCCAGCCCATGGTCCGATGTTTCCCAACGAACCAGACCGAGATTTCGGGTTTCGGTCGTTATATTTTATGTGTCAATTTGAAAGTGATTGATGCAAAATTACGGCAGTTATCGTGTCCACAAGAAAGTGAAATATATATATATATATATAAATGTATATATAAACTTTTGAACTGACAGTGGTTTAGGGGTCTAGGGGATGAGAAACACGAAGAAATGTTGAAATTTTCCGAAAGTCGAATCATAGTACCCGTTACAATACTATCTACCTAAAAAGCTACAAGCAGCTAACTAAACCAAAGTGTAGTTCCACAAAAAAAAAAAAATAAAACTTCAGGAATTCCAAAAAATATTATTCATGAAACTAATTCTAATTTCATAAATATAGTAATTAAAAAAAATGGATAAAATGTTTACAGATGCTTTTTAGGTTGACGAACTCTTGGTAATTTTTGTTATTTATAATACATAATTTTTTTGAATTATTAGATAATTTTTGGGAAATAACTTGACCAAATATACCGAAAGTAATATTTTAGAAACAGTTTTTTTTTTTTTACCGTACTTTTCATCAAAAAGTAAAAAATCGTACTTTTCATCAAAAAACATTTGTAAAAACATTTAATTGCATATTTAGTTTTAGTAGTAAAGGAGTTTATAAATTCGACCTGTAAATATATATATATATATATTATGTATGATCTTATCTTATTCTTTAACAAAGGAATTGACTTCAGTCAATTTATCGTACTTTATGAACACCCTCTAGTGGTTCTGTTGAAGATTTTTTCACATAACTTAAGTGGAAAACGTTTTACATGAAACATTAAATTCGCTATACAGATTATTATTTGAAGATAATCAAGATCATTAATAATTATTTTTTCGTTATCACTGCTTAGTTCTGGATTTTTATAAAATAATTATGTATTATTTTAAATTTTGATTTTCTAAGCATTTTTGGGCGGTAATTTAACGAAATTAGTTGGAAAATTGGATTAAAAGAAATAATACATATTTCTGCATTCTAGAGGCCTAACTTAATTCTTGAACTTTTACATTGTTTCTTTGCATTTTTTCCTTATTTTACGAAATCCAGTTTGTCCGATTTTATTTTCTTGTGAACGGTTTCCTTCATAACAGAAGAGTTTTTGTTAGAATGTCCTTATTAAACACGAATAAAAAAATGAAAAAGTAAATAAAAATCAAAATAAAACAGTTTAAAAGAAAACCCGTAAAGAACAATACTTATGGAATTCCTTACATTTCACTTTTCTAGAATCGATAACAAATTAAGAGTTTATAATTTGTTTTAACTTTGATGCCGACTCTGAAAATTAAAATATGATTATTTTGTATAAAATTTCCTTTAAGGTGTTAAATATATGTTTATTTTAATCTCGCTAATAATTTTACAATCAAAATTCCAATTTTATGCAACAAATATGTTTGGCTTTAAGGTTTTTTCTTCCCCCCCCCTTCGGTCGGATCCACAACAAAGCAAAGCACAGCCCAGGGGGTTGTCTACTCAAACGGGCCTCCCCGTCCGCCGGCCATTAGTCTGACAGGTCAGCCCGCCCGCTGGCTAGATTTTTTCATTGCCTACCTCTAACCCCTAGGGCGGGGTATCCCGACAATGTCGTTCTTGGAACCCACCCCAGAAATCGGGACTCGGTCTTGACGCCAATGCCTCTGAGAGTACCCTGTGCGGGCACTTACACCGGGTCTCGGTTTTTTTGGCGAAGGAATGAGAGAGTCCCAGTGCCTCATGACTGCCGCCCATCCTTGCAAGCACAGAATGGCAGATCCGCAGGGAGAATGGCGAGGAGTTGGTGGCCTCAACTCCTCGCCACCATCTTCCCTGGCTTTGTGCTGGAGTATCCGTGTCACAAAGTCGGTTATTGCAGAGAACCTCTCTGCTCCTGATAACATAAAGTCTATGATTGTGTCAACTGTAAGGGGCCCAGTCACCGACTCACAGGAGCGGCGTTCAGTAGCCCATGTCCGGCAGTCGAACACGACGTGTTAAGTGTTATTTTTTTTAGGGTTGCAGGCACTGCCCATGACGGTATTAGCCCCGAGTTAAAACTTTCCCATCTTGTTAAAAAATAGCGACCAAGTCAAAAGACCAGTCAAGTCAAACAGACAGTCCTGAAAACTACTTGTCAAAGAAAATTATTAAAACCCCAAAAGAACACAAGATGACAAGGATATGTACGATCCTTGCCACTTAAAAACACACAATCCATTTCTTAAGAAATATTACCAAAACGAATGTAAAGGGACCACAATTCTCAAAAGTATATACTTAAAATAAATTCGTTAGTAGAATGGGAAACTTATATAAACTTTATTCCCTACGTTTTCCTTTAGGCCAACATTTATTTTTCTTTTATTCATTTTTTCCTTTATTCTAGTTTCTCCATTCTCCTGTCAATCTCTACCTCTAAAGACAGGATGTCTTAGGTCTCGGAGATTAAATTTTCATCCATCTCCGATACCACCGATGGCAGCTGGTTGAGAGGAGGTTTTGGGCGATCCAATTGGACCGGGGAGTACTGCATCTAAGGCTAGACTGTATGCACTTCTCGCTGAAAGTTTTGGGGCTGTTTAAGGTATTTATTGTGAATGCTTAATTTATTTTTTTGAATTCAAAATGAGGATGGGTACGAGACTAACGGCAATTTTAAATTTCAAATTAATCTTAAATTGAAGAAAGATTATGCTACCTAAATAGTAGCAATAAGACGTAAGATTATGGCTGAAGTAAAATATTACTACCTAAATGGTATTTTTAGATCCTAAAAACCAACCTGTTAAATGTGAATTAGAGTAATATTTAAAATTTTAACGAATACAGGTCTGAAATGAAAAATTTTCACAAGTTTCAGATAACTATGATTAGAATAAATGAGTAAGAAAGAAAAAAACATTGCTATAGAACGGAACGAAAGAATATTGTAGTCAATTCTCATTCTCTTTAAACATATATATAGAACAGGCAATAAAATATTTGAGATAATCATTTTAGATTGAAGAACAATTCAAGAGAAAAGATCAAGGTATTTGGACTCGCTGATGATAATTCTCTAACGGAAATAAGCGAGACGAATATTAAGTGGATTCTTTGATTAAAACAAAATTGAATTTGAAAAAAAAATGTAATGGAATCCTAGAGGCAGGAAGAATATTTTATATTAGATAAAAGAAATACGTGAACAGAAATCGATGTTTTTGGTTGTTGAGCAGTAAATTACAAAAAATCAACAATGTAATATTATGAGATAGATACAAAGATACAAGCAAGAATTGTGGCTTCAAGTTGTATGGGGTCCACGTGCACTTCTCTATTGTGTCTTATGTACTGTTTGAAAACGTGATTTTCTTTATTTTATATTCGAATTCGAAGTGCAGAAATGATCTTTTATACCATTTATTTTGTAATCTCTATTTTTAATTTTTTATTGAAATATAACTTATTATTATTACAAGGTAATATATTCCAGTAAAAGAAATATAATAATTTCTTGAAAGTTAACAGTGCTATGTCAAGTGTTTTAACGGGTTCTTAATATTTAAAACTAAAGTTTTGTGATGGTTTTTCTTCTGAAGTTAGAGTTAGAAATTTGAGCATGATTGTATTATTCTACTTTCGGACTGGATCCTAATACATGACAAATTGCCTAAAAACATAAGCTTAATTGTCCAACAAAAAACTGCATTACACCTTAACATCCAAGAACCATTAAACAGGAGAGAGAAAACACTGAGATCAATCCAAGGCCCAGAGAAAACAACAGAAAGATCCAGACTGAAATCACCAAGAACTGTATCAACCAAGAAATATAGGTTACGAAAAAGCGATAAGAAGAAAGAGTCTGAGATTCTTACGCCATATGAAGAGAATGGGCAAACAGAAACTAAATAAACAAATATTCATAAAGTTACGGGGAAAAAATAGAAACTACGCCTACCTACAACAAATAAAGACATATTACAGGACCTAGGAATCAAAAAAAAAAGGAAATGAAATATAAAAAGCTATTCAGAAAAAAAAACGAAGTTAAATTTGAAACTCAACTTCCAGGAAGGTAAAGAATTACACCTAAGTTAAATGATTGGAAGAGAAAAAGACCAAACACGGAAGAATAAAAGAATATTCGGGTAAAAAAAATAAACTAGAAGAAATGATATTTGCGTGGTCCATAATTGGCCTAACCGCAAAAACAAAATTCATGTACAATTTTTTACTTCATATACAATACTATATTTTTAATTTTACTATTATTATAATACTATATAAATCCGTTATTAGGAAAATTACTTGATTTTACTTAGCTTTAAAGAAACCTAAGAAAACTTTAAAGAAAGCGGGTATCCTGACCCGTAAAGGAAGACACCTGGCATGTGACAATCCCGCTCCTAGCTTAAATAAAGGGATACATTGCTTGCTTCGACCACGATGTATTTAACTTGTCCATCAGATCAGAACCACTCTACGTTTGGTTCGCTTCCATTTTAACAGGTAGCCTTTTACGCGAGTAGTTATTTTTAAACAATTTATTAGTATAACATAAACTGTAGAGAACGTAGCGCTTTATGAAAACAAAAAGTATAATCGAGGTTTTCAAACGGATCGAAGAAGAAAGAAGAATGTAACTAAAAAAAAATCTACTTGGTAAGGTTTTGTATTGAGATACCCAAGGTTCAAATATAGAGATGGAAGAACGATTGCTAACATTTACAGGAACCAAACAGCAACAGTAATAATTGAAGAACATAAGAAAGAAGCCGTAATAAGAAAGGGAGTCAGACAAGGATGTTCCCTATACCCGTTACTTTTTAATCTTTACATAGAACTAGCAGTTAATGAAGAACAATTTAGATTCAGAGTACAGTACAAGGTGAGAAGATAAAAGATGCTACGATTTGCAGATGATGCAGCAATTCTAGCCGAGAGTAAAAAGGATTTAGAAGAAACAGTGAATGGAATAGATAAAGTCCTCCACAAGAACTACCGCATGAAAATAAACAGGAACAAAACGAAAGTAAAATGAAGTAGAAATAACAAAGATGGACCACTGAAGGTAAAAGTAGGAAGAGAAAACATTATGGAGGTACAAGAATTTTGTTATTTGGGAAGTAGAATTACTAAAGATGGATGAAGCAGGAGCGATATAAAATATCGAATATCACAGACGAAACGAGCTTTCAGTGAGAAAAATAATTTGTTTACATCAAAAATTAATTTAAATGTCAGGAAAAGATTTTTGAAAGTACCGTATTTATTTAAGTACCCCCCGCAATTTTTTTCTTGGAATTGGAAAGAAAAGGGTTGCGGGGCTTACTTGAAACATAGCCTTTAGCCAGGATAATTTCGTGGTGTGGGGCTTATTCATTATCCGGGGGGGGGGGGACTCTAATAAATATTTGGAGCGTAGCTTTATATGGAAGTGAAACTTGGACGATCGGAGTACCCGAGAAGAAAAGATTATAAGCTTTTGAAATGCTGTGCGAAAGGAGAATGTTAAAAATCAGATGGGTGGATAAAGAGGTGTTGTGGCAAATCGATGAAGAAAAGCATTTGGAAAAATATAGTTAAAAAATGAGACAGACTTATAAGCCACATATTAAGGCATCCTGGAATAGTCGTTTTAATATTAGATGGACAGGTAGAAGGAAAAAATTGTGCAGGCAGGCAATGTTTGAAATATGTCAAAAAAATTGTTAGGGATGTATGATGTAGGGGGTATACAGAAATGAAACGACTAATAATAAGTAGGAAATCTTGGAGAGCTGCATCAAACAAGTTAAATGACTGAAGACAAAAAACCCAAGGTTATTAAATTTAGAAATGTATGGAAGTGGTGAAGATAAAATTCTAGAAGGAGAAGAGTTAGAATACACTGATTATATAATTAAAAATGAAAAAAACTTTTAACTTATGTATTGTAATTTTGTGTAAGTGTATGCAGGTTACATTTTAAATTTTGTAATATTGTTGAATCATATTTTACAGTTCAATTACGATACAAAATGTAAGTCTGCGCAATCAACAAATTACAGAATGATTTAGTCTATTTGTTTTATCCCACTGGAATTCATAAAAAAAATATTAGTTGTACAAAATAAAGTACGATATGTTATATTCTACTCATGTCTCTAAAATTACTCTGATATTAAATTTTGAAATTGACTGAATAGACAGGCAGGCATATTTCTTTAACAATGACAGACAACCATAGATAGGCTAGTAACCTCAATTGACATGCAGGACACAGAAAATCCCAGAGGGTAAATGACGCGAATATTATGTTTCTACTAATTCCCTCTAGTCTCTTAAAACAGAACAAAAATTCAACCACGTATCTCATATTAATGCGTTTAAATGCTCATCCTACCAATTTCTCTCTTTCTCTTTTAAACAGTAAAACGAGAGACAACAAAAGTAAATTATATTTCTGCGTTAAAATTTCATCTATTATATCTCAGCAGAATCACGTTACTTAAAATTAGATTAACTGAATAAGCGGTAAACGTTAACTAATCTTATTTTTGTTAAAATATGAGAATTTTTACAATATCTGAAATAATAAAAATAGAATATAACCGTGTTTTTCAAAAAATTAAGAGCAGTATAATCAATTTTTGTACTGATTGGTTTTAACACGCGTTAATGGTACAAATCGAGTTGTATCTACCGATGAGTTTGACCCGATGACGACAAAGTTCGTAAGTAGTCTTATTTTATTCCTCAATAACTTGTCAGCTTTCTTCGTCCTACATTACATCCCCGTAAGATACAACAGTATTATCCGAATAATGTACAATGAAACCACAATTTATCAAATAACAAAAAAAGAATAACACATAATTTATAATAGAACAAGAAGTAAATACATATTAAAGTCACCTTCCCGTCACACAAGATAACCGCTAAACCATGCGCCACAATTCTCACATTACATTAAATACAAATCATTACTTCAATTATATTTAACCTAGATCTAATTCTAAGAGAGATAGCGTCAATTGCCACCGATCACATTCAGTCCGGCTTCCAAGCCATAGCCTCCTCGTCTTGGACTGCAGGACCTGAGACCAAAGTGAACACTTCCACCCGCTTTGCACACCCTCAGAGCACGTACTCCACTGTGCATTCCGGCGTCAGCCACACCACTCCCATTAGTCTGCACCTTCTGGCCCACCTGTCATACTCGTAGAAAGTGTGTTCTGGGGTGTCAACCGGGTCACAATATAAGCAGTTCGGGGGGAAGGGGGTCTTCTTATCTTGAATCTATGTAAATAAGCTTCCGAACCACCCGTGTACCGAAAGAAACTGTCTGAGATGGTGAGTCACCTCAACGTGCTTCCTCCGGATCCACGAGGCCAGTTGCGGGATCAGTGTCCCACTCTTGTTCCATCGTCTGCCAAGAAATTAATTTATCATATCGTTGTATTACAAGTAGCAAATTCACAATAGCAGTAAGAAATACTGGGTCATAACGTGATTGTTATTATAGTTTCCTTTCTGAAGCGTTTAATACAAAAGTTGATTTATTAGATGATTTATATAATTTTGTCTGTTGTACATTTTTTTTGTGGGAGGGAGGTAGAAATTCATTTATGCATGGAATTTCGGGCTTCTACTGATGGTCTTATCCAACCGCCATCAACAGACTACTGACTGAAACCACCCCGTTTCTATCAGGACACGACCTGGAACCGTTTAATACATTAATTCAGGCCGAGTCTTCCTATTCTAGCCTGATAAGGCCGCTACTTACTTTCACCTAGTCAAGTTATTAATAATAATAATAATGTCCAAAACAAATCCAACCCCATGTTTGTGCAATAATATCTTCGTAAACTTCCGGGGGCAACGGCATGGTGCTTTGGTACTTTTACTTATGTCGGCCAACGGGGCAATGGGTATGCACAACAGCTCCCCTGTTAAGTACTTGATTAGCGTCCCGAGTTGGTTGCGGTTGTGCTTCTCGGTTTTGCTGTTTACAGAGGTTTGGGGAACATGACCGTGATATGTTTTGCCGACGCTTGGCGGAATGCGGAAGGGGAGTGCTGATCTCTCTCCTCTCGGTTCTGGAGCTGAGTTGAAGGCTGCTGTGAGCATGCTGTGCCGAAGTCTTCCGCCGTCTAACGTGAGTCAGTCACTTCGGCCCTTGGCGGGGATTGTTCCATGGCTAAGAGTTTTGGAGCCCTTTCTGCTGCATCTGAGCCCTGGGATGTCGGTATCGTGGGTCAGGCAGTATCTGACTCTTCGGGCAGGGATAAATTTGTGGGAGGCGGCTGACTGGCGGAACCAGGCAGGATCAGTGATGTGGGGCACGCCCAACCGTCTCTACGCCCGCACCTTGTGACATATTGACTGTCGATAATCATTTAATGAAACAATCAACTTCCATTTTATCTGTGGCGGAGGGTCCACATATAAACCCTTGTCTTAGAGAACCTTTGGCTATAGACCCGAAGCGAAGGAAGAGCATCGAAGCTACTGAAAAGAAAAAGTCGGATCAAACTAAGTTTCAACCGAAGAATCGCTCAGTAATACCGAAATATTTGGTTGTAAGAAGAAGTGATGGAGATTTTACTAAGATCAGTCCTTTCTTTTATATTGGGAGAACAAAGAAGCTGCAGGAGGGCCGGTTAAAAAATTAGAAAAACAGGTATTGGTTTGTTTGTCGAATCTGTAAACGATATTCAGTTCTTAAGGCTATTTAAAGCTAAAAAGATCGGCGTTATAAATGTTGAGATTTTATCTCATGGTACTTTAAATATCTCCAAAGGAGTAGTCGTGTGCATAGATCTACTAAACTGTGCAGAAGAGAAAATAATACAAGGACTATACAAAAAAAGGGTTGTAGCGTGTCGAAGATTAAATACATCATGCAACCGAGAAGCATTCCCCTCCGCGTTGCAAGTCCTCATCTTTAATAAGCCGAAGTGTCCGAAGTGATAAGGGCTAATTTTCACAGATTGGAAAGAGCCGCAAAACTTCCTTCCCCCAACCATCGGTGGCAACAAAGGGGGATGATCAGATGGAAGAAGATAATGTCTCCGATGCCTTGGATACCCTATCTTCAAAGGTAGAGGCCGAACGGAGAACGGATAAGAAATTTAAAAAAGATTGGCCTAAGGATTAACCTAGGCGATAAATTTTAAAATTAGTTACTTTTTCGGTATTTTAAAGCAAATTAGAGCAAGCAAAATATATTACACGATTACACTATGTACGAAGAAATCAAACTTCTGTCAAGAAAAACCAAACAATAAAGCAGAAGATAAAATTATACAACTTTCTAAGATAGATCAGGCTAAGCACATTAAATCTATGTTGCTAGTAAGAAGCAAGGAATATTGTTTAGATTTGCTGCACAGTTTCCTGGTCGCTTTTAATACTGAAAGAAAAATATCAAAATTAAATTTTATTTGTAATTTTGTTATATGAAACTTCACACACCCGGCGTACATTTCATTAGAAAATAACTTTTTAAGTTGTGTAAAATACATATCTGTAATAATCATAAGTAAATAATAAATAAATTATGTGTTATAATAAAACATGTCTGAAAAATAAAAAAAATTAACTTTAAGAAATTTTGGTAATTACGGTACTTGACAGACGTATAGCTTTTTAAGTAAATAAAACGACTTTGAATTACGATTTTTCCTGTTATTTTGAAGTCTAATGTTGAATTTATAAAAATATTTTTGCATGTATTTCAGAATAAACCTTTTTTTAATATTATTTTTTTTCGTATAATAATATTAGTCTTTACAACTTGAAAATTACAATTATGCATATATTCATTAGAAGGAAAAATTGAATGAGGATACACAATGTAAATGCGTTATTTTTTTCATTTTTCTATTGAAAAATGAAAAAAAAATAACGCATTTACACTTTACAGAATTGTTTTGTTTGGACTCGAAGTGAAGAATTTCTTTCGTGTGCTTAAAGTCACGAGCTGCTTGCCTAAAACCTCATACAAAACTTAAAAATGTCATATCTCATCCAAATTTATAATAAACTAAACATAAATGTCAAATAAACTGAAGTGAAATTGCCGTCTTAGTTGATCCGCTATTATACCAATTTTAGCAAAGCAACGCATGCTTACTGAGCTAAATTTAAATAAAACAATTTCAGTCGATTAAAATTTTCACTATCTAGAAACGAATTACTTTTTTTTAATAAATTTATTTCAGAATAATATTATAATTACGATTATAAATTTAATTTAGTTAAAAATTACTAACGCTACTAATCTTGCTAATCTAAGTTGTTAACGAAAGTGATCTACATATATATAATAATTGAAGCTGATAAGAGGATTTCGTAAATTAGCCAAGTGAAGTGATATACCAGTAAGATGCTGAACGTTACATACACTCAGTAAAGGAGATGGGTTCATTTCTGCAGTCGGTCCCAAAGGGTTCCTTTCATTAACTAATAAGCACAACGTTCATTTCCCGCGCAGTCTATTTCATACGTTGAAGAAGTAATATTTGAAGCTGAAATGTTTCTTTCATTATACCAAATAGAGAAATTTTAAATAAGAATTAATTAAAATTCTTCGTTTAATTTTATTTCCCTATAGGTAAATTTTAATTTGAAGAAATTTATTTTAGAATTAAAACTGCAATAATTACTTTAAACTATTGTAAAAGTTAAGTTCCAGTAAAAACTTTTACCGATAAAGTACTTGATTAAAAAAAGAGTAAACAGAATTGCAATTTAAATTTCGATATTTTTAGTTATCCACAACTCTTTAATATATAATAAAATATTTTTAATAAGTGTTCTGCCCAACGGCAGGTTTTCAAATTTTATACTAACTCACTTCCCTTTTTATATTGGCTATCATTTTCGTTTGTCTCCGATCTCTTGCTTTCTTCCCAGTTACAAATCCTTCCAATGCCGCCACCAACAGGCAGTCTCAGCCAGTGTCCCAACCAACTGCATATTCTTCTTTTTATTATTTCAATCATCGCCCTCTCATCTCCCACTATACGAAGCACCTCCTCATTCCGAACTCTCTCTGTCCAGATGATCTTCTCCATCCTCCTCCAAACCCACATTTCAAAGGCCTCTAATCTTCTCTCCTCTCCCTTCCTAATAGTCCATGTCTCTGTCCCATAAAGGACCACACTTCACACAAATTATTTCGTAAGTTTTTTCCTTAATCGCAGATCTAGTTTGCTACACAGCACTCTCCTCATTTTGTTGAATGCTTCCTTGCCCTAGCAATTCGTACTTTAACTTCCTGATCGCATTTCATATCCTCCTTTATGATGCACCACAGGTACTTGAAGGATGCCACTTGCTCAACTTTATTTCCCCCGATCCTAATTATTGCCCTGTTGGTTGATTTGCTAATTATCATGCTTTTCGTTTTCTTTGTATTTATCTTCATCCCATACTCCTCGCAGGTTTGATTTATTCTTCTCAACATTTCATTCATCATGTACTCACTCTCTGCCAACACTGCCACGTCATCAGCGAACTTAACGCACTCTATCCTCCTTCCTCCTATACTTACCCCCTTATCACCAGTTAGACTCTTTTCAATTATCGCTTCCAGGTAACAGTTGAACAGAGTCGGTGACATGTAGCATCCCTGCCGCACCCCTCTCAGAAGTCTGCTTTCTTCCGATAACTCATTCCCAATCTTTATTTTTACATTCTGTGACAAGTACAGATTTCTTATTAATTTCCTTTCCCTCCAAGCGACTCCTTTTTCCTTTGAGATCCTCAGCAATTTATCCCATTCCACCCTGTCAAATGCCTTCTCCAGATCTATGAAGACCACATATAAATCTCTTTGGTTTTTAATATATCTTTCTCCGATTGGAAAGTTGGTAGCACGCTACGACAAATGTCTAAATCGGAGTGGTGACTATGTAGAGAAATAGCGTAACTATGTAAGTACTTGTTACAAATAAAACATTTTTTATTTTCACTGTGGTTTTAATTTCGTGACCGATCGGACCTTGAAAAAAAATAACCCTCGTAATAAAAAAAAACAAACATTTATTTTAATTTTTGGGTTCCATTTCAAATTGGTTTTATTTTTGAGGATTTTGAGTTCACAATCGACCACTTTGGTTAACTCTGGTTCGTCTTTTCTTTTTCTTTTTTTCTTGATTGCTTCCCAATACTTCTTCATTCTATCAGATCTTGCTTTTTTGAGTTCTTCTGAACAAACCCTCATTGTTGTTTTGTTCTCTTTAATTTTAAATTTGGAGTTTGCTTCATTTAGTATTTATATTGTCAGTTTTGTTTCGTAAATCGTCTACTGTGATATCTAGTTCTTGCATATCATCGTTCTTGTTTAATTTCGTTTATCTAGGTCGGTGTTTTGGACAGTTTCCAGTATTTCTCGACCAGTTTCTTGACGAGCCTGTTCGGTTCTGCGCTTATTATGGGTCCAAATAAGGAGATTCGTTTCTTTTTAAAGAAGTCTAGAGGTAGTCTTTATGTACCTCTTGGTTTGTACGAGTCTCCATTCTCCCCCATTAGTAAGTTGTCTTTTATCTACGCATGTTCTTAGAATTCTTCTTTCTATTCATTGCATCTCTGCTGAGTAGGAAATGTTGGATTTTAGTTTGTAGAGTGTTTCGCTTTCATATAATATTATAGGTCTGATTACGGTTTTGTAATGTCTGAGTTTGATATTTATTGAAATGCATCTTTTATTATATACAAATGTTTTATTATTACACAAATATGCGTTTTAAAATTATAACCCGATAATGGAAATGAAAAAGATATTTCAAAAAGAATAAACATTTCATTAAATTACAATTTTTGGAAACTACTTAAAATAATCATAATGTTTAATATCACAAAAAATAACTACAAAAGTTTGACCAGAAATTAAAAAAAAATTGATTTTCATTTTAAACTGGAAACAGACGTGTAGCTTTAAGAGATTTATAAAGCTTCAAAAATTCACAAAGTCCCGTCAAAATCAAATTTCTTTCCAATAAAATCTGTTTTTAAGATATAAAATTATAAACGCTCAACCATCATAAGATGAATTGGAACAGGAAAACGATCTCGATTCCAAACTTTTAGCCAGTCAACATTTAACAACCTAACGATGCGCTCTGAACAGAAGCTTGGTCATGATCACGAATATACATACCAGTGTAGAACCATTTTTTAATTTCCTTTACTAAATGTTTTTGTAATTTAACCTGATTATGGGGTTATAAAATCTTGAAACTAATAGTTATGTAATATCACGAATTCACAAACTGATCCTAAAAAGTAAACTTTACTATTGTATTGTAGGATATAATCTATTACTGACTTTATAAAATCACTTAATATATTTGTACGTCATATTTCTTTGCTGAATAAATAGATATCGTTTTACTGAACAGTGAGATGGAAGAAACATATTGTACTATTAAATCAAAAATTTCTTTTTTAACTATTTTAAACTATAAGATCAGACGCTACCTAATTTTAAATTTACATCGAAATTAAGGGATCAATCAAGTTTTGAAGAAGCCTATAGCGAAACGGTAGCTTCTCTAATTTTCATTAAGAAGTTTCTAGGTCCAAATCGCGGACAGGGTTGGAATTTTTCTCGTGTTATAACTTTCATGTGGTTAAAAATGTAGAGTAACTGTAACTCTATATCATCCTTTAGCTGCGAGCATTAATAAATGTAGAGATAAGCACCGAAATATTATAGTTCCATTCATTATCAAGCCAAGAGTCCCTGGGTAGTACTATAGAAACGCAATTGACCAAACCATACAAGTATAAAAACAACACAGTTACTCAATTCTCCTCAGATTTAACAAGGATCTAATTGTGTTTGGTAAAATCTCACAGAAAACTCTCTGAAAGGAAAGGATTAAGGATAAGAAAAAAATAAAATGGTGATTACCAGACGATCTACCCACAAAACAAATAAGGATCTCTTCAAATACAGACATCTTACCTCGGTCCGTTGATGAGTTATTTTTCATTCAATAGATACGCAATGATTTGTTTCAAGCGTATTAATAAATGATGACTGAAAGACAAAACCAAAAAATTGTTGGAGTTATAATTTGGTACTATTGTCTTAATCTGATGACTGTTAATACGACGAGACAAGTGCTTAACCTAATGGTTTCTCACATAACATTAAAATTACTTACAAAAAAGAGGAATTTAACTCCTACCAGGAACAAACAAGGGCAATATTATATTAAACGGAAACTTAAGAAATTGAATAGTTATGCTTGTAAAAATATTAGAGAAATATGTAAATATTTCAGAGATAGAAGGCAGAGATAGTTGAACGATTGCTAACATTTACAGGAACCAAACAGCAACATTAATAATTGAAGAACATAAGAAAGAAGCCATAATAAGAAAGGGAGTCGGACAAGGATGTTTCCTATCCCCGTTATTTTTTAATCTTTACATAGAACTAGCAGTCAATGATGTTGAAGAACAATTTAGATCCGGAGTAACAGAACAAGGTGAAAAGATAAAGATGATATAATAATTCTAGCTGAGAGTAAAAAAGATTTGGAAGGAATAATGAATGGCACGGATGATGTCCTACGCCAGAACTACCGCATGAAAATAAACAAGAAAAAAACGAGAGTAATGAAATGTAGTAGAAATAACGAAGATGGACCACTGAATGTAAAAATAGGAAGAAAAAAGATTATGGAGGTACAAGAATTTTGTTATTTGGGATGTAGAATTACTAAAGATGGACGAAGTAGGAGCGATATAAAATACCGATTAGCACAGGCGAAACGAGCTTTCAATCAGAAATATAATTTGTTTTCATCAAAAATTAATTTAAACGTCAAGAAAACATTTTTGAAAGTACCGTATTTATTCGAGTACCCCCCGCACTTTTTTTCTTATTATAAAAGAAAGAAAAAATAAGGTTGCGGGGCTTACTTGAAACATAGCCTTTAGCCACGATAATTTATGGAAAGTAAACGTTTTCTTAGAAGTACCTAAATTCAATCACATAAATATAGTTACATTAGGCTATCGTTTATCAATACCGGATGCCGCTTATACAGAATACATCCTTAATTATTAACATCCTGTTCATATTATCGATAGAAACGAAGTTTCGATATTTTTTATAAAACTGATTCATTCTGTGTAGGCTGCATCCGGTTCTAATGATACTACAGTTACCATCCTCGTCTTATCTATTCACCGTAGTCATTGTACTCTTTGTATATGTGGACGGTTATGTGCATTTTATCTGTTTAGTTTATCTTCTAAAGTTTAATGCGGTGATTTATTTTAATTACGGCATTAAAATGAGTACAAAAGGACAGCGTCTACGATCTTTTACAGTAAATGAAATACTGCGCCTTTTAGAAGAGGCTGAAAAAATACGAAATCGTGCAGCAGGAAAAATATTTGACGTAGATGAAAGCTGCATTCGAGACTAGCGTAACAAGAAACAACTTCTGGTGAAAGCCACTGGTAATAAAAGGGCTTTTCGTGGCTTAAAACCAAAATACACTGACAGAAAAAAAATTGTATGACTTTGTTATGGAAAAAAGGAAATGCGGTTATGCTGTCACGACAGAAATGTATCAATCATATGCTCGTGAAATCGCTAAATCATTGAATAAAGTTGATAATAGCCTTCTCAAACAGAAAACGCTGATGAAACCCCCGTATATTTTGAAAAGCCATTTGACAAAACCGTAAACAAAAAAGGTGAAAAAAGTGTTACGATTCGCACTGGTGGTAATGAAAAACAAAGGTGTACTGTTATGCTTTGCATTACTTCTGATGGATCAAAATTACTTCCGTACATTGTTTTTAAAAGAAATCCTCTTCCTACCGTACAGGTAAATGGAGTTATTATCAGAGCCCAGGAATCAGGTTGGATGGACGAAACCTTAATTTTAGATTGGGTTGGGTGTGTGTGGCAAAAGCGATCAGGAGATTTACTTAATAAAAAAAATACCGGTATGCTAGTAATGGATAGTTATCGGGGGCATACGACTGATAAAGTGAAAGAAATTTTAAAAAAGTGTATGACAGAGACAGACCAAGTAATAATTCCAGGCGGATTGACATCTCTATTGCGACCACTAGATGTCTGCATTAATAAACTGTTCAAATTTGCATTAAAACAACTATACAGTAAATGGGTGGCTGATGAAAATTTCTTTCTCACGCCTACAGGAAGAATCAAACGCCCAGATTTTAACCAGATTTGTGTCTGGTTAAAAGATGCTTGGGAAGGTATTTCCACGGAATTAGTAAGGAAAAGTTTAAAAAAAATGCGGAATATCTAATGAACTCGTTGGCAGTGGAGACGAGCACTTTTGCAGAGCGACGTTGAGACTACCGGTAACTCTTATAGAAATTGACAGTGACAGTGATTAATTAAAAATAAAATCCCATATTAAAAGCATACGAAATGATCCTTTACAACATGATACTTTCTTTTCGTTTTACTGGCCTACTGATTCTGAACTAAACTAGTATTTTCGGTAATTAATTATTAATGTAATATTAATATCGTAATTTAAATGAACGAATTAAATGCTTTACTTTCTGAATATTTTCGTATTTACGTATTTTTTTTATCATATCTGTTGCCTTTTAAAATACCGGTATATACTCGAAATTTTTTTTTTAGATTTTCGGTCCGGAAAATCGTGGTGTGGGGCTTACTCATGTCCGGGGGGGGAGGGGCTAACCATGTTACTCGAATAAATATGGTATATGTTTGGAGCGTAGCTTTATATGGAAGTGAAACTTAAGACGATCGGCGTACCTGAGAAGAAAAGATTAGAAGCTTTTGAAATGCGGTGCTATAGGAGAATGTTAAAAATCAGATGGGTGGATAAAGTGACAAATGAAGAGGTATTGCGGCAAATAGATGAAGAAAAGCATTTGGGAAAATATAGTTAAAAGAAGAGACAGACTTATAGGCCACATACTAAGGCATCCTGGAATAGTCGCTTTAATATTGGAAGGACAGGTAGAAAAAAAATTGTGTAGGCAGGCCACGTTTGGAATATGTAAAATAAATTGTTAGGGATGTAGGATGGTATGGGGTATACTGAAATGAAACGACTAGCACTAGATAGGGAATCTTGGAGAGCTGCATCAAACCAGTCAAATGACTGAAGACAAGAAAAAAATATAAGTATATAATGCATTTGTTTTAATTTCTTTGGCTAAATAAAAAGAAATATAATTTATAATTTACTTTTATTAGAAACAGAAAGACGTAAACAAAAAACACAACCGTGCCTATAAAATGGTACAATAATTAATTAGTGATTAGCGATCGATTGAAAGAAAAATAATCCAACTAAATCTTAAATGAGTATTCGGTTAATAAATGCATGCAAAACCGATATCATGTTAATTGAATTTAAACTTTGCATAATACTGATCGACGGAATTACGGTATCTGGTATTGTTCACAGATAAGAATTTGATTGGTTGAGAGAGGATCTGCTGCAAAAGAACACAACAAATCAGTCTGTTACAACTAATTGATTTTGCTAACTAGATGCAATCTGATGCAATTTACTTTCCTGAGACACCGAATTAATTAATTTTACGTTTTATTCTATCCGTCAGGTAGGTACTTCAAGGTTGGGTTGGAGTAGTAGCATAAATTCAATTTTAATTGTTTCATTTCAAACCATATAAAAAAAAATTAAAAATTAATGCTATACAAGAGTAATTTTTATTCTGATCATTAAGTTTGAGGGAGAGGTGGGAGAGAGAGTGGTGAAAAGAGAGAAATAAAGAGGGAGAGATCTAGAGAGAAAGAGATGGAAACGAGGATGTGAGTGTAAGAGAGGGGGGAAAGAAACAAAGAGAGAGAAAAGGATAGAAACGAATTAAATTTCTGTGAATGGTTACTTCTTACAAAATTTTGGGTTATCTTATTATCTGCATACGCTACCATCACAACAACAGCTAATCTAGCAGCAACTTGCTTTTTGAATGAATTGAAAAAAAGTATCTATAATATACCACTCATTGAGGAAGAACTATTTTATTCTTACAGCATACTCAATTTTTCTTTTCCTCCAAAAAAAGTAAAAAAAAATTCTACCACTCATAGCGTGTGTATTGAACTATACAATTGAAACAGGCGGGGGTTCTAACATTTCAAAGTAAGTTAGAGTTGTACCTTTGTAGATCAGAGGGATACACAATTATAAAACATCGATTGTAGAGAAATACTACAAAGAAATGCAAAGAGGCAACGTTTGGATAACACATCAATGGTAGCAGCTTCTCATATTAGATTCTTTCGTAAATTCATCGTGATTTTAAAGACTTCTGACCACTTTCATTCAACCAGTAACGTGAGTAAACATATATATGAACTATAACTTATAGAATCATCGTACTGTATGCTTAGAGGAAATAATGAAACACCAATTAATGCAAAGAACAACGATTCAATGAAGAAGAAGGAGTTCCTACGAAGAAGGATTTCAACCACACATTATAAATTTATTTAAGTAAAAAATTCATTAAGCCTATCTAACTTGACTACAATTTAAACAGTTCAGGAAATAAAAGAAGCTGATTTGGGTGCTAGCGTGAATTTTTAGCAAGAGGTTGTGAATCTTTTGCTCTTGATTGAAATGAAAAATTATTGGACAGACAAAGGTGATGTACACTTGGTCATCAGACATTATTGGACCATCCTCTTTTCAAGACAATCGAGGAAATGGTACAACCTTTACTGGAGCGCGTTATATAAGCATAGTATCAACATTTTTAGGTAAGAATTAGTTTGATTTCCAAGGTTCCAGCAAGACGGTGCGACATTCATACTAATCCTATGTATATTACTGCTTTAAGAGAACTTTTCCGAACTACATCATATTTAAAAAATAACACTGGTTATTTTATTGTTCTACGAAGGAAATTTGAAGTGGAAAAGGAATACACGTCATGCTCATGAATCCATCTGTATATAACATTACAGGTGCTTTTTTACTTCTATTTCACGTGCATAACTGAAGCATATAAATATATATTTAATTCATAAATTTAAATATTTTCTTAATTTTTAAACGAAATACTATAGTGCTATAGTACTATATTTTAATGTACTAAAAATACATAAAGTCTTAATTTTTAAGTATTTGTTACTGTATCATAAATCACAAAAAAAAAATCAGGCAAAAATAATCTTTTTGTATGGATTTAAAATTTTCTTCATTTAAAAATTATATTATTTTAAAATCGGTTATAATTATTAAAATAATTAAAAAGAATATAGTTATAAAAATAAAAGTAATTTTATATTACTAAATTATAACGTAGGTAAGTCGAGAAATGTCTTCACAATTCGCGTTTTATTAATTTATGTGAAAACGGGACGTGTAATTTCACTATCGAAATTCCTTCACGCATGTTTGAAGAAATGGATGCGCTCACATTAATAGTGTGTACGTCAGTCAAGCAAACGCTGCATCACAAGGTTAGCTGCAAAGTGAACTGACAAACGGGTAAAGAACGGATGAATAGTGAAAAGAAGTAAATATATTAGTACATTTAATATTTCACTGTTAATTAGGAAAACAAGTTTATTTAAGTTACTAATTATTACAAAGACATATAAATACACAGGATTAGTTTGCGAGTAATAAATTATAGTCACTAGGCCAAGTGATTAATGGAAGAGTTTAAATGTTGCTGTTTATACGTATTTAAGTACATTATCAGAATCTATTATCCAATATAAGCTTCTAAATACATAACAAGAATTCGTCATCGTTTATAATCCCGTAATTATAACTTTTAAAAATACTATCATCGCTTAAATTATTTATTTTTTCTTAATTATAAGTATTAAATATTTATTATATCTATGGATATTCCCGTTTCAATTATAATATTATCTCTATGAATTTTAAAAAGAACTAGTATTTAGAAAACAACCAGGTTCTGTAATTTTTATTTGGCAACCGTAAGTATAAAATACGAACACCGATATTTAGTATAATAAAATATTTTAATATTTCCAGTGTTTTATTCTTAAAAAATAACTACAAGTAAATGCATTCATTTCAAATCGGATTACAGGATGATTTTTTCTTAATATAAATTAGTACTTTCACCGAAAAAAGAGCCTTATTTTGCTTTCTTTACCGCTTTAATTACCTAACGTTTTGAAAAGATTTCCCTTCCAAAAGCCATGGTGTATACAATACACCTGTTCAGTGGCATATTCCGGACAGTAGACTTCCCAGCGGAGTGAAAAGCTGCACAAATAGTCACGTTCCTGAAACCAGGCAAACCGGTATACGATGCGGCTACATACACCCTGACCCCGAAGAGGAAAACACCCTCCATATGCCAGCTTCGGTCACCACATCACCCCCTCCGTATGTAGCCCTTATGGGCTTTACCGGAGGTCATATTCAAAACCTCGGTAAAAGGCATCTCTCAGCTGTTGTTGCCTCAGTGAGTATGCCACATGTGCGAAATTCCTATCGGTGTACCACTACCATTAAGAACTCTCAAGAAAAGAAAACAAAACACGTCGAAACTAAGTCTCAAACAAGACTGAATAACAAAAATGAGGAACTGAAATCTACTACCTACCGAAAGGTAAAGAGTTGAGTTCAACACGCAATAACAAACAATACGACAACAACAAACAAAACAAAAAAAAAAAAAACGTAACACAACAATAGAAACAGAAAGCGGGAAAGCCCAAGCGGCACCCTAGACCCCCCTTTCTTTTGCTAAGTAATTTATGAAGTTCTCCAATATGACCAATTGACCTGGTTTCGCCAATTAACACAGAGATCTAACGCCGACGCGATAATATAAAGCCGATAAATAGTCTCCGTGTGCATCAACTTGTACTTGGATTATTCACAAGCATTCATATCCAACTGTCTCTGATGTTCCTGAGTCCACCAGGCCGAACCTCTGCAGCTGGTCCCTAAAAGCGCCATGCCCAGAAAGGTATTGCGTCATGTATTTGCTCGGGTTCACCCAATCAGCAGAAGCCTTGAAAAGAAAAAAAAACAGTTCGGCAGCCTTCTTAGGTGTACAACAGGCCTTTGACGAGATCTGGCACCCTAGCTTTTTGTACAAACTGAAGATGAGCCTTTCTCAACCTTATTACCTAATTGTAAGCGGCTACTTAAACGGACTTTATCTCGGGTGAAATACAGGGTCCGGCATATAAACCTGATGATTTTTGAGGGTTAATAATCAAACCGTGTTTCGTGCTATTAATACATTTAATATATCTAATTAAAGATAAATTTTGCAATTTATAGTGAATTACTTACATAGTTTTTTTTTATTTGAATATTATATCGTCCAAATGTTTTCTATTACTCCTCTCACACTCACTTAACCTCATTCTAAAATTTGACATTGCTCGCTCAATCAGTGGAACTGCTTCAATTTCTCGTTGAATGGCCTCCTTGAGTTCTACGATTGACTGTGGTCGACTACTGAAGACTTTTATGTTTGAGATACCCCCACAGAAAAAAATCACAAACAGCCAGATCAGGTGAACGCGCTGGCCAAGGAATGTCGTCAAATCGGGAAATCAAACGTCCAGGAAAGGTTTCTCGCAGAACATCCATTGCGATTCTCGCCGTACGGGCGGTGGTACCATCCTGTTGAAACCAAATTTCACGTCCTTGAAAATCATTCAGTTTCGGTCGTAGAAATTCATTCAACATGTTTACGTATCGATGAGATGTTATTGTTACTCTGCGATTAACTCCTCCAAAAAATATGAGCCAATTATGCCGAACTTTGAACCCGCACACCACACTGCAACATATTGACTGTGAAATGGTTTTTCAAGAATTTGCCTTGGATTATGCGAAGCCCAATAACGGTAATTTTGTTTATTCACAAATCCTGACATGAAAATGCGGCTCGTCACTTAAAAGAATAATGGCATCCTGGTGGACATTTTCGAGGTAAGAGTTCTTACAGAACAGAAATAAAAATATTATTACAGCAAAAATGAATCAACAGATAGAACATGCCTTTATTTTAAGTTTTATAGCTTAACCAGTGATGGTAAAATCATGATAATTTTACGTCTAAGAAAGATATAAAACTTCAATAACACTTTTTTTTAGCCTAGAGGATCTCAAAACAGCGATTACTTAAATCGAGTAAATTTAAAAAGGAGTTATATATGACTTTTAAATTAATATCTCCCTTATTAATTTAAAAGAGTCGGTACAGTAAAGAGTTCTTTGCAGGTAAGAGGGCTTCATATAACAGAAAAGTATATTTCAAATTTTTCGATGTTTTATAAATTTTAAAATATTTCAATTTAAATACAGTGAATTTTTTAATTCTAACAATTGATTTGGAATCTTCCGTTACACTAAGTCGTAGAAACTTTCTGAATATTTAGTGTAGAAATAAAGATTTAAGTGTATAAATAAAATCGATAAAAAAATACGATAAATAAATTATAAATAATACAGCGAGATTATTTACTGTGAGATAAATATAGATTTGGTAAATAACAAAAGAGTAGGAATAAAAGAATAATAAAATTAATTATAAACAACACCTTTACTTCCAATAATGAATATGATTAAATTACAAAGAAACAATCAAATCAGGTCATTTCATTAGAAAAAAATACAGTCGTAAGCAAATTAAAAAAAATTGACCTGTTTAAATTACACAAAATAATTAAAAAACAAAACTCTTTTTTTTAGGGTAATTTGGACAATGTCCAACTTCAACGGTAGCCAAACATGGATGCCTACATAAAACAAATAACCTAAATACATATAATAATAATACATTAGTGAAAAAAGTGTTTCAATTGGAAATGTTTGAATATTTGGGATAATTAAAAAAAAAACTTAATTTTCAAACAATAACATTCCCAATTTCAAACGTAGCATAATTCATTATGGAGTATTTTGAAAAACCTATTCAGAGGCAGGTTTATATATTTTTTTTGGTTACAGATTGTAAAAATAAATATATAAATATTAAAGGGTACCTAACTGCACTTTATACAGACACGTCATGAGTGTGTAGGTATGAGCTGCCACTCCGAGAATATAAAGAGGAATTTTCCGCGAGGAAGAGTTGCTGGCGTGAGACTAGCCATCAAAGACAGCTGGATGCTACATCATGACAATGCACCTTGTCACACTACACTCTCAATTAATGAGTTTTTGGCAAAGAAAAACATTTCTGTAGTTCCTCAAACACCTTATTCACCAGACTTGTGTCCCAGCGACTTTTTCCTGTTTCAACTTTAAAAAACACCTCAAAGGAGGTGATTTTGGAACAGCAGAAAACATTTTAAAAAAATGTAACCGACCATTAGAAGGATATTCTGGATTCTGAACTCCAAAATTGTTATGAAAAATTGGGTAAACCATTTGAAGCGTTGCGTGGGTTCCCAAGGGAACTATTTCGAAGGTGATAGAATCCATGTATAGCTGGATTGTAAATTAAAAGTTTTCCTGAACCAGTCACATTACTTTATTTACAGACCTCGTAGAAAAAATAGGTACAAAATTTAAGAAATTTTCTTTGAAATCAATATTGGAATTTTTTTTTAATGAATAATCGAATGTGTTTATTTTATTTGTAATCGCTCTGTATAAACGCGTGGATATTTTATAAATTTTAATTTACTAAATATTAGCCTAAATGATTCATGTTTTTGGGCGGCAAATGATATCTGGTAGTTCATATTTTATATTACAACTTTTTTCTCTTTTTCTCTAGCTATTCCAAGTAAATGATAATGTTATATTTCAGACAGAAATATATACCACCGTTATTAATAATTAATAATAATTCTTAGCGTTACGCTTCAATATTGTTTCATTTTTATATAAATGTAATCAATTTAATCGTCTCGAGAATTCATTATCTAACAAACCATCGAAAAAAACAAACGTGCAAAAAAAATAGTATTAAATAGAAATATTTTACGTCATTAACAATGTTTCGTCTACCAGGAAAGTACAAGAAAAAGAATTTTATCCACGTTTAAATTTAAATAGTAATAACCCGTGAAGGATTTTTTGAAAGGTAAGGTCAAAATTTATGTTTTAAGCATTCGTGTATGGACTTAATGGTATCGTATGTGAAGATCACATTAAAACGGAGAATGTGATCTTCACTATCCCACCAATTTCATAGCCGTGAAACTAGATCTATTAATTATTTTAGAATGTTCTATAAGTTTTCTGATGAATTTTTATTTTGGATTTTAGAAAAAAATATATTACAAAAGAAAATACAAATATGAAGCGAAATATCAGCAAAAGAATAAACTTTCAATCATGTCCGAAACACAATTATAGAATTTAAAACAGTTATACAATTTACAACAGTTATACAGTTTGTATGAAAATTTACAAGTATATTTCTCGTGTAACATTTTCAAAAATAATTAAATAAATTAGACAAATTTTTTTTGTCTAAAAAAATGTTATTTTTTACCTTTCTTTTCAGTTAAAACTTTAGCAAATAACTAAGGAAATAATTAAGAATTAATTTTGAGTTAATCACAGTAATTATTAGCTTAAATTCTTTTTAAATTGCGTAAATTATATTTCATTATTATTTTTAGCATATAATTTAGTATGTAATTTAACTACTTAACTTTTTTTTATCAAATAATTTAATATAATATTATTTTTTAATCATAATAAATAAAAACAAAAAAAAAGTTACAGGTCAGTCTAAAATAAAAATAAAAATTTCGTAAAGGAACAAAAGTATTTATAAAAAATATGAAATGAATTTTTAGATTACGTAAATGAACGTTCACGATATTTTATTTTTATCTGTATTCTATAAATTTACTTACTTCCTGAATCATTTCTTGGCAGACTTACAGGCAGACAGTCTTGTTTTTCCATTTCTTTTTCATTTCTCTTGCTATCTATATCCTTTCGTCTTGATGCGAGTATAAAAAAAATTCAACTCGAATATTTTTTCAGTTCTAATCGCACTTTTAAATTTTTCCTGTTTGGTTTTGGTTAAAAAGTCAAAGATCTCAGGAATACGTCTCTGTGCTTCGTAATGTTTGTTTATCTAATCAACGTCCAAGTTTAACTTCTATACAGGCAACTATATCGGTATATTAATTTTAAATCTGACTGTAGAAATAAACGGTGGCTCGATCGCCAACATTTCTCAACCGAAATTATTAAATTATATTTCATAACCACCTTTCAAAGTTAACTGAAAGACCTTTACTCCTATTGTCAGGGATGACAACTTCCAGTTCAGCGAATAACAGAATACGGGTGATTCTACATGCTCAGAATTCAATACCGTAACAAGTAATGCTTTTAATCTACTCACGTATAACTTGTCAATATATTAGTTAATCAGTATTGGAGTCGGGTATGTACTTGCCATAACTTTCGATTCGCTACTTGATTTCCTTCCCAGGATGAATCATTACGTATATATTTAATATACTCCAATCAGTGGAGGGGAGTATACTACCCACTTCTTTTTCAAAATATCAAACGTTATGTGACACTTTTGCATATCAAAAACGTAATATAACTTTTAAAATCTAAGTGAATCTCCATATTAAACAATTTTAAATCCGTTGTATGAAATGATCACAGCATGAAATGATTATCAATCAAAAGGTCGGATTCAATTTTTATTCAATCACCGGAAATTATAAGGAAAAAGAGAAAGTGATTTCCACGTTTTTCAATTAATATTTCATTTCATTCACTTTTAGACATTAGTGCTTAACATTTACTTACTTTTGTTAAAACGCTTTGTAATACACTAACTTTTAATTTCACTTTCAACGTTACAAAAAAAAGTAAAAATTAAAATTAAATACTAATAAAAAATGAATTTAAAAAACATTATAAAAAGCTAAATCTGAGTAACTTCAAGCAGTCTACTCGTTTAAACTAATATTACCGTATCAGTGAGCTACTCTGGTTAAGTCATCTATTTGCTTTGTAATACTATGTTTTTGTAGAATTTCTTCGATAAATATTTTTTTCTGTATTCTAAAATAAACCATTCCATTCTAAAATAAACCATTTTTCACCCATTCTCCCTTTAAAATTACACCTATAAATATATCTACACAACAAAAGAAAAACAAACGCTTTGATTCTGGACATGCATGCAATAACCCTTTCACAAACGTAAAAGTAATAATCATCCCCTCCCTTTCACGGCTTAAACTGCGCATCAATTCTGCGCATCCTAGTGCTAAAATAACTAATAATTTTATTATAATTAGTGTTATAATTACAAGAAACGGTCTAAATAAAATCAATACATTTTTAAATTAACATCTTTTCAATTAAAATTTTTAACAATCGTATAACATTTTCCTGTATATTAATAAAATTTGTATTAGAAAATGTTTGTGTAATCAGGTGGAAGCCTTAAAAAAAATCCATTAAAAAAATGACCTCGATTACAATAATTTTTTAACCGAAAAATAATAATTAGTTAACCCGGTGTAAATTGAGAACTGTAAAATCGTCAAAACTATTATTAATAACTCAATAAGGGAAATATCTATACAATTACATAAACAACAGGGTTTTTGTTTGTTCGGGATAAACAAAAAACTACTTGATCAATCGCAACCAAATTTTTACCCATGTTTCTTGGCATCACTGAGAAGATTTTTAGATATATTTCATCTCGAAAAATATTGAAAAAAATATATGTAGTAGTAGTGGTGATTTTCCGGTTGAAGAACAAACTTTAATGAATTGAATTAACGAACACAAGCTTTCCTATTTAAAACGCAATTTTTTTTTTTTTTAACTACTTTAAAGAAAGTCCTTAAAGTTACAAATCATAGTCTTTGGGACTACCGTTAGGTATTACCTCAGAGAATGAAATAAAATGACATTCTTTTTAGCGTGTGGAAACGCTATGCCTAATCGGGATTCGAACCCGGGACCTTCTAATGAAAGGCCGAGACGCTATCACTCGCTCCACGAAGGCTGGTGTCCGGTGAGAATTTGCAAAAGGGTTTTTGTTTCTTCAATTAGTTATAAAATATCTTTACTTTGAACTATTAACTGATCCAATTTTCGAAGTCTCTATTTTTATTTTCAATTCTCATTTTTCACCATAAATCGCTTCTTTTACTTTCATTTTCAATTCGGATATCAGATATCATCATAGCTATTTTAAATTTGTTTATAAATTTTTGTAACTAATTTCAGCTGCAACCAAATCATAAAAGGCTAAATCTCATACAAAAATTATTTTGTAATTTAATGTATTTTAAAATCTATAAGATAATTAAAGATACAACTTTGCATTTTCAAAATAATAAAAAAATTTAACTCAAAGAGATTTCAGAATAGATTAGCAGCATATTTTTCAATAGATTGTTGTTAATAATAGCAATCTTAAAAAGTTATCAAACCTCTGATCGATTTTGTAATTAAGAGGTTTCCTCATATTTTTAATTGGAACACAATTAGCGAAAATGAAAATAATTTCAGTGAATAAGATGCTCATAATTAGCTCTAGAAGAAGCTTTGAAGGAAAAAACCCATTATTTTGAAAATAAGGCGTTTAATATTCAATAATTTTATATTTATTTATTCGTTTATATTATATTATTTACTTATTTACATTTATTTTTATATATTTTAAATATATTCCTTACATCTTCCACAGTTTTATTTCATAAAAAAATGAAATTATTTTATCTGTGGTGTGTATAATTCTTTTATTTTAATAACAATAAATTAGAAAGGTGAATTCGAATTTTAAGCAGCTTCTGACTTTTGTGCAACAATCGTCTACCGCTGCATTTCAATTGCATTTTTTTTTTTAATGAATTAATTCACCACAAACGAAGTTTGTGCGTAGGAATAAGGAGATTGATATTTTTTAGCGTATGAAAAATGGCATGCTTAACCGGGATTCGAAACCGGCACCTCCGACTGAAAATCCTATTACTTCACCATGGATTTGGGGAGTGACTGAATGATTTCTCAAGACACACATATGCAACGGAAATAGCTTACTAGATTCAAATTTAAGTGAAAGGGTGAACTACAATAGAACTTTAATATAAGAAAAGAACAATTATATATAATCCTTAAGGAATCGAAAGGAATTTTGAAGTTAAATAAGTTAACTGTTATTCAAAACAGAATGAGGCGAAGATTCCCCAGTACTTCCCAAATAGTTTAAAAAAAGCAGTAAAGGAGTGGAAGAGTAAGGATTAACTAAATACGAAAAGAAAATTAATAAGATTGAAAAAAAATCGATTATTTCGGTTTGAAAAAAAAAATTAACGAGAAAAAATACAGAATGCATGGAATCATGAAACCATGGATCCACAGTTTTTATCTACGAGAGAAATTCAATAAAAAATAAATAAGATTAATATACTCGCGTGCGCGTGGGTGTAATGAAATTTGACAGAAAACTGGATAATGCGAAATTAACTTAATGTTTAAGTCAGGGGAAAAAATATATCAGATTGCAAAATTTTGTTATTTAGATACTGAAATTACAAAATAGGATAGGTGAAATAAAGTAGAGATCACAAGCGGTTTGGCATAAGAAAGATGAGAAATCAAACAAAAAGAGAAAATTCAACTATAAGGAGAGAAATCTCTTAACAAAGAATTATTAAAACAAAAAATCTGCTGTGGATACCACATGACTTCATTGAATACCTATTAAATTACAAATACACATTTTTTATAATGAAAAGTACATAAAATTTTACTTCAATAATAACTTCTGATATTTTTTCATATTTTTTTTTTTTATTGTTATTATTGAATTATTATTCACTGTAAAAATTCTTTTACAATGAGAGGTTAATAATTATTATTAATACATCAATATATTTAAATTAAAAAAAAGTTAAAAAAAAAAACGGAGATGAAGTCGGATTGAACCGATGTGTCTTCATCTTGTAAGATCCAAATATTTCATTAATTTAGGTTTTATTTGGCTATACTTGTGGAACCGATGAAATAAGTACCACTTATAATAACATCGTTGAAAATTTCTCAACGAGGGCTTATTACTGTAGTTAAAAAAAAGTCCAAAATCCAAATTCTGTTACAACAGTCCTTAATTCAAAATTTCAATATCCTACGGCTAATCGTTTTTGAATAATGGGAGATACGTACAGACGTCACGCCAAATAGTTTCGTCAAAATGGATTCAAGGATGGTCAAAATGAATATTTCCGTTAAAACCTGAAACTGAAATCTTTCGCGATCACAATACTTTCTTTACTTCTTGTAAGGAAATATTGTGAAAATAGAAAGGAAAACTATAGGACTTCAAAAGTGGTGTTACAGGAAAACATTGATTATTCAGAGGGTTGATAAAATTTGAAAAGAAGAAATCTCACGACAAAGAGGAGAGAAATGTGTTTCAGAAATATGTTAACTGCATACTGATACATCAATGTGTATTAAAATTAGTAAAAGAGGAATACAGAGGAATAAATACTGTGGAGCAAGATTAAAATTGGAATATATAAAACAGACAAATTAAATTAGCATAAAACAAAAAGTAATGGAAAATGGAAACAGACCAGTCAAAAGATTAATAACTACAAAGATAAATTAAGTTATGAAAATGAAATTAAAATAGGAAGATAATTCATTAGAGATTAAATCAGAAGATAGTTTATTTTGAAACAAACCAGAATTGAGTTATTAAATATATGTTAGCTTTGACGATATTCTATTTCTTTTTAAAGTTTAAAGAACATTTTAAGACATTTTTGAACACATTCCAAACATTTTATTCCAAATAAATATATTAAAAAAAGTGAAAGATTCGTTATAAAATTTCGATTACACTGAATTTATCGATTTTCAGCATTAAAAATCAACTGTTATGATGTTGCATACCGTATTTTTTTACTGTTAAAAATGTAATAAACTGTATTTATTACATCGCTCAGTTTTTAAAAATAAACGGAAAAACAAGTAATTCTATAGAGAGTTTGGCTATTTCTGAATGTCAATGAAACGGTCACTGTGTACCGTATAGTATAGACAGTCGTTTTATCTGTGTCTCTATTCTATACAAAATCGAGGTTATGGGCAATTTCCCTTACAGTTTTCTCCATCTATCTCGGTGGAAGAAAGTGTTTTTAGCTTTCTTAGATTTCCAATTGAAGCGAACCGTTTCTAGTGGCCTCTACTCGAGGCGCTAGGTGTAGACGGATGATAAAAGGGTTATTTTTCTTACTCTTTTTTATTGCCAGAAACTTGGCTGTAATCCAGTTGTAAGTTGTTGTAAGTAACACTTCAGGACAAATAAGAACTTCTCTACTCTACACCTCCTTCAGAAATGTTATTTGATGTAAATATATTCAACTCTTATATTTAGTTCATGTTTTTATAGTACTAAATTTAAATACCCCGTTTATCCAAGTTACGTGTATAAAATATTTCAACATAACTTTATGAATTTGTGATTGAAGTCTCTAGAAAATAATATTTTACTTGAAAAAATAAACTAATTTAAACATTAAAAAAAATGGAAATCCAGTTATTAGATTAATTACTACAAGCTGGCAACTATGATGCACAACTTTCTTACTATCGTTGCTAACGTAGAGCTTAAATTTAATTTATCCAGTAGTAACATACAATAAGTTAACCTCAGGATCATATTTATTTTTTTAAAAAGAAATGTATAAAAGATTTGTAATGATTTTTTTCTCATTAAAATAGATGTAAAAAATCATCTTAAACTAAATGATGTGCTCGATATTACGTCATAATATATTGTTAAATGTAATAAAAATATCTAAAATGACAATATTATTGAATATTAGATAAGAATATTAATTTTAAAAACATTTTACAATGTATTATCTTCCTTTTTAATAAAAATTGAATAATACTTCCACCTTAATAACGTCTCATTTAGAAATATATATTAAATTAAAAAGATATAAGAAAAAACAAAAGTAATTAAATGTAGTAGAAATAACAACGATGGACCACTGAATGTGAAAATAGGAGGAGAAAAGATTATGGAGGTAGAAGAATTTTGTTATTTGGGAGGTAGAATTACTAAAGAAGGACGAAGCAGGAGCGATATAAAATGCCGAATAGCACAAGCGAAACGAGCCTTCAGTAAGAAATATAATTTGTTTACATCAAAAATTAATTTAAATGTCAGGAAAAGATTTTTGAAAGTATACGTTTGGAGTGTCGCTTTATATGGAAGTGAAACTTGGACGATCGGAGTATCTGAGAAGAAAAGATTAGAAGCTTTTGAAATGCGGTGCTATAGGAGAATGTTAAAAATCAGATGGGTGGATAAAGTGACAAATGAAGAGGTATTGCGACAAATAGATGAAGAAAGAAGCATTTGGAAAAATATAGTTAAAAGAAGAGACAGACTTATAGGCCACATACTAAGGCATCCTGGAATAGTCGCTTTAATATTGGAAGGACAGATAGAAGAAAAAAATTGTTTAGGCAGGCCACGTTTCGAATATGTAAAACAAATTGTTAGGGATGTAGGATGTAGAGGGTATACTGAAATGAAACGACTAGCACTAGATAGGGAATCTTGGAGAGCTGCATCAAACCACTCAAATGACTGAACACAAAAAAAAACAAAAAAAAAAAGATATAAAAAACCCTTTAATTTAAAGAGTGGTTTATTATACCAAACTCACCTAAAAAATTTTAGAATTCTTTCTACCCCAATAACTACTAATTTTGAGCTATTTTGCATAAAAAAATAATAATTTCAAGATAATTGGTCAGAAGAGTAAGAAATCCTCTACATAAGGAAGCAAAAATGAATACGAAAAAACCTGAAAAAATTCATTTCTTTAAGGAATCATTTAAGCCAATTTTTACTTGTTAAGGTAAATTACACAGTAGTGAAATTTGTTAAAGAGAAAAAAAAACATCAGGCTTGATAACATTCTATTATAATTTTATTTTATTTTTATTATAAATTTTAATTATCTCTGTTATCACTTTAAGTGGTTTGATTCTTTGTTGAGGTTTTTAGTATACTGTATACTGTATAACGTAATTTATGTTTAATTCCATAAATATCAGTTTTCCATTAAGATTATAATTTGGCAAATGTTATTTTATTTATTATTTAAACAACAGGCTTATGTCAAATTACATTACTTTATGATCGATAAATTTTGTAGTATACATAAAATCTAAAGGCAGATCAGGATCCCGGGATCCGCCACAGAGTTGATAACCTCTTAGATACGTTAATGTAAATTTTTACATAAATGTTTAACAATAAATTAATGTAAAGTGTTTATTGTATGCCTGACCACGTTCACATTATGATAATATTATTGAAAAAAGTACAAAAGAAAAATAAAAGTTCCAATTTTTTCCGTTACGGCAGCATCTCTAAAACATTATGAATAGTATAAATAAAACAATTCAACCACGCAATCATGATGACAAGATGTTTTCCTATCTACTGTACATCCTTCTTTTTTCCTTAATTTTCTATCACAAATTTTTTAAATAAAATCGTATTAATTTCAGTGGAACGGGGTACACGTCAAACGATTGAGTCCTACTAAGGTTAACTTATTTTTCAAAATTGTTGAAGAATAATGCTGAAATTTTGATAAAATTAGATTAATTATACTCGTTACTGCAGAATGTTTATCTCTTCATTAACTTTTATCGTACTGGAGTATGCACTTAGTCGTTTAATGTTGTACTGTAAATGTATACTAACCCGATGCTAGTAATATTCGTGTTAGTATTTAGTCAATCATTCTCGTATAATATTTGTTGTAAATAGTAAAATATAAGTCGATAAGAATAAACCTAAATATAATTATTAGTAAAATAAAATTAATTAATAAAATAAATTTTAAAAGAACCTTAAGATAAATATTTTAAATGAAATAAAAAAATAAAATACAAAAATATAAATTAGTAAAACGAGATGGAAGTTATGCTGATGGTGAACTTTGGCGCACTATTGAAAGAATTCTAAATAAAGGCGTGCTTAGACTTTCAGTGATGGATAATACTGACAATTAACGAAAAATTGAAGTATTTCTAGTAGTTATAATAAAAAACTAATTTTAACCTGATGTTACTATATTAGAAATAAATAATAAAAGTTTTACACACAGGGGTCCAAAAAAATGTACCACTGTTTGTAATTAAATAATCTAAGCAAAAAGACTTACATTCAATAATCTAATGTGTAGTGTACTGTAAGGTATTAAATTTGTCGTGGTAGGCGGTGCTTGAAATTTATATCGCGCATGCGCGGGTGGTTGGTAGTGGAACGAGCCAGTCATATTAGCCAGTGCAGCAGAAGACAGCCGAGTAACAACAATGGCCGAGATTCGTTTACTCTTTGTTGAACGCAAGGCCGTACTAAAATGGTGCTGGAAGTACGAGAACATTCACGAGCTACAACGGCAGTGGCAGAGAGAGTTTAAAGATGTGCACAAGGAAAGACTCGGCTGACCACGAACCGGGTAGTTTGTGTGGAGGGACAAGGCGCAATTCAAATTTAACGGTACTGTAAACCGCCACAATTGTGTATAATGGGCTCCTGAAAATTCTCACGCTTATGTGGACAGGGCAATGAATCTACCGGCGGTTGTTGTGTAGTATATTCTATTAGTGGGTGATTTGATTAGTCCCTTCTTCTTCGAGGGTACCGTAACTAGTGACCCGTATCTTGATCTGTTTCAGACAAGGATTTTGCCTACGGTCCAAAACCTGTTTCGTGATGAACGTTTTTACGCGCAACAAGATGGAGCTCCGCTTCATTACCATCGAGATGTCAGGTAGTACCTTGATAAAACTGTACCCGGACGATGGGTGTGTCAAAGAGGTGCTATTGCTATACTACCTTGGTCTTCTGATTTGACACCTCTGGACTTCTACCGCTGGGGGAACGTCAAGAATTTTGTGTATCGACAAAAACCAGACAATTGACCGAGCTACCTCAAAAATCGTACAGTTATCTGCTACCATTACGCCAGATAGTGTATCTGGCGAACTACAGCTGTTAGCTGTATTTCGGTGTGCAGTTCGGCGCCATGAGCATTGTGTAGAAGCTGCTGGTGATCATTTCGAATACATAACCCTCTCTCGCTGCCAAAAATTGTCACATCAAGAATTTGACATGAGATATAGACTAGGAAACAGTGAGTACTTCTTTTAGACTCCTATGTAATAAAATAAACAAATATATATATTATATAAATATTTTTTTTTTTTTTTTTTTTTTTTGGTCTTCAGTCATTTGACTGGTTTGATGCAGCTCTCCAAGATTCCCTATCTAGTGCTAGTCGTTTCATTTCAGTATACCCTCTACATCCTACATCCCCAACAATTTGATTTACATACTCCAAACGTGGCCTGCCTACACAATTTTTCCCTTCTACCTGTCCTTCCAATATTAAAGCGACTATTCCAGGATGCCTTAGTATGTGGCCTATAAGTCTGTCTCTTCTTTTAACTATATTTTTCCAAATGCTTCTTTCTTCATCTATTTGCCGCAATACCTCTTCATTTGTCACTTTATCCACCCGTCTGATTTTTAACATTCTCCTATAGCACCGCATTTCAAAAGCTTCTAATCTTTTCTTCTCAGATACTCCGATCGTCCAAGTTTCACTTCCATATAAAGCGACACTCCAAACATACACTTTCAAAAATCTTTTCCTGACATTTAAATTAATTTTTGATGTAAACAAATTATATTTCTTACTGAAGGCTCGTTTAGCTTGTGCTATTCGGCATTTTATATCGCTCCTGCTTCGTCCATCTTTAGTAATTTTACTTCCCAAATAACAAAATTCTTCTACCTCCGTAATCTTTTCTCCTCCTATTTTCACATTCAGCGGTCCATCTTTGTTATTTCTACTACATTTCATTACTTTTGTTTTGTTCTTGTTTATTTTCATGCGATAGTTCTTGCGTAGGACTTCATCTATGCCGTTCATTGTTTCTTCTAAATCCTTTTTACTCTCGGCTAGAATTACTATATCATCAGCAAATCGTAGCATCTTTATCCTTTCACCTTGTACTGTTACTCCGAATCGAAATTGTTCTTTAACATCATTAACTGCTAGTTCCATGTAAAGATTAAAAAGTAACGGAGATAGGGAACATCCTTGTCGGACTCCCTTTCTTATTAGGGCTTCTTTCTTATATAAATATAATATATATATATATATTATAAAAACATATATATATATTATTCAAATTAAAAATATTGTTAAATAATGTTAAGCTTGATGTAAATTATTTCTGAAATAAAATTGTTTTATTGGTAGTCTTTATGAAAGTTTCTAAACCTTTCTTAATTTTATTATTTATTTTTGATATTTTTTGATTTAGTAGAAAAGAAGTATGCACGAATAAAGTTTTTATGAAGCCCATTTTAGGTAGTACACTACTACCCTTTCAAAAGTTTTCCCCACTACTCTATAAACATTTATAAAATTAAATTGGATTAACCCTCCTAATACGTAAAACACCAAATTAAATTTCTTGATTTTAGATTAAGAAGTTCCTAAGATATAAAATCAAAATAGAGACCAATCAAACCAACACACACAAGCACATACATATACACGCATAGTTCCAGAATTTAAAAAAAATTAGATTACGACATTTTTTATCCGCAGGGAATGCAGAACGCTGAAAAATAAAAATCCAGTAGCTGTCGTTTTTAAGAGGGTTGAGAATAATATTTTTCTCTTTATTATAAATTTTCATCGAGGAAAGTAAAATTAAAAATGTGATTGAGCTAAATGTCACTCATCTAAGTCATATATTTAACATTTTACACCTTATACTGATACTGGTATACAATTATATGTATTTTATATACATTTACATTAAATATAAAAGTAAAGACTTTAATCAAAAAGCCTAACTTAAAATTGAAGTTGCTATAAAAAGTAACGTGCTGATGCTGTTCAAGAACAAATTTAGAGTAGCTAGTACGTGCTCCCAAGAGACATCTATTTCTTTCGCTGAAATTAACAATCGCTTTTACTGCATTTAATGTTATTATTCTGAATTCCTTTGTTTAGTTTCAACCGTGGTATAATGTAAATAATGATCGTATAATTCTTGCACTGTTGATGATTATAACAAAGTAAAAATAAAAATATTATTATTTACCTCCACAAGTTTTAATAGAATTCCTGTTTTATTTACTCGATAATATCCTGGAGACATATCATTTTTCAAACACTACTTCTATTTACTAAAAATGGAAATTAAAAACAAAAAAACAAAACCTTAGTTTGGTACCTAATTTTCCATGTATAAGAATATTTTTATCTAGTACTGAATAGATTTTTGGAATTTTTTTTTGAATGAATCTATTGCAGAAATTAACAATTTCGTGGTTGTGATGTTCTAGGATAAAAGTTTTTAATGTTAATCAGTATTATACTACATAACGTTGTTTATTAATTGATAATATATATTTTTTTAAATATTTTTATAAAATTCACCGGGTAGGTGAGAAAACATTCTCAAGTTTAGTTCAAATTTTTTTTAAAAATGAACAAGAATTTTTAAACTATTTATTAAGAAGTTATTTTTAATGTTATTATAAAAAAATATAATAATTAAGTTTTACCAACGAGTATAATTTTTATCTTTTATAATTTTTTATCTCGGACAAAGGGGATAGTGATCGAAATAACTGTTTCATATTGTTATATTTAGCATAATCAAATTTAAAAATTACTAATATAAAAAATGATTGTTTAATTAGTAATCGAAAAGAAATTTAGCATGAAATATGTATTTTTAATTTGTTGCCACTGTATCTATCGGTGAGAATTTGCGAAGAATGCTTCTGCAAGAAATGAATCATACTCGTATAAATGAATTAAATTTTCGTAAGTAGAAGAGTTTTTTCTCTGCCTACGAAAAAATTCTCTCTATTATACTGTATTTTCAAATTTATTTATTTATTTTTTTTTAGATTAATTTTGACCATAAATAATATGAATTAGTAAACTCTACTTATAAAATGAGTTAAATTTCTCTATAACGCTCTCCAATACTTACCAAGGTATTAAATATAAGCATTAAGCTTACGTCGCAATCTACATAAAATGGTAAAGTAAAAAATTTAAATATTTTTTTACAGAATAATTATTATTTCATTTTATAACACACACATACACACAAACTATATGTACGAGAAAATAAAATCGTATAAGGAAATGCATTAAAAAAATTGGCAAGTGCGTTTTATTTTATTTAGGAATGTTTCAGCTTCTATCACACATAAATTGACTTACCTTTTTTTTTACATTATGATGAAGATTTTAGTTTTAGCAAATCTTTACTTATTAGTGTTTATAGACCCCAAAAAGTATGTAATAACAACAAACATAACGATCAACAGCTTTATGGCAACAATATATTGTGCATATTGAACCAAATTTTAATAAAAATAAAAAAATTAGAGAAAGTAGGAAATTACAGCTGACAACTTTATTTTTTTTAAATTAATTTGGCTGATCGCAACTCTAACTAGGGAAAATTTTATAAAACAAATTATTCATAATTTAAGAGTTGAAAACTCGAACAATTAAAAATTTCCTTGCTCAGCCGAGGTATTAATCCTGATCGTCTCTATCACCCCAAAGCTTTAAATCCCAACTGTAAACATTAACACCATCAATATTTCACAGCAGAAAACTTTGTTAAAATTTTTCTTCAAGCCTATCCGAAATTAATAACCAAAATATATGCCAACAGACACACAAACATATATATATATATATATATATATATATATATATAAATAACCTGATCCACCAAGTACAGAATAAAATTAAATTAGGATGACACTGATCTATATCATTATATATACACAAGAGTACTTTCACGATTTTCTCGCATCTTTAGCTGATCCAGTCTTTTAACTGTTCATGTAAAATTACATTTTACAAATACACATCATTAACAAAATAAAATCTTTAACTAATAAAATAAAATACAATAAAACAAAATTTGTTAAAACTTTGGATATAAGTTTAAAATCAATTCAAATCAAAATGTAATTAAAATTAAAATTTTTTCCCCTTTGAATTTAAAATTTAAAATCAAAATTAAAAGTTAAAGTTAAAAGTTTAAAATATATATATATATTCATACGTACAAAATTACTTTTACTTTTACTGTCATCCTACAAAACGAGTAAAATATTGTAAACTATTATGAATATTTATAATACATAACAACAGATTAATCAATTACGGTATATATATTGATTGTATCAGAAGCTGTATACAATTAGTTTACGATAGTCCCAAATTTTGTTAAAAAATTATAAAAATATTAGTAAATTATATTAAACAATACACTAAAAGTCCCATAAAATAATACATAAATTCAGATCATTTTATGGACAAAATGAAATAAAACTGTTTCAATTATAGTTCTGTTAATTACTATAAAAATAGTTCAGATCTATATAAAAGAATCATTTTATAATAGTGATCATAGCCGTTTTAATTAGCTGTTGAATAAAAACCGTGTTATTGTGGAATAAAATAGTCGAGGCTTAATACTTAAGTATGTTAATAGTCACTTTAATTAATACTAGTCTAGTTAAAGATTTAATTTTCTCATATTTTAAAATATGAAGTTAATAAACTTAATATCACAAAACAGTGTTAAAATAAAATGCAAATAATTTATTAAAGTAAGTTACTTAAACAATTTCAACTTTAATAAACGCATAACTACTTATTATTTCAAATAATATTATAATTGAAAATAAGTACAACTGAAAATGCCATGCCTGACCGGGATTCGAACCCGGGACCTCCGGATGAATGCCAGAGAGTGGTAGCGTCTCTGCCATTTATCGCAGGTCCCGGGTTCGAATCCCCGTCAGACATGGAATTTTCACACGCGCTACAAATCATTCATCTCATCATCTGAAGCAACACCTAACGGAGGTCCCGGGGGTTTAAAAAAAAAGAAGTACAACTTAAATATTCAGACAGGTTACTGCACCGGTATAATGACAAAGAAATAACCAACCGAATTGATCTTCCAGTCACGTCTGAATGGATATTATTTTGTTAATCGGCTATTATCAGTAACGGTTATAACATGCTACAACATATTACTGCAGTCAAAATTAGGTCAGTGACATACATTGAGCTGTCTTGACTAAAGTGTTTATCGAATTCATAATCGAGTCGATGCATTATCGGTCAGTTGATCTGCAGCGTAACGAACGAATGACCCGTTTACTAAGGTATACGTACAGTAAGCGCTGCTTGGCGTTTTTCTAATCGACGCGGCGATTGAAAATGACTTACCGCCCAAATCAGTTTCCAGTTCTTTAAGAAATTAATGGTTGCATTGTTTTAGGTTTGTCTCGTCAAACACAGCGTTTGTTTACGCTGTTTCTATATTTTCGGTTTATTTTTTTTTATATTTTATTTTTTTTGTTTATATTACTTACGTAAGTTACAGTGAATTAATTAAAATCACCGGGAAAAATTACCGGGGAACAATTAATAACTTAAGTCGAAAAGAGTATTGTTTTTATTATTATGAGTAATACGTGATAAATATTTGTTGTCATCCGCCTAACTTATAAAATTTACCTTCATTTTTACAAATTTCGGAAAATAAGTTATAAAAATTACTTTTTCTGTCGTATCTTCGCATTTACAATTGAATTTGTCGTAGTTTTGTTCTTTTCCAACGATAATACAAAAATTTAAACGTAATTATTTTTACTCATTCTCATATTTCTTCTCTAACTTCAACACACTTATTTTCTTTAACTATCAAGCAAGGGTTGTAACCTGACGCTTTAAACATATTAAGTATACATTTATTTATTTTACGCTACAATTGCATTGGAAAATCCACGTGTACGTTTAGTAAAACAGTCCACAGAAAAATAATTTAAAAAATTTATGTTAAATTTTCTGGTTAAAAAATAAATAAATAGGAGGGTTGTTGACGTGATCTAGCAGTAATCTGCCTATGAATGAATTACCTGTTAATTACCTGCTGAATGAACCTTCCTGATAATGATTTAGCTTTCAGAATCTGCCTAAACTTTTGTACTATCAATGTTCCACATTTAGGTCACAGGCCTAATTAAAAGATTTTAGGTACTGGTTATTCCGAGTTATCAACGCAAATATACGCTAGCGCGCGCACGCACACACACACAACATATATATGTATATAAAACAAATTTACTTCCTTTTCGAATTTCTCGAACTTTCATAATTCTAAATTCACCAAAAAAGTGAAAAGATGATTTTTGGAAAGATTATTATATTTTCCCGTTGTTACAGAATATAATGTAAACAGCTAATAGTAAAAGTAAACTTTTGTCCGTGAATATATTTTTGTAAAAATTTAACAATATAGTATATTTTAATTTTCATAAAATCATGAAACACCGTTGTCTGAAGACATTTTATGATATTTTACCATTTTCTCTGGTTATTGTAATCTTGTTTAAAACAGAGAAATTATGTACAAATTCGCTGCTATAATGAATATTGTTAAGCAGTTTTCTTTTTTAATTTATATTTGTCATTATTTAGACTTATTTTTAGTAGAAAGCTAAGCAGTTAACTCCGACTATCATAGGTCTGAACATTTTTTTTGATGTCTCAAAATACCTTTATTGAAAAAAGAAAAATTTAACACAAAATTCTGGACAATGGAATTGAAATAAGTTTCTTCAATTCTGCCAGTTTTCTTTCATTTTGCATTACATTGATTTACTTGTTTTACGTTTATATTTTTCGAGATTACCAAATCTATATTCTACTTCTTTTATTTAACCTAATATCTGGTAGTAGTATTTAACCAAAGCGCAACCCTTATTTCAGAGACAAAGCATGATTAGTGATAACTGGAAATTTGGCTTGTTTAAAAATAAATAACTGAAAAGTTGCATAACATGATAACGGCGCATAATACGTTTACAAAAGATTTTACTTAAAATCTAAATCTAAATCTAAACGGTTATTTTTAATGTTAAAAAATCATCATCACTAGCTATTACGGAAAATGTATATATAAAATAGATACACTATAAATCAATTATTTTAGCTGGAATTTTAGAATAAATTTAAAAAAAAGTAAAAAATAAAACTACTTCTTCTAGGCAATCCCAACAGAAAGTATACATTTAGTTTTAAAATAACCAAACCGTTGAAATTTTCATTTAAAATTTAGTTCGTTTTTTATTTCTAGTTTCTTTTCAAGTCATAGTCTTTGATGATAAGTTTAAACCGTAATTTATTCGTTTTGAAATGCAACTAAAAATATCAGGATACTTTTAATTCCAATTACTTTACTAAACTCTACAATTATTAACCAAAAACTGAAATTTCTCTTATAACAAAACTAAAGATAATTTTTCTTTTTGTTTCTAAATCAACGTTTGAGGAAACATTTTTAAAAAAATAAAAAAAAGTCTATTCTTAAATATACTTACTCATCAATTTTTGTTATATAACTTGATAAAGATGTTAAATATTGAAACTAAATTACAACGAAAATCTCGGGTACGTTTATGCGTAATTTAATGTAATTCTTAAAGATTTATTTTAAATAACTAAAAAATTTTAAGATTAACGAAAAAACTAATAAGGTTTAAAATGATATAAAACTCAAATTTTTATGAAGTAATTCGTCAGGTATAATTTTTGAAAAACAAACTTTTTCTTTCGCGACTTATAGTTTTTACAGGTAGTAGATTCATGTGTTACAAAATTACACTTCCTTGAAACAATAATTAACAGGGTTGAAACAAGAAATTAAATGAATGATGTGGAAAAGGTTGTGATTGTTGGTGATCGAGTGGAGTATATCTGTGTCGAACAGTTGTGTTTCTTATTTGTTGTTTTCAAGCCGGAGTAAAAAGCCATTTGCCAGCGGCAAGTTTTAGTACAGGCTGTGGTGCGGTTATTAGTATAATGGTTTTGTGACCAGAGGGGTTTAATGCGATACCCGGGACCTCGATGTCAGATAGGTGGGGTGGCGTGTACTGTACAATTCAAACACTGTTAACGTTCTTTTACGCGTAAATACGATTTTATTTCTCTATTGTAAAATATTTTTGGTACGTGTGTTATTACATTACAAAAATTTAAATACACGAATTAAACTATTATAACAAAATATTTGATTAAAATATTATTCTTAATCGGTGTTAGTTATATTTATACCCAGCGTGTTTTTCTTAAATTTTTGAATTATTATTTTTATTAAGATAAAATGCTTTAAAAGAAGAAAAACAGAGATGCTCCAAAAATTATTAAAAAATGAGTTGCTGGGAGTTCAATACTTAGGTAGAATTAATAGATTTTTAAAATCTTAAATTTCTTCTGTGATTCGTAGTTCTGTGTGCAGTAGATCTTGCACATTTTAAACATTTTTTCCTGTTTAGCCTCCGGGAATTACTGTCCAGGTATTACTTCAGAGGATGAAGGATTATATGTATAAGTGTATAAGTGTAAGTGAAATGTAATCCTGTACAGTCTCAGGTCGACCATTTTTGATAAGTATGGTTAATTGAAACCCAACCTAGACTAACCCTGTAGGTTGCTCATTTTAAACTTTTTTTTTTTAATCTCCGAGACCACCGTTAGATATTATTTCAAGGATGAGATGAATGACAATTTTTGTAGCGTGTGAAAATGCCATGCCTGACCGGGATTCGAACCTGGGACATCCGGATGAAAGGCCGAGACGCTACCGCTCGCGCCACGGAGGCCGGTGCTCATTAAAAATTTTTCTTTCTTTTTCCTGTTTAGCCACTGGAAATTACCGTTCAGGTATACTTTAGACGATGAATGAGGATGATATGTATGAGTCTAAATGAAATGTAGTTTTGTACAGTCTCAGTCGACCATTCCTAAGATGTGTGGTTAATTGAAACCCAACCACCAAAGAACATCGGTATCCACGATCTATTTTTCAAAACTGTGTAAAAGTAACTGCCTTTACTAGAACTGAACGCTGGGACTGTCGACTTCCAAATCAACTGATTTGGGACGACGTGTTTACCAGTACATCAAACCGGTGGGTTGCTCATTTTGAACTAAATTTAGTTCAAAATGAGCTAAAATGAGTTTAATTTAGTTGTAGAGTGAACTCTACAACTAAATTAAACTAAATAAAAATTAAAGATGTATATAAAGGAATTGTGGATCGTAATTGATTGTGAAAGGTAATGCAAAAAAACTTACAACTAATGCGAAACTAATGTAACTTATGTAAAACTAATGCAAAAACAACTTTACAAAACAATTATATATCATTCTTTTTATGTTGGATCGTAATTCATAATTTTACTATTATCTTAAAAAAGATTTATCGTATGTTTACAAATTCATTCTTTCTACATAACGTCATTCTAAATCAAACTAATCATCTTTTCTCATTATCAAGGAATATCTAAACAAAATATTACATATTCTCTCAACTGTCTTTTAATAAATACAAAAATGAAAAAATTTAATTAAATGGAACGTTTGATTTTATAACGGCAAAAAATATATGATAATTAATATTCCCCATTTTTAAACGGATAATGTTATGAAAATGTTTCATAGACACATTTCGGTTAATACGAAGGAACCTTGCGCTAAAATTATATAAAAGTATACTTAATTAAAAATTAACTGAATTTGTTCGAACTACGTCAGAAATAATCGTAAAAAAAATGTCATATCCTTTTCTTTTAAAACGAGCTGCTGGGCGTGCCTATGGCAAGCCTCCGCAGCTAGGCCCTCCTGGCGGGCGATGTCTCGGAATGGTATCCAAAACTGATTATGTAAAAATATGTTTTTTTTTAATGATGAAAATTGACATAACGAAAGTTAAATTAGAAATTTAACTCTAGAAATTGATACTAACGAATCGGAATTTTCCGCTTGTGATCGGTACATTCCGGTGCCTACTTTTTGGATATACTTCATTATTTTATGAAGAAAAACAATCACATAAATAAATAAAAAATATGTAAAAAAAAATTTAAAACACCCTTATTAAATTAGACGTACTAAAAGGTAAAAAAAATTTCAGGACGTATCTCAGAATGGATTTGTCAACAAGCTTCTGCTGGTGAGCTCTAAGATAATGTGGAAGTCATAGCTTCAAATTAAAGTTCTGATGTTCTTAATATGAAGCTATGACTTTCCCAGAATCTTATATATCACCATCAAAACTTGTCAAATTCATTTTGAAATACCGCCATAAAATTATATTTTCCAACTTAGTGCGTTTAATTCTTCGTTTAGTGATCTTTTAAAAATTCTTTTTTATATTTTTGATTGTCTACTTTTAGTGCATTTAATGTAAGAGTGTTTTTTTAAAACTTTGTTTTATATATTATACTCGATACTTTTTAGTCTTCGTAAGTTTTTACACTTTACAGTTGTGCTAGCGAAAAGGTTTGAGCGTATTTAGCGAAAGATCGGATCGGTACGTTTTACGGTGGGTCAATGCAATCAAAACATAGGGCCAAACGATTTAGTTTCCGGATAACCAAAATCCGGTATATCAAGAGTGTATCCGATGCGTTAAACTGTTAACGCTTGACCTGCTGATACATACGCCATTTCAATCGTAAAAATCGGACGAGCGGTTGCAGAGATATTACGGTGGCACGCTATCGCACCCGCTTCCCAATTTCCGAACGGCGCTGCGGGGGCTCTTGAAAATATTATCATCCAACGGGTACCATTGGGGGTAAATAAGATTTTTGATCAAGGATGGGGCGAAAATATTTTTCAGAGCGCTAGAACCGATCGTTTTCGAGATATTTGCGATTTTCGTCTGAAAATTCGGATACGGTTAAAAAGTACTAAATTTTCCGAAAACTTCGTATATAAACTTCGTAATATAAAAAGTATACACCTGACCACCACGAGACATGTAATAACGAAACGGGATTTTCCGTTAGTGATCGGCACATTCCGGTACTAAGCTAGGGGGAATGCACACACAGACACACATACAATGCCGTTTAGTACGAAAGGATATGAATTTGTACTTCAATCAATATAAAAACAGCTTTATCCAAAATCAAGCCTACACAATATTTTCCATCTATTGAACCAAAATCATACTGATTTCTCTTTCTTTCTTGAACAAGAATGTATTCACATCTATTAAAAAAAAATAAAAATAAAAAGTTGCCTGCAATTTTGAAAAAAAAATTATGGAGTAATTAAAAAGTGATGTTTAAAAAACGATGTTGTGATAAGCATAATGCTTAACACTGTCAATTAAACGACACAATAGAATTATGTACGCATTAATTACTCTCACATTAATAACTGTAATCTCAAAACGTTACATCACTGCACGGGTGAAATAGCTTTGCTTAACGCACCTGTCCCTCTAGTGTTTGTCAGCAGTTGTCTTCCACGTGAGTACTGATTACAGCTTTTATACCTATGTATTTTATTTCAGCTTTGTAAATATTGTTTTTTATTAATATATTCAATTGGTAATACTATTCCTTCTAAATCCCTACCTAAAAGAAATATGAAATAATTACTTCGCATTTTATCTTAAAAAAATGATTAAATATTAACAATATTAATTAACAAGCATATTAATAAATACATAAAAATAAATTTAAAAAATTGCTCTAAAATTAAAAATTATTCAAATCTTTTTTTACATTAGCAACAAAATTAAAAATTGTAAATTTTTTAGAAAGATTAAAAAACTTTAGTGTAACTAACAATACTAAGAACTGATGGATTGATTTTTTTTTGTCTTCAGTCATTTGACTGGTTTAATGCAGGTCTCCAAGATTCCCTATATAGAACTAGTCGTTTCATTTCGGTATACCCCCTACATCCTACAGCCCTGACAATTTGTTTTACATATTCCAAACGTTGCTTGCCTGCACTATTTCTTCCTTCTACCTGTCCCTCCAACATTAAAGAGACTATTCCAGGATGCCTTAAGATGCGGCCTATAAGTCTGTCTCTTCTTTTAATCATATTTTTCCAAATGCTTCTTTCTTCATCGATTTGGCGCAACACTTTTTCATTTGTCACTTTATCCGCCCATCTGATTTTTAACATTCTCCTGCAGCACCGCATTTCAAAAGCTTCTAATCTGTTCTTATCAGGTACTCCGATCGTCCAAGTTTCACTTCCATATAAAGTTACGTTCCAAACATATACTTTCATAAATATTTTCCTGACGTTTAAATTAATTTTTGATGAAAAGAAATTATATTTCTGACTGAAGGATTGTTTCGCCTATGCTATTCGGCATTTTATATCGCTCCTGCTTCGTTAATCATTAGTAATTCTATTTCAGAAAAAACAAAATTCTTGTACCTCCATACTATTTTCTTTTCCTGTTTTTACATTCAGCGGTCCATCTTCGTTATTTCTACTACATCTCATTACTTTCGTTTTGTTCTTGTTTAATTTCACGCGGTAGTTCTTGCGTAGGACTTCATCCATTCCAATTCATTGTTTCTTCTAAATCTTTTTTACTCGTAGCATCTTTATCTTTTCACCTTGTACTGTTATTCCGGATCTAAATTGTTCTTTAACATCATTAACTGTTAGTTCCATGTAAAGATTAAAAAGTAACGGAGATAGGGAACATCCTTGTCGGACTCCGTTTTTTATTACAGCTTCTTTATTATGTTCTTCAATTATTATTGTTGCTGTTTGTTTCCTGTAAATGTTAGCAATCGTTCTTCTATCTCTGTATTTGAACCCTCATTTTTTTTAAATGCTGAACATTTTATTCCAGTCTACGTTATCGAATGCCTTTTCTAGGTTTATAAATCCCAAGTATGTTGATTTGTTTTTCTTTAATCTTCCTTGCACTATTATTCTGAGCGCTAAAATTCCTTCCCTTGTCGCTATACTTTTCCTGAAACCAAATTCGTTTTCTCCTAATATTTCTTCCACTCTCCTCTCAATTCTTCTGTACAGAATTCTGGTTAAGATTTTTGGTGCGTGGCTAGTTAAGCTAATTGTTCTGTATTCTTCAAATTTATCTGCTCCTCCTTTCTTTGGTATCATGACTATAACACTCTTTTTGAAGTCTGACAAATTTCCCCTTTTTCGTAAATCGATTGATAAAATCACTAATTATACATCCAATTTATTACAATAAAACATACAAAATTTAATTTATCACAATAAATATTTGTTTTACCAAATTTAGAGTTGTTTTAAATAGAGGATATTGTTTTTTGAATAAAATGCATTTCATTATTGAATTATCAGTAACGTTAACACAATTGAATTTTGCTCATTTGTTATGTAGTAAGGTAATGAATAATGAACAATGAAAACCACAATAAATTCATTTAAATGCTTTGAGAGATAGCTTTTAAACAAATTTATAATGAATGGATTGATTTTAACTGGGAAAATCAATTTTACGTGTCAAAACAAATAATATTGTAAACAAGATAAGTTAATTAAATAGAATGAGCTATTACATTCTATTTAATTACTACGGATGAGTAGTTGTGGAAATTCGTTTAAAATAACCGAATAATATTGCCAAATAACATTAAACGTGAAAACAATATAATACGTTATTTACTAAAACAATATTTTACGTAAAATATGCGATATTAGTAACCTGAAAGATAAGTGTATTATTATGTTGTATAGCCTTTTATTCTTCCCCTCTTAAAACCCCTGAGGTTGAAAATGCCAGCTAGTTGTTACTTTATCTACATACACCCTACCCCAATTAATTCAATAACTTAGCGTCAGCTAAATTAAAATCAATAAATAATTTCTTTTTTTTCCTTTTCTACAATATTTTATCATTATTATAAAACAACAAACATACTTTTACGAACAGTTATATCCATAAATTATTTCCTTATAAGTAAATAATGGGCATATTAACAATGAATGCGAATGCCGTCACTGGTTTTGTTCAAAAGTTTAATTAATATCTCTTTAAAACTATTTAGCAAAATTTAGCTAACGAAGAAAACAGCTGGGTATACGCGTATTTGTTATTTTATAATGAAATAATATTTATCAAAAAAGAATTTACATCAAATTAAAACTAGTTTTTTAACTAGATTTTTAATTACCAATATCGTTTATATTTTTATTAAAAAAGCATACTTGTGTCGACTGTATTTGTTATCGTGATTTCCAAGATAAAAAAAGTTAATTTAAACTTACAAAAATGCTAATTTTATGGTAAAATTAAAATTTATTGTTATTAGCTACAAATACGGCATTATTTAAATTCTTATTCGGTTTTCATTTCATTCTTCTTCATTAGGGAAGAAAATTAATCGTAATCAACATTAGTACAAATTCAACCGTGTATGATTATACTCTATTCATTACTGAAATTGTATAGGTGGAAAAATCTAATTAAAACAAAGTTTTTCGTAAAAATAAAATTTTCATAAGAGAATTGAATTTTCAGTTGAATTGAATTGAATTTGATAACGTAAACTGGAATAAAATGTTCAGCATTTAAAAAAATGTACGGTTCAAGTATAGAGACAGAAAAAAAATTGCTAACATTTACAGGAACCAAACTGCCACAGTAATAATCGAATAGCATATGAAAGAAGCAGTAAGAAAAAAGAGAGTCAAACAAGGATGTTCCCCGTAGCAGTTACTTTTTAATCTTTACATAGAACTAACAATTAACGATATTAAAGAACAGTTTAGATCCGGAGTAACAGTACAAGGTGAAAAGATAAAGATGCTACGATTTGCTGATGATGTAGTAATTCTAGTCGGGAATAAAAAAGATTTAGAGGAAACAATAAATGCTATGAGTGAAATTATACCAAGAACTACCGCATGAGAATAAACAAGAACAAAACGAAAGAAATTAAATTCAGCAGAAATAAATTAGATGGACCGCTGACTATAAAAATATGAAAAGACTACGGGGTAGAAGAATTTTGTTATTTGGGAAGTAGAATTGGTAAAGATGGCCGAAGCAAGAGCAACATAAAATACCGAATAAAACAGGCGAAGTGAGCTTTCAGCCAGTAATATAATTTGCGTACATCAAAAATTAATTTAAACGTCAAGAAAACATATTTGAAAGTAAATGTTTGGAGCGTAGCTTTATATAAAAGTGAAACTTAGACGATCGGAGTACCTGAGAAGAAAAGATTAGAAGCTTTTCAAATGCGGTGCTACAGGAGAATGTTAAAAATCAGATGGGCGGATAAAGTGACAAATGAAGAAGTGTTGCGCCAAATCGAGGAAGAAAGAAGCATTTGGAAAAATATGATTAAAAGAAGAGACAGACTTATAGGCCGCATCTTAAGGCATCCTGGAATAGTCTCTTTAATGTTGGAGGGACAGGTAGAAGGAAGAAATAGTGCAGGCAAGCAACGTTTGGAATATGTAAAACAAATTGCTGTAGATGAATGTTAAGCATCAGATGGGTGGATAGTACCAAATGAAGAAGTTGCGGCAAATTGAAGCAAAATGGCAAAACGGCAAAATGAAGAAAGAAGGATTTGGAAAAATATAGATAAATTAAGAGACAGACTTATAAGCAACATGTTAAGGAATCCTGGAATAGTCGCTTTGAAATTGCATGGAGGAGTAGATGAGAAAAACTGTGAAGCGGCAACGTTTGGAATATTTAAATCACATTTTTAGGGATTAAGGATGTAAGGGGGTATACCGAAATGAAGAGACTGGCACTAGATAGGGAATATTGGAGAGCTGCATCAAACCACTCAAATGATTGAAGGAAAAAAATAAAAATATGAGAATAGATTATAAAAATACTCTTAATCCTAAATATTTGATTCTGGAGAAGGAAGAAATCATTTAAAAAAAGAATGTAACTTTTTCACCGCTATAAAAAATCTGTAAAGAATTTAAAAAATATATACATAATTTTAATGAATTTAAACTAAGAAAGGAATAATAAATTTTGGGAAATTTCAGCAAACAATTTTTTAAAATTACAAATAATACAATACACGCTTAAAAGTATTTGTGGATACATTTTTCATGTTTTAAGAATAGGATAAATAACTGAGGAACAGAAAACTGTATCTTGTTTCTTAAATATTTTTTCTAAATTAGTAAATAATAAAAATTTAAATTATTCAAGAGTCAAAACGATAATACTTTCTTTTAATCTTCAATAAGCGTACGACGGTCGATAAAGCATGTAGTACTCTGAAAAAATCAGAAGTTTCCCAATATTAATAATTGATTTTTCCGCTAATAAACGCTTATTGAACTAAATATTTTTTAAAACATAGATACTTTGGGATCGCACTCCACGGCAGGGAAAGAACCAAATTGAAATTCATTAGGGGGTGTTCCAGTTCATTAGGTAATCAGGCAAACGATTTAATACCAATAATTAAACCCAAGAAAACAAAATTCAAAATGAAAAATATGATGAAGAAAAGAGCCATATAAAAAAGGGAATTTAAATTCAGTTAAAAGTAACAATTACGCTAAGCTGTTATAGAATCTTGTTGACTCACGGAAGGGTTAGTCAGTAATGATAATTTAATTACTCATGATGGTTGGATTTTGCAACAAGCTATTAATTCCAATGGAAATGGAGTATGATTAATCAGTAAACGCCTATGCGTTTATATGTATGTAAATATACATATCCGTATACTAACGTCGCTCACGATATCAATGCGGCTTCATTCACAATATTTTTTTTAATAGCAAATTTATTTATTTACAAATAAAAATTATTTAATCAAAAATATTGCTTTTAGATTTTTCATTAAATTCTGACAAAACGGTAAGTAAAATTTTTTATTAAAAATGTAGAAGGAAAATACGAAAAACACCGAATTTTGCCCGACAAAATATATGTAGCCCTGGTAAGGACCGATTTAGAATGTAGCACTGAAAAGTGCTGTTTGATATATTTTAGGACTTTCTTATAAATTAAATTGATATTTTTTTGTGTTGCTAAAATGAATAAACTGTTTTTTTTTCGAGTAGCATCTGTATATTCCGCTCGTTTTCTAATTGTTTCCTTGGTAACAGATCATGTCAAATGTTGATGGTCTGTTAACGGTAAAAGTTCATATGCCTCAAAGAGACCAGTGGATAAATCATCAGAGAAGGGCATCCTTAGCACAGAGTGAACAAAGTTACTTGGCACAAAGTTCCACCGTTGCGGTAAACTTGAAATACAAATGGAAATAATCAATCGGTAGCTACCAACTCACACAATCCGCCGTAAGTTGAATCTTTGGACATTTGAATGAAATTTCGAACATCAGCTCGAATAGCTGTGATCGCAATTAGTTTCCGTCATAGTTGAGAAACCTGATTCACCACCACATGCGACACATTCATTTCCAGCAGTTCGGTCGCCATTAGCTACGTACAGTATACGAGATGAGTAACAGATAAAAAAAAAACACGCACCGGCTCTTACAATGTGTATAATTTTATGAGGTAACAATTTTCTATTAATATTAACATTTAAATATTATATGTACATGTACTGAACATGACTTGTATGAGTATTCTTGAGTGGTTTCGACGGAAACTTCTTTTCATGTGATTGTTTTAGTATAATTTACTTATGGTTTCTGTACAAATAGAACCGATTGTAAATAAAATTAGACAAAAAGAAGATTATAGTTTTCATTGTTTTATTACTATTACGTTATTACAATGAGAAAAGCGTTATATTGTTTGAATATTTAGAGAAGGAACAGTACAAGTCAATGAGCTAATTAGCAATTGAGACGTGTATAATGCTAATAATAAGTTGAATTGTACTAAATTAATATAATTAAAGTTTAATAAACCTGATTATTATTGAAATGTTAAATACTTAAAAATTAAAAAAAAAATCTTTAAAACATAACTAAAATGTATATTAAATAATTAAGTTGTTATGAGATTATAAAATTTAAGTTATGAGATTATTCTGCAATCAGTAAAGGAGTAAAACATTTTTAACCTTAAATTATTCCAATTAGTTCATTACAAGTTGTTTTATTTTGTACCGCTCTGCTTCTACATAACATATTTGCTTTGTACCTCTCTAATTCGAATCTCAAGGGAACGGTATTTTTTTTCGGTTTAGGGAGTTCTATTTAGAGAAGTAAAATAATGAAACTCAAAAATTGTACAGATAAATTTCGCAATTTAATAAAAAATTATGTTAATTTATAATATAATTATATAATGTACTACAGTATTATTTTACGTTAGAAAAGAAAGAAATGTGTATAATACGAGGGTAAATCAATTATTATCCACAATTTAGTTATATTTTTGTTTATGTTGGTAGAACTGTCGTGTTGCGTAGATGACGCATGCATAGTTTAATTGTTGTTATGTCTGTGCTGGTTTGGTGTTGTTAGAGTAGTTCCATTATCGCTGGCCTAACGTTAACCACGGCTGCTCCGCTTTCTGTTTGCACCAAAGAAGAGCAACGTTCAGCAATCCGTTTTTTGCGGTCGGAAGGTGTATCAGGGGCCGAAATTCATCGAAGACTTTCGGTACATTACGGGAACAGTGTGTTGCCGCAACGGAGTGTCTACGAACGGATTGAAAAATTAAAAAATGGTCGCACAAGTGTTACGCACAACGAAGGAGCCGGACGACCGTTTACCGCCACAAATGAGGAAAACATTGAGCGTGCAGATGACATGGGTTTCTTAGATTGACGAATAACTATCGATGAAGTGGCACATCGTCTACAAATTAGTCACGGTTCTGCCTACGAAATCATCCATAACAGACATGGGTTTCATAAAGTCTGTGCAAGGTAGGTCCCAGAACGACTCACACAGTCGTATAAACAAAGGCGCTTGGAAATCTGCTAAACACATTTGGATCGCTACGGTAACGAACGAAACATCTTCTTAGACAGAATCATCACCGATGACGAAACATGGATCCATCATTTCGGGCCGGAGCGTAAACGGCAGAGTATGGAATGGAAACATCCAAATTCGCCCTACAAAAAAAAGTTCAAGACCCAACCGTCCGCAGGAAAACTGATGCTTACGATTTTTTGGGACTCACACGGCCAGGACTGGAACATTACGAGGAAAGGGGCACGACAATAAACAGTGCGCGTTACAGTGAGATGCTTACTGCCAAGCTGAAGCCTGCAATTCGAAGCAACCGCCGATGACTGCTGTCGAAAGGTGTTGTGTTGTTGCACGACTATGCCCGTCCACATACTGCTGCCCACACTACTGAAACGCTCCAGAAACTCAGCTTTGAAGTACCGGCTCGTCCTTCGTATAGTCCTGATCTTGCCCCTTCTGACTACCACTTGTTTGGTCTACTCGAAGGGGTATTAAGGTGCCGTCGATTACGAAACAGTGAAAGAAGCGGTGCATTCCTGGTTCGCAGCTCAACCGATAACCTTCTTTTATGAGGGCATCAGGAAGCTTGTGAAATGATGGACCAAGTGCGTTGAAATGCAAGGGGACTATGTTGAAAAATGATGTACATTTAAGTTTCCTATTTGTATTGCAATAATAATTGCGGATAATAATTTACTTACCTTAGTATTATGTAAAAATAAAATTAAAAAAATGAAATACAGTAAAATACTTTTAATTATTTCCAAAAAAAAAGAAACAGTAGCACTTTCACCACTAACTTTATAGAACGCAATATTTCTGGAATTTCTCTAACTACCCGTTGGTCGCTTTAAATTCTTTATACCCCACGCCTCTGCAAACATGTGTGCTTTTTGTTTGATGATTGGACCCCTAAATTGACAGTATTATCTCTACATTGTTTGAACATTTTATTGCGCATTCATCAATATCGGCGAAATCTACCGCGGTCCACAAAAAAGGATCGAATTCTCAATTTTTAAAATTGCCAATAAAGTGCTTGACAGAAATCCAAATTCGTGAGCTAATTTATAATCTTTATTTTATCACCAATAGATAACGCTTTATACTTCCGCTGTACGCTTGTTATAAAACGCGGCTGTTAAAAATGTACAATAGGGCTACGTATCAAAGTTTAAACAAAAAGGAGCGAGAAAACACTATAATGTACGTAACCGAATAGTACATTTTAAAATAAAACTTGAATTCCGCGAGAAAAACTAGTGCACTGTGTAAATATAAATTGTAAAACACAATTAGTAACGACAATTTTAATGTTATCTATGTATAATCAAAACGCATACTGTAGTAAAATCTGACTTAAGTAACCCTCCAGTAAGGAATAAGACCGGATATTACTCATCATACAGTGGCACCGTGCACGTAGCTTTGTTATCGTCTACTGCTGCGACGAAAATAAACAAGTGGAAAGTTGGGTTCATTAGGCATACAGTACCGGAAAAAATTCACAGTCCACACTAACGACCGCTAAATACTATTAAACTGAATTTACTTTTATCTACGCTTCTTTGAAAATTGTGCACAGTAAGTAAATTCTTTATTGAAAACATTTAAAAAGACGTTTTTATCAAAGAAATAATGTGTATATCAAGTCCTGTAAAATTTTCGAATAAAGGAGGTGATTTAATTCGATTTAAAGAGAATTTTTCAAAGAGACAAAGTAAATATTCCATTTAGGGAGTTATTCGAATTAAGGCGGTTCAATTTAGGGAAGTTTGACTGTACTTTCATTATTTTTTATGAGGTTCCCTCTTCTCTTTTTTTATAATTAATTCTGTATTTTATGGAATTGTTGTGATTAAGGTAGTTTCTCTTATTCCTTCCAAATGAATTCAGGGATTTTTCCTTATTTTATCCACAAAGAAGTAGACTTACCCGTTCCTAATATGACCTACATAATGTATACTTCTCTACCGATCTAAATAGAATATTTATTTATTTAAAATTGTTTAAATTTATTCCACAGAGATAACATCGTAGAATTGAAATAAAAATTCTGTAACTAGATAGCAATTTAGTTTGTCGGAATAATAAATATATTTATTTCATTGATGAAAAACATATTAAAATAAGATGACTTATATATGATGACTTATATATTAAAACATATTAAAATAAGATGACAGGTGACTTATATATCTTCAACAAATGTAGGTTACGACTTTGAATACAACCGGTAATCGATTAAGAACACCTGGGTCTTAAACTATTAAATACTGTCTAACTAACAAACACGGTAATGCAATGTAAATAATGAATATGAAGGAAGTAAATTGCTTAAGAGAAATTTCGCATTTGTATGAAACTGAAATGGAGAAATTGTGTGTGGTCGAACTTTAATCCGGCGAATTGCCAAACTGCACAAAGCAATCTAAATCAGGAGAAATAAATAACAAATGGATGTAAAGAGAAGTAGAAAACAAGTAGAGAAAACAACTCAAGGGTTCCAACAATTCAGATAAATTTAAAATTGCTTCTACAGTACCATTTTATTTTACAAATTTTAGTTAATGTAATAAAACCATAAAGTAACTACAAAGAGTTCATTTTATTACAATGAATATTAAATGGATACTAAAAAAGAGGAAATTCTGTAAAAAGAAAAAATTAGCGATTTTAAGTAAAGCTTGAACGAAAGTTTTAATCAAACGTATTACTTTTAGAACAAAAAAAATATTCTTTAACGAAAGAGAAAAGAACAATAAATTTTGTCCACCAATTGTATAACGAATGAAACTGTATTATTTGATCTTTAAATTACATTTTGAACCGTTTCACATTAAATCAAAAATAAAAAAGTCCCGACTTCAAAAGTATTATAATATGAAAATAAAAGAGATTAATTAAATATTTTTTTTTTACAGAAGAATTACGTTAATAAATTAATATTAATTAAAGGAGTTAAAAATCAATTTATTAATAAGTAAAATTTCATAAATGCAATTAACTCCTCTCATACATTGAGGAAAATTATTGTAAATGATTTGGTTAAAAGTAATTTTCAAAAAGGAAAGCAATTTTCAAAGTTACTTATTGGATTTCTAAACTTTAAAAGATACCGTAATTAAAATGTAATTTTCCCAAACCTAATATTATAATACAGATACTTTGCCTTACGGAAGTGAAAGAACAAATCCAAAATTAATGATGATTGGAATACTTAGTAAATGCAAAATATTTATTTGGCAAAATAATACAAAGAACTGATTTTTCGTATACTATATTTTACGAATCAACTCTTTTACAATTTCACTTTCACCAGTAGTTTTAATCCATACAAAATTTAGTGAAATCACATACCATATTTAATATTTCTCGTCAAAAAGTGTTTTTTGGGTTTACTCATATGTACTTTTATGAAAACGTTATAGAGGCACAGGTAAGTAGCGATACGTCTGCGAAATAATTATGTTATACAACTCACGTTTCAAAAAGGATACATCTCCTATAATAAGAGTGTAAAACTTATCCACAGTTAAATTTGGTACGCTGTTTGTCAAATGATAATAACATAATTTTAGGTTAATTTGTAGGTAGCAAATGAAAGAATAAGATTTTTCACGCGTTGTTGATAAAAGGCGTGAATATTGTGATATTTTGCTTTTTGTATGACAGCTACGATATTTTTAAACGATACGAGTTTATTGTAAATATTTATTTCGAGTATAAATCTTTCAAAAGTAAAACATTAAATAGGTAAACACATCGCTTTTTATGAATAGATTTCATTAAAAGTAAGACTATAAAAATATAGAATCAAAAGGGTGTGAGCTATTTAGATTTAGCCACTACTATTAACCACAAAGGTCTTAGAAAAAGCGTTTGCTTTTGATGTTTAAATTTTAAACTTTAAAAGATGAAATTTATCGTGAGAATCTCACGGTTTATTATACAATTCGAGAGAAATGAACAATAATTTCATTCCAGAAGATGAATCTATCTGTCAGTGTAAATGAAACGATAACCGTGTTACAAGAATTTTTTTTAAAGATTTCAAAAGTAATTAAAGAAATGTTCGAAAAATAAAGTATCAAAAAATTGAATGAACACTCATCCAGATTTGGGTAAATCGGTTTTAAAATGTGAAATTAAAGGTGTGTATTATGGTAGGTGGTAGTGTTTGGACGAGGCCATACGAAGGCAGTTATGTAATACACCGATGGAAATTTCTGCCGAGGCCAAACCGACGACTGTGTTGTGTTATCAAGTTTAGACAGCCTAAAAGATGACCTTCGGTAAAGCCCGTCAGGACTTTCAACGCAGAGGGAGGTGTGGCGACCGGGATTATCACAAGGCGGGACTCTGCCACCACGGGGAACAGGATGATCCAGATTAGAGGAAATCGGTTTTAAAATGTGAAATTATAGGTGCGTATAGCTTAAATATATATATTTTAGTCCTATATTGTGAAATACATAGTTCAAATACACATTATCAGAATGCGGATCGTGTACTATTTTAAATATACTGTTAAATGTATTTTTTTGTTTTAGAATTTAGAATAGAATTATAGGTTTTATTTTTTTAAATGTATTTTTAAATACACTTTTTTTACATAATGTTGCAAGCACCATGTAAAGGATGTTAGGATAACAAATATTAATAAACTTCAAGAAAAAAAAATCATAGTTATTTTTTTTTAAATTAAAATATGTTTACTTTATTCATATTTGTACTGTAATGTTATAAAGCAAAATATTGTGACTTGTTAAAAATTATCCTTTCAGGTTTTATATTTATCAAAGTTCTGAGGATCACTGGATATCATCAGTGTTGCTTCCTCTCATGTCTGAGAGCTGGTACTCGATTCATATCCCGCTGACAATTTCCCACTACAGCTCACGATCCTCTGCAATTTGAATTAATGTGCCTAACATTTCTCCAGTCTCCTCTTCATAAATTGAATCCAATCATTTTTCTGGCGATATTCCGAGTGACTTGCTGTCCTCGTTTTTTCTTGTATGACTAGCTTCTCAAGATTTTCGCCAAGTCTACGAACTGTATGCCCTAAAAAGCTGAGGAACGCTGGAAGTATATTGGGACAACCCTCTCTGTATAGCCAGTTCGTTTATATCGAGCTATTTGTTCTCTTTTCTGTCCATACGACGTGAAGCATTCCTCTGTAGGTCCACATTTCGAAATCATAAGTTTTCTTATGGTCTTGCACCTTGATGTTCCAGATCTCCACGCTGTACATGACTACTGGGAAGACTATTACCTGAAACGGTCTCAGTTTTGTATTCCTAGTGATTGCCCTATCCCTTCAAATAACTGTCCATTTCTTAAGCATATCCTTTGCCAAGTTAATTCTTCTTCGTATTTCGGTCGACGAGCCCCTATTTTTATCTATTGTAGATCCTAAATAGACAAAACGGTCCAAATTTTCGAAATCACACAGCACATTACTGATTGGAAGTTCGTTGGCCCTGTCTACTGTCACAACGTTTGTTTTTCTGATGTATAATTTCAGCCTTAGTGCCTTACATTTTTGCTGAACTCGATCGAGGACCTCCTTCATTTCAACTTCAGAGCCTGCGAACAGAGTCGTATCTTTAGAAAACCTTACGTTGGTTATACGTCGGCCTCCTACTTGTACGCTGTCTTGCCAGTTTTTCAGACTCTTCCGCATGATATATTCGCCGTAAATTTTGAATAAAATCGCGGACAAGATACATCCCTATCGTACTTATCTCGACGGGTAAAAGGGCTCTGTTGTGTCATTTTCCAGTCTAACCACCACACTGTTCTTTACGTTCCGAATAAAGGTAATAAGATGATCAGGAACGTCCATTCCTTTCAATACTCGCCCAGATCCTGATTAAGTGAAAGGCCTTGGAGCAATCTCAGAAGCATATTAAAAGAGGAGAGTTGAATTTTCTGCTTTCTCTATCTACTGTTTAATATTTAGAATTTGTTCAAGCGTATTTTTGTTTCTTTGACAAATCCGGCTTGCTTTGTAGGAATTTTTCTATCGAGAAAGTATCGTACACATTCATGAAGTACATACAACAAAATTTTACCTGCAAGTAAAATTATAGAGTTCTATAATTTTCACAGCGCTGTATTCGGAATTTTCTATGAAGTGATATGAACACCGAGCTTGCTCACAAATGAGGCCATTTGCCATATAACCACATATATTTATAGATCTGGTGCATAGTCGTAACAGCCAATTTATGGGTTGCTTCGATCATTTCCGCTGTGACGCTAACTGAGCCTGGTGTCTTGTTGTCTCTCAATTACTTTATTGCTTTTTTCACCTTCTCTTTGAGAATTTCCTGTTCTCTCTCGAACACTAAATACTCTTTCGTGAGCTCTGCTTGATCGTCACCATATATGTTGTTGCAGTACTCTATTCACCTTGCTCCAGTCGTCCGATAGCCAATAAGAAGTTTACCATCTGCGTCTTCTATAACTCGAGGCTTTAGTTTAAGGTGTTAGTAGGTTTCCTTATTTCTTAGTAATTGGACCGTGTTTCATTATTACCGTGCAGCTCCGTGTATCATTATTTCTTGTATCTCCACCGAAATTATTTTATTGCAGCTAACTTGTACGTATGAATTTTTATCACGATGACACAGTACTTAAATTACAGCTGACAATCCCCGGTAATGTACTGAGAACTGACCGGAGGTGCCTTTCGGTCTTCTTCGTTTCTCTACAAGTTGGACAGTTTCATTTGTCAACTAGTTTCGTTTGCTTCTAGATTGCCGTACTTGTTTAGCTATCTTCTATGTGGCTTTCGGGAGCGTGTTTTTAAATTCTTCCCACTTTTTATGCTTGTTTGCTCTCGACATACTTTTCACCGAACTTGACTTTTAGTTTCTGAAAATGTCTTTTGAACTCTGAAAAGACAAGTCTTCTATTTTACTCGACTGACGACGCAACTTGACTCTAAGAAACAGACAAAAAAATTGACGGTCCAAGTCTCAGTTTGCACGTTTTTATATTCTTGACTAACGTTTTCCCTCTTTCTCAAATCAAGGTGTAATAGATTTGGTTGCGATATATGGCGTATGGTAAGACGAGGTATACAGCCTACGAGGATGCTACAGTATTGGTTATTTGAAGTCTCTTCTCTTAACAGAATTAGAGTAATCGTTCTTCGCGATCATATCGTTCACCGTCTACATCGTGAATTGTTATTGCCGTTTCTTCACTGCCTACCTTGCTTTACACAATTGTGATTTTTTTCGTCGGTAGCGAATCATAGCATGAGGGAAATTGGTTATAAAACGCTTATTTCTTCATCATCAGCTGCTGATCTTGGAACATAACCTGAATTATATTGAGCCGGGTATAAAAATAAAAAATTAATATCATTGTAAGATAATTTCTTACGCGTGAATCTGTGATGATATTTTAGTTTATATTTCATAAACTGTTTAACCAAGGAATCCATTAATTTTAGTCTGCATGAAAATTAAGAGGAACTATGTTTGATTCTGTTAATCTTCTTTTTTTTTTTAAATCGGATGAAGGGCGCAACATACCGAAAAGAAATGTAATTACGACTAATTATTATTATTATTCATACATATTATAGTCTGTTTAAAAAAATGTAGTATAAAAAAAATTGAATTTTAGTTAAATCCCTCTTAATCATAAAAATAGTGATTTTATTATGCATATTAATATTTATACTCGCTGTTTTAATCTATCGACTTTGGGACTTTCTATTCATTTCTAATCATATAATTATTTAACGTGAAAATAATTTTCCGCTTTATTATTTGTATAGCCTAAAATAATTTGTTTGAGATGCTTTTAATTACTTATCATTCTTAAGACAGGATACTTTAGCACAGGAATGAATTTGTAACAATTTTTAACAATTAATTTTTGAGATGATATTTAGTTTCACTAATCTTTTTGGCAGTATGATAAAAAAATAAAATTTTTCTAGTTTAACCAATGTAGAGACTCTTTTACTGACATCAACAAAGAAGGATTTGATCCTTCATATGTTCAGCGTCTTTTTTTAATTAATTAAGGCAGCCTTACTGCTGTATTTAGACTGCCTTTCATGATTGTTCTTTTATCTTATAATCTTGTAGAGGACGTTTCTGTTGCAATCTTTTTAAATTATGCCATTAAAACATATCTTTACGATAAATTGAATTGCCTTCGTAAATGAGTTAAAAAATATTTTTCTCCTTTTTTGCCGTTACTGTTGCTTAATATTGAAATACGTTATCATAATGACACAGATCCCGATGCTGTTCTGATATTTCAAGTATTTTCAATGAAAAATTCAATAAAATTGAAGAGAAATTTAGGCGAAATATTAACTAAATAAATAACGAATATTCTCTGAATTTCTTAGGAGCGTTTGCTTTTGTCTACAGCTACCGGCGTCTTACGGTGTTTCCCGCACTCTTTTTTTGTTTTAACAATATGTCGGTTACTCAAATTTTATTTCTAGGAAAAGGATTCTACTCATATAATCTGCGCTTTTTGTAGGTAGACCCAGAATTTAAATAATGGTACAATTTTAAAAAAGTAAAAAAAAAAAAAAATGAAAAAAACTTCTTTAAATTTTGACTTTAGAAGATTAATTGAATAAATTAAGAATTAATATATTGTTGGTAGCCGTTTTAAACCTCGCGTCGTCTTCAAAATGTAAAAATATATTAAAAAATTAAAATTTTTTTCTTAAATAATAAGGCTTTTTTTTTAATTAAATTTTATTTTATTTTTTCCTAAAGTTTTTTTTTATTTATGTTTTTTTTTTGTGAGCTATCTTTATTATAAAAGTAAAGTTGTACGGGATTATGATAATTCATCACTGGGAATTGTTAATCCCTTTAAACTTTGTATAAAAATGTTCCAAGAACCTTGCCAACTGGTTTTATTTTACAATGTGTTTTACTATGCAGTACAAAAATAGTAAAAAATATTTCTTTCAATCAATGAATGACAAATTTTATAGTTTCCAACGTGAATATACCGAAGCTGGAAATTGGAGGCAATTTATACGTACAACATGTTTCTTTAATTATTCCTTCATTATGAACAATATCTTTCTATTTTACACTAGCGACTGATTTTTTATTCAATTATTAATATGACAGGTTTAAATTTTAATTTAAAAAAATGGACGTAGTAATGATTTATTTATTTAAATAATGAAAACCAGACTGCACACAACAGTTATTGTATTAAACTCTTTTAATTTTTCAATGAATGACGTAAATTTTGCAACATGTGAAAAAATTTAATGAATTTCTGATCGAGACGATGATTTGAGCCCAGTAGAGTGTAGGTGATTTATAACCGTTTTACACACACACACACACACACACACACACACACACACACACACACACACACACACACAATTATATATATATTGATATTTATTATCATATATCATTATTTATTTAACGTTTCCTTTATTTATTTATTACCCTTATTTAATAAATATAATGTGGTCTGAGGTAAGAACATTTAAATTTTCTGTATAACAGAATCGGAATAAATTTTTAACCATAAAATGGATGAATACATCAGTCTGGCTAGCTGCGCTGACCTTATGTTTTCAAACGTTCTCCTCAACATTACGTCTTAGTTAAATTGAAAGTGAACAATGATGAGTCATTGTTCAATACTACATTACGTAGACTGAGATCGATGTAATGTAGTACTGCTGAGTCACTGCTTACCGGTACACTGTCTGTATTCCACTTCCTCATTTGTGACCGATTCCATATTAATGAGGTATTGTTGAATATATAATAAAGTATGTTTTAATAGAAAATTAAACAGATCGTAAAAGATTTATTCTGTTTATAATAAATAAATAAATAAATTACGTGACTTCAGAAAATCATTAAAATGTTTTTGTTTGGATCGTGCTAAATGAAAAAAAGTCTGGCGCAGTTCTATGCTCGAAGTCGACTTTTCCTTATTTTATTTATAATAATATTTTTGTATAATATTTTGCGCAAGAAACTTACAAAACATAGATTAAATAATAAAACTAAAAGAAGTATATAAATATTTTTTCAATTAGTATGAAAATATAATTTCTGTTTATAAGAAAATTAAATTATTGTAACCGTATTTTAATGAAATAATTAAAAATAACGAGTAGATTCTACACGCAAGCATAAAGTTTAAACTAACTCACCACTGTGACTCATCGTATAAGTGTGTATGAAAAATACACCAAAAGTACATAGAAGTACATAGACGAGGATTACGACATTTACAAATACAACTACCATCTGCTTGTTTGAAACTGATAAACTGTATGCGAACAAACTTTCAAAGAAATTAAAAAAAAAAAAGCGTCTGCCTTTAATTTTATTACAAACAAAAAACAAGACAAATTGACAGAAGGTTAAGTTAAAATAACTAGCTTTGTTAGATTAATAACGAAGGTCTATTTATTTTTACATTTCAATTTTATCTTTAATTTTTTTTTCTTTTATTTACGGGGTATTTATATTTAAATTTGATCTATTTAAATTTGATCACCAAATATTTTTATTTTAATACGAACACAATAACTAGAATTATAAACTATTCTGGAATGCTCTAGGATTACTCTAATCAACTAACAACTTTATATCAAACTTTTAAAAGCGAATACTACAATAACTGTAAAAGTTATTAAATAACAGAAAATATTGAAAAACTAAAACTTCGTTATAAACTAAGAAAGAACCATTTAATGTAACGTAGCGTTTAAACGTTGCAGTTGCACACAATCTCCTTCATCCGTTTTAACTTTCTTTTGGTTAAACCCCTGTTTCTGTTCTCTGTTTTTTTAGTTTTTTACTTATTTTTGTATATTTTCTAAACCGTTGGTTTTGGAATCAAATCCTTTTGAAATGTAAGCTACTTTCTTTACCCTTAATCTTAATGTTACCGTTCTTTATCTTTCTTGATACTTCCCTACTCACGTTAAACCTCTTCTTGTAAGAACGTTTTTAGAAAAAATTTGATATTTACATTAATAATAAAGTTTAAAAAAAAATGGAGTATTCATTTAATGGGGTAAATATACGATATATATACTTCTTACCTAATAAAAATGACAGTCTGATCGCGAATATAAAAATAAATTAATCATTAACAAGATAAAAACAATCAGAATTATTTGAAATAATGATTTAGAGAAAGAAAAAACTGTATTTTCTTTGAAAAAACAATGTTTTTTTTAAAAAATTGATCTTATTTTAAAATAAGATCTGCTAAAATATCACTACGATATTTTAGCCGGATTTTAACGATTTTGACTTATAAATAATAATTTTCAGTAATAATGAACAAAGAGGTCAATGTAAGAAATTAATTTTAAAAACAGACATATTCACGTCTATGAGTGTCCCTTCCTTATATCTAATCTGTGATGACCATTTTAAAACTTTATGATACGAGGTATCTTACAAACTATTTATACACTTTTCATGTAATATTTAAAATCAAACTACAAAAGCTTTTAGAAAGTTTTACGTGAGAAATATAAAAGTCTAATGATATATCTTTTTTGGTAAAATGGCTGTCATTAATTGGACAATAAAAGTAGAAGTAAAGAGGGCATATTATTTTTTAAAGACAAATTTAAAAATATAACTGTAGAATCAACGTTGACAGTTTCCCAAATCAAATTTCATTATTTATTTCCTTGGTGGGCGGCAAAATATTGTCTTTATACCCATTTATCCCACGGGTTACCGTGAGATATTTAATGGTATTCATTCCCAGTTTCTAGTTACGAATCAAACACCAGCTTGCCTTCGGTATGTCTGCCCGAGGGACATTTGAAGCTTTTCTTCCCTTTTAAGCGTTTGGTATTTGACGCCAAAAACAAGCAATTATTCTCATAAATGGACCCGGTTTGAGGCTCAATAATAGCAAAAGAGTACACCTAAACCCTATAACAAAGTTTTACTTACAAGGATTATAGAATCAGAAAGTTACTTGAAGTTAATCACAGAGACCTAAACTGGCACGGACCATCCATAACGGAATAAAATATCCATATCAAATTTGAAGAGGCGAAAGTCAGAGGACAGGATCCACAAATTCAGGTAAAATAAAAGCGATCAGGGCAGTCCTATACCGGATTTGAAAGTGATCTTCGTGCTTATCTTAATTGACAAGAGCCTCCACTTCCTGAAGAGCTCATTCTCAATCGATTGACCTCAGGGAACGTTTTGACGTATTCTCTATGTTACTAATAGCTAACATTTCCCGTATTAGCAAAATATTCTGAGTAGTTTTCGTACACGCATGAAGAGCTAGTCGCACAGCAGAACTCTCCGAATTTAGAGAGAATTCCCAGTTCAGAATTCAGAGAGAATGGCCCAGTTCGGGAGAAGGTCATTCGGATTAGCCCTAAATTGTATCAAATAGGTAACAAAATTCGCTATGAAACGCATAATAAATTATCGATAGAATTAACGATATATTGTTTCTTATAAAAGAAAAAATGTGTGTTTGACAGAGTAGATATTTTTATGATCATTTCATAATATAAACATCTACAGTCCATACAAAAAAAAACCTAGTGGAATGGGGAAAACCTTTTTTTGATTTAATTTTGAAACCGGCTGTACAAGAGACGTTTCTAAAATTCTGTCATATTGTAAACCATTTACTATGCTCATTCAAGAAAATGGATTATATGCCCTCATAAATGATTCAAGTCAGATGCGTAAAAATTTCAAGATTGTGTAAACGGCAAAATATTGCCGACATTACGAGGCGATGGTGCGTTTGTAATATTAATTGTTATAGACTAACAAAAAGGAAAACTCTTTGTATTATTACGACAACAGAGCCATTTTAATAAACGTTTGATGGAGAATCGTGAAAAAACCAGTTTTTCACGTTTCCTTTGATCGTTCCAGATAAATTCTGTTATCGTTGGAATATCAAATCTTGCTTTCTTGACGCGAACTATAGAATATACATACATATATGTGTATGTAATGAAATGAATAAAAGATTTATTAATTTTTATAGGAATAATTATGTAAATATTCGGATTTCCAGATATTTCTGGAAATGAAAAACATTTGGTGGTGAATTAATGAAGAATTTTCCTTTTGTAAAATATTAGGTTCAGTACTCAATATAGAGTTCACTAGCTATTTTAATATTTTAAATACTTCTTAAATATAAACCAGTAATAATGAATGAACCAGTAATCATGGATTGATACGTGAGTTTACAAACATAATTTTTTTACCATAACATTTGATGGAAATAAATTTTTCTTTTCATAGTATTTAGTTAGATTAAAAGGTTTTACGTGTGAACACCATGAGTTTGCAATTCAATATTTTATATTTTTAATTAACTAGTGATGAATCCATATCCACACGGGTGGAATAAACAAAACTTCACATGTCAGGCAACAAATAACCATAATGAAGTGCATTAAGAACCACTAGTTATACTAAAGTACAAAAACCGCAAGATGTAGAAGTTTTCATAATTAATTTCGAGGTTTTGACGAAAGATTATTTTTTCTGTGTATTTACAATTTAATAAAATAAGAAGCACATCTATGGTAGAGTAGCAATGGAGTGCTGGACAGCCACTTCTCGAGTCGGCATTTGTCTACGTTTGAGTGGGTGGCCGTCGATTATGAAACACAGGGAATCTGGTGGCGCGAAGCCGATAAGACCAAGTCCCGGGAGGTGCGACCCGTGGGTCGCGCTTGTTAGAGGCAGGCGTTTGAAAGATCCCGATGGAGGTGACCTTCGAGTTGGCTCTGTTTGAAACAGGAAATGCAAGTCCGAGTCCCGGATTCCAGGGTGGGGATAGCTAGGCACGACTTTGTCGGATCTGGTGGCTTTGCGCTGGGGGTTAGAGGCAGGGCAAGGAAATTAAAATCCTACCGGCGGGCCTGCCTGTCATGCCGGACTTACAGGCGGTGGGCGGGTAGGCTCATTAGAGTACGGACACTTCCACGGGCTGTGTTTATTCACGTTGATCCAGCCCGGGGGAAGAGATGTAAAAAAAAGAAGCACAGGTAATTCAGCTCGTTTGTAGATAAAAAAAATATGTATATTACAATCATGATTATAATATTGTAAAATACTTGATTTTATATTACTGTAGTTCTACTGTTGATTTTTGTAGAATTATTAATAATTTATAACGAAAAGAAAAAAAAATCTAAATAAATCACAAAAATAAATACGTTCGTTTTATAAATGATCACACTTTCATAACAGATAATTCATTTGGAGAAAAATTCCTGTATATTTAGGCAAACAGCCAAAATTTAACGCTGTGTAAAAGTATAAGATTAATACAGAATATAAAATGTCTACGTATCTTAGTTGTGAATCTTGATTAAAAAAAGTGCTTTCCGGGTAAGGTGGCGTCAAAAGTTTTTTTTAGTTTTAATTTCATTGCTGAAGAAAGTTTACATCAAAATAAAACAAAAACGAAAAAACCTAGAAAACGTATCTATTGTTAAATTTTATAACATCTTCTACAAATTAAAAAAAAAAAAAAAAAAGTTATATACAATTTATAGTAATTATACTACTAACGTACAAGTTTTGATAAACGTAGTTTATATAGCTACGGCAAATTAAAGTATTACATTTATTGTATATGCGTATATAAATCATTAAAAAAAGCTAAGTCAATGGATATTTTTTAAGCTGTAAAATTTCTTAAATATTAAAACAGTCAAATATTTATTGAGTACCCATACCTTAATTAAATTTGTAGTGGTATTACATAGTACCCTTCGTAAAAACAAACGCATGATACTTACAATACTAGGCATTCTTTAATAAAATAATAAAGACTGAGATAGCAAAATCGCTTGCAATTAAATAGAAATGAGGTTCGCAATAGGTTTTTTACTTATATTGGTAGTAGATATTTGTAATAGTAAAACAGCCCAAGGGATTTCAGTGAAAAAATGTGCGATAAACTTATCATATTTTTGATTAAAATCTCACTTGATTTTAAATTTTATAGATCTCAAGCAGCCTAGACCGGGAATAGTAATTTGAAAGGATAATGACCAGAAGATGAACATTTTTGCTGACAAATATATCCTTACAGCCAACTCATTTATTACTTATACCTATTACTATTGGTATTACTAATTATTGTAAAATACCTTTCCTTGTTCCATATAATTAGTTCTGTTTGATTTCGTTACTACAGAGTTACTTAGTATTCTAGTAAACAAAAACATTACTTGACAAATGTTAAGGAAAGGGTTTAGTCATTCAAAAGTAAGAATTATTTTCTTGTTTCATTTTATAATGTGCACAGTGTGATGTAAATTCTCCTTTGCAATAAATATCATCAAAATATCATATAATGAAGTTATTTTGCTTAAATTAAATTTTTATTTTATTTATTTATTAAACTTAGTAAAAATATTGTTTTCTTTTTTGGTGTCATCGATATTATTATAATCTACTCGTATTAGGAAATGGCTTATCACATTGATTGGAATCTGTGACTACCAAAAATAGATAATATTTAAATCAAACAGACCGTATTGCTTAAATATTTTCAGACGGTTCAGTCTCTACCATTTTTATTGAACTTTTAAATACATTGGATGCTCTAAATTATTTTATGATAAATATTTTACTACTCCTAAATGAAATAAGATTACGCTATTTTAAAAGTAACATGAAGAAAACTAACCGCGTTTCATAAGAGGACTTTTGTCAGTTTCTAAAAAAATAAACGAAAAAGAACAGATACATATGACAAAAGAGTAAAAAAAATGACTTGATGCGATAGTGGAAATAAAATTAGAAAAAAATGCAAAAGAAAAGTAAGAAATTATATTTAGAATGAGAAAATAAGGTGAATCTTACGTATAATTAACAAACAGGCACATTGTTCGCGATGTCTTCTTTTTATAGACCCATTATATAAATGTCAATTCTTTTCTATATGATCTAAGCATTTTCTTTGTAAGAACATTGTAGTGGGACTATACAGATGTCTCATTTAGAAAGGCATATATGGATGAATAGAAGCATATATGCATATATGAATGCGGCATTGCGTCTGAAATTTAAATTAAAAACTACCAAACGAGATATTCTAGGAAACAGTTTGAGGATGTTATCTAATATCTTGTTATTTTTTAAAGTCGGATATCTACATTTGAATATTTTAAAAACAATGACAGACAAAAAAACTATTTTTTACTATTTCTTGATTAGCTTTTTGCGTCCATTACAGATCTGTAGATACAATTTTTCTATCACCCTTAGTTTTAAATAAATTATCATACAAAAATAATCGAGGGAAAATATAGTTAAAATCTGTAAAATGTATAGTTTTGTATGGCCATACCTGTGTTAGAATGATTTCGCTGATGCTTTTCTTTTATAAATAGCCTCAGGCTCATCCCGAATTAATGTCCAACAGTAATCGGCTAGCATGTTAGTATTACATTTCCCTTTACCATCACCGAAATATCTTGATGGAAACGATCACAGTGTTCGTCATTTACGTCTCCCAGGTTGTCCGGGTAAAAATCTAGATGCGAGTGGAAAAAATGTATTTTCAAAGTCATATTACATCCCATAGCTCTGTCTGAAGTAAGAAGTTTATTAACAATATCGTGGTAATTGTCGGATTATTGTTTGACGAGAAATGATTTGCAAACGTCTTTAAATGAAGCCCAAGCTGCACTTTATACATTATTTAACATTGAATTAAACACGCCATCTTTGACCATCTCTCTTATTTGAGGACCAGCAAATAATCCTTCTTTAATTTTTTCTTCATTTACATCCGGAAATTTCTGCCTGATGTACAAAACGATCAATTTTGGGAGTATACTGTTGGCTACTTTTGAAAGTAGTTTTAGAAAATATTTGATGGGTGTCATTTTGGTTGGAGTTGTCACAATCTGAAATTTTTACATTAAAATATTTGGTTTTCAATAATCTTTAAAATGATACGTCACAACCTTACCTCTTTTCATTTAAAATTTTTATGTTGTCTCCAATGGCGGCTAGGGGTTGTGATAAATTAATAGCAAATAATAAATCGTTTCGTGATTGAAGCATCTGCTAAGTTTAATTTTTCTATGTTTCCAATCGAAAAGTTAATCGAGAGTTCTCATAATTTAATATCTATATATAAATGAAAAATACCCGATTGATTCATAATGAACACCTGACGAAAACTGCAGAAGATAAATCGATAAAAATTTGTGTACTGTTCTTCTTACGTCAAGTAAACACTAAGAAATAATTTATTTGAAATTCTGAATTTAAAGAGTTAAACTGGGTTAAAATTATATTTTACTATTTTTTTAATCTACTTTACTATTTGCTGAATTTCTCGGTAAAAATGAAGATATTGACTTGATTTTTGGTGTGTGTAATATTCACGTGAATATCTATAAACAAATTAATTGAAATTTAACCTTGAAGGATTGAAGAGGGATAAAAAAATTTCGAACAACGATTCCAAATATTCCCCATTTCCAGTTATACCAAACTAGATACTCTCATTCCATTTAGGCTTGCAAATACTCTGTAGATAAATATCTTTCTTTTTCTGTTTAGCTTCCGAAACCACCGTAAGGTATTACTTCAGAGGATGAATGAGGATGATATGTATGAATGTAAATGAAGTGCAGTCTTGTAGTCTCAGTTCAACGATTCCTAAGATATGTGGTTGATTGAAACCCAACCACCAAATAACACCGGTATCCACCATCTAGTACTCAAATTTTTATAAAAGGAATTTTCCTTTATATAGGATTTGAACCTTAGTACTGTCGACTTCGAAATCAACTGATTTGCGATGACGATTTAACCACTAGACCAGTCCGGTGGACTTCAGATAAATATCTAAAAACAATTTTCGGGTTTTTGAATTTTAATATTTTAAGAGATAAAATAACATAAATTGTTTTTAAAATGATTGTCGTGTTTTACATACTATCGTTATTGAAATCATGTGTTGGTAATTCATGATTCTAATTCAGATTACGTATTTCGCGAGCGAAGCCGCAACGGGAAATTGTGGTTAAACGGGAAACACAACCATATAGCGCGGGCAAAGCCGCGACGGAGTTGATACTATACTATATAGGCTATATATATAATTATTATTAAAGCTATTGTATTTTAGTACGGCGTCATCTTATTTTTCTAAGCAAAAATCAAAGCAAAATTTTTCGCTAGCTAAAACTTGAAAACAAAATGTTTTCAAACATATTTTTATAATTTTTTTTTTAATTTCCTAAAAATACCTTTAAACAGTCACGGTAAAATGATTTATAAATCACTCGGTGTTTATGTGCAATTTGTAATATTTAAACTAAGTTAATGATAGGATGCGACTGTCTAATGGAATTAATTTTCCTACGGTATTTCTCTTAAAAATATTATTCATTATAAATGCAAGTAAAAATGTAAAAAAAAACATTGTTGAAAAAATTTCTCTTATTCTACGAGTATAATTAAAGATATATTTACATCCATCCGGAAATGTTTTGTTTTTTTTTATTATCATGGACTCCTTTGAATGTGAAACGTCAAAATTTACTAAAAACCCAGTTGGCAATTTTTTTGATTGACCGCCATACTTTACTTACAGGTGTATAAGTGTATATATATATATATATGAGGAATAGTAATATATTATTTTAAATTTCATCTGTTAAATGAATTTATTTAATTTTCCAATTAATAATATTTTTCTTGAATCTAATTACAATTCGTTATATGTTATGGAAATTTTAATATATTTTAAAATATCATATTAATATATTATATGGTTAATTTTTTTCTTGTTATGAAAGAGCGGGCATCTGCAGTTAAGGTCATTAGTCCGGTGGAAATTGGTAGCGTATGAAAAGACGCCATGTCTGACCGGGATATCCAGGTGAATTGCTGAGTTCGGGAATTTAAATAATACTTATTTTTTCAGAATTTACCAGAAACCAGTGTTTTCAAAATTCTTAAAAATTTTTTTTTTTTTTAATTATTGTTTTACTAGGAATCAAATATGAAACTGAATGATAACCTAATATTTATTTTTAATTGTTGAAATTAAAAAAATAAGAAGATCTTTAGATTTTAGATTTGAAGATCTTTACACGGCAGAAACTTAACATTAATCAAGGAATCAAAGAATTTTTTTTCCTTTTTCAAAATAAAAAGGAAAAAAAAAAAATATTAGGTCAGAAGTGTAAAAATAATAAAAATGTTTTAAAAACAATGAAAAAAATGGAGATTAATTTTTTACTATCATTTAAAAAGAATAAATGGAGAAATATTTTCAACTTCTTTAATATTCCCAACAATGAAAATAAAAATTGGCTTCTAGACATAGGAAAGAATTTCCAAGAAATCGGAATAAGAAAAAAACTTTTAGGTAGGGAAATTTTCAAGAAAAATGTACACGAGTTTAAAAGATTTAAAGTTGTTCAAGACGGTACAGGAAATAAGAAGAGAATCACTGAAGATCACAAAGAAAGATTAAAAAGATGGCAGAAGATTAAATAAAGTTGCAAAGAAATAAATAAAGTTGTTCACGCGGACCAAAAATGTCCAATTCAAAAAAAATGTAATTAAAAAACAATCGATATATCGCTGTCTATTAGTCGTAAGAATAATTAAAATTTTTGCTTCATAATAACGTTAAAAATAAAGAATAATATAATTAATGCAGAAGAACCTAAAACAGTGTGACGTCGCATAATATTTAAAAATGAACTAGTTATAAAACTAGAGATTACCATTTAAAAAAAATCTGTTTATTTATAAAATTATCGCATTTAAAATACAGTATAAATCAGTCTATAAATAAAAATTGTATCTAAACGTAACAGTACGTTTAGATTTTTTAGAAATTCCAGACACACTTGTTAAACAAAAGTTAAACAAAAAACTTGTTAAACAAAAAAACCACTGGTACACCAAATGGCAAAGCCTTCTGTGTTCCTTTCAGCGACCCTCTTAAATATACAGAACAATTATTAGTGCATACTATACGAGGAACCCACCTCTTGTCTTGATCACCGCTTTTACAATGAAAGTAAAAATTTTTATTAAAGGTGTAATATTTTATCTATTTAATTTTACGGTAAACTCACCGCATTCATAACAAAATGCATCCGCATCATTTTCACAATTTCGAGGCGTTATGATACTGCAGTGTTAACAAACTTAAGACACCAATAAGACGAACAAAATCAATTCACTCCTAAATCCATTGCTTAATACAAACAACACAGTTGAGCTTTCAGCTACATGTTTTCACCTGCACAGACATGATTAATCTTGTCCATGAAGTCTCACTCTTCAGTATTAGATATGATGTCATAAAATGTGACTACGGTATGATGTATTCTTTGTTAAGTTTTGTTTATTTATAGCTTACAAATTATGTTAACAAAGTTAAACGATAAAAAATGAGCTAACAAAGTACAATTTAGGAGCTTAAAATGCTAACTATACATTGAAAAATGAAAATAAAATACTTTAATTAAAATTTGAAAATATTTCAAAAATGGTGGGTGATAGGAAGATTCCGGGTTCATTTTTGTTTTCACCATTAAAAAACAGATTAAAATCATGTATTGTATGTTTTTTTTTTGTCTTCAGTCATTTGACTGGTTTGATGCAGCTCTCCAAGATTCCCTATCTAGTGCTAGTCGTTTCATTTCAGTATACCCTCTACATCCTACATCCCCAACAATTTGTTTTACATACTCCCAAACGTGGCCTGCCTACACAATTTTTCCCTTCTACCTGTCCTTCCAATATTAAAGCGACTATTCCAGGATGCCTTAGTATGTGGCCTATAAGTCTGTCTCTTCTTTTAACTATATTTTTCCAAACGCTTCTTTCTTCATCTATTTGCCGCAGTACCTCTTCATTTGTCACTTTATCCATCCATCTGATTTTTAACATTCTCCTATAGCACCGCATTTCAAAAGCTTCTAATCTTTTCTTCTCAGATACTCCGATCGTCCAAGTTTCACTTCCATATAAAGCGACACTCCAAACATACACTTTCAAAAATCTTTTCCTGAGATTTAAATTAATTTTTGACGTAAACAAATTATATTTCTTACTGAAAGCTCACTTCGCCTGTTTTATTCGGTATTTTATGTTGCTCTTGCTTCGGCCATCTTTACCAATTCTACTTCCCAAATAACAAAATTCTTCTACCTCCGTAATCTTTTCTCCTCCTTTTCACATTCAGCGGTCCATCTTTGTTATTTCTACTACATTTCATTACTTTTGTTTTGTTCTTGTTTATTTTCATGCGATAGTTCTTGCGTAGGACTTCATCTATGCCGTTCATTGTTTCCTCTAAATCCTTTTTACTCTCGGCTAGAATTACTATATCATCAGCAAATCGTAGCATCTTTCTCTTTTCACCTTGTACTGTTACTCCGAATCTAAATTGTTCTTTAACATCATTAACTGCTAGTTCCATGTAAAGATTAAAAAGTAACGGAGATAGGGAACATCCTTGTCGGACTCCCTTTCTTATTAGGGCTTCTTTCTTATGTTCTTCAATTGTTATTGTTGTTGTTTGGTTCCTGTACATGTTAGCAATTGTTCTTCTATCTCTGTATTTGAACCCTAATTTTTTTAAAATGCTGAACATTTTATTCCAATCTACGTTATCGAAAGCCTTTTCTAGGTCTATAAACGCCAAGTATGTCGGTTTGTTTTTCTTTAATCTGCCTTCTACTATTAATCTGAGGCCTAAAATTGCTTCCCTTGTCCCTATACTTTTCCTGAAACCAAATTGGTCTTCTCCTAACACTTCTTCCACTCTCCTCTCAATTCTTCTGTATAGAATTCTAGTTAAGAGTTTTGATGCATGACTAGTTAAACTAATTGTTCTATATTCTTCACATTTATCTGCCCCTGCTTTCTTTGGTATCATAACTATAACACTTTTTTTGAAGTCTGACGGAAATTCCCCTTTTTCATAAATATTACACACCAGTTTGTATAATCTATCAATCGCTTCCTCACCTGCACTGCGCAGTAATTCTACAGGTATTCCGTCTATTCCAGGAGCCTTTCTGCCATTTAAATCTTTTAATGCTCTCTTAAATTCAGATCTCAGTATTGTTTCTCCCATTTCATCCTCCTCATCCATCGTATGTTAGGAAACAAAAATTATGTTTATCAGTGTAATTAGTAAAACATGAGTATTAGTACTTTGTATTTTATATTGTACGTATTGTATTTTATATTGTCTTCATATTTTCATGTATTATTGTGTGTTTTTTTTTATAATTTTTTTTTCTCTTCGCTTCATCTACAGTTATACGTAGCGCATTTTGTTATAAAATTAGTTTATATGTTGAAACATAGCTATATATATATATATATGGATGAAACGAATATCCACACACATATATATGTGTGTGTGTATATATACATATGGATGAAACGAAATCAATTTCGTTTTTACAAAAAACGAATTTAATTTAAAGGATTTACAAAAAATTGTAAATGCGTTATTTGTTTAGGAAATTTGGCAGTAGATTGCGGCTCTTCTTATAAAATAAAAATTAAATATATAAAATTATATTTAAGTAGGTTTAGACGTACAAAATATTCGAACATTAACACAATAATTACTGCCACATGACTTTCAAATACAATTTTCAAACATTTGCCATCAAATGTTTGAAAATCTTCACCACGTCTGTAAAAAATTAAATAATTATCAACGTTCTTATAACATCAACGATAAAAGAAGTTCCCTAACACGTAAAAAATACACCCAAAATCTAGAAAATAGGCAAAATTCTTTAACGGTTAACCTCTTAAACAACGGCCAAGATTTTTACAGAAGATAGATTTCAAAAGTTCAAAAACTATAAATTTACTATTCATATTTATTTATAACTAACCACTACTCATTCATCTAATTATACATAAATCATTAATCGAGGTAAGAAATTAAATATTATGTAGTTGGGAAACACATTAAAGAGTATTTCCTTGCATAAAAATCAAATATCACATATGATTCATTTTTTTTTTTTTTTAAATAAACTAATTGCAAAACGTATAAATATATTATATATATGTACGTTTTTTCGAAGCATGCAATTAAAAAAAAAAAAAATCTTCTCATGAAACATTGCCATGTCTTATCGAGATTCGAACGCAGGACTATCTGGATGAAAGGTTAAAACGCTACTGTTCCGCCACAGAGGTTACGAAAGCATTTTCTACAGCGTAAAAAAAAAGTTACTTAATTCAAAAATTAATTTATTTTTAGTTACTAAAATTTCAAGAACATAGAGATGAAGTAAAAATTGATTTTGTAGTTGTGTTTTGAGATTGAAAACACAAGTTGAGAAGTAAAGTTCAAAAAAATAAAAATAAAGAGATTAATTTTTTCATATTAGTTTTATCTTTCCCCATAGAATTCCTCCAAGAAATGCTTGGATTTCGGACCGATGAAAGAATAATGTGTTTTAAGGTTTGCAAAGAATTTAAATTATCGATGGTCTGTAATAAAGTAAATGATTGCTTTAAAATGCTATTTGTGAAGTAAGAAGCATCTACAATTTTATTGCTTAAAAAATACCCTTAGAGTTTAACAAATTCTAAAACAGGAAATTTTTAATACTGATGAATATGCGTTACTTTATAGAGCGATACTAGATAAATCACCCGTAGTTACGGGAAACAAGGGTAAAACGATAAAGTTTCGAAAGAAAGACTTACAATGTTATTAGCGCATAGGGTTTTCAGTGAAAAATGACAAACATTAGTTATTGGAAAATGTGTAAAGCCGCAGAGTTTTAAAAACGTGAAAGTGTTAAAATTACCATTTTTTATTTCTATCACTAATTTATTTTACGAAAGAAAAAAGATTACATTCGGTATTTTTAACGAACTAAGGTTTCTTGTTTTTATATAAAACAGAATTTAAAAAAAATAATTCTTGATAAGATTAATCAAATATGAATCGCGGAAATTTAGAACAGAATGAGTATTAGTTAAAAGAAAATTAGCTTTAATAGACGCACATTTTTTCATATACAATCTTTACTGACCGTTAAAGCTTTCAAAACTGGTCACATTTATTTGTTTTAATAGCAGTCAGTAACGATGGATTAAATTCTACAGTATTCAATAATTTTTTCAATTTAGTAATTGTGACTTAAATTTGTGTTTATATATATATATATATATATAAATGTGTGTGTATATATATATATATAAAATTAAATTTACCTTATTTTTCGGTTTTATCTTATACAATTTATTTGATTATATGAATACGCGTTTTGAGGTTATAAAATGATCAAGTTAAATTTTGAAAAATGATCCAAAAAATTATAATGGGATTGTAAATCGTACGGTAAGAGTCCCGCAGATATAATTTCTTCCGCTCAAAAAACAAAAATTTCTGTAATGTAAATAAAACTGGTTTTAAAAAAAATGATACTGGTATCAAAAAAGGTAAGGCGGTTTACAGCAATCTATGAACCTATGTACAAAAAATCGGATCTTCATTGGTAGGTGCGATTTCTAAGGATTTAACTAATCCCGCATCCCCAGTTCGATCAATCCCTTGCATCATAAAATTAGAAAATTGAACCATCTCAAATTGCTGATTAATTTATGCTCCATAAAAGAACTTTAATATTAATATAAATTATAATATATTTTTTTTATAACACAGCAATCTCTCTTTAGAGGGTTAAAATTAAATATAAAAATTTGTTTTTTATTACTTATTGTATTAATTTTTTATGGACAAAAGGGCATACGTAAATTATAAACCAAATAAAGAAATTTTAATCGAACAATAAAATCAGCTGGTATCTTTTCATCTTTAAAAAGGGCTTCTACATTTTGTAGAAAATCATTGATTTTTACTTTTTAATAAAAAAAATTATTTAGATAATAGACATATTAGACAAAGATAAAAATTCTATACAAAACTGGACGTTAAAATTTATCTTAATGAGAAAACAATAAAAGAAATCTGTTTCATTAAATAAGTAATATAATAAGAATTTTTATCAAATAAGGTAAATGAAAATGAAAATTAGATCTCTATTTTGTTGACAGAAATATTACTACGAGGAATCTAAATACCAGAACACAGTTACTCATATGCTTAGAAATGAAATAAAACAAGGAAAAGATATTTTAACATTTAGAACAGCGATTCCCAAACTGTGATTCACAGTTATCTATTATCAAAACATATTTTTACAGGTGTTTTTAATTAAATAAAATATTTCAAAACAAACATACCTTTTTTAGATGCGTGAAAACTGTCATCTTTTGGCACATACTGAATGTCATAAACAAGAGTTGTTTTTGGTAATAGTGTTCTATCTTTATTTATTCTATAAACTGCATACTTGAAAGCCAATTCAGTGCTACTGTCTTTCTCCTCTTGCGTAAAAATAGCACCTGAAATTGTAAAAAAAAAGAAAATTAAATTAACACGTTATTAAATAGCAAGAGAAATAATTATAAAACAACATAATTTTATTTTACATGCAAATCTTCAAATTTTATATATCAGAACTCAGAATAAATTCTCCTTTTTAATTTATCTATACAAATCTGTATCTATGATCCGGGGTTTACTTGTATCGAAGGATATACGAGGTGTGATCAAAAAATACGGTGAATAATTTTTTATTAAAAAAAGTAATAAGGTTACATAGAATTCGATTTAATCTCCTTCAAAGTACTGTCCTTGGCTAAGAATTCACTTATCCCAACGTTGACTCCATGACTGGAGGCATTTCTGGAAGGCGTCTTTCGGAAGGGCTTTCTCAGCTGCTCGGTCGTGGCCCTCTCAATGTCAGCAATGGTGTCAAAACGTTTTCCTTTAAGCACAGTTTTAATTTTTGGGAAGAGCCAAAAGTCGCATGGTGCTAAATCCGGTGAGTATGGCAGATGTGGACAGACAGGAACACTTTTTCAAGCCAAAAACTCGCGAATGAGAAGCGAGGTGTCACAAGGCGCGTTGTCATGGTGAAGAAGGAAGTCATTGGTCCATTTTTCTGGTCGCTTTCTTCGTACGTCGTTGCAGTACACCCTTATAAAATTCACAGTTTACAGTTGTTCCCCTTGGAACGAACTCTGATGACCTTGATGTTGGAGTTTGACTGACGTGCATTTTTAGGGCGAGGAGATGAACTGGTTTTCCATTGGGAACGTTTTGGTCATTTTTTTTGGCATTTTGGTCTCAGGGTCATAGCCATAGACCCAACTTTCATCTCCAGTTACAATTTTCGCCATGAAGTCCGGATCTGCATGAAGACGACCCTTTTACTCCGTGCAAATTGACACACGATTTTCCTTCTGTTCATCACACAAAAGTCTGGGAACAAATTTTGCACTCACTCGTCTTATTTGTAATTCATTAGTTATAATGCTTTGAACGGATCCGTACGAGATGTTAAGGTCTTCCGATAGCTCTCGAATAGTCATTTGCCTGTTTGAACGAACCATTGTTTCCAGTTTTTGCACATTTTCAACTGTTTTTGAGGTTACTGGACGTCCCGCACGTTGCTCGTCTTCAACAGACTCATTTCCGTTTTTAAATCGGTCATACCACTTGTAGTCTTCAAAGTTACCACATTGTCGCCGTACACAGATTCTAACATTTCGTGAGCTTCTTTGGCACTCTTTTGCAACTTAAAACAAAACTTAATGTTAATGCGTTGTTCAAAATCCATGTTGCGCAGCAGACACGATAAACACAACCTCATTCTAGCGGCTCTGGCAGCTGACTGGCAAGCTCGAACTTGTTACAACTTGCCCCTGCCTGTCGCAGTTTATCACGCTATTGGACAAATTACAGCATATGGATGTAGCGTCGGCAGTTGCCGCTATAAAAATTCATTCACCGTATTTTTTTACCATACCTCGTATATCGCGACGGGTATTTAATGTAAGCGGAAGCGATGTTTGTCAACAGTTTCCGTCATTTAGATATTGTAAAATTGTAAATCGGTAAATCTGTAAAAAAAATAATACTTAAAAAATACAGTGTTTTGCGTTTTCTAAGTTCATCTGTTGAAGGGAAAACGTTGGAAGATCGAAAGAGAAGGTTAGCTCCAACTCAAAGAATTGTTTAACGGGGTGAAAATCCTTCAATATGTTTACAAACGATATTGGGCACATTGTCGAACGTACGTGATTTTAATCTAAATATAGTTACTGTATTTTTATATGGATGGCGGAATTTTTTTTTTTTAATTATTTACTTACATCACTGAACAACAGAATGATTATTAAGGTACAAATGAAATCATTATGAAAGTTCAATCCTCAAAAAAAACAAAAAAAAAAACAGAATATAAATAAGTAATAGTAATGAATATTTGTAAGAGAATTTATTTTTAGAACATACTCTTCATATAGACTTATGAGATATACTTTTTAATTTAATTTCACCAACAAATTAGACATTCATTTACTGATTTAAACTTCTGCTCACTCATTCTTATGGCTGTATCGTTTACATTGTTCAAAGGGCTTTAATAAAAGTTTATTTTGTTGTAAGTAATAGTGTTTATAATCACTATCTGTAGCGGACAAAATAAAAGTTATCATGTATAGAACAGAATATCACCTATATTTCGACACATACCGACCGATATGTATTCTGCTTAGTGAAGAAAATTATAGGTTACCACTTCATTCTTCACTTTCTATAATAAACCTTGTATATAATGTTCGTTATTCTTTAAAATTTGATTACGGCGCCTAACAGATTTAATTAGTGTTTTATAAGTGATCTGATTTAATAAGACATGATTTAATAAGTGTTCTGCCAAAAGGCATGTTTTCACATGGCCGCTCTCCATTCTGCTCGATTCTGTGCCATCCGTTTCATTTTAAAGTAACTTTCTTCCCTTTTTATATTGTCTACCACTTTCATTTGTTTCCGACCTCTTGCTTTTCTCCGGGCGTTACAAATCCCTCCAATGCCGTCACGTCTCAGCCGATGTCCCAACCAACTGCATTTCCTTCTTTTTATTATTTCGATAATCGCCCTCTTTTCTCCCACTCTACGAAGCATCTCCTCACACCGAACTCTCTCCGACCATTCTCCTCCAAATCCACATTTCAAAGCCTCCAATCTTCTCTCCCTTTTTAATAGTCCATGTCTCTGCCCCGTAAAGAGCCACACTCCAAAAAACATTTCGTAACTTTTTTCCTTAGTCGCAGATCTAGTTTGATACATAGCATTTTCCTCATTTTTCTGAATGCTTCCTTTGTCCTAGCAATTTGTACTTTAACTTCCTGATCGCACTTCATATCTTCCTTAATGATGCACCCCAGGTACTTGAATGATGCCACTTGCCCAACTTTATTTCCCCCAATCCTAATTGCTGTCCTGTTACAGATATAATTAGTATTAAAAAATATCGACCGTACAAAGGTTTTACAAAATTGTATTGTTGAAAAATTATGAGAAAGTGCAAAAATCTTTTTTTATTTCGTTCCATATAAATGTATATATTTTTATATTGTCTTGAATTTTGTATTATCTTAATATTTTTTATTGAACAACAAATTCAATTGATGTAAAACTTATGAATTTTAACAAGTAGTTCGCGAGTTAATTCCGTCGTCAAAACTGACAGATGCACTTTAAATTGGATTTACATCACATACGTAACGATAAATTTCTAAAACTTTAAAATGGATTTCGCATAAAGAAATAAATCCATAACATATGTATATTACGTATTAGTATATATATTTTTGTCAATGTCAACAATATATACATTTATTGTTCTAGATCAATTCTAAATAAAAATTTATCCTTCTCTAAAATTAATTCAATTTTATTTCAGATTTAAATAGTTATTCGTTTCTAATAAATATGGAGTATATTTGTTAAAAAATAATTATGCCTAAAAAGTCTAGATGAAATTCAATTAAGTATCATACGTAATTGTACAGGATAAAATATTATATTTATTTTTTCACGAGTACAATGAAATACATTTGTTTAAAGATAGGTGACTTGTGAAACAAAATCATGTAATTACAGAAATCTGATACACACACATGTACAGGAGACATAGCGCCCACATACGCGCGCGGGCGCAGAAAATATATCAGCACTTAGAGGCTGGTTCTTACAATCAATGTTACTGTTTAAGAAAGAGTCCATTTCAACTAAGTATCATTGTGATTACTTAGAAGCTCAGACAAAACGGGTGCAATAAGAAATAAATAAACCAAAAATACATAAAATATTGGAATGGATGTGCGATTGATTTTTCTGTTTATATTATTGTATAAAAAAATTAGTCATACAAAAATACTTCAAAGAATAATTAGCATAATTTGTTTTATTACCGTTAAGCTAAATTTATTTTGAATTATAAACGCTTTAAAATGCAATGAAATTTAATTTAAATTTAATATAGATGTTTTATGTTATCAGACAGTTATACTGTAATGTGTTACATTACTATAATGAAAACTGTTTTCAAATAAATTTAATTTATGATTATAATGTTATTAAGATTTTAATATCACTAAACAATAAACGTAATAAAAGATACGTACAGGTATTAAAAAAAAGTTTATGAATTTAGGTAAAAAATCTACTTTATTTTAAAATATTACGAAATTTCAAATAATCATTATTGGATTAAACATTTATTTTTATAACTAAACAATAATAATACATTAAACTCATAAAAGTTATAAAACCTAATAAAAAAAAGAGGATTACAGTGATAGTTGGAAAAGTAATATCCCAACAAACATCTGTCACAGTGTTTATTCTAGCAAAGAGCAGAAATACAACTGTTTCATGAACTTAGACGGACATCGATCTTAGTTTACTGGATTTTTAAACTAAATAAGTTATTAACCTTAGTGCCAACTTCGCTCCAAAATTAAATGTCAACAAAATTTTTCTACGAAAACTCATATTCATTACCCTTGTTCAAAACAAAAAAAGATTAAGTCACCAGAAAAATGATTTGACATCGACTAAAATAATTATTATATGTTACAGAAAGCCATCGCAGTATACAAGTGGTGTAATTTGAATCGTATTATGAGATAGGAGACAAAATCTTTATCCCTCATGAACCGGATCAATTTTTTATTGGAACCTGTGGTATAAAAAACACTAATTAACATGCCATTAATAAGTTAATTTATAATTTATTAACAGAAGAATTCGGTTACGTTCATCGGTGTTTGCTCAGCAAATAAAACTATCTCAAAGAAGTAACAAATATTATTTCCCTTTTTACAGAACGACCAACAGATTTAAAATAAAAGTTTGCAAAAGTTTCTTATATACAGGAGAGAAGTCTTAATAAATATAAGAAATGTTTTGTAATTTCGTGTCCTTAAACATTTATAAATAAAATATTTATTAAAAATCCATTCTCAGAGAATATTTAAAAAAAGAGATAAAATAAAAATAACCGTTTTATTTTGCAAGTGAAGCGGGAAACCGTTTGAAATTTCCAAATTTTATTTTGAAATCACCAAACAAATATTAAGTAGAGAAAATTGGCTAAGCTAAACGTTTATGAAATAAAATAATAGTTTCACACTAAACTTGAAATATTCATAGCAAGATACTTTTATGAGAGTGACTCCAACATAAACGCACTAGTTTGCATTTTTTATTCGATAAAAGGTTTTTAAATGTCGAAAATGATGTGTTTCTGCAGATAATTTCTATTAAACTTTACAGATTTCTGCCCCTTAATGTGTATATATTTCATTTTATTCCGCATCATAGATTATATAGTACATTGTGTTTGAAAATTATACACAAAGTGGGCTTCATTATTTTAAAATTGCTGACCTTCCAACGCCTCCTAAGGTCTAAGTACTTAATAGTCGCGTAGTACTAAATTGAGGCTGTTTGGGGGATAGATAATTTATATATATATATATGTATATATTGAACTGCATTTTAATGCAATTGAACCAATTTTTGTTTGATTACAATATCAAAAATTGCATAGTAGTAGATGCAGATCTGGCATTATGTTTTAGGTTGGTACTGGGAATCTACCCTTCTAAAATTATAGGTTAACTTAAAATAACCTTAAAACTGGCAAAACTAATTCCTCTTTAATATAAAGTACTGTAGTACTGCGGCAAGTCTTACAAAGACAATCGAACTTTCGCCTTCATTAGGGGTGGTTCCTCTTTACTCAATGGACTGGTCTGTTTTTCTGTGGCGAATGGTGAGGAAACCAGGATTTTTTTTTGATCACATGTAAGAATGCAATTAAAAAACTATTCCCTCTGTTTTGCATTGTTCCAACAATTTTTAGCTAATTCGAACACAATAAACTTTCTGTTTGCTTTCTACAGTGAAATCAGTAATCCGTTACGCAAGCTGTTTGCTGTATTATAGAACTGAAAACGAGGCGATGAGAAGCAGTGGTGAGTATAGACTCGCACATTAGTATTCAAATCAACCTTATATTCGGTTTTTGAAAAGACAAAAGTAACGTACTTCATATTCGTATTATCAAATTAACAGTCCTTTTTTATTTCATAAATAAAAGTAAATTATATTTTTTGATGGTTAGTTAAATTTTGAAATTAGCTTTATTTCGTTAAAAATATCAAAATATACCAAATATAATTAATTAATTCTGCAACATTCCCTAATAATTTTTAATTATTTTATTACATACTAGCAGAACCGCAATGCTTCGCTATTGCTAGATTTAAGTGTATATATATATATATATATATATATATATAGATTAAATGAACACAATTTAAAGTTTGATAAAACATTAAAAAACTGAACATTACGGAACTTTACAAAATTTAACCTTTCACGTTTTCCCTTCATCCCATCTTCCCTATTACCTGTTTTCCGTTTCCCCATCTTCCATTTTCCCATCTTTCCTATTTCCAGTTTTTCCTTATTTCCGTTCTCCGTTTTCCCGCGTATAAATCCGTCCAGTGGTTTTTTAGTCTATAACGGACACACATGCGAACATTGTCTTTTATATATGTAGAAAAAGAAAGTCTGTCTCAATATCTCGACAACAGCCTCACCTAACGGATTTAATTTTTGCAAAACCTTTTCTTTTCACGTAACAAATATATACTCTGAATATTTGCCAAATCGGTTCATAAAAACAATTTTTCTAAATATCTCAGCCCCATAGCCACCTAGCAGGTCCATTTTTTGCAAAAAATATTTCTTTTCAAGTAATTACTGTATATTCTGAATATGAGCCAAATCGGTCCATAAAAACAATTTTTTGAAATATTTCGACTCCAGCGCCACCTAGCAGAACCAAACTAATTCACAAACCTTCCCTGGCATGCGTCAAACCACTCCCCAAAGTTTCACCGCTATCGGATGAACGGTTTAGGAAGGCATAAGAGACATACAGACAGACACACATTCATTTTTATATATATAGTTTTTTAATTTATTCTGTTATAGCTTTCTAAAAAAAAAATATCGAATTTTTAACTATCACTAAATTATTACGTTATTAAATAACAATTAATAATACTTTACGTTCAGTGTAAATGCATAAACGTTATAAGAAACAGTGTGAAATCGACTACTGCGTGCACTGAAATATGCTTATTCTTTAACACTGAAGTTTTAATATTAGCGTGGTACCAAAGCGTTACGGCAGACATATCCGGACAATAGTAACAACGATAAGCTACAACCATAAGGACACTAAGTGAAGTTCACACACACACACACACACACACACACACACACACACACACACACACACACACACACACACACACACACACACACACACACACACACACACACACACACACACACACACACACACACACACACACACACACACACACACACACACACACATTTTTGTTTCTTAAATAATACTTCATATTTAGAAATATCATATATTTCAATTAAATATTTATCGAATATTCGTCAATCAGTCGATTGACGATTTAATATATATTAAATTTCTTCCAAATATATGACCTACGTATATCATAACTGAATATACTGAGAGAGATTCGGTTGTAATTCTTTCTTCAAATTATTATTAATTAAATGTTATTGGGGAGGGCGGGATGAAAAAATCCCCCTGACCGTTAAGTTTTCTACTCATCCCAAAAAGGAAAAGATGATTTAAGAAAAAACTGTTGGAATGTGAGAAAATATTATATTTTCATTAACCGATAGAAATCTACCATGACAATAATGCCTGAATCAACTTGACATGATTAAGAATTATATTAGTTATAGGTAGAAAATGTGTTGAAAATGAATCTTCTAAATATAATCCCAAACTACTGTATGAGTGATGGATTCGGAAGGCACAGAAGTACAAGTGTTTACTTCTACCAGGACTCTCTCTCTTTCTGTTTCTTATGTTTAGCCTTCGGAACCACCTTAAGGCATTACTTAAGAGGATAAATGAGAATGATATGTATGAATGAGAAAATGAAGTGTAGTTTTTGTACGGTCTCTGGTTGACCACTCCTCAGAGGTGTGATTAATTGAAACCCAACCTCTAAAATTCACAATCTAGTATTCAAAAGTGACTGCCTTTACTAGGATTTGAACCATAGAACTCTCGACTTCGAAATCAGCTGATTTACGATGACGAATTAACCACTAGACCAGTCCAGTCCGGTGGGTTACTTCTACCGACACTAGAAAGAAATATTTGACTTAAAAATAAATAAAAATCTTTTAAATCTGTTTAGTCGTCTTTAGAATTACCTATACGACAAACCAAAGAATTTTATTTATCTGTGAATTCTCACACAATAGTACTTAACATTATCAAGATTTATATGGTTCAATTCTTTTTTCTATATTTCTTTAACATTTTCAGTTTTCAACGGATTCAAAATGTTTAACTTTTCTTCCATCACTATTCCTACTTTCTTAACTACATTCTTTTTTCATTTTATTTGTGTATCCTTACTGAAGCCTACAGTTCACCAAACAATCAATTTTATATGCTCTCTAACAAAACTTGTGCCAACTTTTAGACTTTTAATACTTTTGACTTTCAATACTTTTGACTTTAACACTCCTAAAGTTTAGATATTGCTGTTTTATATTTTATTTATTTTTAACTCTTCTACGTTTCCTTATTTCATTCTCGGTTTCAACGATTTTTATCGTTGAAAGAGAATAAATTATTGAAAATATTGAAAAAGAAATTGTGCGCGCGCGTATGTGTATGCGCTTGTTACTTATTTTTTCAAATATATTATAATTTCTTTGTAAATTAGCTGTGAAAATTAATAAAACGATTCTGTTATAAAATATAAATTATATTTCCGATGTCTTTTTTTAAGAGTCTACATTTTAAAATTTCAAAAATAAAGTTTTTTAAATATAAGAATTAAAATTTCGTTTGAAAAATAACTAAAGAAACTTTGAAAAATGTTAATAATTTTATTAATAAAATTCAATTTATTCCATTTTTATTATTATAAGAAAAACTAATAAATTTAAAAATTAATTTTTTCATAATTTTGACTGCTGATGACGTATGCGCTGAAGAGGCCATTCTAAGTTGCATTAAAAAATTTTAATAACTCAAGATTTCTGATTATAAATCACAAAGATTGGTAGACTTTACTAATATAAATTAAAATAAATAAATACATATAGCATATATAAATATTGTGTACATAATGCATAAAATTTATATAAATAATAACTATATTATTAGAAATTCTTCTTTCAATGATTAAATATTCTGTATCTCTTCTGCTCTAGTGCTTTCATTAGTATACCAACATTGCAACGGTTTGTATTACTTCATTGATCAAGATTTAAAAACACTAAAAATATAAAAGTTTAACTGCAGAAATCATATTTAATCCGATTAAATCTTGACACTTAAAAAAAATTAATTACCTTTTTATAACGGGAGGTTATAATAAATTAAACTAAACTGCTGCCAACTATAATTTATTACCATTACAGGTGTAGAATGCATAACCCACCGGGTTGGTCTAGTGGTGAACGCGTCTTGCCAAATCAGTTTGATTTGGAAATCAAGAGTTGCAGCGTTCAAGTCCTAGTAAAGTCAGTTATTTTTTTACGGATCTGAATACAAGATCGTGGATACCGGTATTCTTTAGTGGTTGGATTTCAATTACCAACACATCTCAGGAATGGCCGATCTGAGACTGTACAAGACTACACTTCATTTATATCATCCTGTAATTCCCGAAGGCTAAACAGGGAAAAAGAAAGAAAATAAGGCGTACAAACCATGTAAAATAAGTATAGTATAAACAATAAGTATTATTATTTTTTTGAAATTATTAACTAAAGAGATAATACGGTACTAATAAAAAAAAAAAAAAAAAAAATAATCTATTTACCAATATTTTTTTTTTTAATTTTCTTAGTTTTGTTTTCTGTAAAAAGTAAAATAAAAAATTGTAATTTATTTTGTTGAAATAATTTTTTCTTACAATTAAAATGTCTTCTGAACTATTTTAAATATATTTTTTAAGAATTTAATTATTTTTTGTTTCTAATAGAATTTACAATCTGTTACAATGTTAAAGAAACAAACCAATAAGTAAATATGATCACATAAAATCCCATGCAGAGAGACTATCATCCAAACTCTTCAAAAATTACATACTAATATTCTTATGCAGATCATTTAAAGTAAGTACACATATAAAGTTAAGTCAGAGAACAGTACCATTGGTAGCATAACACAGAACAAAAACAGTCATAAGAATTAATAAACGTGTCACTATACGTGTCAAATTAATAATACGTGTCACTAAATTAATAATACGTGTCACTATACGTGGCACGTTTACTGACGGGAGGTAGCCCTCTTGCCTAGGCCATTTTGGCTCACCTGCATTCAAGAGCAGTGAGTCGGGGTGTGTCCGATGATGGCATGGGGGACCCTCAAGGGTGGATTGAGGGCGCGAGGCTGTGGGTGTACGCTGTGCATGCCTATAGCCTGTTTATAAGAAGGATTCAACTGCCACGGCACCCTGGCGCGACTGATATAATGCTCAACGGCGGTTCTGGTCGCCCCGAGGGTGCTTAAACAAACTATAAATGAGACTCGTAGAAGAAAGAAAGAAAGATATGGTAGGATAAGTTTTAATTTTAATTTTAATTTAATGGTCTTTTGGGAACCTATCTCAAATTTTAATATTGGGGCCCTTTACACCCCATAAGTGTTTGTAATTGTCCTTGTCTTTATGTCTTAAATGTTTTGTGTAGTTTTGTGCTTTTAAATAAAATGTAAGGGCACTTTACACCCTTACATATGATGATCCAGATGGTGATAGTAGTTTCTTTTAAAGATTATGACGAGGGCTAATGACCTTAGCAGTCGATGCCCATAAAAAAAATAAATAAATAAAAATAAAATAAAATAAGAATTAATAAAAAAAGAGAAACGATGAAGTAATATTAATAACGAAAGAATAATAAATGAAAGTGAACGAAGAAGAGTAATGAATTGATGGGTAACACTCAGTTGATGCAGCTCCAACTCAAATTACACGAAGTCACCAAGGTCCAACACTCGGAGTAGGTTTTGCCTTCTAACGTCTTAATTATTGTCTGGAAAGTTAGTAGATGAACAGTTCACGTGGTAATGTAGCTACAATTTATATTTTGCACCGAATCTCTGTATTTCTTTTCGAAAATACGGTAAACCAAGATATTCGTGGATCTCATTGTCTTTTACGAAACAAGACGCCTCTGTTATATTCGTCAGTGATTTGTTTTGGAATCGCTGTATTATCTCGCTTGCTGTAGTACCTCAAAACCGAATATCACAGGTCCAAATCGGTTTCAAAATAGTCGTGTACGACAACTGCTTGTTAAATAGTGAAAGCTGTAATTTTCTGCTCGGCAACCAGAACATTTCCTTAAACTTAATACTCGTATCCAGTTTTCTTTTTTCCATTACATGGACCTTCCACATCAGACGATGAACAAGATGAAGGACCAAGGTACCGTACATTTCGAGCATGCGGTAAGAAAACACCATCGCGGCAGACCCGTGAGCAGTCTCCTCTTCTCATTGCTAATATCACATTACTCGTCTTGATTATCTTTCATCTAGATAGCAATCCGTTGATTTGGTCTAATTCAGATTGTAGTTTACTTAAAGCTAGATTTTGGTCAACATCGACCAACATTTAGCTAAGTTGGTCATAGCTAGCTGCCGATGACAGGTAAGGTAGCCGTTCATGGATAAATGAAGCAACAATATCATAGTCCGATGTCGGAAGATCTGCTGTGAAGATCGAATACATGAAGGTCCTAAAATCGAGCCTTGAGGAACTCCCGATTTGAAGTTAAAGAACACAAATAACTTATGATTATACCTCATCTGTGATAAACGACCGTTCAGGTAACTACGCAGAACCAAGTAATACGGTTGAGGTAGGCTCTTTTTTAATTTGTATAACAGGCCAGGCAACCAAACTTTGTCAAACGCCAACTAAATATGCAAAAAGGCAGCCGAACAGTATCTTTTCTCCTCAAGGCATTTGCTGAAACCTTAAAATGTCTATGCGCCTCAGCAGTGGAATAATCACATCGAAAGCCAAACTGGTGATCAGGAATAAAATTATCATTCTCAAGAATAGGCCATAATCTTCGAAGAAAAGTCTCTTAAACATTCTAGACAAAATAGTTGATAAACTTATCCACCTAAACGAAGATATGTCATGTACCGGTTTACCCTGGTTTCATTTGTGAAACTTTCTACTTCGTCGAGAAGCACGTAGTCCAAAGGACACCATAAAAGAGATGTGTTATTTACAGAATGCCTTTGAAAGGTAGTGTAAAGAAGCATTTTTTTAGTAACTAAGTCAAAGCCTGGGGCCTTCTGTGAATCCTGCTCCTTCCTGATTACTTGCAGAACCGCTGATGATGAAAGTGGTTTATCAGGAAGCAACTCAGAGGAATCGGGTTATTCAAAAATTCAATTATCTCCACCTCTCAAGCCCTTGTGTATGCCATAAAGCTCAAAGAATATACTCAGGAAAGCAGCAAACTGACTAGCCTTCTCTGAGAATATAATTTTATTCAAATATAAAATTCAGTAATTTCTGACAGTTGCTTACAGATGTTTATAAGAAACTTACTAATAAAAATAATCATTATAATAAAAACAACAATCATAATAATAATAATAAAAAGGGGAGGGAGTTGGCCTAAAATTATGATCTTATTTATTTTAGGATACTCGAAGGTGTAATATTGAAAGTATCAATCTCAAAAATATATTATTTATGAGTGCATGAAAGAATAAACTTGTTCGAGTAGAAAAATCTCGAGTAAAAATCTCTCTTTCATATACACTAATTATCAAGCACTGAAATATATAGGAGATAGTATTATTTGATCGTAAAAAAATGATTAATTAAAAATTATATTTATAGTAACATTTTCTTTATCAAAATTATTAACTTTTTAATACAAAAAATGAATTTACTGTGTTACATAGTTAATAAACGCATATCAAATTCTTAAACACACAAAATACAGATTAAAATATTGTTTTCTTCTACTTATTACTACAAGACGGGCACCGTTAACAACAGCATCATCTACAATACAATTCATGAAAGATCGATCATTTGAAAGTAAAATTAACATTACCTTACCCATACGACTGAAAATTAAGTTCATTCCAACTGAGTTGGATCATCACTGGAATGAAATATTTTTTCACTGAAGTTTAAATTCAGTATTATTGTAATTTTAGTAAAAAATATTAATTATAATAAATAACGCTATTAATTTTTATTAATTGGATAAATGCTTGTCACATTTATTGATACATAACCACGTCTTTGTTTTCACGTAAGTTTGATGAAGTTAATAGCATTACGAATTTCCGATATCTAATAATATGATCAATATAAATGGTAAAATTAATTGAAGTACGAAAAAATTACATTATTTATTATGCTCTTTAACAGTATACAGATTGCGCCTTCTCCGTTAGCCTGGGGATTCTGTGGTACTATACCGGCAGTATGAATATGACTTTGCGCCAAATTTTCACGCATACCTATTATTCTTTGCAAGTTTTAACTTCAAACTATTAAACATACAAATTTAAATATGTACTCAAAAAAGAAGATAATCGAAGTTAACATTTTCAGCCTACTAAAGAACCGTAATGTATTAATTATTTAAAAATAAAATCTATCAAAAATGTAAGAAAAAACTCACTTATGGAATAATAATAAAGTTTGTCCATATCCCGAGATTAATGAGCCTCTACAAATATAAAAACTATCTAAACCATTTGAAAACAAACTAAAAATCAATGGGAAAAAGTTGCGGAAGAAGAGATGCGTCAGAAGGCTATCTGCGCAAGGGGACAGGTGAGACGTTACCGCCTTTGAGTCTTAGTCCGTCGAATTTACGTCCACACAACATTTCATCCCATGTCGATATTGAGGTTAATACATATTCGCCAACGCACATAGATGAAGACAATTTAACCTTGCAAGCCCATATTGCGAATCAGTTGGAGGATTCACAATTTTTTATATCCAAAACTTATATATAACACGTAAATAAAAAATAAGTCTTCGAACACAAATACTTGATAAACATTCTACGTAAAAAATTAATTTTTGATATTAAAATTTAAACCGTCTTTATCGATAAAGTTAAAAAAAATAAATATAAAAATTACATGAAGTATTTACTCACGAAAAATATTAGTTGAAAAAATTAAGGTTAAAAAAGATGTTCATATCACTTATTTCAAAGTCCTTTAACACACACTTATAAAAATATCTTCATGTCGTTCCTCTGAATTTCTAATTTTATTTTTATTAAGAATCAGGCTTCGTTTTTTTTTACAAAATGTCTTTTTGAAATGTCTTTATCCATATATGTAGCGGTTTTATTTTATAGACCTCTCCATATCAGAATAGATTTAAACGAGTGCATCGATACGTGGACACAGTACGGAAGCAAAGCTTCTTAGGTAATATTATATGAATTGTTAACGGTGCAAAATAAAGTATACGTAATATACACATATGATAAAAATTTTATTAATGAGAATTATGAAATAACAATGAAATTGTTAGAGAGAGAGGGGGGCTTACCGAGCACGCGTGTTAGTATTTATATATATAGCACGCGGTAGGCATAGTGGCGGTATCAGCTTGCGCGTGACACGTTTTCGTGACGTTCGTATTTCTTAGTTACTCCCCATCACAAAGCCTGCGTTAAGAAGCTTCGCGTCACAAATACTTTAAAGTGATATTTATAAAATAAAATAATTGAATAGAAGCTACATTAACTTCAAAATACAGTTCGATAAGATATCTAAATTAAATGACTTCCTATCATTCTTTTGCAACACGACCAAATCATCTCAATTACAACGTCTTAAAAAATTTCTAAGCTCGATATCATTACGAATTTCCTGCGTGTCCTTATCTTGCGTCTCTATTCTAAGATATAATTCGATATAATTCTTTATTTCTAATATCGCAACATCAGGGTATTTGAAAGGAAAAGAAGTCTCGATCTGGTTGGGGTTCCCTATATTCGGCGGAGGAGGCCTCTTACTTGAAGAGATACGAATCGTCGATGGATCTTTCGGGTATGAGGGAAGAAGGATCTGTAGGACAACGGCATTAAGTACAGAGTCGGCTCTTGTGAAAGAAGTGTTTTGCCCACAATATGAGGCTTCTCTTTCGTAATGTAGGGGAGCTGAATGTGTTGGTACAACTAAGATCGAGATTAAGGAGTACTCCGGAGGCATGGACCGCAGCTTTCGTATGTTAAAGTCTTTTGAGAAATTTTTAGGCCGGCTAGAAGAGGGATTTTAAGGGTGACAACATGTTCGGCCAAGTGTGAAGGACGAAGCCACACAAACTTACCAAATTGTCTCTGTTGAGGAAACTCAAACTCCGGGTGGGGGACTGGGACAAGCTGTAACTTGGCCGCTGGAGGAGCTGCGGCGGGAGGCTGAAGATGGGATTTTCGGCCGCCTTTTAGAGGCATGGAGCCTAAAAGACCGAGCTCCGGCTATCTTGCGGGAACTTTGTTCCCGAAGACGTTGTTAAAGGGTGGGGAACGCCTCGGAGCCGAGTTTATATTTAGTTGCGGATTCGGATCCGGTGGGTAGGGGAATAAGGGAGGGAAAAAATAACATACGACTACCAATTCCGTTTTGAATTTTACTTTAATGATCAATTTATTGATTCGGTTTAATTGCAGAGTTTAATTTTTTAAATTTAATACTAAAATAGTGAGATCTGCTATTCACAGAACTACAATTTAGTTTTAGTTGGTATGTACGTTCTATAATGTACAATTAAATGACATTAACATCATGAACGTTTTTCTTTTAAAAAAAAGAGATATTTTTATTCAATTTATTAGGTCGGTACAGAACATCTGTCATAGAAAGAACAACATGCGGTTAAATAAATTAAATTCATTACATCAAATACATGAAGTATCATATTATACATTAATGTTACGTAATGTAGTAAATTATAACGGATCAATCTACTCGTATGCGGTGGAATTACAACGAAATTAAAAGTATGCAAGATTTAAAAAAAAATCTCGTATCTATATACTGTAATTTCAAAAAAAGATTTTTGGTGTTACACAATATTTAATAATTACTTTATTTTTGATAATTAAATCTTTCGTAAAAAAAATTATTTATTTTTCAGTAACAATTATGTTTTGGGTAATCAGAATAATATAATTTTATATACTACCATTATTACTACTATTACTTACTTTACTTCTAAACTATATTTTATTTACACACTATACCTGTCGATCAATTTGAAGCATAACTACTGGTATTATAATAACCGCAAAAAAGTGGTTTTATTTTATTCCCGAATTGTAAGAACTTAACCGGTATTAGTCTGCACAATTTCATTACAGAAGATTTTCTTTAATATACTGATGAAGAACTAGTATTACTACCCTTTTTCTCCCCTGCCACCCGGAACCAGATCCCCAATTAACACCGGGAGGTGTCTTTGCCTCTAGTCGCCAGGCCCGGCTATGTCGTTCCCGTCCTCCATCACCCAGCAACCGGGACTCGATCCTTTGTGCTTCGCCTTTAACGGGAACACGCCCGGAGGGCCTGCCCCGCCAGGACTCAGTCTTTTAGCTCAGGGGCTCGAGAGTCCCCGCACTTCATCACCACCGCCCCCCAGTGCAAGCACGGGCGAACGGCAGCTCCGTACGGAGCTGTCCATCAACACTCGTTTCCCGATATTTCATTTACAGTATTCCCGACACAAATCCCGTCACAGTGTCGAAGTCCACCGAACTGCGTAACATCGATCCAACGATGGTCCCAACCTCGAGATGCACAGTTACGGCAGTAGTCGGGGTGTTCCTCGTCACACCGTACACACTGGAATATCACGTGTTCCGGCGTGTCTAACTCCCGACAGTAGGAACAGAACGGGTCTTCAGCTCTTCTTCGTCCACACAGGAATGATCGAAAGATCCCATGGCCGCTCGGGAATTGTGTCAGACAGAATTCCAGTTCGCCAAACTTCCTCCCGGCCCACAGCTCAATGTGCGTAATCAAACGATGCGTCCACCTCTCTTTCATGAACGCATCCCACCTGGCTTGTCAATCCCTGTAGATAGTTGCGTTGGCGTCGTTCTTAGACACATCCTGATAAACTTGCGCACGAGTCGCCAGCAGCGGTTATACCGCCACTATTATAGCTTTTTGAACTCTACTCCCCTGGGCCGGTCCGGCTGGTTGGTATTGCGCCACCCAGGGGAGTGCCTGTTCTACTCTAATGGGCCTTCCCACCTACCGGCTATTAGTCCGGCATGGCAGCTCGGCCCACCGGTCAGTTCTTTTGAGTTCTTTTGCCCCATCCGTATATCGCCACGTCAATACCATGCATTGTCGTGACGTGGCGATTGGGACATCTCAGATCTTGATATTAACCTAACGAAAAACCCAACCCTTAGGAGTCCCCAGTGGATCATCGGAACTGACACACCTCGGCATGTCAGCCCTCACCACTGAGGCTGTCCACCCTGCCCTATGCTAAAGTTTAAATTCCTAGTCTCCTTTCATCGTTGTTTTTCTGCATAAGTATTTTTTTGATGACCAACTCAACTTTTTTCCAAGTTTCTTCACTGTTTAACATGTTGTTGATTAGTCTGCCAGCTCCATCAGATGACAAGTCAATACCGTCTGTCTCTTCCCTCCATTTATGACATACAGTGAAAGTATGTTCGACATCATCATCACAGTCACAGTACATGCAGGCTGCACTATTATAGCATTTTTTTTATTCTTATCAATCCTTTTTTTAACACCCCCGAAATGACCGGTCCTCGCCGTTAAACTTTAACACAATCACTTCAGGGTGTCGTGGCGGTCGTCTACCCCCTGTCTTGCCCTCTTCTAGGGCTTCCCATCGGGGTCCCACAAGCCTCATGAAGATGCAGTAGCCATCCCTTCTGGACGACCACTACATCCTTCAGCTAGTGGGCTGCCCTTCCCATTTCCTACTCTAGGTTGCTGAACCCGCATTTCACGGGTCCAGCAAACCTCCGCGTCCCCCCTCACACACCTGAGGGTCCCGAATGCATCATCGGAGCACCCCGACTAACCCCCATTCTTGCATATGAAGGAGCCAGAGTGACCTCTGCATCCGGGCTGCCTTTCCGGCCCTTTTTTTTTTTTTTTCCCCCAGTATTGTCTTTGAAACACCACCCAACGCTCCCGTCATCGGTAACTGACAGTGCCGCTACCGGGAGCACCACATGAATATAGATTTACACGTTGTCATGGCATAACATGACACTTACAATTAGATATAAGTGATTACAAGGTATAAATGAAGACAAAACACAATAAATATAAATCATGAAAAACGCTCCCGGCATCGGTGACTGACAGTGCCGCTACCGGGAGCACCACATTAATATAGATGTACACGTATGTCATGGCATACCATGGCATTTACAATTAGATACAAATGAATACAAGGTATAAATGAAAACACGAATGGATAAATCATGATAAAAAAGAATACAAACTAACAGTTCTGCATAGCACCATCAGGCCTCTCCCAGCGCCGAGCATGGTTGGTCATCTTCCTCTCAGCGCACTATTATAGCTTAAAAATCTTTAACCTAACACCTTTACGTTAGCGTGAAATGCGTATTAAAAAATTTTAAATCTTGTTTCAGAAATTGGCTAATATTTTCTTACCCTTTACGCCCAACTTGGAAAATTTTGGAATATTTTCTAGTAACCGTATATTTTTAAAGAAATCGCTAACAGAAAAAATTATTTAATAATAAATTAATTAATTTTGTTTGTATTCAAAAGGTGAATTAAAAAAAAATTGTGTAAATTAAAAGTGATTTTTCTTTCATATCGGGGTAAGTGGTATTTGAAAGAAAAAATAACTGATATAAATGATGTATAACAGCTGCTGAGAATAAAAAAATACTGAACGTTACATAACGTAAATATCATGCATTATATTGTGAGTAGCAATTACCGTTCATTGACTAATGTGATAGCTAATCATTTCCTTGCAAGAGTGGCAGTATGTCTCACTTCGGCGTAAAAAAATTATTAATAATATCCATTATTATATAATATTATATTACTACCAGTAGTTATTCACTTTTGTTAAAAAAAAATATTAGTTTTCATATAATAGTTATTTTTTGAAGAATAACTTATTTTTGAAAATGATAACAAACAAATTTTTCAAGAAGAATGAAAAAAGTTACTTAACACCTTAATAATGCATGTTTACATTATTTTTTGGGTTTCATATGGATTATAATTCAAATTAAAATGTAGCTGCAACAGTATATGAAGCATAAAACAGCGAGACAGTATTCTATACCAGTGATTCTCAACCGTTTTAGCTTCTAAAAAGGTCGTCTTATACAAAGGGCGGAATGAACGCACTGTTTCCTTTACAGACATTAAAGCTGTAAAAGTGTTTGATTTTATTAAAAGTTGACCGTTACAAGTAAGTTGTTTTCTAAACTATCCGATGAAGTGGGCGAAAAAATCGATTATTTTTTTCGATTATTAATTTATATTTTTCCAGGATAAACAAAGGTCATTTTTGATGTCTTTACAGAATAATGAATATTTGTTGCTGTCATCTTACTTAGCTGATATATTTTCACATATAAACGACTTGAATGAGAATTTATAAGGATGTGATAAAAACATTTTCTTAATGACAGATAAAGTCTTCATTAAGAAGCTTGATATCTGGATTATTCGTGTTCGAAGGGAATATTTTGACATGTTTCCACTCGCTTCCGATTATATTAAGAAAAATTTGGATGAAAAAATTATTATTCACGACAGTTTGAGTAGTATGGATTTGCGTTAGTTAAAAATTCAGTTGGCGGAATATTTCGCGAAAGATAAAAATGATTTCTTGAAGAGACGGGTACTGAATTTATTTAGTGAAAAGCTGCTGCTAAGATACTGACTGGTTGACACTCAACGACCGGCTCATCGAAACGTCTACCGATAAAACGTTACGATTCATATCTGAAGATGTAGATACGTCTTGGCTTGATAGTCGAAGTGAATTTGATACCCGCAGAAGCGATGTAAATATTAATCCCTTTCGCCAAGTCTTACATCTATAAAAAGGGTTTCTAGTCTACGGTTGCGCTAAAAACTAAATATAGGAATCATTTGAAAACTTTATCATTTGAATACAATTTGCTTTAATGTATTTCTAACGTTGATCTACGTACGGAGAAACCTTTCAACGAAAAACAAACGCCATTTCATTAATATATTTTCTGTACTTCTAAATGTAAGTAAAATTTAATTTCATTATTGTTTATGAGTAAATTTGTAGGCTAATTTCGTGACCCCCTTCATATCACCGGGAACCATCGGGTTGCGACACCAAAGGTAGAGAAACGCTGTTCTAAACTAAGAACGATGACTGAGCCCCTTACAGTCGACACAATCACAGACTGTATGTATGTTATCAGGGGCAGAGAGATTTCGTGGGGTAACTGACTTGGTGACACGGATACTCCAGCAAAAAGCCAGGGAGGATAGGGCGGCAAGGGATGAGGGACAGTCCATTGGGGAGCTGCCGTTCGTCTGTGCTTGCACGATGGGCGACAATGATGAGGCACTAAGACTCTCTCATCCCTTCGCGAAAAAGACCGAGACCCGGTGTGAGTGCCCTACACAGGGGCTCTCACCAGAGATATTGGCGTCAAGACCGAGTCCCGGCTTCTTGGGTGGAGCCCAGGGATGACATAGTTGGGCTTGGATACCTCGCCCTAGGGGTTAGAGGCAGGCAATGAAAAGATCTAACCGGCGGGCTGACCTGTTGGACTAGACGTATGACAGGCGAACGGGGAGGCCCGTTTGATCAGACAACCCCCTGGGCTGCACTTTGCTATATTATGGATCCGGCCCGGGGAGTAGGGTGAAAAAAAAACTAAGAACGATGGAGCAGCAGCCAATTCTGTAGATTAAAAGCGTATCTTACAGGTTCATCTATCGTTCGTTAAATTTTGACAATGAATTAAATTCTATTTACCTATTAATTAGTTTTCTAGCAGGTACATATTGTACCCATTAAGAGGTACAGTTTTCTTTTTTTTGTAATAAATTAATTTTATAACTTGCGAAAAGAATTGTAGAAAGCCTAGGGAATAGTAAAAGGTTATCAGCAATATAGAATTTTGGCGTTCAGATTTATTTCAGTATTAAAAGAACGTAAATTTACGTTCAACCTTTTTCTTTTTAATATTTTTTCTAAAAATTACTTACATTAATACATTAGTTACAAATAATTATTCACCGGGCCTAACTAAAATTAAATAGATTAAAAGGACCAACACCTTCACGTAACTGGTTACAAAAATCGACTGACAAGAGAGAAGAAGACAGCACGAAATTTATTTGTGAATATTTCTCTGAGATGACACACTACATAAATGGTTACTTCCCATTACTCATGTTAGTAAAAATTCACTTATATATCTTACTTTACTCAATTTTTTATTTCTGTTCAAAATATTTACGTTGTGACTGCTACTTGTTAAGTGCCACAACTAAAAGGTTAAGTAACCTCAAAATGATACATTCTTTCCCATTCGTAAAAAATCTTATATACTAAGCTTGTTTTGAAAAATTGTATCAGTAAAATTGTCTCGTTTTAAGTACGGACTACAAAGTGAACACCATTACTACAATAGAAAGCAAATTTTATAGGTTCTTTTGTATATTATGTGTTATTATTATTACAACCATTCTAGATTGCTGAAAATGTAAAGGAAAAACTTATATATCCCTTTCTATAAGTACAGAGCGTTTCATAATGTTCTTAGGAGTTACAAAAATTCAGTACAAAAAAATATTTCACTTACCTAAATGAAAGTTGTACGAGGTGATGCAGGGACACAAACAGATTTTGTTAAAATCTATAAATGTTCAATATGTGCTCCTCTGGTGACACGGCACACATCAACACGAAAGTCTAGCACTTGCCAAACTCGTTCTAACATGTCATTTTCGATAGAGTTGACTACATCGATTATGCGATGCTTTAGCTTAGTGATATCGTGCGGCATTGGTGGGATAAACACCTTATCTTTCACGTAACCCTAGAGAAAGAAATCGCTTCCCGTGGCAGCCATTTTCTCTACTGTCGACGCCTAGCGAACAAATGGTTTACTAACTGCCTAGTATATGTGCAAAAAAAAAACTATTTGAAGTACTCTTTCGTACAGTACTTGTTTTATTCTTATGAGTGAAATAGTTTTTTGTTAATGCACTTTTGAAACTCCGAAGAACATTATGAAACGCCCTTATATTGGACTATATGAACTGTAATATTCGTATAGTACCATATACATATGAATATAAACCATATATATATATATATATATATATATATATATATATATATAGTTTTTTTTTCAGTAAACGTACAAATTAAATTAAAAGTTACGCAAATAATTAATGTATTTGCATTTTATCCGTGAAAAAGTATAAATGTATGGAATAATTAACGAAACAGTTATTGAAATGATGGTTTGACTGCATAATTTCAAATGACATTTCATCCGTATCCTGAATTTTGGTATGAGAACAGGATCGATTTACATTACATTAGATAAACGGAGGTTAATACAGCGTTTAATGATGCATTATAATTTTACTCTATAACTGTAGATAAATTAAATTTAGTAGTGTAAAAAAAAAAACAAAAACTAATATTATTTGAACATTTCGATAAATCAGTCATAAAAAAATTATTTTAGAAAATATTTACGGAATTAGAAACAGAAAAACCTTAAAATATAAATAAAACCTTATTAGAATATAGTAAGTGGAGTGTAACAGATCTCAACGTTCCAATGAAAAATAAATATAATTTACCACACCACATACCGACGACACAATTTGGTTGATGTCACAACACCCTTTAATGTTCTTAAATGAAAAGTGTTAAATATATATACGCCCTTAAATGAGTTAATGTCAACCGCAAATAATTTTTCACGTGACATGTTAGAAAATAAAAATAAAACTTTACAAAATCCATCTTTTGAACAATATGTAAACTACAAGTTAAGAAATTAAGCGGAAATACTGACCTGTTAAACAGAAAATTTTTTCTTTTAACAATTTAAAGAAAATATTTCAGTAGTTATTATCTCACTCCCGCAATGAAAAGGGTTTTGTGATGATATTACTATAACCAATATTATTTATTAATTTTTTGAAATTTTCTCTAAACGCTTATATTTTCCAGTTTAAAATATGCATAAATAATCGTGGGAAATTTTCTTAAAGAAAAGGGTAGTTATTTATTCTTAAAAATTTACTCCTCTATCAGACCAGACGAAAAACACTATTTCGCTTATAAGAGTCGTACCTTATTACAATTCCGTTACCGTTTTTTATATATTACCTTCCCGATTAAATAATCTTTCTACGAAATTATTTAAAATGAAATTAATTGATTTTCTTTTATATAAAAAAGAGGTTACTATTCTGACGATTTATTTTATAATAATTAAAATTGCAAAAATAATTACCTGAATTTTATGCGACTTTATTAAAGTATACAGATAAACAATCCGGACTCAAATTGAGCGAGTCTGTTTGTGTGTTTAGACGCACTGACAGCAAACTATTTTTCTAAATCTTATGAAGTGTCGCAATAAGACTACTTACTATTAGCCAGAAAGACGTTTGTGTAACGATTTCTCATAAACCTTATATTTGAAAATGACTATAGATTGGATTACTTGGCATTTCTCCCGCAACCAGCACATTCGGTCGCACTAAAGCATAAGACCGATATCTGTCACAAACTGCTAATGAGCCACGAAACAGTTTAGCGACCAGTGTCCTAATATGTTTACCTAACAGCGTGAGCGGACTAAGCGCGATGCCATACACCACCGTCTTACTTGCCCCAACCGCTCACTTGTCATATATTTACTAAACTGGGTAGGCGCACTCCGTCAACTACTAAAAATATATATGACATCCATAAATTAAAAATTACTTTGTCTAGACAGCAATTCGCTGCCACGCCTAGGTCGCTGAATGCCAGCAAGTACCGGTCAACCAAATTAAAACGCTTGGAACCTTAATCGGCTGGTAGTCAGCCATATATCTCTAGGTTAGCTTCCCACAGCAGTGCGGTCGGAGTCTTTCCGTTAAGTAAACTACTGATGTCGGTTGAACATACCAACCGCATCAAGAAACTCCCACACGGTCCGACAATACGGCTCTCGCCACGTTGACTCGCCGCTTGCAAGTGGCCAATTTTCCCCTTGACCTCTAAGTCGTCCCAGGGTGGCCAAAGAGCAGGGCAGTTAAACATCAGTTGTTCATTTGACTGGACCACCTCGCAGACGCACAGCTCATCACCTGCCAGGCGGAACCGAAAGAGATATCGGTTCAAATTAACACGGCTGGTGAGCAACTGGGCACCAGTTGCACTTAAAAAGAAACTCGAGGCATACCATCCCCTCAAATCCTGTATAAACTTGTATAGGGATCATCCCTTAGTCGTGGTGTCCCATTCCATCTGCCATGCTTCTATCGCGAGGCTTTGCAGCCTCTTCCGCAGACGGGAGATGGGCAACTGAATGAAATTTAGATCCGGTGCATTATGATCACCGTTCCATTCCGGTACTGGCACGGCCCGAAACCGCATCCCACATAACTCGGCCTCCTGGCCTCTTTGCAATCTACACATGGCTGCCCGAACTTTCACTACTAAATTGATTGGGAAAGCCTTTCCTAATAAAGTGGTAGCCTTGTAGGAGGTTGTTTTAAAAACACCAGTGCATACTATTAAGCTCTACGTTGAGTACTGCTTAAATTTTGAAGAAATGAATTTTGAATTCATATCCAACGTATGCGCCCAAACGGGCGCCGCGTAAGAGGTCATGCTTTTGAAGACTCCTCGATACCCATGTACATTTGACGGCCAGACAATCCATAGTCCTTCCGAGCAATCCTCCGAAGTATAATTATATTGCACATGTTAATTTTCATCAATTAATTTGAGACTTTGCCTCTTCTATTTCTTTTTTTTTTTACCCAGTATTTTGGTAAACTTCTACGATCACGATTTTACTATAGTTTCCTTTCATCCGTCCAAACAAATACTGACAGTTCCTTTTTCTTATCGGTGGAATGCTTCTCTTATCTATTCTTGACCTGTACAATGTATAGTTATGTTCCGATCTGAATAATTTTTTTTAATTATTAACATGCCCAAAAGACACTCGAACACAATTTACCCGTCCATAATGATGTAGAATAATGTAACTTAATAAAAGCTATTTTTATAAACTTTGTTTAAAGAAAAGATGTTAAAATTTAAAAAAAAAAAAAAATACTAGGCCGTAATTTTGTATGTGCAGGAGATAGCATTTATTTAGTTAAATATCTTTAAAGCAGTTGGAGGTACAATCATGAAACCCGACATGTTAATTCGTAATATGAGACATTGCTGCTATTACATTTTGATGAAAATCAAAAGACAAGAGGGCGGGGTAATTTCCCTTATAACACACACTGTGTGTTAAATAAAGTTGGGAAAGTTTCATAATCTGCTACTAGCTTTTCGGATTTCTCGATGTTTTATGACTCCTCACCAAAATTTCAAAATCTCATGAATTTTGCATGAATTTACTTGTGTAGTTTGTGCGAAGCACACGTCATAAAAATTATAGTTTTATAAATAAGTCAATTAATTCATTAAACGTTTGTTAAAATCAATACATTATAAAAAAGACGTGAATTTTCCTTTGTCACTTTTCGCAAAATGAGAAATTACGGTAGAAAGAGTTTCTTACTTTATTTCAGGGTAGCAGATAAATTTTTGTGCTCTTTAAAAATAATTTCTCGTCTTAAATAGCTAAAATATTTTAATTTCAGTGAAGAATTGTTTCAGATTATTTTATAATTGTATAAACAATGTATCTAGGAAGAATTTCATTAAATTTTTCTTTAAAAATAATGTGGCGGTGGTTATTGGAAATATTATTTAACGTTACCTTTGAGAGAGGTAGTTAAGTTTTTATAATTTTAAAAATGGTAAAAGGTTGCTAGAAACGTTTTAATAACATTGCTGGAAGCTACTTTAAATTTCGATATTAATTTCTAAGACCACTTGAAAAAAAAGTGAGAAAATAAAAACGGATATTGAAATAAATATTCTCGAATTTATTTTTTCAGTACAGTTCAGTAAAACTAAAACATTAGAACTGTATTATACGACACGTCAAAAATTAACTTTTATTAATAAGTAAGCCCACCGACTGGTATAGTAGTAATTCGTTGTCGCAAATCAGTTGTATAAAAGCTGATTTTTGAAATCAAAGGCTCTAAGGTTCGAATGCTAATAAACGTTAGTTGCTTTTTTACAGATTTGAAAACTAGACAGTACATCTCACTGTACTTTGATAGTTGGGTTTCAATTAAACACACGAATAGAATGGTCGGCTTGATTCTGAATAAAACTGCACTTCATATACACTCATACATATCATCCTGTGAAGCAATACCTGAACGGCAATTCCCGGAGGCTAAAGAGCAAAAAGAAAGAAAGGTTACAAAGTTCTTGAAGAGACTTTTTCGGAGAACGAAGAAGTGTTTCATTTATCGTATTCAGACTGTCGTACGTGAAAATACTTGGACGGGCGGTATGCTTACGGTCATGCACTACCTATATCCCGAAAACGATTAAATAAATGACATATAGTGGATTTGCTTGGCACATTAGCAACTGAAAAAGCATTTAAAATATCTTCTTGACACTTCGCGTACGATTTCGATTCGCAGTAACTCACAACGATAATGACGTATTGTTATTGCGCTAAAGACATGCTGCTCGGACTAAACAAACTGCTTTTTGCCATGCCCACTGTTCCCTGGAGGCGTAATATTTTCTTTTTCCTGTTTAGCCTCCGGAAATTACCGTTCAGGTATTACTTCAGAGGATGAATGAGGATGATATGTATGAGTGTAAATGAAGTGTAGTCTTGTACAGTCTCAGTTTGACAATTCCTGAGATGTGTGGTTAATTGAAACGCAACCATTAAAGAACACCGGTAATCCTCGATCTAGTATTCAAATCCGTGTAAAAATAACTGACTTTACTAGGACTTGAACGCTGGAACTCTCAGACTTCCAAATCAGCTGATTTGGGAAGACACGTTTACCACTAGACCAACCCGGTGGGTTTGCTTACTGTTCCCTAGTTGAACAGTAAGCAACTTACATACTGGAAAAAAGTTAATAAGTGGACAATCTTCAACTTGTACGTAAGTCGTTTGTTGGACGCTACAACATACCGATAGTAGATTTCTCGTTACAAAATCGAGAATCCTATTTTCTGAACAAAAAAAAAAAATCATTCTGTAACAACCTTACCATCTAATGAAGTGGTTTTTGATTATCTTCTTTACTTATCCGAATGGATTGTTAAATTTGGGTATAACAAGTCCATCGAAGTGTAGAAGTTGTTTACCTCTACGAGTATCAGCTTCACTATGTTAACCAAAAGGGAAGAAATTTAGTGAACGTCATTACTGCAGAAAAAGTGAATTTTACCATGACTATAGAATCTCACATGTTTTACGGTATGTTACAGCCGTAAGGTAGTTGGAAACGATGAATTTCTCTATTTATTTAGTATCTATCTATTTATGTAGTATTTCTCTATAATATTTTTTCCACGCGTGTTAATATCCTTTTGTATTAGAATGTGTTAACTATTGACTTTCGTCTCACTTCTGGGAAGGTTCGGCCTGTTACTGGTGTGCATTTTCCCCACCAATGGTCTCTTTGATTGTAATTGATTTTAGTCTATTAGTCAGTCGCGAAGTTGATTGAAATAAATGGACGGGTGATCAAAATATTAAAATGACATCCCACATGAATGTATATTATAAGTTAATTATTATTATCGTTTTCCGTATTTTATTACTACAGTTAAATATGTTTATCTTCAATAAATTAGTGCGTTTCGTTCTTATTCATTGTTTTATTTGTGTCATAATACCGGGCCAGGGATTGAACTCACCCACCGGGTTGGCCTAGTGATGAACACGTCTTCCCAAATCAGCTGATTTGGAAGTCGAGGGTTCTAGAGTTCAAGTCCTAGTAGTCGGATTTGAATACTAAATTGTGGATACCGGTGTTCTTTAGTGATTGGGTTTCAGTTAACCACACATCTCAGGGATGATCGAACTGAGACCGTACAAGACTACACTTCATTTACACTCATTACATATCCTCATTCATCCTCTGAAATATTATCTGAAAGATGATTACCGGAGGCTAAACAGGAAAAAGAAAAGGGATTGAACTCAGTACCTGCTTTATTTTATCTATACAGTCCACAAATTATCAACGTTTGTTTTACGCATTAAACAGACAGTTTGGGACATATAGTGTGAAGTAATAAATTAACGCGCCCTTTGGTGGAGAAAAAAATGTATTAAAATATATTATGCATAACGGGGGAAATTTCCATTTACGAAAATAAATTCATGCAACTTTAAAAAATTGATATTTCATAAAGTTATTTAATATATTTTTTTACGTTACTGCTTTAAGGTACTACAGGGTGTCCCATATAAAACGCAACCCAACCTTATATTGGTAGGTATTGAAATAATAAAAAGGTATGTGTAAATGTAAATGTAATTTTTATTATTACCATCCATTACCTTACATTTACAGTAAATGTTGGAAGTGGCCGCCATCTTCTTGAATACAAGCTTCGATTCTTTTTACAGCGTTTCTTGCGACTTTTTTCAAAGTTTGTGGCTGAATATTTAATACAGCTTGTTCAATATTGACTTTCAATCGTTCAAGTGTTCGTGGTTTGTTGCTGTAGGCTTTTTCTTTGAGGTAACCCCGTAGAAAAAAATCCGACGCAGTCAAATCTGGAGATCTTGGTGGCCACAAGCCTCGACCGATAACACGATTACCAAAGAATTCCTCGACGAAATCAGAAGTTGAACCTGCGTAGTGCGATATCGCACCGTCATGTTGTAGCCGGCAGTGCCTGTCTTCCTCTTCCAAGAGTGCGATGAATTGAAATAAAATATCCTGATATCGTTCTGCATTAATGGTGTACTCGAAAAAAATAGAACTTCTAGTAGAAATAGAAATTCTACTGTTTTGGCTGTTTACGTAGCCATCCAAATGAAACCGTGCTTCATCTGTGAAAAATAATGCATCTATAACATTAATTCCCTCACGCAGAAATCGACGGGACCATTGACAATATTGTAGCCGTTTTTCTTTGTCGGGCTCAAGAAGTTGATGAACCTTTTGAATGCGATAAGGCCGTAATTGTAATCGTTTGGTCGCCCGATGAACAGTTGATTTAGACGAATTAATTTCAGCAGATAAACGTCTGATCGATTTATTTCGCGAGGCGAGTAATCGGTCTTTGATTTCAGTGACTGTATCTGTATTCAACACTGACGCAGATCTTTGGTTTTCCTTGTTATTAACAGAACCAATCTCTCTAAATTTTGCGACTAACCTTAATATTGATGTTTTGTTAGGAGCTGGTTTATCTGGGTACTTATGGCGAAACAAATCTTGCACTGCAACCACTGATTTCGTACCAAAGTACGACTCGACAATGAAAACACGTTATCTAGCGAAAACACCATCTTGTCTCTAGTAATACACTGAACGTTATGATTGTATTGTTGTTACTATCGGTAGTGTTCTACTGCGTCGCCGCGATGTTCAGATGTTGGACGAGTCCATTTCAGTAACGAGTAGGGGAGTAAGCTTGACTTTTGAAATTTCATGGATGAGTGATTGATGGGTTGCGTTTTATATGCGACAACCTGCATATAAATAATAGTTTTCCAGCAAGAGAATGAAGTTATTAATTTCTAACCTTATGCCATACGACTTAGTCTAACAGCAGTGATGAGGTCAAACCATCCTAGGCTTAAGAGACTACAATTACAGTATAATTTTTTGAGAGTAATGTTATAACAGCATCGTTACAAATGTTATAGATGTTTGCAGATTACATAAAACTTCCAAGATATAAAAGACAATAATTACAATTTCCTTTCCAGTATAATGATACAGTCAGTCCCTTTGGTGAGAAGAATAATTTGTAGTGTTGAAATATTACCGTTGATGAGCTATGATGAATTTGGCTCGAATAAGAAATCACCAATACTTCCCTTAAACGAAGATGGTTTTACTATTTCATTTCCTAAATTTCTCAAGTAACGCAAAATGTTATGTTATTCTTGGGAACGGTTGTACCATTTTTTTGGGTGATCTTTATCTCGTGCCTTTGATTCGTGTAAAACATTGCCTGTGATGTTGTATCACCGAACAGATAACAAGTATCTTTTACGTAAAGAATATTACAGAAACGAAGATATTGCCTGTGATGTTGTATCACCGAACAGATAACAAGTATCTTTTACGTAAATAATATTACAGAAACGAAGATATTAAAGATAAATATGTAAAGGTAATGTACCCGAAATTTCAGAATTTTGTTACTTAAGGAAAAATTATAAAAGTTAAATGAAGATAGAGATCACGAAGAACAATAAAGGGACAAAAAAGAAGAGCCTTTAAGAAGATTAATTAAGTAAAGAAGTATTATGAAATATAGATATAAGAATTGCAAAGACTTTCTTAAAGATATTTGCATGGATTGTAGCACAATCAATTTAATAGATACTGTTACTTTACGGTTTATATAAAAATAGAGTATCCACATTCCAACAACTGTGAATATTGACTGACCAAGCGCTATCGGATTTTTCCTCCACCATTAGAGATTACTGATTAATTATGAATTTTATAGTTCTGCATATAAATTTTTATAAATGGGAATTAGAATGAAAATAAAATTTAAAATTATTATGTTCGTAACAGTTGATTGTTAATAGTTAAAATAAGTCAACGTTAAAAGAAAAACGTTTTGTCAGTTTACAACTGTTGATGCAGTATAAATTGAATTAGTTGGCCAATCTAATAATTAATAATTATTGTATAATTTACTTGAATAGAATATCATTATCAAAACTAATTTGTTCATTTATAAATTTATTATTATTATTATTATTATTATTATTATTATTATTATTATTATTATTATTATATATATATATATATATATATATATATATATATGGAAGTGAAACTTGGACAATCGGAGTATCTGAGAAGAAAAGATTAGAAGCTTTTGAAATGTGGTGCTACAGGAGAATGTTAAAAATCAGATGGGTGGATAAAGTGACAAATGAAGAGTTATTGCGGCAAATAGATGAAGAAAGAAGCATTTGGAAAAATATAGTTAAAAGAAGAGACAGACTTATAGGCCACATACTAAGGCATCCTGGAATAGTCGTTTTAATATTGGAAGGACAGGTAGAAGGGAAAATTGTGTAGGCAGGCCACGTTTGGAGTATGTAAAACAAATTGTTGGGGATGTAGAATGTAGAGGGTATACTGAAATGAAACGACTAGCACTAGATAGGGAATCTTGGAGAGCTGCATCAAACCAGTCAAATGACTGAAGACAAAAAAAAATATATATATATATATACGAAATTTGTCCAGTATATTAGTTTTATGAATGTTATTAGCGTATTGCAGTATTTTAAAAAATTAGTTTGGATTGTAATTATATTCATTCTCTATAATGTGTTTAGCAAAGTTAGATTGATCTTTATTATTTTTATTTATGAAATTGTTGTGTTCTTTAAACGTAATTAAATGAACGATTTGTCACACCAATATATTTTAAATTCAAATTTGCACATTAAGACTATATACTCCTTGTTTTTCTAGATCACTTAGACGGTCAGGCGAGTTGATCATGTAAGTTATAAAATGACACCGCATTTACAAATTTATCTTCTGGTACCCGTATATCTCGGTTTGATTTTAAAGACGTTTCACGTCAAAAGAAAATAATAATAAATGATAATTATAATTACTAACGAGTATTTTATTTATTAGCAGTAAAAATAAAAAGATACGTGAATGCACACGAAATATTTACATTTAAAAGTCCGAATTAATTATTATTTTTGTTACATTCTATTTGTAAATGATATGTTAAATTTTTATTTGCTTTCATACCTCCTCCGAAGATATAAACATTATATAACTACTCTAACTTTTCTCATACTTATGTATTTCTTAACAGATACCCTCCTCTAACCGTCAAAGGTATATAAAAAAAAAAAAAACGTTGTCTTTAAACGTAGTTCATAAGAGGTGTCAAACTTAATTGTCGTTACGATACGATATACATCGTAAACTGTCTGTGTAGAAAAGCTACCAGGTTTGCAGCCTTCTAAATTGGGAAACAAAATGGAGTGGGAAAAGTAAGTTTTTGGCAGATAAAGTGCCATTATAGATATAACCCTATGTATTCAAGCCTTTATTCGTTTTGCCGTATTACCTGAAAGGGTTCTTTGGATAATTAACTTACTCGGTATTTCGTTAAAACGGGCTATTCCAGTTCTTGAGTTTGATAAAAATAGTAATAATTTCGATAATTCAATTTAAAGAGCGACTGACAGACAGATTGTGTAATCTGGTTTCAATCCTAGATTTAATTATTTTTGTTTTTATCAAATCATCGTATTTATTAACTACCCATTACAGAAAACATTATTTTATAATTTTTTAATAAAAATAATAAACGAAAAAGGAGCTGCTAAACTATTATGAGCATCAACAAATTGTTTTAACGCAGTAAAAAATTTATCAACAAAATTCTAAAGAAAAAACGAGTGAGTGTAAGAAATATCTTTAAAAATACAATTTTGCATTCCAATTTTTTTTCATAGATTATCTAAGATAAGTTAATTTATACGGTATTAGAAATAAATTAACAAGTCTAACTGTACTTACAGCTTTTATTATACGAAGTGTTTGACAACCTAATAGAGAGATAAAAGGCCTGTTAATCATCAAAAATTTTGAAGTCATGGTTAAAAATTTTTATATGCATGGCAATATTGTTTTACGTTTAATTTACCTTACATTTAGAAACAACATTTAGAAACCTTACAGATTTACGCTTTTAATCGCAAGAGTTATCTTTAGATTTATTTTAACAATTCTGTATCATGGGAAGCTTATCTATTATTTCAAAAATTAATTTCTAATAATTCTTTAAAATAAATTAAGTCTATTAATTTACAGCTATCTTTTTTCTTTGAAACTTAATAGAATTTATTTTTTTGAAATATACATTGGGAGTAAAGAAGCACATTAATTATAGTTACATCTAAAACAGAGTTTACTAAATATTAATTTTACACGTAAACGGCTTTGGCTCATACAACATAATAAACTTAACAAATGAAATGAAATGGCCTAAAATAAAAAATAAAAATGAAAAATAACTCCATCTAGACTAATCCAAAAATCGAAACCCACTCCTAAATTTTAATTTTAGGAGTCGATAACTGCTAACTCTTTAATTTAGAGTCGATATCATAAAAGTTGAAATTTAAACAAAAATACTAAATATTACATTTTCTTTTACGTGTTACAACGTTTAATTACTTTTTTAAATACAAATTATAAATTTTTCCAGCTGGATAAAAAATGTTACAATAATTTAATCATAGGGAGTTGGAATCAATGCTTTGCCAAGGTATTAATAAAAATAGGGCAAACAAGAAACCGCTGAATTTTATTCTAATTAATTCCTTGTAGAAGTAAAAGAAGTACTGTGATCGCGAAAAATTCCAGTTTTCATATTTCAACGGAAATATCCATTTTGACCATCTCTAAATCCATTTTGACTAGTCAGCGACGACTGCACAGACGTACGTATGTGCGTATATAACTCTATTAATTAATGCATTAATTGCATAAATATAACATAATTCTATTAGCCGTAGAATGTTGAAATTTTGATTTAAGGCTGTTGTAACATCTAGTTGTGCACTTCCTATTTTGATTACAATCGACTGGACCAAAAGTGTCCAAAAAGCCCAAAATAAAAAAAAAATTGGATTTTGGACTTTTTCTTAACTGCAGTAATAAGATCTCACTGAGAAATTTTCAAAGATATCATAAGTGGTACTTATTTTCATTGGTTCCAGAGTTATAGCCAAATGAAATTTTAATTAATGAAATATCTATATCTTACATGAGGAAGGAACATCGGTTCAAATCCGACTTATCTCCTTTTTTTAATATTTTTTTTAACTAAAATATATTTATCTATTATTTATTATTAACCTCTGATCTTTACAATAAATAATAATTCAATAATAACAATAAAAAAAGTTTGAAAAAATATCAAAATTTATTAATCAAATAAAATTTTATGTATTTTTGAAATGCGTATATGTAATTTAATACGCGTATAAAACACGGGGGGGGGGGGGGATTATTGTAAATTCTGATATCTTGAAAACTGAATTAAGAATTTATTTTTTCACAATTATTACGTGCCTCTAATGGGATTCATGAATTACTTTACGTGAGCTTGAAATCACTAAACAAAACAGAAAAACCGAGCCGGGATGTAATACCAATTGAATCTTTTAAGAAAATGAATAATAATATTTGGTTCTGAAATATTTTAAAAATTATCATTAAAATCTGATTAGAAGAAAATATATCTCAAACTGGTTGAAAATTAACCAGTTTGATGCAATTAATTAAATTGCGTAAAGAAAAGGTAAAAATCAGATGGAAGTGACAAATGAAGAAGTTGCGTCAAATTGATGAAGAATCATTTGGAAAGATAGAGCTGAAAGAAGCTATCTTTCCAACTTAAGATGCGGCTCATAGGCCACATCTTAAAGCATCTTGGAATACTCGCTTTGATATTAGAGGGACAGATAGATGAGAAAAATTATGCAGGCAGGCAACGTTTGGAATATGTAAAACACATTTTTAGGGATGTAGGATGTTGAGAATATACCGAAATGAAACGACCGACTGTAGATAGGGAATCTTGGACAGCTGCATCAAACCAGTTAAATGACAGCAGAAAAAAAAAATGAATATTTGACACTGAATATAAAAATTATAAATATGTAACATCACAGTTTTTGTAAAACTAATTATGTCCGTCAGTAATTTACGGAGCATATCTTAACTGCAGGAATTATATTGGAATATATCCTATATTAAACTGCAATGTATATCAGCAATATTTTTTTTGGCAATGGTGCTTCTTAATTTTTAATACTTATCTCTTGTTTTCTTTATGCATTGGATCTGAATGCTTTTTTCTCGTTTAAAAATGTTAATTATTTTAAGGAGTTATTTTGTTAGAAGTAGGGATTGAAGTTATTTTGCTATCGGCCCGAACTCTACCTCAGAACACTTTGAATATCAGTGTTACTTGAGGCAATTTATATTTAAACTTTAACAATCCAGTAATGCAATGCTTACAAAAAATATTTTTAAATTGCCAATGTAAGCAGTATTTTAAAAAAAATCCTCCGTTTCATTAATATAGAAAAAGCTTATTAAGGTTTAATGACAGAAACTATCTCTAAAAACAATATTTAATCACGAGTAAAAAGCTTTAAATTTTTAAGAAAAATATTTACGATCGAATTTTAAGTCTCTCGTTCTTTTATTAAAATACGATTGAATAAGTAAGATTAAAATTAAAAAAAAAAAAACAATTATTGTTAGAGAAGGGGGTTAACTTTAAGCTTTACAGAAATTGTTGAAAAGATCGACGATTTTTTTTTTTTTTTTGTAATACTAGTACCCTTTACTAACAACGTAAACGGAAATATATGATTTTGTCATGTTCCCAATCAAATCTATAAATAATAAGCCTAATAGATTGACTGAAAATCTACCGCGTGAATAACAATTATGTGTTTTTAACATATGTTCTTAATCGTAAATATAAGATTTGGGAATTGTAAAACATTCAATAGTAAATACTTTTTTTTCTTCAGAAAATTAATTTGCAATATGAAATGACCGTATTAAATTTCAAAGTTTAATAGTTACGTATTACTTTTAATAATGATACAATAAAATATTATTTCGTGTATTTGAAATCCTACTTAAAAATTTTACTACAATTACAAACAAACCGCTTTCGTATCTCGGCCGTAACTATAATTAAGTTATTTTTGAGGTTAAAAGGAGAATAAAAGAGCGAGTGAGCAACAACTTCGACGAAGTTCAAACTTTATTCTTAATGCAGGGCGGGAGGTTATTAAAGCGGGGAATTACATTGTGTAGACAGAAAGTTACTTGGAAGGTTGGCTTTCTGCCTTCATGTTATTATAAAGTTGTTTGCCGCTTGATAAAAATATATAACATACCCGCACGTACACCTTCCCGTATTCAAATAAACATTTGCACTCTTAAACATACGAAAGATATTTATAGTAATGATTCATTATTATACATTTATATGCCGATGTTAAATATTAAACATTTTCTTATCGTACCACATCGCGATTATTTTAATCTTGGTCGCACAATTTACATCTTTACGTATAAATCAGAATGTTCATATATATGTTTTCACCGATATTCAGTTAAAGTTCAAGAACTGCTGGAACGATTTGATCGATTGTTTTACCAACGGTTTTATTATTATTTGAGGATGGTTAATTATAAATTCTTGGAGAGCTGCATCAAACCAGTCAAATGACTGAAGACAGAAAAAAAAATTATAAATAGAGACCGGATTATATGCAAAAGCTTGAAATATGCATGCAAATATGGTTAAAATATATATGAAAAGTGTCAAAATATGCAACATTAAATAGTAAAAAAATAGTAATTCTTATTTTTTTTATTTCAAAATCAGCACACAGTTAGTAAGTATTTGAATAACCTATCAATAAATTCGATAATTAACAATTATTTAACATTTAGTTACTTTTTAAACATAAACAATCAGAGGTACTTTTCCGCGGCTGCTAAGTGCGCTCTAAGACCCGTGCGGCTAATAGGTTTGGCCGGCTACAACGTAAGATTTCTTTTATTAACAAGATATTCTACCGAAAAATATTGTAAATATAGCGAAAATATGCATAATCGTTAGATTTTAAGGAAAATATGCGATACCGGTGAGAATGGGCTTAATATGCAAGTGCATATAATCCGGTCTTTAATTATAAATTTACCCAGATAACGTATCGCTAAGCTAGCAGTAATGGATAAAGAAAAAGCGCGTCATATTTTAGAGCATCATTTATCTTATGTAATATTTTGACTGAAAGAAAGTAAATTAAGGAAAATGACTGACCGAATTTTATTTATTTTTTTAAATCGTATAAACTTTTAATATTAGTGATTTAATAACAGAACATTTTATTATATCTAATTATTTAAATTAATAAATCAAATCAAATATGACAAAAATGTTATGTTTTCATTTCGCGCACTTACTTTGTAGCGTGTATTTAATACCGGTTAGGTCTGGAAATAAACCCACCGGGTTGGTCTAGTGGTTAACGCGTCTTCCCAAATCAGCTGATTTGGAAGTCGAGAGTTACAGCGTTCAAGTCCTAGTAAAGCCAGTTATTTTTACATGGATTTGAATACTAGATCGTGGATACCGGTGTCCTTTGGTGGTTGGGTTTCAATTAACCACACATCTCAGGAACGGTGGAACTGAGAATGTACAAGACTACACTTCATTTACACTCATACATATCATCCTCATTCATCCTCTGAAGAATTATCTAAACGGTAGTTACCGGAGGCTAAACAGGAAAAAGAAAAAGGTCTGGAAATAATTCATAACATGTTTTTTTTCTTTTATCATTACAATCCATAATATATTAAAGCAAAAGGCCATTTTGTTCTACGGCTTTGTTTATTTCAATTTGTACGTACTATTTCAATTTAGGTGTTTAACAGTTTTATCGGATTACGGATATCGGATTACGGATTATTAAATGTCTTAGCCTGTTTACACGAGACTTAAAAGTTTAATCCATTTGACAATTAGTAACATTTAAACCTTATCGTAGTTGGAATCGTTATCAGTGGAAATTTCCTCCAAAAAAATAGGTTTTTGCCATTCCCGATGAACGTGCAGAAAAAAAAAACAAAAACACACTAAAAATCACATCTACTCGTCGTTGGGTAAAACATTTTTAATTTAAAGTCTCAAAATTAGTTTTAGAAAAAAAAATTTACGGATGATTAAAACGAATGTAATTAGTATTCAGCTAGCGCATCAATATTTTTCAAATTTCAAAAGCAGGTTTCTCCTCAATTTTTTTTAACAATTAACACGCTGGGGATGAATTAACAACAATTAACGCGAAGAAAATTTGAATTAATTTTTTTTTTGAATGATGTTTCCGTTCGGATAATTAGTAGGGTCGTTCCAAAAGAAACGCTTAGTGATAAGTATATATTATTATATTAAACCAAATGATTTTTTATTATGTTTACGAAAATACATAATATTTTTTTTTGTTTCCGAGGGGGGAGGAGAAAGCTCTACCAGCCGCCGACAGGCCCGCACTAACGGCAGTGCGGAGCTTTTACCTGCTAAAAAACCTCCCGCACTTATAATGCAGGGGCCGGATCAAGGCCATATGGTATGTACAGCCCCTGCATGATCACCCAGGCACTCTTGCTATCCGAATCCGGATGACTGGAAGCCGTCCCCAGCGGGCGATCCACGAGCGACGAATCCGTGGAGCCCCCGTCGACGACCCCCAGAAGCTGGTCCCCCTTGATCACCCGTCATCAAACTCCATGTTTCTATCGAATCGCATCTGCTCAGCCTGTCGTCTCCTCTTTTCATTGGCCTTTTCTCCTATCACTGATGTGATCGTAGTCGAGATACATTCCCATTTGTTGCTATTGCTGAGCATCACCTCGATTATATTGTTGGCCCCCTCCACACCCTGATCCTCGAGCAATAATCTAGTCGCGCCGTCTAGGGCAAGAGAACACCACTTGCTGTTCTGTATCCAGTCCGCCGTGACAGCGACTTGTATAGCATCTGCCCATCCTGTACAGATGGTGCCGGAAACATCCATGTCCAGCCAGGAACTGGGTGAATTCGTAGCCTGTGTTACCACGCTTTCGCTCCACCCAGTTCCTGACGTCGCCGATAAGCCCATAGGTCCACCTTCCTTTGTCTGAATTCTACTATCTGTCACGCCAAACCACGTAGAGACCGTCAGTTGCTTCCTTTCTGTCCCGTCCGGCCAATATTGAAGCTCTCATTTGCCCTTGTAAGTCTATGGGTGGCACCCCGACTATAACCGACGCCACAAAAATATTTATATTTTTTGTGTAATATATAAGTGAATCTCCAAAGGATGAATTACGATTTTTTCACCTTAAATTTATTCAAAGAACATTCGGATATACCTCCATTTTCAGTTAAGTGCTTACAAAACAACATTAATAAAAAAAAGATATCTTTGAAATAAATGATAACGTAAGAAATTGAACAATTACAATTTATAAATATAAAAGAAAAGAACTGGACTGGTAAATAAATATATTGATTTCATAAATCCCAGTTTGTACAAATTTTAATCACCACTCCGTTATAGCAAGTAAAATAATTATGACTGTCGTAATTTACGTAATATTACTTTCAAAAATTGACGATCACTTCAAACCGAAGATGGAAACTATTCTAAAAATTTCTTCATAAAAATTTAAAATAAAAGATTAATTTCTTGATGTTTTTTGTCAAGAAAAAAGATTAGGGTAGATCAAACGAAATCGAGTCTCATGTAACATTCGCAGTGAGCAGAGGAAACTATCCACGGTTGCACTTCGTTATCATACTACATAGAACCTCGGTCTTCACCTTGATCGTCGTCTGACGTGGATGATCCACATAACACAAAAGAGAAAAAGCCGGATATTAAATTTAAGGAAGCGTACCGGTCGCTAGAAAGAGGTCACATCTTTCACTGTCTGACGAATAATTATTGTACATGAAGATTCTGAAACCGATTTGGACCTACGGGATCCAGCTTTGGAGTACAGCAAGCCGAGACAACGTTGTGCTTATACAGCGATTCCAAAACAAGTTACTGAGGAACATAACAGAACCGCCTTCGTTCGAGAAACAGTGAAATTCACTACTACCTGGGTTTACCTTATGTTCAGAAAAATACGGCAATTCTGTTACAAAATAGTATAAACTGCGGCAAATAACCACGTGAATTATTCAGCTATTAACCTTCTAGACTATAGTGAAGACGTTAAAAGAATAAAAGACGCCAAATGTTGAACCTTGATGACATTATCCGATTTGAGGTGGAACTGTATCGATTTAGTGTTACTTATCGTATTATTTCACTTAGTACGGTTTTAGTTATTAAATTTTCGTAGTATGGCACCGTTGGAATTTTATATATAAAATATAAATAATGAGGCAATGTTCTCTGACCTAAATTTATTTGTGTACCTACATTAAATATTCTGCATAGGAATATTACGTGTAGCATGTACTTTTTGAGGAGCTTCGATGAAATTCTCTCTACATTTGATTGTATGTGATGCATATTTACCTATGGTTTCTGTAATAGTGTAACCGATTGTACATTTTATTTTGAGACAAAAAAAAACACTTTATTTTGGTTGATTCACATGTGTTTTCATAAATATAAAAGTGGTCCTGAAAAGTAACAGAAAGGAATTCTAAAAACGAAACAATGACGTCCCCCGAAACTTTTGGGTTCGTAACTTGTTCATTAATCCTGATCTCAAAAATACTAAAAATTTGTAAAAAAATTCTGGATGAATGGAATTTTTGTTTTGGCCGTTTTTAAATCATTTTAAATTTATTTTTATATTTAAACTTACAACTATCTGAAGTCGGTGTAATAATTTTTATATTATAACATTCTAATACCATCTCGGAGTGCGTTTTTAATTAATAAAATTCCCTGACGATCCTTCTGTTTAATTTGGATTTTCAGACACGTCATAGTTTTACAGTAGAAATTTTTCATAAGATTTTTTAATATAAATTTAAAATCGAATTTCGCTTCTCGTTGGTTACAATGTAATAGAAAGATTTAAACCGTTTTGAAATTAAAATTAATCAGTGAAATTTTTAAATTATCATTTTCCCGATTGTATAATTCACCGTTATGTGTTTTGGAGTTTAAATAATAACGAACTATTTCAAATAAGAAAAATATTAGAACAAAACAAAATTTTGTAATTGAATAAACGAAAATAGAATTAAAATGAAAAAGAAAAACGAATAAAAGTCTTTGCAATATTTTACACACAGTGCAAATTGGTGATTATAAAAAAAAACCGAACAATGAGACATGATTTATACGTGACCCGGGGTAAATACAGTCAAGCATCCACTAATGGAATTAGACTGGTTAAACAGTTATATGGTTTCTACAGAATGAAGGCGCTATCGATTTTTATCGGTAGCAGTCATGTAGAATATAAGCAATTCTAAGCATACACAAAACTATACGTTAACAAAAAATAAAGTACCGTTTGTAATTAATTAAACTAAAATATTTAGAGAAATATAATCATTTTATTATTATTACCTGTAACATTATAACTTCATTCTTCGTTTTTTAATTAAATTAACGTCTTAAACGATGTATTGTGTTTGAAATAATTACAAAATTTTATATTATATTGTTTTCCTATGAATTTAATTATGACTAACATTTTTTTAATCGATTTTAAACAAAACTAATTACAAAATCCCTTTCGGCACGTCGGAAGGCGGAAGTAGATTTCACCGCTGCTAAGTAGGGGATAAAAAAGATTTCTACATTAAAGCTAAGAAAAACTTCAAATTTAATCGTTATGACAAAGGTTGCAAGTGAAAAAAGTTTCACATGTTTAGCATACGACAAGCCCCACTTACAATTCCAGCAACATTTTAGTCATCCCTTGCCGTAAGGGTTGTTCATATCAAAAGTTGTTTTAAACAAAATTTTGTTTAGAGGATAACGACCACTTTAAACCGATTCGATTCTGTGCCTATTAAGGAAGGTATGATTTTATGTGTCTTCGAAACCCGATTTTTTCCACTCCCTGGGACAATGGTTGGTGTTATCAAAAAACTTTACTTAGGTTTTAGGTCCTTATTCAAAGAATAGTAGGAACTGTAAACGAATTCTATATTTTACTTCATAAGATAGTTATAGGGATATTTTGTTTTTCGAAAAAGCCCCCCCCACCATTTCAACCCCCATGATTTTGCCCATTAACAAACTCGACCTAGATTTTGGGTCGTTATATTTTATGTAACAATTTGAAAATGATTGGCGCAAAATTGCGGCAGTTATCATGCCCAGAAGAAAGTAGACGTATATATTTATATATATGTATAAAATTTTAACTGACGGTGGTTTTGGGGTCTGGGGGATGTGAAACGCGAAGATACGTCGAAATTTTCCGGAAGTCGAATCATTGACTCATTACAATACGTAATTTTCTTATGAAATCTACCTAAGAATGTGTCATAATATAAATAGTATCACACTAATTAATTCAGGAGAAACATTTTAATGGTAACTGGTGTGTATAATATGCATAATATTAGTAAACATTTATCAACTAAAGAATTATTATGAAGTAAGATTACATTTTTTACGTAAAAATACAGTTTGTATTTATAAAAAAAAAGGAAATATGAAAGCAGTATTTCTCATGCGTTTTCAATCCTTTTAACATTTGTTATTTTTTAACTTTCAGAAACTAAATATATAAATGGTTTTCTGAATGCTAATCTCTTAATTGTTCTGTCTACATATGTATAACTAACGTAAAACCCAAAGTTTCTTTGTTTCCTACATTAACGATAGCTTTTTCCAATATTATATCCTGTTATGAATTACGACCGTAAAGGTAAGTTTTAATGCAATTGTTTTCTTATGTTATTGGTGTCTCCAACTTTACGAGTTCGTTTCAATACAAGAATTGGAATCCATCCAGTATTTTTACAATTTAATACGGTAGAATTATAAAATTTAACCGTTGTGAAACGAAATTATTGCGGTGGATTATTATTTTACCCGTAAATTATATTTTGAAGATATTCTAAAACTCCATCTTTTAAATATTTTTACAACATAAATATGATATAAGCATAAATACAATAAAAACAGAAATAAAGGGATATTTTAAATTCACCTACCGTTAACAATATATCATCTTTTGTGATTTTTTTTAAATTATGAATAATTTTTATCAGAGCGACTGGTCTTCTTAATTTATGATCAATAAATATTTTTGTTTGCTGATAAAATACATATTTATTTTTTCTTTATATTGAAGTGATACTAAGTAATACTGCATTAAGTAATACTTAATGAACTTTTATTCAATTTTAAGAAAATTGCTTTACTTTAAAAATCAGGTTATATTCTTCTAAAAAATTCAATTTTGTACGGAACATAGGATACATGATCGACAATGCGCTGAAAAATTCATATGAAATTTGTTCTGCAATTTATTTGTCTGTCAATTTATACCGAAATGAAAAATTTTAACTTTTATAGTCTTGTAATTTTTGGGTATATCAAATGCGTTAAATTTTACAACGTGTAAGAAAAACTTCGCGAGAAACCAAAAATGACCTACAGAAACGCTTGAAATAGCCACAAATTCCTAATAAAATTTAACAATGTGTAGCTAAGGCAGTCTGCCCTCAAATTTTCAAAATGTATGGCTAAAACCAACCTCAGTGACAAAATTTTGAGCTAATTAAATAAACATCTACTTAAAAAAAAAAAGAAATTACTCTCATTAATGTGGTAAAAATAAAAAAAAAAAACGAAATATTTATCTTCTCGTTGTTACCTTAAAAGGTTGTAGGGAAGCTAATTTTTTTAAATTGTTAAAAAGACATAAGTTTATATGGAGTGTTATCCCTGACGACGTAAGGTAAAAATACAAACCAATAACAATTTTTTTTTTTAACTCTCGGGTCCGCAGTTACTGTAGAGGATGAGATGAACGATTTGTAGCGTGTGTGAAAAATGCCATCCATGCCTGATCAGGATTCGAACCCGGGACCTCCGCGTGAAAGGCTGAGATGCTACTACTCGCGCCATGGAGGCCGGCAAACCAATAACAATTACAAAAAAAAATCATTGGAAATAATTGTACAAATAAATCGACTGGTTGTCAATTGAAGATGTAGAGAGTTTTTTTAATTGTTTGGCTTGTGATTCTGGGTGGAATCGATGACTGTAAAAGTTTCATGTTATTACTTATTTTTATTATTATTTTTCTTTCAATTTTATCTAGAATTAATTTCACTTTCAATCTTATCACTGTATATTCTTGTGTTGTATTTACGGTTCTGATTTATTTAATCTGTATATATGTATATATAATCTTGTCACTAGCTGAAATTTTAGTACTGCATTACTTGTATCGTGTAATTATTTTTTAAATTCACTTGGAAGTCCGCACTTGACCATTATTCAATAATTAGTTAGTTTATTATTTTACTTTGAAAAATAATGGCTATTTTAATATATTGAAAAAAAAAAGCTAGTAACCTCCAATACAGTTATTACTATAGTGGGAATCTAGTTCTAGAAGATTATGTACTAACTGTTTACTTTTTAATAATTTTACTTCTATTTTATATTGTTTGGTTGTATGTCTACTAAGCTTATGTATTATGAATTTATAACTGTAAATAATTTTATTTTCATTTGTAATCTATTTATTTTGACTAATAAAGATTATTTTTATTATTAAATTCCAAAAACAATTTTTTTTAAGTGTATATATGTATTTTAAAAATCAGATGGGTGGATAAAGTGACAAATGAAGAGGTATTGCGGCAAATAGATGAAGAAAGAAGCATTTGGAAAAATATAGTTAAAAGAAGAGACAGACTTATAGGCCACATACTAAGGCATCCTGGAATAGTCGCTTTAATATTGGAAGGACAGGTAGAAGGGAAAAATTGTGTAGGCAGGCCACGTTTGGAGTATGTAAAACAAATTGTTGGGGATGTAGGATGTAGAGGGTATACTGAAATGAAACGACTAGCACTAGATAGGGAATCTTGGAGAGCTGCATCAAACCAGTCAAATGACTGAAGACAAAAAAAAAAAAAAAAAAAAATATGTATTATTACTACTTCGTAAATTTTATATTTCTTAAAATTTAACGGAATCAATCCCCTAGTAGACAAACTAAAAAATTTACGATTAATAAAATGTAAAATGTAAAGAAAAATAAGAACATTAAAAATTAGTTAATAAGAATGCTAGTGATGAAGAAAGTAAAAGGAACTATCGGCAATTAAGAAATGCTATAAACAGGAAGTGCAAACTGGCGAAAGAAGAGTGGATTAAAGAAAAGTGTTCAGAAGTGGAAAGAGAAATGAACATTGGTAAAATAGACGGAGCATACAGGAAAGTTAAGGAAAATTTTGGGGTACATAAATTAAAATCTAATAATGTGTTAAACAAAGATGGTACACCAATATATAATACGAAAGGTAAAGTAGATAGATGGGTGGAATATATTGAAGAGTAATACGGAGGAAATGAATTAGAAAATGGTGTTATAGAGGAAGAAGAAGAAGTTGAGGAGGATGAAATGGGAGAAACAATACTGAGATCTGAATTTAAGAGAGCATTAAAAGCGTTAAATGGCAGAAAGGCTCCTGGAATAGACGGAATACCTGAAGAATTACTGCGCAGTGCAGGTGAGGAAGCGATTGACAGATTATACAAACTGGTGTGTAATATTTATGAAAAAGAGGAATTTCCGTCAGACTTCAAAAAAAGTGTTATAGTAATGATATCAAAGAAAGCAGGGGCAGATAAATGTGAAGAATACAGAACAATTAGTTTAACTAGTCGTGCATCAAAAATCATAACTAGAATTCTATACGCAAGAATTGAGAGGAGAGTGGAAGAAGTGTTAGGAGAAGACCAATTTTGTTTCAGGAAAAGTATAGGGACAAGGGAAGCAATTTTAGGCCTCAGATTAATAGTAGAAGGAAGATTAAAGAAAAACAAACCGACATGCTTGGCGTTTATAGACCTAAAAAAGGCATTCGATAACGTAGACTGGAATAAAATGTTCAGCATTTTAAAAAAATTAGGGTTCAAATACAGAGATAGAAGAACAATTGCTAACATGTACAGGAACCAAACAGTAACAATTGAAGAACATAAGAAAGAAGCCGTAATAAGAAAGGGAGTCCGACAAGGATGTTCCCTATCTCCGTTACTTTTTAATCTTTACATGGAACTAGCAGTTAATGATGTTAAAGAACAATTTCGATTCGGAGTAACAGTACAAGGTGAAAAGATAAAGATCTTACGATTTGCTGATGATATAGTAATTCTAGCCGAGAGTAAAAAGCATTTAGAAGAAACAATGAACGGCATAGATGAAGTCCTACGCAAGAACTATCGCATGAAAATAAACAAGAAGAAAACAAAAGTAATGAAATGTAGTAGAAATAACAAAGATGGACCACTGAATGTGAAAATAGGAGGAAACAAGATTATGGAGGTAGAAGAATTTTGTTATTTGGGAGGTAGAATTACTAAAGATGAACGAAGCAGGAACGATATAAAAGGCCGAATAGCACAAGCTAAACGAGCCTTCAGTAGAAATATAATTTGTTTACATCAAAAATTAATTTAAATGTCAGGAAAAGATTTTTGAAAGTGTATGTTTGGAGTGTCGCTTTATATGGAAGTGAAACTTGGACGATCGGAGTATCTGAGAAGAAAAGATTAGAATGCGGTGGTATAGGAGAATGTTAAAAATCAGATGGTTGGATAAAGTGACAAACGAAGAGGTATTGCGGCAAATAGATGAAGAAAGAAGCATTTGGAAAAATATAGTTAAAAGAAGAGACAGACTTATAGGCCACATACTAAGGCATCCTGGAATAGTCGCTTTAATATTGGAAGGACAGGTAGAAGGGAAAAATTGCGTAAGCAGGCCACGTTTAGAATATGTAAAACAAATTGTTAGGGATGTAGGATGTAGAGGGTATACTGAAATGAAACGACTAGCACTAGATAGGGAATCATGGAGAGCTGCATCAAACCAGTCAAATGACTGAAGACAAAAAAAAAAAAATTAGTTGTTGCTATGTAAAGAACTACAGACTATCATTTATGATTGGTAAAAAATAATAATTTAGAAAAACAGAATTTTAAGAAACGACTTTTCTTAAAAAGAATTTATTTTCAGGATTATTATTTTTATAGGGGAGGGAATTAAACATTGATAATAAAATTTTAATTTATTCCAAACTCGTCAGACCCACAAAAACGGCTGGTTGTTCAGAAAAAGAGTTCTTCATAACTGAAATTTTACTCCTAGATCTGAAAGATTTTATTTTGGTTCCGACTTCTTAAGCGTTAAATAACATAATAATAATAATTCAGAACTCGGACGATGATAGTGCACTAAGCAGTATGAGTATATTCAGCGTGAATTTTTGCAAAACGGTAAAATAAATTCAGTGATTTATAGACGATCTCCACCATACCGATGCAGAATAAATACAAACTAATTTATAAAAAAACCTTGATCAAAAAACTGATTGTGAATTACGAAAATTATTTTTTTTTTAAATTCTCAGGAAATATTTTAATTTTACTAAAATTTGTAAAACATAGCTTTACGAAATTCCTTGACCTATTTTTGTAGATATTACGTTAGAGCTGAAAGTTATCCAACAACAGTAACCTTTAAGCATATCGTCTTAATATTATGTAATTGATTTCTTTTAAGGATTGTTATTATCGTTTACGTTTATCAGCCTGTGATAAGCTAATTTTTACTTCTTTGTACAAAATATTGTGATCGTGAAAAATTTCAGTTTTCAAAATTCAACGGGAATATTCATTTTGACCATCCCTGAATCCATTTTGACTAATTTCGGCGTGACGTCTGTACGTACGTAGCCTTTTCATTGCAATCGACTGGACCAAAAGTGTCCAGAAAAGCCCAAAATCCAGAAAAAAATAGATTTTGGACTTTTTATTAATCGCAGTAATAAGCTCTAATCGAGAGATTTTTAACGATATATATTATCATAAGTGGTACTTCTTTTCAATGGCTCCAGAATTATAGCCAAATAAAATTTTAATTAATGAAATATTTGTTCTTACAAGGAGAAGGTACATCGTTTCAAATCAGACATCTCTTTTTAACTTTCTTTTAAGTTCTTTTTTTCATTTAAATATATTGATTTATTAATAATTATTAACCTCCGATTGTAAAAAAAAAGAAAAATTATCAGAAGTTATTTATGAAATAAAACTTGTTGTACTTTTCATTCATTTAAAAAAAAAAAAAATTGTATGTAATTTAATAGGCGTACAAGGAAGTCACATCTGATTTTTTAAAAATCTGATGTGACAAATCTGATGTGGACACATCTGGTGTCCATATCAATTTTTTTTAATTTACTCATAGCAGTAATATTAATTTTGTAGAAAGTTGTTTCAGATATGTTGATATTTAACTTATTTAATACAATTTTTTAAATTAAATGATTAAAACATTTAAATTCATTAAAAATTATCTATTTAACGAAATTGTTATATTTAAAAAAATAATGAAAATTAATCATTATGGAGATTTACCTTCAATGCTAAATTAAATGATTCTAAAAATGAGAGGATATCTACATCCTAAACCGATAACCATGGAATTCCACTTAGTAATCAACCAAATATCAGAAAACTATTTATTATTGGTTTCAACAAAATATTTTAAAATGACTTATTTTTTTTGTTACAACTTGTAAATTTTCGTAAGGATAAATATTCTATTAGTATGGTTTAAATTCACTATAAAATCTAGGAACACTCCGTACTTAAGTTATATAATTTTCTGTTAATTACATAACAAGTTCAGGCGTAATAAGAACATACTCTAACCTTTTCAACGCTATCGAATTTAAAATTATAAAGCCGATAATAGTAGTAATTTTGAACTACTCTCAAAATTTACGTGTCCCTTCTAAGGATAAAAGATTATACTAAAATCACAGCTTCTCCTATTGTATCCCCCAACACAAAGTTTCTTTTTTGAAAAGTGATTGTGACATTTTCTAGAGTAACACATACACGCGCGCGCACATTATTTTAATTTATTAAGTTAGTTTTGCATAATATACTATTCTTACTACAGTAGTCAGAAAACATTTGAGACAGAAAAAGTATCGAATAGTTAGTTGTTCTTAAACAATTTATAACAGAGACGTAAATGCGGTGTCATTTTATAACTTACATGGTCAGCTCGTCGATACGACTTTGAGTTTGCGTCACTGGTGTACTGTTTAGCGGAGAGTAAGCACAGCGCAGAATTGCCAAAACTGGCGCTCTTGCTCATTTCCGTTCGGTATATCTTACGACTTAGACGTGATAGCGTGGTGATTCGTGTATTTGTGTTTAGTTTGTCGAGATAAATCGATTTAAGTAATAATAAGAGTATTTTGGACAATATTTACGTGTGAAAAATTAAAGTAAACGTAAAAAAGTAGAAAAATTCAATATGTCTGTCTCAGCCCGCCCAAAAGTTAGCCGGAAATATAAATTACGCGTATCATTGGAAAGGGGAGGAGGCCACATACAAGTACCCCAATGTCCGGTGCCGAGCGAGCGAGACTTTTGAGATAATAGCAAAGCTGGCACGGCGCGCTCAGTGAACGACGACGACAACGGCGCGAGCATCTCTACCGCTTCTTATTATGCCGTATGTCTCTTACTTCTCATATCGTAGATCAATGTTGAACAAAACTGACGTCATAAGTCAACATAAATATGATTACCATTTAGTATCTTTTTTATGTTAAAATGAAATCTAGTACGCAGTCAATGTCTCGTTTTTATTTCAATCCGATACACTAAAGGTGACTCGCTGACATGCGGACCGACTAATTTATCTGTAGAGTTGGCCAAAAGAAGAAACTAAAATTTTTCATTGGAGACGTTCAGTTTGATTAAAAAAAAATACGACGGTGGCTCTCCCATTTAACTGTACAGATAAGTTGGTCGGTCTGCAGCTCGAAGGAACTTCATCAAAGTTCTATAACGTTTCATGTTAAACCAACGGCCGTGCGCCCCGACACAAATCCTCCGATTTTTTTTTCACAAAACCTTTCCTTGTAATAAGCGTAGAAAAATTGCATTAAATTATGCTGCTCTGTAATCTGACATTCCATTTTCTAATTATAAATGTTGTCAACAGATTTACTGTACCGGCTTAATACGCTGGTTTACGTGTACGAGGTTAAAACAAATGAAATACTAATACGGGAAAACAACTTCCATGCTGAAGTAAACTAATTCAAAGTGGCATTTAATTTTTAAAATATTTAAAATTTAAATAAATATTATTTAACCGGTGTGAATATTAATTAGTTCCAATGTTATAAAATTCAAGTAAAGTAATATTTATTGCCGTTCTTTTAAGGTTCAGTAGTTGGCTATTTGTAACGGTTAACTCACTGGTTTTTAAATGAGCTTGTCTCGTGTTTGATTCCTGAAATTTATTACGTATCCTTAATCTACTTTTAGATGTTAAAATGTGCATACGCATAAAAGCACATCGGAAGTCGTTACAAAAATATTAATAATGTCACCAACTACTATTATTATTTGCTACTTTTTCAAGTATAGTTGTGAGAAAAACGTGAGTAGTAGAAAGAGATTTATTTTTTGATAGCACAAGAGTAAATAAGCTGAACAAGATAACAAGATAAATGGGAATGTACAAATAAGATTAGCTGTAAAAAATTATAAATTCCACATGCAGCATGCTGATTTCAAAAGATATTAAAAATGTGAGCAGTAGAAACAGATAGATTTTTTGATAGCACAGAACCGGAGAGAACTAAAATATAACGCTTTTTAATGTTGTTGAGCTTTGGAGGCGTTTTGCCGCTGTCAAATAATACTCGTTTCCCTTATGAGACTCTATGTTTCTGATAATGATGATTATTTTTAGACTGACCGCTTCGACAGTTAAAAAGAATGATAATATCAATTATTTATCATTTTTATTTGGAAAACCAGACAAAAGATCACATTAGTAAACTGGGCTGATCACACTAAAACGAAACGTATGATGGAATCCACGATTCTATCATACGTAGACTCATTAGTCAACGATATTCAGGGTATTTTTGTAGTTAATATATAATTGACTAAATTTGAAATTGAATATTTTATATAAAAAGCTATACAAGTATTTCCGTGCAGTAGAACTGTGGGACCTAATATATAACATTAAATAATTTTACTGCTGTCACGAAGAAGGTTCTATAACGTTTCATGTTAAATCATGTTAAACTTTCAGATTATGTTCTACTAATGAAAATAAAGAAGAAATTTCATATAGATCCGGAAATCCTTCAATAATGAGTGTCGGCTGTCCTGATGCTTGCACCTTTGAAAGATTAACCCGGACTTAATTCATGGGACCCAAATTAAGGAGTAAATTTAATGGTTTTACGTGAAATTTGATCTGAAAAATTGAATAAATAGGTCCTAGAACTGTATTTTTAGTATTTTCGAGAAAGCTGGGATAAAAGATTACCGTCGAAAACCATATTACTTTAAGTTTGTCTGGGTCCATCTGATCATATGCCCGAAGAAATTTAATCTTATTTTCCTTATCGCTGTTTCTAGGCCTTCTTGTTTTTGGTCGAACTCCTTGTTAGATTTCATCTGTGTCCTTCTTTTGTTACCTTTGGGCCGTGGTTTTCGTAAGTAAGCTTCTTTCCATCTTGAGAAAATTTTCGAAGTTAATTAGATGTAATTTTCAGAACCAGTGTTGTTAGGCATCTTATTTTTAAATTGGGTTTGCAAATGTTAAATATTACTAATATTTAATCTTAGCAGGGTAATACACCCCATCGGTTTTTAAATGGTTATGTTTTAAGAATGCGCATTAATTGTACACTGTGTGAGATTAAACTCAACTTCTAGAACAGGAAAATCTATTCGTTGTGAGGACAAAATTTATGAATTAAATGCCACTACGAGTGAAAAGTAAACAGCAATTCGACTCCTTTTTGTCACTGATATTATACCATGTCGAAATTAACGTAGCATTCTCATAAGCGCAGAAATAAAGGCAGGTGTTGGATAAAAACAATGAAATAATTTTAAAAAATTAACGAATGACTTCCGATATTATAACCGTTGGATAATAGAAATACTACGAAAAATTTGCATGAAAAATTAGAAGAATAAGAAAAAAGAAATATTAAGAGATTAAGATAAAGGTAGAATTTAGTATATTTATTAAGTTATGTATAAAAGTAATGACTGGGAAAATACTGATGATGACGTAGTCGTTACGGAAGAAATGAAAAACCTTACTGTTCGTAACTTGAGAGTGGAAGGAGCATCAGAAATATTTTTTGTTGATTTTAAATGAATAGCTTTAAATATTGATTTTTTGTGGGGGGGGGGTTAAGTATGATTATAGAATACTCAGAGTTTATTTGACTAAATTTGATTTTTAATGTAGAATGTAATGTAGAATACACAAGAATCTATTTGACTTTTTAATGTAGAATTAATTGGTAAATTTTTTTTTATAAAAAGAAATGTAGTTTTAAAAATAATTAATCGGTATGCAACTCAGATTTTCAGTAAGAAATCAATAAAATGTTCACTTTTCATTACAACGAATAGTTGAAGTAAAATACTGTAGTACCTGTATTAAAAAATAAACGTGTCATAAAAATTCCGTGGACAAATAATTCTATTTAAAGAAATAAAAGAATTACATAAAAACAGAATTTATTAAAGTAATATTTTTGTATTTAATGGTCCAACAGTAAGCGCTGGCAAAACTTTTATTTGTCTTTTTCCATCGTGTGTACATTAAGTTTCGTAAATAATTTTTAATTTGTTACGTTTATTCATCCTTTTATAAAAAACTCTTTCAAATGAAATTATCTTTTTTTAAATCGAGATGATATATGAACATTTAGAAAAAAAAATAAGTAAGACAACAAGCGAATTTAACTTCTTCTATCGGCTGCAGTCTATTATGTTTTCATCTTTTTCCTGTTAAGCCTGCGGGAATTAACGTTCAGGTATTACTACAGAGGATGAATGGGGATGATCCACGATCTAATATTCAAATCCGTGTAAGAATAACTGAATTTACTAGGACTTGAACGCTGAAACTCTCGACTTCCAAATTAGCTGATTTGGGAAGACGCGTTCACCACTAGACCAATCTGGTGGAATGATTTCGATTATGTTGTTTCTATTAAGAGGGTAACAGTTCTGCAGTGCGTGAAACATATACAACTGAACGGAGTATCACATAAAAATGTAATTTTATACACGGAGAAAGGTAATTCACAGACAGGATTATCTATAGTTCATTATTATATTTTTAGTAAAACATATTATAGAGTAATAAATAAAAGTTACGTTGACCACTTTCAAGTGATTTGGTAGCATATCAATACTTTATTCTGAAAATTCTTAGTTCAAAATATTAGTAGATTTGTAATTTTTTATACGGTACAAAAAAATATCATTACTTTATATTCATTACACGGATTTAATAAGGACTAAAGTCACTACCAACAAAAATTTTAAATGAATAAAGTTTTAACCGAATATTAATTTTCCTGCTTTAGTCTACAGTACTCAACAAAACTCGAAAGCAGATTAATAGCAATTGTAAGATTAATAGCAAATCTGAATAAGATAATTTCTATGAAATTTCACCACTTAAAATTTTGTCTGCAATGAGGTTAGTAAGACTGTACTTACGAGCTAATTTTACAAGAATGAGATAGTTTTATTCCAGTATTTTTATTTCTGAATGTAGGTGCACTTAGGGTAACTTGTTAGCGTATTTAGAAAGAGAAACTTTCTACGAATTTATAAATTAACGGTACTCAATTTTTTATTTGTATAAATGCAGTAATTTAAACGATTAAAAATATTATTTTGATCGAATGTTTGCACGTCTAATTTTTCACGTCTTATAATATGGAAAAATAAATTTAGAATTAAACTTGTAGTAAAATGTGTAAGTGGTAGATAAATTATTTAGTGAATTAATAAAATAGGCGTCAGAAACATGTCAAATAATGCGTATTATATATTCTACGTTGTCAATACGACATTTATTTCCCTACCGTACAAGAAAGGATATTCAAAGCTAAGCAACTTTTAGATATCCACGAATTTGCATATTACAAAATATAGCTAATATTTTTTAACCTATTTTGCCAAGAGCTAAAACGAATTTCAATCGACTCTCTGAATACTTTGAATTTATTCATACGTAAATCTCTAAATATTTCTGCCTATCATCACTGCCTCTCTTTTTCCCATTCGCTTTCACTTACTCGTATGTGCGAGCACAAACTCAACGGAGAGTGTTTGTGTGTTACCGGGATTCATAAAATAAGAATTTCCAGCTTAGCGTATATTACAATACATTTATGAAACAGATTAATCTACTACCAATCAACTAATCGTTTTTATCAACAAAAAAAAATGCGCTGATACATATATCTTAAAACATTGCGATCTCAAAAAACATGAGACGTCTTATGGTGTACCATCTCACAAATATAATTTTTAAAAACTACTAATGACACTGGAAGGAAAACAAATAATTTAACTTCTATAAGAAAATGTATCTTTTTAAGACTCTGACTAATTGTAAGCTTTGAAATTCCGATAAAAATGAATTCGGAGAAAGCAAGTTCTTCTGTAAAATTATTTACTTATTTAAAATGTATACAAACTTTTAAAAACATTTATTAAAAAAAAAAAAATTGCAAAACTACATCAAAAAGTAAAATTTTATACGTATTCAACCCGTAAAAGTTTACGCCAATTTAATAAAAAAAAAACACTATAAATTTTGTTTATTTTTCTTCTACATTTTTTATTCTCTAATTTTAAAAGTTAAAATTTATAAAGTTGAATTTAAAAAGTTTTATTTTATCAGATTTTTAAGTTATCTTTTTTTTAATCAATTTATTTTATTCCTTAGGATATATTTTTATTAAAAATTATTTTTATTATTATAACAACACAGCAGCCTTACAATCTGTTCAGCAAGACAATTGAACAACAAGTAAATAAGATGTATTTGAACAAACATTAAGTTGCCGCAGACCCAGCGGCTTAATAATGAAATAGAAGAGCACTTCGTAAGGCCAGGCTATAAATTCACCTAACAGAAACGATAAGGCAAACCAAGAATATTGTTCCTCAGCATTCTTGAAAAATCACTGATCGTATTATCTAATAAATTGACCGCCGAATAATTCGGGTGCAGATCCAAACGATTCTGATATCGTAAGCTGACCAGAGAGATTTCCTTCCGAACGGTTCGTAAATTATGATCATTATACTACATGAGGCTATTACTTATGCACCAAGGTATGTAGAGCATTTTCTGCATTGTTTTTGTTTTGTAGCGTTCAAATATGTAAATACTGGAGTTGCACGCTGTACCCCACAATTCAAGCCCGTAAGTCCAAACAGGCATCAAAACTGATTTATAAATCAATAATTTACTTTCTGCTGAAAGCCGAGATCTATGTCCTGCCAGCCAGTACATGTGTTTAAACTTGAGATCCAACTGTTTTTGTTTAGTAGTGATGTAGTGATATGTTTCGTCCAAGAAAGTCGTCGATCAAGATGAACCCCAAATATTTACAATCTTCAAATCTCGGAATCGGAACATTGAAGATAGAAACTGGAAGACGGTGTTCCTTACGAAAGGTGAACGTGAGGTACTTTGATTTTGTTTCGTTTATTTTTATTTTCCAACATGTAAGCCACGATTTGAGGAGAGTGATATTATCTTGAAAAAAAAACGAGACGCAGTATCGGATTTTCGTGGCATGTAAGAATTGCAGTATCGTCGTCAGCAAACGTTGCAATTGTGGTATCTGCCGTAATTAAGAAGTCAGCCGTATATAGGACATACAAGGTTAGAACGCTTTCTTGAGGAAATGGATAGATTTAAAAAAATAGGCATTACCTGTACGATAAACATTCTAAAAAAGGATAAAAGCAAAAAATATGGGTCTTGATAAAAATAATAAAAAGATTACAAAGATCAAAATAAAGAGACTAATAACGAGCTAGGACTATGAAATAGAGAAATATTTAACATTTTCATTTTACTTTTTCACCCTAATCCTCTTAAACCTTCATACTTTACGAATAACAACGGGCTGTCTATTATTACGCTGTTACAAATCAATGGTAAGCATTAATGACGACAAGATTGATAATATATCAAACTGATTTTGATATCAATATCAAAATCAAACTGATTTTGTACACAATATATATTTTGTTTACAACTTTTTCTACTTACGTTAAGACAAAACTTAGATATAAAGCACAAAGGGTCTTTCATTATAAAATAAAAAATAATAAGAAAAAAGAACTGAAATCAATATATTTGATGATAAATAAGGTTTAAAAATATATATATTTGTACTGATTTTTTTAAATACATTTTTTTAACTTCCTGTTTTTATTACAGGTTAATAAAATTAAAATATAACTTTGTTTAATTAAGGCTTCAAATAAATGTTTAATTTTTAATTTTAAATAAAATGAAGCAAAAGTACACAAAATAAAAAAGTTTGTATCGCTATATTCTTTTTAGAATTTCAACTTTATAAAAAGGAATAAAATGTTCTGGGAGTTTCTTATAACTTTATAAATGATATTTGTCTTAGTTAAATACAACAAAGATTTCAAGAGAATCACTGAATTCAGTATCGAAATATATCCTCTATGGTACAATGGTATTAAGCATATTAAATTTCCAAAAAGTAAAAATAGCTGTGATTACAGGATTTACTGCCATTTCTTTTTAATGTCATTTCTCTGGTTGTCTAAAAATCATTTAAATAATTTCCTTCTAGCCGATTTATATTATTTTACTAAAGATAAACAACATCTAAAAGAGAACAAATTTTATTTATTATTTTGTATTTTCTGTTGAAAACCGATGCAATAAAACACATTTTTAACAACCTCATTTATATATTAAAAATCTACAATTTTATACTAATTAATTTAAATTTTCTTGCAGAACTTTAAGCGGAAAGTATTAGTCTTAATTATTAAGTCTTGTATAAATTTATTTATCTATTATGCTATTAAAATATTCATAAAATTACGAAAAAATATAAATAATTACAATTACTCGTATTATACAATTTTTTGCCCTATATCTTTCAGTACTTTAATAGATTATGTTCGTAATATTCTGCAGATAAAATAATAAAAATTTGACCGCGACAATCATATTTATCCTAAACCCTACCCTTCTAATAATAAACACTGTTTAAAATTTAAATACAAGAAATTATTACAATTAATTTGTGAGATTTATTCAGATTCTACAAACAAACAATACGATTAAGATAAAATTGCTAGAAATTAATCTTCCGAAACCAGAATAGTGGTTTTAATCTTATAATAAATAGAGCCGGCAAATAGTTGCATAACGTTCGTAGCTACGTTGGTCAGGTTATGCAATTCATTTTTATAAAAACGTTTTTTCAATTCAATCATTTTAGGCTCTGTATGTATCTTTATAATGAAATAATTCTGTTTCATTGAAAAACAATAACGAGAATTATAAGTTACGATACAGCCGTAATTCTAAATAAACTAAGTTTTAATTTTCTAGGAAATGGGTGAAAATTTTGGATAATTTTTTTTTTCTAGAAATACGCAAGTATAAGGGCTATCAAAAAACTAAGATTTTTATATTTTAAATTCAACAGGGTAACTTACGAGATGGATGTAATTTGAAATAAATAAAAAAAAAAAATTAATTAAAATAATTCTTTTTTTTTACTTCTTTGTACAAAGTAAAGGAAGTATTGTGATCGCGATACATTTCGGTTTTCATATATCAACGAAAATATCCATTTTGACCATTCCTGAATCCATTTTGACTAGTTTCCGGGTTACGTATGTATGTATGTATGTATGTATGTATGTATGTATGTATGTCGCATAACTCAAAAACGATTCAACGTAGAATGTTGAAATTTTGGATTTAGCACTGTTGTAACATCTATTTGTTCATCTCCCTTTTTGAGTGTAATCGAAAATAAAATAAAAATTTTAATTAATGAAATATTTGCATCTTAAAGGGAAGGCACGTCGGTTCGAATCAGACTTCATCTAATTTTGTTTTTTTTTTTTACTTTTTTCAATTTTTTTTTATTTAAATATATTGATTTAATAATTATTAACTCGTGCTTGTAAAAAATTGTTACGTTCCACTTGTGCCGTCGGGTGCTGCTACCTAGCGAAGGCTAGAACTCTCCGCCAAGCTACGTTCATACCATGTCCTACGTCATAATACCGCAAGGAGTGGTCATTATAATGTGAAAACCTTCTATTCATTCGGCCCCAGAATCTGACCCAAAGCATTCAGTCCGGATGGACACGCATCCGGACGCATCCGAATGCATTATAAGCGTTCGGATGAACGCTTATTTTCTTTTTGTACTTATATGTTATTAAGTTTAATTATATGTGTTACGTTATTTGTTAGAAGTTCAATTATATGTTAAAAAAATGTCAAGACGACAAGATATTAAATAAAAATTCAATAAGCAACAAGGCGTTGTTTCAATTCATCACCTTTATAGTTCGTACTCGCTCTAAAACCTACCACAAAGGTTTTATGGTATTCCACATCGCAACGGATCTAACAATACTAATTTAATGACAGGACCCTGCCATTCTCGGAACAACCGCCTGTTATGAATCGAAAATCCGAAAAAAAATCGATTTTTTACTGTTAAATTCGATTTTACCAATCAAATTTATTTCTGTGTTATTTATTCCTTTTTTTTTAAAATAAAACTAGTATAATCTTTTGTAAACTATTTTCATTTTTTTTTTTTTTTTTTTTTTTTTAAGTGATGGGAATTAAAAAAATTGTTTCATTTTGGTACTTTCATTTTCATAAAAACATTTACTATAAAAAAAAAGCTGTAGTATATTTTCTTTTTATTATTTCAAGTACATTATCAAGTTTTGTACGCTATTATCAAATACTGCTATCTAGCGGCGCGATTCGTAAAGATACATTAAAAAATGAATAAATTGACATATTCGAACCCCGCGGTTTATCAAGTGGGAAAAAAATGTTGCCTAACAAAATTTGAGGTATTTTTTGAAAGTATTCTTTTTTAATAATTTAAATGAACTGAAATAATATGTTTTCACGCTTATTTATTTTTTCCACATTTTCATTTACTGTAAGGTTAAGTTACGTTTAGAACTGTAAACGTAGTTCGTTGACTTCGTCGCCTCTTAACCGACAAAGTTCTAACGGACTCAGTGATTATAATTATTAAAACAATTAAAACCCTACAATAGAACGGGGTGTATTTTTAATCCTTTAAAACTCCCTTTAAAATGAAGTTTTATTTATATACCGGATAAATTTAATAAGCTTGAATTTACGTTATGCTGAATTTTAAAATATTTAAAGTTTTGAAAACACAAATTTTTTGGGCCTACTATTATAAAAAACAAAATTAAAAATAATTACAGTATCTGCATCTATAGGAATGAAATAAGCGTATCGATATTTAATTTTTTAATAATTCGAGATGTGCCATGTTTTTTTATCGATTTCATAAAATTTCTCAGACCAACCAGCACGTATTTTTTTATATACCAATTCTTCATCAAAGACCCAATTTCTATTAGTTGTTTATTTATTTTTTAAATTTTCCACAGAGAACTATTTCTGCGGTCCAGTCGTAAAGTTCTTCCAGAAAACATAAATAAAGATTTTTAAGCGAAAAATTATATTATCTACAAAGAAAATTTGAAGGTATTTTTCATTTTTCGTCATCATCATTGCTTAGTATTTGATTGTTGTAGCAGATTGATTTATAGATTAATGTCATTCTGATACTGAAAATATTTTTGCGTAACATATGAAAAAAATTACTCGGGAAATGTAAAGTAAAAATAATCTACAATTTAAAAAAACTTAACCCCGCTCGAGGTTAATTTAGTAATTAGTTTATGACATTTCTCTACTTATTTTATGAAGACTGAGATTCTAAGTTTAACGTTTCTTATAAATGACTTTATTTTATACGGAGAACTTCTTTTTTCAAACCCTTCTATCCTGTTTTACATAAGAGTAAAGATAAAAAAAGATTTATACTTTTACTATTCTATTTTATTTTTTTCTTTCAGAATTTGAACTAAATAAAAAAAACAAAAAACAACATAATTTGATACTGATTTCAAAATGTCAAAATATAAAAAAGAACTGAAAATTTTTATTTTTAATTGTATTTTTTTATATTTGGTTTAATATTTTTAAAATTTTAATTCTATTTAACAGTTTCTCATCTATGTACAGGACAGAATAAATGGAAACTACGTAAAAAAATTATTTATCCGATATAATACTTGAAGGTTATTTAACCGTTTAACTTTTTGTATACAAGCTGTGAATTCGAAAATGTTAAAGTACTACTCAGGTAAAATATTTATTCGCGGTATAATTTTATAGAAAACGAAGTTAGGTAGATTATAATGCATGTAATGGGTGAATGGATAGATAGATGGTTGAATGTAGATAGATGGATGGTGAACCATGATGGTGAGCTAAAATTTTAAGACTTCACTGTCACTCTAGCTATCTAGCTAGGAATATATATATAAAATGTCTTCCTTCTACCTAGGTTATAATACAGTGATAAACGACAGATTTGATGACAGGGTCGTACAGTGAATATAAACTTTTTATTTTTTATTCACGCTTTATAATATTTCATAAAAAATTCCTTAAAACTTTGTTATAAAATATATATTAGGTTAAATAAAAACGTAGAACTCATCGTATAAGAAGGATTTATAGTCCTGAATTTTTAAAATTTCATACTACGCTATTATTAAGAATTTATATTGCCTTATTAAAATACAGAGAAATAACGTACAAATATATTGCGATTTCGATGTAAAGACTGCAATAAAAAATAAAATAACAAATCTACAAGTTAAAAATCATGAAGAACATAAAACACGGAATAGAAGAAAAATAATAAAATACATTACATTCGAACTCACATTTAAACGAGTATCAATAAATGCAGTACAAAAAGAACGTCAACAACTGAAATTCAATTCGATCAAATTGGAATTTTCTTCAATTGAAATCCAATACGATATTTATTGAAGAAATAATTCATATTTTCAAACTGATGCGAGATGAACGTTAAGTGTATTATAAAACAGACTACTTTGATGTTACAAATTAGATCCATTTTAGGTATAACATATTTACCGTATTGTATTTTATAATATCTAACAATCATCATGTATTGTGAAAATATATACTTTATGTTTAGCATACAACACGTCAGATAGACATTTTGTTTGCTATTCATGCTTGTAAACTTTCTTTATATATACGAGTAAATAAGCTGCTCTTAATATGTTTTCTTCACATATCGATAAGTTTTTGTTTGTATTTTTATTATATATATTTTTTAATGACTTTCATAAATGACTGATCCTACTTTCTTTAACAAAACAATCCTAACTGAAATCAGAAAAACATAAAAAAATTAGAAACGTTTAAATTTAAAATATTTACCGGGAGTTTACTAATTCAGAGTAATTAAGTAAAGTTTACTTTGGAATAGAGGCAAAGAATAAGAATTCATAACATTTCCTACGAAAAATCTGTTGAAAACTGTCTTATATCAGGTAAAAAAGAAAAAAATAGATTTATTACACTCTGAGGTTGAAGAATAACTAAAGAGTTTAAGCAAATATAAATCAGAAAACAATTCATACGAGTTTCTTTTTGAAAATTTGAACGATAGTTTATTTTAACGGGTAATTACCCGATGTTCCATATGAAGCGGGCTAAAAATCCAACAGTAAAATCTGTTATAATTCATCAACGGGTATGATTTAATATCTAATTATTTAAAAAAAAAAAAATTACAACAAAAATTAATTATTTACATCACTAATCTAATATTTACAAGAAGAGAATAAAGATTGTTAAGACGTCCAAATTAGATTTTAGAGTAAAACCCTTCAAGAAAGTTCTAGAAAATCTACTTGCAAAACCGTTCAATAGCAAATAGTCGTGGTAATTAGGCACTGTAAGAGATTGACGGATTCGTTAGATGTTCCCGGTCCAATTCCTTAATTTGAGAACCGTAAGCAGATACATCTCTAGCTCCTGTATCGAGTGATGGATTTCTAGGACAGTGTAAATTGTAAATTATAATCCGTAAACAGAATGATGGTCGTTATTGAGGAGCCGTTAGCGTTAAAATAAAACTGCTTTGGATCGGCCTCAAACTATCAACCTTACAGGGGTTGGTTCAGGAGAAATATAGGTAATAAAGTACCATTTGCACAAGGAGAAACACATTACTGACCAATATTTTTCTAAGTGACTAAGTGAAACTTATTCTGTGAGTCTTAATACTTTCCCTTCAAATAATTAACAGACATCGACTAATAAAACTATTGAACTTACCCTCTGCACGGTTTGCCTCAAAAAATGGCGTAAGATTAATCTCTCAAAAATAACATAATTAGTTATTAGCTGAATAATTTATGATTTAACCTATTTATCAATATATAATATGGTATTTACGTATTAACGCCACCGCAGCTACAGCTTTATTTAAAAACAAAGTAGTCAATCGGATTTCGGTGGGAAATGGGCCGATATAGAGTTTAACATAAATAAATAAATAAATATTTATTTTATAAATATAATTTAACCAAACTTAATCTACGCTCGCTAACCTTGACTAATTAACACCGTAATTTTTTGAGTATTTATATAATAAATTCAGTATAACGATTATTTATTATTTAAATAATCAAATTGCAATAATTACTGAATTTATTAAATAAATACTCAAAAAATTACGGTGTTAATTAGTCAAGGTTAGCGAGAGCAGCGAGCGTAGGTTAAGCTTGGTTAAATTATATTTATAAAATAAATAAATATAAATAGCCATTTATTAAAATTAATAAAGATACTGTTTTGAATCTATGTTAAACTCTATATCGGTCCATTTTCCACCGAAATCCGATTGACTACTTTGTTTTGAATAAAGCTGTAGGCGGTGGCGTTAATACGTAAGTACCCATAATATGTGTCCCCGCATTACGGTTTATTTATTATAAACCACCCAAAAATAGTTATCTGGGGGAAAGTCTTTCCTTTTTTTTTAAAGTTTTACGGTGATATTGATTCACATTTAATGCTGCTACGCATTACTATCACCCAAGAAGAACGTTTATTGTTGAATGAGAAAAATTCATTTATCATGAGTGAATCGTATAATCAATTACTCATTCAAGGATAATATTTGTTATTCAAAAGATCTTTTTATCTTCAATGAATTTTTCTTACTGTGCTCAATCGTTTGTCAACACTGCAGGTAAATAGTAGACAAATATATATAAACTTAAAAGCAGATTAGTAAGTAATATTACTGGTGCCTAATGTTTTGTGAACGATAAAGAAACATTAATAATTCAAAAGATGTTGACAAATGGCTTATGAAACTTACAATGTAATTTGTAAATTTGCAATGTATATAAAATTAAACGAATACTTTGTTAGCATTATGGAATATATATATATATATGAATCTATGTATGTATATACACTCTTTACTAAAGTACGAAAATTTGTTTTCATGTTACTACAGACCAGAACATCTATAGATGACAGAGACAAATTATGGTATGGTTGCAGAGCATGCGGAAACAGAGTACCGACTCTCAGGTGACGAGACACAACAATTTATCTCCACACCTGCTGTTGATGTTTCGCAAATATTGTCTCCTTGTACTGTACACGCAAGTTGACCGATTAAAATTACATCAAGATATCATCCATCTTACGAATCACATATGACTAGATAGACATCACATTGTAATCGATAAAATATTATGACTAGTTCAATACGGTCAAACGTGATAAGTAGTTAATAATTTATAAGATCTATAATTATTAAAATTTATCATTTTTTGAATAAATTATTAGTTTTTTATAAAAATCCTACATGAATAATGTATTCATTATGAGGAATTAGGATGCACGACTTTTTCTAAGTAACTTAATCTTTGCTGCTTTTTGTATAGCCATAACACAATTCCTGTGATTTTCTGGCTAAAACTCACAGGAAACCAGAAAGACGAAGGAATTAATGATAAAAGAAAAAGAACGATAGCGAAAAAAGGGTCACCTACTCGCAACAATCAGAATGGTATTAAAACAATACATATTGTATTAACAATACATATTGTATTAACAATACATATTGTATTAACAATACATATGGTATTATTAAATGGTATTTGAAACAATACAAATATCCACTCAAGAAGCCTACTACAAGAGAAATCCAGGTTATAAATTAACTTCCACATCAGGAAGAACAACACATTACTGACCGATGTTTTACGTTTAGTAAGTGAAATATATTCTGTAAGTATTTTAATTACCTTCAAATAATTATCTGACAAAAAAGAATAGGCTTATAAAATCCGTACCAATCTTCAGAATTGTGTAGAATGCAGAATTATCTAACTGACCTTTAAACGATTCTGCCAAACAGAAAAGTATGTTTGACATTTGTTTGTTTTTAATGAAATTATAATTAAGGCATTTAATATAATTGATTTACGAATTTACTGAAGAAAAAATTAGTAAAAAGCAACAAGCTGCTTTATAGAATAACGTAAATATGTTTCAGTTTTTAAATATAGATTAATTTTCTTTATTTGTCTATTGCGTAAGAACTGTTTTACTCAGACGTCTGGACGACTATACTCAGACTATATTAGTTTTGTAAGTGCAATCGTGGTTTTTATAATGAATATTTTGGTACCGACAATTTTGTATTGGACTTTCTACATTTTGTTAACTAAGATATAGGAATTAAGTTTCCTTAAACTATTATTTATTTTTAAATACGAGTATATACTGACGTAATACTAACATGGATATCATACAACGCTTCCAAAACAAGATAACGAGAACCGATTCCAGAAACGCCACAGTTCACACAGAATGATGAGATTCATGAATATATCTGGAGCTTCCGACCGTTCTTGAGATTGTGAGACAGTACAATCTTAAATACAACATTTAGAAAATTATGTCAATCACTTTTTTTTTTCTTTTTTTTTTGACTCTGCTCCCCTGGGCCGGGTCCGACTGGTTGGTATTACGCCACCCAGGGGAGTGCCTGTTATACTCTAATGGGCCTCCCCACCTACCGGCTGTATGTCCGGCAAGGCAGGTCGGCCCACCGGTCAGGTCTTTTGAGTCTTATTTGCCCTTCTGTATCGCTACGCCATACCTTGGAAAGTCGTGACGCATCGATGGGTCTTTTACACTTGTATAGACCTATTCTCCCTCGGAGTCCCCAGTGGATCCTTGGAACTGACACACCTGAGCATGCCAGTCCTCACCACTGGGGCTATCCACCCTACCCTAATCTATTCGCTCAGAAGCCCGGTTTCCTCTCGTCTTCGTTTTTTACTGTTAATATATTCCTGATAGTTCCTTCAATTCTTTTCCAATTGTCCTCACTATGTAGCATGTTACTCGTAATCTCCTCAGGTCTCATCGTTGATAAATTTGTGTTCCGTCTATTTTGTATCCATCTGATGCATTCCTTGAAGGTATGGTCTGCATCGTCCTCAATGCCGCAGTACATACAGGCCGGCGTTTGTCTTCTCCCAACTCTGTGAAGGTAATAATTAAAACTACCGTGGCCCGTAAAGTATTGCGACAAAAAGAAGTCCACCTCCCCGTGTTTCCTATAATTGTCAATCACTTAGCGCAGCGTTTCTAAACCTTTCTGTATTTGCGACCAAATTTTCAATCATAATTTTCATCCTGCCCCTCTCTCATACAATAATAATGTATTTTGACGCTAAAGATACATTACGATCTTGATTACAAACCTTACAAGTTATCAATAATAAGTAAATTTATTGATATTTGGCAACACCGAACCGCTGCATTGCCAAAAACCAGAATCGATGCCTCTCTATTGCTCTTTGTCGTACCTTCACCATATCGGACATTCTCGCGATTTCGCGAGAACGTCCGGCTTGTATCTACCATTCTGAAACGTCTGCGCAACCGTCTGGGCAAACGTGTATAAATGCTCCACCATCTTCAATTCCAGCCAGTGTCAGTCGATTCGATCCTTCTATCGCTATCGAATATATCCTGAATGTGTATGATGTAATTTGCGTATTAATTGCAATTCACGGTATTAAATATTCACGGCAGTAGATTTATAGAGAATCATGGATAAATTTTCAAACGGGCTTAAGCGAGCATTAGACGATAGTGAAGCAGCAACAAGTGAACAGACGAGCGTGGTTCCGAAAATAAAATCAAGAAAATATTCTCAAGAATACTTAAATTTTGGGTTTACCAATACTAAAGTAAATGAAGAAGAAAGGCCCCCCTGAATGTCATTTACTCAAAAGTTTTGGCAGCAGATAGTATGAAATCTAATAAACTTAAACGACATTAGGAAACGCTTCATAGTGAGTACGTTAACAAACCTCGAGAATTCTTCGAATTAAAATTAAAATCATATGTAAAGCAAATATCACTTTTAAAAAAAATTTGTCTGTGAATGAAAGAGCTTTACTTGCCTCTTACAAATTTTCATATAAAATAGCCAGTTGTAAAAATCCTCACACAAATGGTGAAGAGCTTATTTTACCAGCTGAAACTGAGATTGTAGAAACTATGTTTACTAAGTTTGGAGATAATTTTGCTAAACAATTGCAGTCCATATCTTTATCAAATGATAATGTTACCCGTCGAATTGGTGATATAGCTGAAGATGTACAGCATCAGCTTTTCGGGAAGTTGCGTGACAATTATTTTCAATTAAGCTTGATGAGGCAATAGATAGCAATAAAGATGCTCATTTCATTGCCTATGTTCGATTTTGTGATGGTATGTCAGCAGTAGAAGAACTACTTTAATGCAAACCAAGAGAACTCAAAGCAACAGCACTCGAATTATTTGTTGTTATTTTTAATGATTTTAAAAACAAGGTAAACAAGGTAAACAAAGAGTGAAAAAATTGCGTTGGAATATGCACTGATGGTGCTCGTTCAATGTTTGGAAGATTGTGAAGCAATCTACAAAACAAAAATTTCCACAGCGTGTCTGGACACACTGCATCATCCGCGGAGATGCTCTGGCTTCCAATGTCTTGATCTGTATATTCTGTTAACGACGGTTGTAACCGTAGTAAATTATATAAAAATAGACCTTCATAAAATCAAGAATCTTTCTGTCCTGCATAAAGACATGGGTGCAATACATCAAGCGTTAGTATTTTATTCCAAGGCAAGATGGTTATCATGTGGGAAATTTTTGCAACGTGTTTATGAATAAAGAGAAGAATTCGCCATTTTTCTAAAAGAGGAAAACCGACCGGAATCCGAGAAGTTTCGAGATGGTTTAATTGTGATGGAATTGACCTACTTGGTTGACATATTTAACAAAATTTAATACGTTGAATCTTCAACTCCAAGAAGCAAATACACATTTGTTGGATACGAATGATAAAGTTAATACTTTTTGTAGAAAACTGGAACTGTGGTACAGAAATTTTAAGCAAACAAAACCTAGAAATGTTTGTAAATCTGGATGAATGTGTTAAAATTTACAAGGCTGATGAACAACATGTGAAAGTTATTTTTGCAACAGTTTTTCAACAATGAAAAAATTCATTGCCTGCCGGCAATGAATTTTAAAAAGTATTTTCTTGCTGACGACAACTTTGTAGCAAGTTACGAGTGGGTTAACTGAACGGAACGCAAGAATGGTGGGAGTTTCAATATTTTTTCCCTACAGATTGCAGAGCCCCAATGTCCCTTGCTGTTGTATCTTCCTATTATCTGGCGGGTTTCATGGGTTATTTACTGGCGGTTATAAATTTTAAGTTTTATTTATGGACGGTTTTTATTTATTGGTAATTTGCGTTCCTATCCGTATAGACCAGCGTGAAATTTATTTACAGGGTCTGATCGTGGAAGACTAAGCTTTTGAACCTCATACTCCCGGCGTGATTCCCCTTCAGTCCGACCGTTGATGTCCTTTCGGTACCAGCACTTTATGGGCTAGCAGGACTACGGCTACCGGGGCCCTAGTTATTTGGAGGGATGCGCCCCGTTCTCTGGAGGGAGTCGCTGACTGTGCTGACTGAATAAAATTGTGGTCTCTTCGTGGAACGGTGGAGTGTTGTCTATGTTTTTATAGTTTTAACAAAATTTAATTGTGAAAACGGTAAATTTTGCGGCCGGAATTTTCACGCGGTTTCCATTTACAGATTACACAATATAGAGGCTCCTTAGTCTGGTTTGTCATTTTTCAGATCCCGTAGTGCCTCTTCACACCGGTTCGTCTAATACGGCAGGAGACCGTTTTCTTACAACGTGTGGAGTAGGGTCCTCTCGGCAGATGTTCCGGAGATGGCCGCTCTCCCGAACAGTCTGCGCGCCTGCGCTACCCCCACCTCGGATACGGTTTGTAGTCCCGCAACGTGGCGAAGAGCGGCGTTTCTGACGAACCACGGTGCTCCAAATATCGTCCGCAACGCTATGTTTTGGACGGCTTCTAATTTCTTTTAAAGCGTGGAGTCCAACAAAGCTCCCCATGCCGGGTAAGCATATGTTAGGATCGGCAGGACGTATAGCCGAAAAATGAGCAGTTGGTCGCCAGTGGATGTGGGCTGGCACTGTTCAGTACTGGATATAGTGAGGCCGCTGGCACTGTTCAGTACTGGATATAGTGAGGCCCTGACGCCTTTGCCCTTTGGGTCACATATTTAACATATGGGTTAGGGATCCCTTTCAAAATACTCCCGAAGGGCTCTGAACTGTCGAAGAAGAAATCTTCATATACTTCACGGCACGTGGTGAAATCAAATGAAAATTTATTAATAAATCACTTCCATTGATTTATTAATTTTTGTAGGATCAGATTTCTGCACTGAAAACAAGAACATTTCGTATTCTATTACATTTTCAACATCCTACCTTTGCAAAACCAAGTTTTCTGCGGTGTTTGCTTTGAAGAAAAAATATAGATCTCATCTAAATATAGAAAACAAACTCACGAGTGTCTATTTCTAATATTAAACCTTCGAAAAACTTTGCTCTTAATGACGTCTAATAATTATTAAACTCGTTATTTATAACTAGATAAAATCTAGTTATTTTATTCTTCTTTACTTCTTTATTTATTTTTTTGTTTACAGTTACAAGCTGTAGACAGCTATCGCTTGATGATTTGCTTGTTTTTATATTGACTCTTTGTTTGTTTATTGGCTTTTATTTGTTTTTATGGACTATGAATTGTTGGCAGATATAATTTTTAATAATGACTTTAAGATTATTGCTTACTGAAAACTTTTGCTATGGATTGACTTAATGTAGGAGTTCCTTAAGAACGTCCTATCATGTGCTTATTATCAAACGATTTACTTACAGTAATACTTAAGGAACAGATTGTAAATATATTATTTAGGGCACAAAAATAAAAAATAAAATATATATATATATATATATATATATATATATTGGTAAGATATCACGTTTTTATATTTATGTTTAGGATATATTAATATATTGCTAAACTATAAACAAAGCAGCACACCAAAAAAATTAGGCTTACTTCTCATTGGCTTCATAACAAAACAGTTTTTTGTTGTTTTTACGTGATATCCTAAAAAAAAATAATTTTTATATGTATTCACTTTTGTCCTTAATTGCATCTCAGCGTCAATTAAGAGATAAGTAACTGAATGATCCGTCCTGACTAATTCTTCATCTGTTTACAACTGCTCCTGATAAATATATGGACATTCCATTTCCATCCTAGTGGATAGTGTTATCTATCAGGAGACTATGCAGTGGAGAAACTGGGATCATTTCGACATTTGTGTTACACTGTACGGTATACATCATTCTACCCATCACTTTGCTGTTTGACATTTGAGTCGTTACACATTTACACTTTTCTTATCCAATACGGTAATAGCCATTTTTAAATGATCAGTCAGATTTTATTAAACCGATATAAAATTTTTTTCTAGCATAGATTTTTAATATCTTTCATTTATTTTAATATATACATTGTTCTTGGAAAGTTTGATGGAACAACGAATTCAAAAAGATGTGAATTAAGTTACTATATAAAAAAATATATATCAATGACTACACAGAATATCAAATTATGTCTATAGCAATGATATCAACCTACTTAAAATTGTGAAAGGGTACCCCGTTACATCTTCTATTAGCTTATTAAACTATTGCAAACCGTTAGGTTTTTATCAACGAAATATAGATGACATTTTAACGTAGGAGCGGCATCTTCACTCTGCCCACTGTAAAAAGTGACTTCATACTTTCAGAAATACTACTTTCGGTTTGCTTACTTGTACCTCAGATGCTACACATATGTTATAGTCGTAATAGAACTGTGTAAAGCAACAAATTATGGTTTTTTTTTTATTTCTATCGATAAATTATACACTGTACACATTATATTTATTTATAAGTCTTTATTATTAACTTATTATAGTTTAAAATTATAAAAATAAACCTTTGTTGATATTTTATATGTTGCTCAAATAAGGTAAGGAAAATAAATTAATAATGACGCTGAAATAACATAAATTAAAAAAATTTCAGATTATTTTCCATTGAATTAATATAAAATAATATTTGAAAATATCGTAAATAAAAATATAATATTAATACAGAAATCTACTACGTTGTTACTTGTAAAAGTAATATATCATTAATTAAAATTTGTTTGTTTTTTTGTTTTTTTTTTATAAATAATAAGTCGAAAAAATCAATAGAATATTAATTACCATAAAAAAGTTTTCTTTCTCAAAAAAGTGTAACTAAAAAAAAGTTGTGAAAGAATTTTAAAATGAAAGCAAAGTTTGATAAGAAAGGCATAACAAAATAAGAATATTAAATTGTTAACGAAGTTGAAAGTAAAAGTTTCCTGATGTACCAGTATATTTTTAGAATGATAGTTCTTGAAATATTAATACTCCATACTTGTAAATTACCTTACATAAAAGTACATAATTTTTTCATAAAATACGAAAATAAGGTAGCGTATTCATTAGTTGTACAGCTTTAGATAGTATTTAGAATCAATATGTGGAAGTAGCCAGTCATACAACAAAAAAATTAATAACCTCTAAAATGACCAACTCTGGACTGTTGCAACAAAAAAAAAGATTTTAAAAAGCATTTTTAAAATTTAAAAAAAATTTCGTTCCGATATCGGCTCATTTATATTATACAAATATTTATTTATAAACAATAATAATAAAACCAAAAGTTTCAAATTGATTTGTTGCAATAACAAAAGGTTGGTAGAATTCCAACTGAAGTGGGGACTTCCCTCCCGTTCATCGTTTGACAGGCGGAGGAACTTTTCTTCTCTTATTCACTATACCCATAATTCCAGCAGGAGTAATTATTTCATTGTCTAAGATTAATTAATTTATTTTACAATAAATAGATAATAAGTGTGGGTGAGTTACTGAGCAACTGTAACTAAGCAAATTTATATATAAAATTTCTTCCGTTTCTTTTATCAGAAAAAAGTGAGTGTTTATTCGTTCCGATTTGATTTTTTTTTATTTTTTTACCCCCGAGACCACCGTTAGGTATTACATCAGAGGATGAGACGAATGACAGTTTTTGTAGTGTGTGAAAATGACATGCCTGACCGGGATTCACATCCGGGACCTCCAGATGAAAGTTTAGTTCCGATTTACGTGGTTTTAAACAAGATATATTTACAACTACTTCTTTTATTTTTAAAATAAATACAAATTTTGAGAAAAATAAAAAATAATATTTCTTTACAATTTAGAAAACACCAGAAAAATTTACATTTAATCACATTGGCTGCAATTAAGTTCGAAATTTTACTGTAGGTAATTGTAAAGATATTTCATCTAGTAATAGATTAGACTTTCACTAGATTAAGTCAATTTGGGACCAGAATGTAGACTTGACGTTTCGAATAAATTATATGATTTTTTAAGAAAAGTAGATATCTATTTCTGCGAGTGAAATGTGTCATTCTTATCGTTTACACTATTATTTCGACTGCATATATGTTGTAGCCTTTACTTCACAAATGCAAAGGTTTGAAATTTTCTATGGGGGATCAGTAATTCTACCCTACTAAACGGCATTTGTATGTGTGCGCCTTCCTTACCATAGCACCGGAATGTACCGATCACTAGCGGAAAATCCCGATTCGTTATTACACGTCTCGTGGTAGCCAGGTGTATACTTGTTGTATTATTATATATCGATATACATGCGAAATATATAATGAAGTTTTGGAAAAATTTAGTTTTTTTATAACCGGATCCGAATTTTCGGATGAAAATCGCAAATATGTCAAAACGTCGGTCCTAATGCTCTGAAAAATTGTTTGACCCCCACCGGCGATATCCCATCCGCTCCCAGTGGAACCCGTCGGATGAAAATATTTTCAAGAGCCCCCGGGGCGCCGTTCGAAAATTGGGGAGAGGGTGCGATGGGATGCCACCGTAATATCTCAACAACCGCTTGTCCGATTTTCGCGATTCAAACGGCGTATGTATGAGCAGATCGAGCGCTAACTGTTTAACGCATCGGGTATACTCTTGATCGACCGGATCTTGGTTATCCGAAAATAAAATCGTTTAATCCTATGTTTTGATTGCACTCACCCACCGTAAAACTTACCGATCCGATCTTTCGCTAAATACGCTCAAACCTGTGCGCTAGCGCAACTGTAAAGTATAAACTTATGAAGACTAAAAAGTAGAAAATAAAAGTATGTAAAAAAAAATTGAAACGTAACTCTTAAATTAAATGCACTAAAAGGCCGGCCTCCGTGGCGCGAGTGGTAGCGTCTCGCCCTTTCATCCGGAGGTCCCGAGTTCGAATCCCGGTCGGGTATGGCATTTACACACACGCTACAAATCATTCACCTAATCCTCTGAAGCATGCCTATCGGTGGACCCGGAGATTAAACAAAAAGAAAAAATTGCACTAAAAAGTTAAAAATAATTTTAAGACTATCTCAGAATGGATTTGAAAACAAGCTTTCATGGTGATATGTAAGATTATGTGAACCATCAAAGTTTGATGTCAAATTCATTCTGAGATACCGCCTTAAAAATTATTTTTTACCTTTTATTGCGTTTAATTTAAAATTGGTGTTTATACATTTCTTTTACGTATTTTTTATTTATTTATGCGATTGTTTTTCTTCATAAATGAATGAACTATAACCAAAAAGTAGGCAGTGAAATGTAACGATCACTAGCGGAAAATCCAGATTCGTTAGTTTCAATTTCTAGAGTTAAATTTATAGTTTATATTTCGTTATATCAATTTTCAACATTAAAAAAAAAAAAAACTTTTACTCAGAGGTAATTCGTTTCGGATACCTAATAATCCCATTCTGAGATATCGCCCTCCAGAACAACCCGCCCGGAGAGCCTAGCTGCGGAGGCATGCCGTAGGCACGCCCGGCAGCTGGTTATGACTATTTAAAATTAAATGACGGGTATAATTTGATTTTTATCATGTAATGAATTTAAATTCGTGGAAATTTCTCTACTGACTTCAAGTTTGTGCTCCTTGAAAACATTTTATGAAATTTCTACCGTTTCTATGTGAAAACATTTACAATCGTTACATACTCTTTTGTATATTATCCAAAAGATTACAATTTACAGATCTCGTAAGTAAACAAATAATGAGGGTATATTATTCGTAACAATCGATTAACGATTGTTAATCGATTAACAATCGATTAAAGTCTTGATCCGCTATATACTCAACCATAAAGCTATCATAAAGGTAGTCCAGTTAGAGCTCTCTCTTTCTCTTTTTTCCTGTTTAGCCTCCGGTAACTACCGTTAAGATAATTCTTCAGAGGATGAATGAGCATGATACGTATGAGTGTAAATGAAGTGTAGTCTTGTACATTCTCAGTTCTACCGTTCCTGAGATGTGTGGTTAATTGAAAAACCCAACCACCAAAGAACACCGGTATCCACTATCTAGTATTCAAATCCGTGTAAAAATAACTGACTTTACTAGGACTTGAACGCTGTAACTCTCGACTTCCAAATCAGATGATTTGGGAAGACGCGTTAACCACTAGACCAACCCGGTGGGTTAGTCCAGTTAAAGCTACCTTTAAGTTACTTCACGCACATGCATATCTTTAAATTACGCATAATTAAATTAGTTCGTATATATTATATTTTTTATATATTGAACGACGAAAGTTGTTTCCATAATTTAGCTGCATTTTGCGTTATGACTGGGACGATATTCGTAGAATATTATTCCTGATAAATCTGATCGCATCATTTAAATGTGTACTGTAAAGTATCATTTAGATACGTACCTCACATGAGTTATATAACGGATAGGAATAATTAAGAATTTTGGTTTCAATTTTATATATTTTATGCTAAACAAGACGACTGTAAATTTTTTATAAGCATGATTTCAAACAACGAAGTTATAAAGGAAGTAAAAAAAAAAAAAAATAAATAAGATTTTGTCATTTTCACTTCTTTACACAAAGTAAAGGAAGTCATGTGCTTGCAAAAAATTTCGGTTTTCAGATTTCAACGAAAATATACATTTTACCGTCACTAAATCCATTTTGACTAGTTTCGGTCTGAAGTCTTAACGTACGTACGTATGTATCTCGCGTAACTCAAAAGTTAACCGTAGAATGTTGAAATTTTGTATACAGGACTGTTGTAACATCTAGTTGCGCACCCTCCCTTTTGATCGCAATCGATTTGATCAAAAATGTCCAAAAAAGCCAAAAATTAAAAAAAATTGAATTTTGTTTGGACTTTTCTTAACTGGATTAATAAACCTTCATTGAGAGCTTTTAAGGAATATCGTAAATGGTACTTGTTTTCATTGATTTCAGAGTTATAGTCAAATAATAGTAAAATAAATGAAATATTTGGATCTTAAAAGGGGAAGGCACATAGGTTTGAATCCACCTTCGTTATTTTATTTTTTAATAAATTGGTTTATTAATTATTGGATTATTAACCTCTGATTGTAAAAAAAAATTTCAAAGTAATAATTCAATAATAACTTTAAAAAAATATACATATATGAAAAAAATCCGAAATTATTCGTGAAATAAAATTTTATCTACTTTAAAAAATGTGTATATGTATTTTAACAGGCGTACAAGGAAGTAATGTGGTGCCCACATCAGATTTATTCCTTTCTTTCAACGTTATTGATTTTCATAAGTAAATTATTTTTAGTGTTCAGTTTACGTGTATAACTATTATATTTTATATACTTTATTTTAAAATCCTCAACAACAGTTACTGAATTCGTTTGTATAATGTTACTTTATTTATAACTAAATTTAGAACCCGGGCTCTTTATTTCATTATATTTTTGGACAATCTAATGTTTTTAAGTATATTTCATAAGAAATCTAACTAATTACCTAATTTACCTATTGTAATGGGTACCATGATTCGACTTGCGGAAAATTTCGACTTATCTTCGCGTTTTACATCCCCTAAAACCCTAAAACCACCTTCAGCTCAAAAGTTTATACACAGACACACATACACATACACACACACACACATATATATATATATATATATATATATATATATATTTTACTTTCTTGTGGACACGATAACGGCCGTAATTTTGCGCTAATAACTTTCAAATTTTTTCTTAAAATAACTCGTCCGAAAATCTCGGTACAGTTTGTTAACGATTAAAATCGGACAATGGGAATGGAAATGGGTGGAGGGGGGCTTTTCCGTAAATATTGCAATAACTTTCTTATTAAGTAAAATATCGAATTTGTTTAAAGTTCGTACTATTTTTTGAATAAGAGCCTTAAAAATTATTTCAGTATGGTTTTTTAATATCACCTACCATTGGTGGAAAAAATGGGATTTTGAAGACAAAAAACATCATACTTCCTTTATAGGAACAGTATCAAATCGGTTTAAAGTGGTAGTTGGTCCTCTAAACATTACCTAAAACCTTTGTCTGAAACAATTTTTGATATTACCAGCCCTTGGGGCAAGGCATGACCAAAATTTTGCTCGAATTTTAAGAAGATGGGCTTGTCACATGCAAACATGGTCGTATTGATTAAATTTGAATTTTTTCTTAATTTTAAGGCGGAAATCCTTCTTATCCCCTACTTAGCACCGGTGAAATCTACCTCCGCCTTCCGGCGTGCCGAAAGGGATTTTTTTGTGCTTATTATAAGTAAAGTGATTTTAATCTAAGGATTTTGTATCTATTTTAATAAATTGAATTAAATATTAAAAGATTTTAAATGAACAGTAGTTATTTAAATACAGATCTCGAAAACACTTAAATAATGTAAAAACGTTTATTTATAACGGTTATTAATTATTAAAAATTACGCCTACAGATTATATATTTTACATTTGGTCAAGTTTATTCGTAGTATTTTAAAGTAAATGTTACGTAAACGTAAAATTTTGAAAGATTGTAATAACAATTTCTATATAACAAAATAAGGAGTTTAATTTATGTTAATTTAATAAAAGAAGCACACCTAAATACGTAATCAGTGTTTAGATAAAGTATTATTTGGATGAAAGTGATAAAAATTGAATTTTATGAGAGCAAATTTCACACCTAGAATACCGTTACGCTTTATGAATAAAAATAGATAACAGTGAAAACATGATAGCGCAATTCGACAACGCCCCAGAGGCCTTATCTGAAAAACTGAATCCGGTATCAGAAAGAGAAAACTCAAAAGAGTGACGGAGAAAGTTATTTTCATACATATTTTTTGAAAAATGAGAGTCAACCTCCAATAATGTTTAAACACCTAAAAATATATAATTAAGTTTAAAAGAGATAAGATCGATTTCGTAATTAGCATAAAAAAAGGTAAACGTAAAATTGTTAATGATAACTAGTAAAAACCGTAACTAATTACAATAAAAAATCACTTAATTATTATTATAACATTTAAGCAAAACTTAATGTTATTTACAAAGGAAACTTACTTTAAATTAAATCATCTACACAAATCTTTCTGTAATATATTACAAAATCACTCCTTTACATATTTTAACTAAATAACTTATTTTCAACAATATTATTAAATAATTTTATACAAAAAAAATTACTTCTTCAAAATAGGTTTGCTCACCATACTTTTTGACCGTGGTTTGAAGAATAGGCACTATAAAAAATTCCTATTATTAAATATAAAAATTATTATTAAATGCAACCGTCCATAACCCTAGATATGAGCGGTATATTAGCATAATGCGAGCCTCACGATTGCACTTGTCGATAGTCACATTTATTCAGAAATTATAAAATAGAAATAAGTTAATCGATTATGAAACTTAACTGAAGACGGACCTTTATGATATTTATCTCGAAAATACTATTCGCATTCTGAACTGGCACCAGATTAATCATAGAAAGCACGGTTAAAAAGAACATGCAAAATGAGAAAAAGATTAATTAAAAAAAAGGAAAAAATTAAATTAGAATTTAAAAAAAGCAATTTTTACACAATATACATAACTATCTAGCATTTGTGATAATATTAATGATAAAATAAAGCAAGCTCTGATTCGGAAAGGAGTAAAGCAAGGATGTAATCTATTCCCGTTGATTTTCATCTTGTATAAACAAAAAAAAAAAGTAAAGGAATCGAATAATAAAAATGAAAGTAGACTGCTAAACAAAGGTAAAATCAAAATGCAGATGGCATTGTTCTTTTGAATAAATAAAATGAGGTAAAAGTAATTTTCAAAGGAAAAGATTTATTCACTTGTAGAAAATTTTGATTTTAAAATAAATAAGAGTAAATCAAATGTAATGAAATGTGACAGAAGGGAGAATATTAAAGAATTAAATATTAGGATACGGAACCGTAAAATTTCAGAAGTTGCAGACTTTTATTATTTAATTAGTAACATTACGAAGAATTGGAAAAGTAAGGTGGAGATTACAACCAGATTAGCACAAGCAAATTGTTTTTTTACGCAGAAAAGAAGCCGGCTAAAATAAATAAATATAAATCTAACAATTAGAAAGAGATCCTTAAAAATATAATTGCGTGGAATGAAGTGGTTTATGATAATGAAACATAACCAATAGAACATAGTCAGTTGAGGAAAAAATCTGATGTGGACACTACATGACTTCCTTGTACGCCTATTAAATTACATACAATTTTTTTTTTAAATGAAAAGTACATAAAATTTTATTTCGTTAATGACTTCTGATATTTTTTCATATCTTTTTTTTATATTATTATTGAATTATTGTTTACCGTAAAAATATTTTTTTTTTAAATCAGAGGTTAATTTAATAAATCAATATATCTAAATTTAAAAAAAAAGTTAAAAAAAGGACATGTCTGATTCGAACCGATCTGCCTTCCCCTTGTAAGATACAAATATTCCATTAATTAAAATTTCATTTGTTTATAACTCTGGAAAGAATAAAAATAAGTACCACTTATGTTATATCGTTGAAAAGCTCTCAATCAGGGCTTATTACTGCAGTTAAGAAATAGTCCAAAATCCATTTTTTTGGATTTTGTCCTTTTTTGTACACTTTTGGTCCAGTCCAATCCCAACAAAAAAAAGCCAATCAAAAGGGAATGCAATCAAGCGGTACACAACTAGATGTTACAACAGTATTGAATCCAAAATTTAAACAACTTCCGAATAATCGTTTTTGAGATATGTGAAATACAATCCCACATACGGACGTACAGACGTCACGCATAAACTAGTAAAAATGGATTCAAGGATGGTCAAATTGGATATTTTCGTTGAAATCTGAAAACCGAAAATTTTACGCGAAAAATTATCAGATTTCATTGAGGTTTATCTTTTTACTTCGTACAAGGAAGTAAAAAGATAAAGGTCAATGAAATCTGTTACAAGAGGACGACAAAAATTAGGCAGGTTGATAGAATAACGAATAAAGCTATCGTAAAGATATCAGGAAATTTCTTGATCTAACGAAATTTTTCTATATTTCTGAGTATTCTATTTTAATTTTTAAATTATATTTAAAATATTTCCTCGAATTATGGCTTAAATGGTCGAAAATAAAAATAAACGAAACAAAATCAAAGCACGTCACGTTCACCCTTCGTAAGGAACTCTGTCTTCCAGTTTCTATCTTCAATGTTGCGATTCCGAGATCTCAGATCTCAATACTGTAAATATTTGAGTTTTCATCTTGATCGACGACTTACTTTGGCGAAACATATCACTTCTAAGCGGAAACAATTGGAACTCAAATTTAAACACTCATACTGGTTGATAGGACATAAATCTCAGCTTTCAGCAGAAAGTAAATTATTTGTTTATAAATCCGTTTTGAAGCCTATTTAGACTTACGGGCTTGAAATGTGTGGTACAGCGTACAACTCTATTATTGACATATTGGAACGGTTCCAAACAAAAACACTGCGGAAAATACTCAACATACCCTGGTACATAAGTAAAAATTTAATGACCTTAGGTTGCGAACCGTTCGGCAAGAAATCTCTCTGATCAGCCTACGGTATCAAACTCGCTTGGATCTGCACCCGAATTATTTGGCGGTTAAATTGTTATATAATACGATCAGTGATTTTTCAAGATTGCTGAGAAACAACGTTCTTGGCTTGCCTTATCGCTTCAATTAGGTGAGTTTATGGTCTGGCCGTACGGAGTGCTCTTCTCTTCCATTATTAAGTTACAAGTCGCTGTGTCTGTGGCAACTTAATGCTAATTCAAATACATCTTATTTATTTATTGTCTATGAACAGAGTGTAAAGTCACTGTATCGTTATAATAATAATAATAAAAATTTAAAAAAATTAAATTGGATTATTACAAGGTTAGAGGACTTTAACAGATCAATTGAAATCTTACCTGACAGTTTGTAAGGATAGTGTTTTATAGGCCTTCGTATAAATATTTACCTTCAGTACGTACACATATTTATATTTTTAACAGAGATGAACGCTCTGACTGGGAAAATATAAGAATAAGCGTTTCCTAAAATTCGTGATTAGGGCTTATTACTTTATTAATCTTTATAAATGACTTGTATCATTTACTGTTGAACCCAGTTAAATTTGTTTCATGTATTAATAAAACTACTATATTTGTTTAAAAATTGAATACAGAAGTTTATAATATGTTAATTCATTCGAAAGTAAAAAAGTGGTCTTTAAACAATAAACCAATTTTACATAATTATAATGGGAATATATGCGTTTTTATTACAAAGGTAACAATAATATTAGTGGAGTGACGTGATTAAAGAATTAGGCGTATACAAGCGATTATGTTTAATATATTTGGGTATAACTACAAATACAAACTTCTATTTAAAAAATCGAACACAACAAACTAGTTTTTTTTTTTAGAATAAGTGTCGTTTGTTATCTGCTCGAAAAGGTAAAGATAACTCTAGATACTGCTTCACTCATCGCAGTTTATTATTATGTTCATTTATTTTTCTTTTAGTTATTATTCGTTAGGAGGATTCCAAAAGAATTAAATATATTCAAATTACAACAAATATTTTTGAATAACGAGAAGATTTGATAGGGAATGCGGTATTCGAACAGTTTTCAAAAATAACATTTGAAAATTTACATACCGAAGTAGATATGTCAAGCATAATCTAAGTAAATTTACAATAAATAGGTGATTTTAAGATCACGTACGAAATTGCATTCTTTTCAATATTCTTGTTTCTTCTTGGAAAGGGTAGATATCCAAAGGAATTACCTTCCTAGGATAGAATTAAAATATATAACGATTTACCAACTCTTAAGAAATAATCAGAAAAGATTTTGACTTACGATTAAGAGTTCCTGCTTAGTTTTTTAAACGGTGAAGGAATTTCTCAAATATAATAGTAATCAGTGATTCGCGTCAGTAGGAAATGGTGTTCTTTTGTGGTTACTAAAAGATGGTTTCTTTGCAATTTTTAACATTTATTATAGTTTGTTTGAAATGCAATTTTCAATATTGTAAATTCGTGTAATTTTATTTCTATTATCATCATTTATTTATATTACATTGCCGTTGATGTCTCCATCAGTACTGCTTAACGAAAGAAAACTAATTTAAAAGTTGTTTATTGGGGTTTCAATGACTGTTGGTTTAGTAATGTTTGTTTAATGTATTTCAGCTATTTTTAGTTATTCATCCCTTCCTTCTATACGTTTATGTATTAATACATTCATACGTTATTTAATTCATCTCATCTTGAACGGTAAATTTCGTGTTTAAATGTATTTTCGAAGCGGGGAAGTAAATAAATAAGACTAGTAAGTTTTTGATTTATACATATATGGTTCTACGCTACACCTGAGGTTTTTTTTTGCTGCATCTTATTTGCTACATATTTATTCTATTTGCGATCGGTTCAATAAAAACTATTTCTTACTATATTTTTAGAATTAGAAAGATTTTTTTCAATTATTTTCATTCTTCCGAAGATATTTTTACTTTTTGTATACGTGATAACTTTTGATAAATGACACCCACCGAAGTCTGATTATATGATACTAAGTGTAATATTCTCGCACTGAGTAGTTCATGGACTGGCACAGAGATAATGCATATACGACCAAAAAATATTTGTCAGGAATAATCCTTTAGATGGCGAATTAGGAAGTTTCAGGTGTATGCTTTTAATTGCTGATTGTGACGATCGTGTGAAGAAAAGAAGTTTCGTCATTATTTGAAAAATAAATAATCTCTTATAAAATACTTTGTTTAAAATTGTTTAATCCCGACATCCAAAAAAGTAAGATTCGACTTTAAAGGAATGTTCCCCTTCGTTTTTTAGTAAAAACGGGCTGCAGAATTTAAATGTAGTCATACATCCATTCAAGATGATAAACGATCGATAGGAAGCGATAGATAGATTACACAAATTGGTGTGTAATATTTACGAAAAAGGGGAAGTTCCGTCAGACTTCAAAAAGAGTGTTGTAGTCATGATACCAAAAAAAAACAGGAGCAGAATGTGAAGAATACAGAACAATTAGCTTAACTAGCCATGCATCAAAATTCTTAACTAGAATTCTGTACAGAAAAATTGAGAGGAGAGTGGAAGAAGTGTTAGGAGAAGACCAGTTTGGTTTCAGGAAAAGTATATTGACAACGGAAGCAATTTTATGCCTCAGATTAATAGTAGAAGGAAGATTAAAGAAAAACAAACCAACATTCTTGGCGTTTATAGACCTAGAAAAGGAAATCGATAACGTAAACTGGAATAAAATGTTCAGAATTTTAAAGAATTAGGGTTCAAATACAGAGACAGAAGAAAAATTGCTTATATTTACAGGAACCAAACAGCAACAGTAATAATTGAAGAACATAAGAAAGAAGCCGTAATAAAAAAAGGAGTCCAACAAGGTTGTTCCCTATCCCCGTTACTTTTAATCTTTACATAGAAATAGCAGTTAATGGTGTTAAAGAACAACTTAGATTCGGAGTAACAGTACAAGGTGAAAAGATAAAGATTTGCTGATGATACAGTAATTCTAGCTGAGAATAAGAAAATATTTTGAAGAAACAATGAACAGCATGGATGAAATTTTACGCAAGAACTATCGCATGAAAATAAACAAGAACAAAACGAAAGTAATGAAAAGTAGTAGAATAAACTAGATGGACCACTGAATATAAAAAAAAAGAGAAAAGATTATGGAGGTAGAACATTTTATTATTTGGGAAGTAGAATTACTAAAGATGGACGAAGCAGGAGCGATATAAAATGACGAATAGCACAAGCGAAACGAGCCTTCAGTCAGAAATATAATTTGTTTACATCAAAAATTAATTTAAACGTCAGGAAAAGATTTTTGAAAATATATGTTTGGAGCATAAGGAAGTGAAACTTGGTCGATCGGAGTATCTGAGAAGAAAAGTTAGAGCTTTTAAAATGTGGTGTTATAGGGTAATGTTAAAAATCGGATGGGTGGATAAAGCGACAAATGAAGAGCTATTGCGACAAATCGATGAAGAAAAATATAGTTAAAAGAAGAGACAGACTTATAGGCCACATATTAAGGCATCCTGGAATAGTCGCTTTAATATTTAAAATGACAGGTAGAAGGGAAAAATTGTGCAGACAGGCAACGTTTGGAATATGTAAAACAAATTGTTAGGGATGTAGGATGTAGGGGGTATGCCAAAATGAAACGACTGGCACTAAATAGGGAATCTTGGAGAGCTGCATCAAACCAGTCAAATGAGTGAAAACAAAAAAAAAACCATCGAGACACCCCAAAACCGCTACGACCGAGGAAATCTTCAAAAATTCCATAATGCCGAATTAAATGATCGCTGATTGAAGGTACCAGAGCTTATTGACATTCTATAATTTCGATGGGTTGTGCGCAGAATATTTTTCATCATGTTTTGGTATGAAGAAAACTTTCCGTTCAATGGGTACCGTGTTTCGTAAACATCCGTGTTTCGTCTACCAAAACGCATTCTACTGAACAGTTCTCATGAGATTTTATACTTATTTATACGCGATTCAGCTGAGCTTCTTTGACGTTTTATAAAATTAGATAAAAAACAGATTCAATTTTACGTGCCAGAGACCAAACAACATTCCAAACAGTGTGTACGAGAAGGTAAAAATATTAAAAGGATTCAATCTATAAGAAAAGTCACGTTTACGGGTTTTTGGAATTTTCGTATTGTAGAATACTCTAAAAAGGCAGGACCATCACCGGGGAGTATTAAAATGCATCTTTACATACGTATAATACACCTACACACGTCTTGGATTGTTGCTGAAAGACTTTACGAACCCTGAAGAAATGAGAAATGACTCACCGGAAGAAAATTTACTTGATATGATGAGATCAAAGTGATATAACGACTTATTATGCAAAGTTAGAATTAATCGCATTATTCTGTGGATATTAAGAAGTTGAAAAATCGTTGGTCTAAATGTATCGAATTGCAAGGTGGTTAAGTTGAAAAAATTCTAGTTCTCATTTAATTCTTATAAAAATTAAGATAGCAGAAAAGAATTTAACATTTTTCACGAGATTTTCTTTTATATTTCTAAACTGAGAAGGATATTTATTTACTTCAAAAGATATACAAAAGATTTTAGGAATATTATTTATTATGAAATTCATTGTATAAATTTGTGAATTTATACAACACACAAATATTGAGACTTTTGTTTATCATACGATTTGAAACATAAGTTTAAATAATAGAAAAATCAGTTTTTTTTTTGGGAGTGGCACAGAGATTAAACTCAAGCTTCTTCTTAGGCTGGTTAATTGTTTACGGCTCTGTTAAACTATTTGTCATATAATGACAAAAGGCTAAATCAGGGTTCAAATCAACAACACACCTTGGCCTGACTACCCTTTGATAAATAACTACAGGAAGACCCGCGCATTTCAAATACAGTACACGCAGCAGCCTAATGGTCCAGAATAAAAAAAGCACTAGATGTGTGAGGAAGAGACATCCAAAATATCATATAAATAAGTCAAAAAACATTCCGGGTATATTTTACTTATTCAAATACAATTAAAAATCAATCTTTTTACTTTATTAGAATAGGTTAATGAAACTAGAATTATTTAATGTTACTTAGAGGTTCTTTTACTTATTCGCCAAAGCACGAGAGCCTTGTATGAACCGTAATTATAAAATTATGTTCGCGTGCAATGTAATTATGGTACATAATTTTTTCTATTTTATTAATGAAAATGTAATAACTTTTCTCCGTTTTAGACATAATAAATGAACATAAACTTATTTATTGTGGAATAAATGAGACTTTTTTTAATTTTTAAAAAACGCAATTGATTTTTATCAACTATCTACCAAGGCTTGGTGATCTGTTATAGTTCAGAATCTAGAAAATTTAATTTTATTCAAATTAAGAAGAAAGTTTTTTTTTCCTTTCTTATTAGTAACTAGTGAAAATTGAGATTATTTACCGTGCAACTTAAGATAATTATTAGCTTTTACGAAATTTTAACAATTTGGCCGGGATAAATAAATTATTTAACATTTGTTAACAGGTTAAAAGATAATAATTACACTATCATACTTTGATTGCTTTCAAAACAATAAACAAAAGACAGAGAATCGAATGAAATAATACGGAAACACACACTTGTAATTACAGTAACCCAGTGGTATCAATTAAATTGTAATGGTTGTGCTAAATACTACGCTGGAAAGACTGGACGTACACTCATCCACAGAAATAGAGACCGAGACCGTACCATCCCATAACAATAAACTCAACTTTCACAACAATAATCTCTTCAAAACAGGATATTCGTACAAAGATATTTACCACAACATGCAAATTTTACAAATACGATGTAATAACTAAACTCTACTCCCAACATATTTGAATAAAAGGGAAACTTACAAACAGAAAGAATTTTATCAAAACATCTTAAATGAAAATACGCATTAAAAGTTGAATATATCACACAATTTTATATAAGGGATTTCGTAAATATTTTATTTCAGGTACAACTAAAGCAGCACTATCAAATATTCCAATAAAAGGGTCTGGAAGTTAACTTTGGAAGTTTCTACGAAAGGAGTTCCATTATTAAAATTAATTTAACGTTTAATAACTTAAAAATATTGTTATGGTTCACGATGCTGTGTACCATAAAATTCAAATAATAATTGAAACCGAATTGTTCGGTGATAATAACGAAGTACAACTAATGATTGAAGAAAATTTTCTTTTCTTCAATGTCTTGTCTTGTCTTGTCTTGTCTTGTCTTGTCTTGTCAATGTCTTCAAATTTTTTTCTTCAACTGTCTTCAACAGTCTACTTGCTATTATAAACTGTTTACATTGTCACATATTATTTCTGAAAAATAAGGTTTTTATTAAATTACAGACAAATTATCTTATAAAAATTCATTAAAGTCTTACGAAAAAACTTTTTATTAAATGAACTGGAAACAAGTTTATTCCGAAAATAAATACAGTTTATTTTAAGCATTTGCACATATAGAGATATCTAAAGTGCTGCATAAATATTTTCATACAGATATAAATTTACGTACATATATACATACACAGAGAAAGAAAAAAAAGAAGAGAGAGAGAGGGAGAGCTTTACGCAAGTAAGATTTTATTTGATTCAAAGTTTTTTACTTTGAAATTTATTTCGTATATTTTTTTTTTGCCTATTTATTTAGATGGAAGTACACAAGGGAGTCCTGTAAAGTTATGTCATGGTTTTTTCCAGCCATCGCAGAAAGCCGCACAATCCTACCACATACAAAAAAAGTCCCCTCAATTCTCCTTAATGTCAGAACATTTTTTAAAGTGGCACGGTAAGCGAGTGAAGATAACAGTATAAAATGTGGGAAAATTACGATTCCGTGTCAATATTCTTAAACGCAAGGTTATTTATTTTTAAAAAAGAAAAAAACGTTTAAAATGGCAAAATATATTTAATTTACGCAAAAATAAACAGTACGATACATTTTACATAAAATAAGAAACTTTAAACATCAATCACAGTAAAGTAGTATTCTTGTTTAAATTTACCTTTGAATCACTGATTTTCAAGTAAAACAATTCGGAGGTAGTTGAAATAAAGAAAGTTTACGGCAATATAACATTATAATCTTAAAAAACAATTAATGGAAAATTGAAAAGTAGAGATAAAAATAAAACAAAATGTTTGCACTGAAAATAAAAATTAAATTACAAATGTAAGAATAAAAAAATTAAACCAATTAATATATTTTAAATGCGCGATCATATTTTAGAAGTCTGGAATTAATGGATAGTTTTTCTTCTCTTTACATTTATTAGAGAGTTTCCAACAGCCCCATTTTCTTCTTTTGTTGTGCAACCTAATAATTTGGTTTCTGCAATTTAGTAACTTTTTGAAAGAAAAGTTAAACGAAAAAAAATTATAGTGATTCGCAGATGATATTCTTTTAACCAAAACCGATAATTATTTAACTATTTTTTTAAATAAATTTCAATTTTGAAATTTAGCGAATATCCTAAATTTGCCGGTAAGAAAGAAATTTTCCACCTACGAGCCCAAAATCAACAAAGTTGCAATAAACACCTGAAGTCTTTCAGAATGTATATAAATTCATTCAATTAATAAGCTAGAAGGCTTTCTTAAGGAAATTTTAGTTCATCTGAAGATTTGTAGAGCTACCGGAAGTATCCAAATAAACTATTCAATTATACTTCCGTTTAAGGGTAAAGGATATTAGAAATCTTTCGTGTAGTTTAAAGTTTATACGAGTTTGGAAAATATGTGTGTGCACGCACGCGCGACTTTTGTATAAAGATGTAGAGCAAACGAAAAAAATGTGTAAATAAATTCATGGCGATAAAAATAAATGACACAGACTACATACAACCAGAAATTTTTAGATTAAATTTAAAATATTTAACTTTTTGTATTAGGGTTTATTTTTGAAATTTTAATAGATTTTAGCATGCTTTTGAAGAATTATATTTTTTTTATAATTATATCCAGTAGTATCTATACTTAAAATTAAAAAATGAAATGAGGAAAGCCAAAATATATTTTTGAATCGGGTAATATAATTTTTATGATTTTTTAACAACCCAGTTTTTCTAAGTTTCAATGACATATCTAGTAAATATTTTTCCACCTTTCTAACAAATACGGTAGCACGCTTGCCGGGTACACCGAACGTTCCGGATTCGATTCCTGGTGAAAGTCTAGAAACATTTACATTTCTCAACGTAATCTCTAATGTCGATGCGACTTAAAATTACAATTTTTAAGTAATTTACTTCAGTAAAGGATTACTGTAAAACTATTTTTAGTGAAAATGACTCTTGGTTTGTCTATTAGCTGCCTTAACGATAGGTTTGTACACCGGCTGAAATGAGGTGCTGGCAAACTTTGAATAGTGAGGATCAAAGTAGTTTCCCGTTGCCTTTTTCACAGAGCCGAATATGCTATTACATTTCAGCACGCCAAACCCGCAAAATTTGAGATTATCGCTAAATTCTGGCGATACACGCCTCTAAAGGTAACATCTTCACACTTTTCATCAAAGAGGCTGTTTAGTTAATGAACATTGTTACTCTAATATAAAGTAACTCCTACCAGTTACATTATTTGTATATCAGATGATTTACACGAGTTATAATCATAATAAATTAAAAAAGATAAGGTAAATCAAACAAACTGAACAAAATTTTACTTAAAATACACCGAATTACGTGAACTCCTTCTTTCCGTAGGAGAAATTAATTGTTTGCTTAATGATATAAATCAAATTAATTAATAAATTTAGGACTGAAGATATTGAGTAAATGTATCTCAAAGAAAATTGGATGATATGGAAATGTAATTTGTACGCGGTTATTTCAGGTTATAAAAAAATTATAACTCGGAAAATACAAGTAAAACTATAAAATATTTTAACACATCTCAACTTTAAAACTACGAATTTTATGTTTTGTGATTTTTTACTGTTTATATCGCTTAGGATGATTTTACATCTTTTGTCTTAAAATGAACAGTTAGAAGAGCCAAAATTTTCTACCTCTATCACATTTTTTTTTAACCCTACCCCCTGGGCCGGATCTACAACAAAGCAAAGGTTGCCTACTCAAACAGGCCTCCCCGTCTGCCGGTCGTATGTAAAGTCCGACAGGTCAGTCCGTCAGTTAGATCTTTTCATTATGTGCCTATAACCTCTAGGAAGGGATATGCAAGTCCTATAAGGTCGTTCCTGAACTCCACCCCAGAAGCCGGGACTCGGTCTTGACGCCAATGACTCTAGTGAGAGCACTCTGTGTAGGGTACTCACACCGGGTCTCGATCTTTTTGGAGAAGGGATGAGAGAGTCCCAGATGATATCTTTATAATATTACTAGGGATTAACCCAACCAACCTCTGAAATTTAGATATTTTATAACTTTTTACTGTTTACACTTCGATGAAAATATTTTTATTTTACTCTTAAAAAAAAAAAATTGTGCCAATCTTTGATATATTTAAATAAAACGGGGAAGTATTTTTGAGAATAAAAAAAAAATTATAACTTGACGGAAGGGTTAAATATTAAGATGTATTTAAATTTCAGGAGACTTCAGCCGCACAACAAACAGTCTTTTATAAATATTAATTATAAATTGGACGTCATAAACTTTTATTGTACTCATAATTTAAATCTTAGTTTTATTTATCAACATCTAATTATTCTAATCATAGCCTGCAATCTTAAAGTGTATAACTTTTAGGTTTATTTAAAACCAACCACCTCGTACCGCAGCAAAATTAGAATTTCAGCCAAGAAATCTTATTTTGGAAACAGTCAGTGTTTTAATACTCTTGGGACCACCGTATGATAGACTAGACGCCCGGAAATGTAATATATTTCTCGGATTACATTAAAATATCTGTCACCTTTCCTTAGCTGTTTGTTTCTACATTAATGTAATACAATTTTATAGGTATTCAAAATCATTTTATAAACAAATTATACTGAGAATTTAACTAAATTTTAGTGTTATAATTTTCTTTCTATTATGACTTAATACTACCATAAAAGTTAAGTTATATAAACGGATATATAAAGTTATATAAAGGTTACGTTATATAAACGTTAAGTTATATAAAGTTATAATAAAGGATAAGTTTATTTACTTATCGATAAACAATTAAAAATGCTCTTAAAATATGATTAGTACGTTCAAGTGTAAGTATTATGAACAAGAGCAGCGCATGAGCGACGTTACGATGATCATTGCATGATATATTTCTGCCCACAGTAGTTAATGTAGTAACTGCTTTACAAGAACTCAATTTCATTACCACTGTATAATACAGTATAATAATAATCATACTCTATTATATTTATACATCTCAAGAACTAAAAAGGTTAATTCCAGCATTTAAGAACACTTCGTTTCAATCCTACATTGACAATATTTCTGATGGGCAGGCTGCTGAATACACTTTATGGAAAGCTGCAAAGTCGTTCAAGAGACCCCTACAGTCTATTCCTCCTCTCCGTAACATTGACAGAACGTGGGCGAGAAGTTTTCAGGAGAACTTAACCGTATTCGTTCAAGACTTTTCCGACGTATTCCAACCCAATGATGTCGAGACAGATCCGGAGATGATCAGAGAAATCTCCGATTATTTGACTTCTCCTTTCCAAATGTCCTCGCGGATTACGCGATTTACAGTACAAGAGGTTTCTTCAGTCATTAACGATGAAATCCATCCGGTTAAGGCGCCGGGGTATGATTTGATCACCGGTCGGGTTCTTCAGGCACTACCTCGGCATGCAATACGTTTGGTTACTTTGATTTTCAATGCTATTATCCGAATCGGTCATTTTCCTGGTCCGTGGAAAATTTCACAGTTAATTTCTATAGCAAAACCGGGTAAAATCCTCACAAATGTAACATCTTACAGGCCTGTCAGCCTGCTTCCTGTGTTCTCTAAGGTCTTTGAAAAGACTGAAGCGGTTCGTGGACAATCACATTCCGGCTCACCTATTTGGGTTTAAGAAGCAATATGCTCCTGTGGAGCAGGCACACAAGAATGTAAACGTTATAAATCATGCTCTAGAAACGAGAAACGAGAAACAGTACTGTTCAGCCGTTTTTCTAGATGTAGGCTTTTGACAAGGTACGGTTGCTCTACAAACTGAAAATGGGTTTACCGCATGTTTTCTACGCGGTACTAAAATCTTACCAAGAATACAGGTGCTTTCAAGTTAAAGATAGAGAGATTTTGACGGATTTGTTCCTTATACAATCAGCAGTACCTAATGAAAGCGTTCTCGGACCCATCTTGTATATTCTGTTTACGGCTGACTTTCCAATTACGGCAGATACCACACTAGCAACGTTGGCTGACGATACTGTAATCCTTTCTGTCCACGAAAATCCAACTACTGCGTCTCGTTTTATTCAAGATTATATCACTTTCCTCGAATCGTGGTTTACATGTTGGAAAATAAAAATAAATGAAACAAAATCAAAGAACCCTTCTTTCTCTTCGTAAGGAAAATTTTCTTCCTGTTTCTACCTTCAATGTTCCGATTCCAAGATTTCAAGACTGTAAATATTTGGGCTTTCATCTTGATCGACAAATTACTTGACGAAACGCATCACTTCTAAGCGGAAACAGTTCGGTCTCAAGTTTAAACACATGTACTGGCTGGTAGGACATAGATCTCGGCTTTTAGCAGAAAGTAAATTATTGATTTACAAATCCGTTACGAAGCCTGTTTGGACTTACGGGCTTGAATTGTGGGGTAAAGCATGCAACCCCAGTACTGACATACTTGAAGGTCTCCAAACAAAGCACTGCGGAAAATGCTCAATATACCCTGGTACATAAGTAATAGCCATATATATATATATATATAATGACGTTAAGTTGCGAACAGTTCGGCAGGAAATCTCTCTGGTCAGTCTAAGGTATCAAAATCGTTTGGATCGGTCCCCGAATTATTTGGTGGTTAAACTGTTACATACGATTACTGATTTTTCAAGATTGCTGAGAAACAATGTTCTTGGCTTGCCTTATCGCTTCAATTAGGTGACTTTATGGTCTGGCCGTGCGGAGTGCTCATCTATTCCAAGCCGCTAGGTCTGTGGCAAATCAATATTGATCCAAATACATCTTATTTACTTATTGCTCTATGAACAGATTGTAAAGTCGCTGTTGTCGTTTTAAAAAAAAATGTACATTTTTAATCAAATTATCAAAACATGTTGCTAGTGTTTAAATTTTTTTACAATATTTGTGACAGATTACAAAAATTTAGAAAACCCTCGGTAACTGAAACTCTTTGTGTGGATATTTATAAAGTTATTCTGATTTTTTTACAAGTATGTAAAGTCGAGTTATTATAAAACAAAACCAATTATTAAATGGGTATTTTTCATAAATTTTTCGAAAAAAATTCATTAATTGGGTAGATTAATAGAAGACTGATTGAAGAATCAAATATGACCACCTCCACTTTCTACGATTGTTATAAATAGAGTTATATAAAAAAAATCCACTCTTTAGGGATTTTGTATACACAAATTTCACGTTTTTTTTTTAGTAATATTTATCAACACTGACTTTAAATATGTTTCCCACAGAATTAAAAAAAGAGTTATAGTGTTGAAAAAATCCCACTTTGTAAAATAATCAGATTTCTAGTTAGTAAAATTAAATAACATAACTTTTTTATTATTAATTACTTCAAAAAGTACTGTTTTTTAAAATTAATAATTGTATTTTTCTGAAAGCAATGAGAGTTTTAGTTACAAAGTAAGCTCATTACTAACTTAATAATACTTTTAAAAATAGCTTTATTTAATAATGGCAATTATAACAGAGTTTTTATTCGCGTAGACCGAGAAAGTTTTAGAGTTTACATTAGAGTTTCGTAAGTTTTAAGAGGGAACTGAAGAAGATAAAAAATAGTTCTATCAAACTTAGAGGCAAAATTACTTTAAGAAAAATAAATAAAAATTTCAAAACTTTGGTTAAATCAATGAATAAAATTTCTCGTTTATTTTTTTTTTTAAATCGTTTTTTTATTCGCGTAAGATAAGAAATAGTCACATAATACTTTTTCGTTTTTATTTTATTTTTATCGAGCGTATAATTCTCTCGATTGTTAGAAAATATTACATTACATCGAGTAAATATTATTTCAAATTTTATTTTAACATTTACTATAATAGATACCGCGTTCTTGAATTCGATTGTTAAGACCGGGCGTCAAGGCGTAGCCGGCGTCGCTTGAATCGATCCCGGCTCATCCGCGCTGACAATCAGGGAGGACCGCCGGCGGCTGAATTGTTCTCTACGCCGCAACATAGATCCCATCACAACCACGCGACTATTGCACGCGCAGTACCAAACCGCCATCGCGTACACAAGCAACCGTTTTAGCACATCCGTGTTTATATAAGATTCTATATCCTCTTGTTCATCCGTATTATAAATATTGACGGACAAAGTTTTCTATCCGCTTCCATAATATTATACTTATTTACCGTCAATAGTCAATGCGATTCAATAATAAAAATAAATGAGCCGAATTCCAGTTTTATAATTCAGGAAACGTTTTCTATCATTACTTTATTTATCGAATCGATTTTAATTTTAGACTTGATTTTATCCTCTGAAAAATCTACGTAACTTATACGCTTTCCATAAATAATCTTCGCTTAACAAGGTATCACAGTTTTCTTTTTTATAACCGGCAATTTCTTTTCAAATTGAAAAATTTAATTATAAAGTTCAATGGAAGAACAATTATCGTTTCTCTACATACTCATTTTCTTAATAAAAACCACAAAAAATATCAACCAAAATTTTAAATTAATCGTAATGAATAAAGGTACTTTTTCTAATGATGTTTACGATCAAGAAACAGTCTAAGGTAAATAACGACTACGGTAAATTAGTGGTATGATCTAAATGACAATATTTTATCTACATTTCGATAAGAAAATACGATACTATATAAATTATTTATAAAATAGTTTCTACTTAACAACAATCTTAAATAGTAATGTTCGAGAGCTTTCGGATTATTAATCCATCCTCAGGAACAATTAGGTGTTATACATTATAATTATTTACTTCACATGTCTTTAATTATACTAAACTGAATTTTAAAAAAATATATAAATATAACAATTGATCGTTGAAAGGTAAAATAAAGTTAACGTTAACCGTCATGTCGGTATGAAGATCTAAATTTTTATGTTGTTAACCTTATTTTATCTTTTGACGATCAATTGTTATATTTACACTTTAAAAAAATTCAATTTAGTATAATTAATGACAAGTGAAGTAAATAATTATAATGTATAAGATATCATTGTTCCTGATGATGGATTAACAATCCGAAAGCGCTCGAACAATACTATTAAAGATAGTTGGTAAGTAAACTATTATATAAATAATTTATATATCAATACCAAGAGCCATGCTTAATAAAATTCACAATATATATTTAAAATAACAAACAAAGCAGCGGGAAATAAACTTAAAATTCTAAATTATTTCGTAATTAGTTTACCGTTGGATGGTTGTAGTTTTAATAAGGCAATAATATTTTCGGAAGTATTTATTTTTTAATTTCTGATCGCTCGTAAATTATCTTATACCAGAAATGTTAAACTACACTACAAACAAAATAACTTACGTTTATTCAAAATTAATAGAGTAATACTTTAGCAAAATATTTATCGAGTTTGTATTGTCGGTGTTTGAGTAAGAAACCACATTAACATAGTTTTGGACAATAATGTAAATATCTAACCTAACCTCGTTACTAATCGGAAAACCACACACGAGTATTTAGAACTGCTCGTAAAGAAAAAATGACGGACGTATCAAATAACCTTATGAATCCGAAGGTTTTATTTACATAAGATAAAATAAAATTTAGTATTAAATAATGACAATTTCAGAATTTTACTTAAATTGATCATAAAAATTAACAAATTATATATTAGTTATAAATTATATTTTTATCAGTTATATATTTTTTTTTTTGTTGCATGAATTAATTAATTTTAATTAATATAAATTAATAAAAAAATAAAAAATAACTTACACAGAAAAATAACTTGCTACTGCTTTGAACATTCTGACTTTATTACAAAATTTCGAGCTGTAAATATACAAAATTACTGAATACAGCTGTACAATACACAACATTTCGTATTCATTGAAAAAAATTCAGTCGTATGACTGAAAAATTGCATTACATTCTAGTTAAAGAATTGAAACTAATCTCTTACTGACCGTGAACAATAAAATAGATATTCATTTATTTATATTTAATTCGAAATACATAAATAAACTTTTTAATTTAAAAATTACTATTTATAAATTTTACGTGTTTTCACTGAGTATTTTTAAAACATAAAATTGATAATTACATACTTTATAAGTATATGACTAAAAGTATACTGAAAGATACCTTCACTCAAAATTTGAAACCTTTAGAAATAAATTTTAACATAAAAAAAAAATGAATCGTTTTGTTTTTATGCGGGGTTAAGGCAACATAGGCCTACTTGTATACATCTAAAACACACGAGAATATACTATCCGCATACACAAACACACTTGCGCGCGCGGTTAACCAGTCACTCGTAAGAGAAAATATTGGTGTTCAGATAAATATGCAAAATTGCCGGATTTGGATTAAAATAAAGTGGATTTTACGAAATGCAGACTGAAAAACACGACATAAATTAAATTCCTTTACGTTCATATATTTTTCAGATGTAGAAATTCTGTGAATCACAAAGAATAAACTGAAAATTATTGGGTTGAAGTTTTGTTTTGCAGTCACAAACAGTAAAAAAATATTTATTTTACGGTAAGAAGACGTTTTTATTATTTTTTTTTACGCTTTCGTTTCGGGAAAAAAATCATTTCTGTTATAGAACCGCTAAAATATTTCATGAAAAAAAGAAAAAATACAATAAAGAGAAAAAAAAAGTACTTCTTAATGTAATATTTTAACTTATAATTTATTTACTTATAATTATTAAAATTTATCGGTAACTTTTTGCGGAGTGTTTTGTTTACTGCCTCTTTCGATTAGTAACCCATTTTGTCTTCCTAAAAATTTTATTTTCTATTAGATATCTGTTCATCGTAATGAACACTCCAATGAACATCCAACTTAGTTATGCTTTATTGAATTAATGTTTGGCAAATCGTTACTAGAAAAGTGTACTAAATTGATTATTTCTTAATGCTTCATAATTTATTTTTTCTCTACTTTTTCTATTTTGTATAAAAATTGATTTGATCATAGAATCCTATCTTGTGTAATATGTTATTGAAAATTTAGCGCGTATGAAATCGTAAATCTAACTGATATTCGAATCTAGAATCTTCCTAGTAAAACCTGTAGGTTCTGCCATTCCGTTGGGTGTACTAATCAACAAAAATCATATATTTAAAATAATAATGATTATTATTATCATTGACTTCTTTATGCATACATTTTGTGTTAACGTGAATAATTTTCTATATTACCGTATTTATTAACGTTTAAAGTGTTCTCCAACCATGTAAATTTAAAATTTAAACCAATATTTGTTGGTTTAAATTTAAACCTCCCCGCAGACACACAGCTCATCAGCTGTGTGTCTGCGGGGAGGTCCAGTCGAACGAACCATGATGTTCAGCTGCCCAACTCTTGGGGGGCCAGAAATTAGGCCACCCTGGAACTTAGAGGTCAAGGGGAAAATTAACCGTTCACAAGCGGCGAGTCAATGTGGCTAAAGGCGCATTGTCGGACCGCGTGGGAGTTCCTCGATGCGGTTACTTTGTTCAAGCGACATCAGTAGTTTACCTAAGAGAAAAGACTTCTACCGCGCTGCTGTAGGAAGCTAACCGAGAGATATGGCTGGCTACCAGCAAGATTAAGGGTCGAAGTATTTTAATGGTAAACCACGTACTTGCTGACGTAGCAGCGAATTGCTGACTTTGACAAGATAAATTTAATAATTGATACGTCATATATGTTTTAGTAATTAACGGGGTGCGCTTACTCATTTCAGTGATATATGACAATTGGCGGGTGGGACACGTAAGCGAGTGGTCTATGGTACCACGATTATTCCGTTTACGTGTTTAGGTTACCTCAAGGAGCTAGTTAGGATACTGGTCGCTAAACTGTTTCGAGGCTCAGTATACATTTGTGGCACATACAATCGGTCTTACACTTTAGAGCAGTGATTCTTAACCGGGGGTGCCCGCACCTCTCGGGGTGCGGGTAGGTATTTTTGTGGGTGCGGGAGAAGCCTCTAACAATATACATATATTATTTTTGCGATATTTGAAAAGTATGTATTTGAATTTTCGATGACATCAACCAATTGTTTTTTGTTTAAAAACGGTTAGGTAGATTTGGCTGCGTCCGTTCCAATTCCCTTACTCGCTACCTGAGTCTATTATTGTTTCTGCGTCATCGCCAGTTTGTTGAAAAACCTCTTGAGACGGACACGTGTACGCGTTTAAAAATCCGATTATTTACTTATTATACGATTATTACTTACCTATTTAATACATTCGTACTGATCAGTGATTCAAGCCCAAATAGGATACATCGAATACACAGCGTGTTGTACAAAACATATGCCACAATTTATTCATCCGTGTTATATAAAACCGTGTTATACGAGGTTTGGGTGTATTTTTGTTACTTTTTATACGTTATTTTTAAATAATTTAATTGATTATAGTGAACCCTGCTATGTCAAAAAACGCCAATGGAACGATAAGTATGTTGCTTATGGATTCACTTGTACAACAGAAAAAGATGGTACGCAACGACCTCAATGCATCTTATGTTCCAAGATATTTTCAAACAGCAATCTCAAACCGTCAGAGTTATTAGAGCATTTCAACAATCTGCACGGTGGTGAAGGCGCTTCATTGCATGAAGAGCTTGAAGTAAAAAAAGGCTTGATGTGATATCAGTGGTACTATCTTAAAATTATGCCAGCCAGCAATTCAAAAGCCCCTGTTAGAAGCGTCATATCAAGCGGTATATTTGTGAGCAAAGAAAAAACCCCACACGATCGCTGAGGAATTAATAAAACCTTGTGCATTAATAATAGCTGAAACTGTATTGGATTCTGAAGCGCATAAAAAAATTCAGCAGATTCCGTTATCGAACGATATAATTCGATCGGGAACTCAAGATCTCAGTAAAGATATTTTACTACAAATAATAGAAGACATAAAAGCCAGTCCGCTAAAAGTAAGCATACAACTGGATGAGTCAACTGATGTTGATAATTGCAGCCGACTCTTGGTATTTGTGCGATATATAAAAGAAAAAAGAAATGATAGAAGATTTTCTATTTTGTGAGCTACTGGAGTTGACTTCGAAAGGAATTGATGTTTTCAATCACATCAAAGATTTTTTTTCAAAATATCGACTACCGATGAATGTGATTGGTTCGGAATCTGATGGGGCCCCAGCAATGTTAGGCAAAAATTCTGTTTTTTTTTCACACGTAAAAAGAGAATTACCGCACGTTACAATAACGCATTGCATGTTGAATCGTCATCTTTACAAGGTGTGATTACCAATTCAACCAAGAGGATCGTAATGTTTGATTTTATGTTTGATTTTTAATGATTTTAACAGCAAAATGGTGGCGGCTGGCAGTCGACACACCAACAGGAGGGGACAGATCCTTGCCGATCTCCTGGAAACTGCCGGCTGCATCTGCATTAATGACGACACGCCCACGTACGTAGCGAGAGGTCACCGGTCGGTGCTTGACCTCACCATCCTGGACTGTAGGTGGAGGAGGAATCAGTACCAGTGGATGGTTCTCTCAGAAGATATAGCGAGCGACACTGCGCCTCTATCTTGGATCTGAAAGACGTAGATTTCAGGCGTGAAGTGCACTCCCCCACACCGGGATTCTCATCAGTACAAATAGAGCAAATCTTCAACAGGACTGCAAGTAGACTGTCTGATAGACATCAACAATCACCTGAGGCTTTATCTAATATAATAAAGCAGGAAATGGACAGAATGGCAGCTAACAATACAAGGAGGCGCTCCGTATATTGGTGGACTGCTGAAATTGAAGCAATGAGACAAGAGCTCCAGTCCCTTAGGAGAAGGAAACAACGTATTCTTAGAAATAACAGAAAAAGGTACCAGGAAATAGCCAATAGATACCTCGAGGCAAGAAGAACGCTCAATAAGGCTATTAAGAGATGTAAAAAGGATTGCTGGATCAGGCTCTGCGAAGAGCTTGACAGTAATCCCTGGAGCCAGCATATCGTATTGTGACCAAAAGGTTTGGGAGACGTATGCCTATCCTCAATAAGACCAGTGTTGCAAGGGAGGTAGCCAGGTTGTTCCCGCATACAGTGCCTGATATCGTGAGATCCACACCTTGCGACAATAGAAGATTCACCATGGAAGAGCTGTAACTTGCGGCGAGGAGTTTGGCAACCAAAAAGAGCCCTGGCCCGGACAAGATTCCCGCGGCAGTGATCAAGGGGCTGGTTCAGAAGGCTCCCTGGGAGATGCTCGAAATTGCCAGCCATGGCATGGAGAACGGAGACTTCCCCGACTGCTGGAAGGAGGCCAGAGTGGTATTCCTACCTAAAGGCACCTCTTCGGAGGAAGATATAACCTATAGACCCCTGAGCCTCCTTAACATGATGGGGAAGCTAGTAGAAAAGATGCTGGCTCGCCGCATCATCAAAGAACTAGAAGAGGGAGCCGGAATCAGTCCTAACCAGTACGGGTTTATGCGGGGGTGATCCACCGTGCAGGCTATCTGCCGAATTTCGGGATGGGCCGACGAGGTGAAGAGAGGCACTTGGCGAACCAGGAGAATTCCACTGATGCTGTCACTAGACATAAAAAACGCGTTCGGGGCTATTGGTTGGGGTCACATTAATGACGCAACTGCGGCTAGGGGCCTCAGCTCGTACCTGCGTAGGCAAATTGAATGTTACATGTCCAACAGAGAATGTCTGGTGGAAGCACAGGAAGAAACAGTACATTTTCAAATGCACGGTGGAGTTCCGCAGGGCTCTGTTCTGGGGCCGTTGTTGTGGCTGGTGATTATAGATGAACTCCTTCAGAAGGAGTTTCCTGTCGGCGTTCAGGTGCTGGCTTATGCAGATGACCTTGCAGTCCTCGTAGAGGGAAGGACGGTCTTGGAGGTGCGGGAGAGGGTGTATGCGGCCATCGACACTATACAGGAGTGGTTGAGGTCCAGGGGTCTGCAACTGTCTACGGAAAAATGCCGGTGTATTGCCTTTACGGGTAGAAGAGTGCTAGAACCGTTCAATATTTCCATCAACGGTCATGCTATAGAAGAAGCGAATAACTTCAAGTACTTAGGAGTTATCCTCCAGAAAAACGGTAGATACACCGAGCACATAGTCAATGTATGCAACAAGGCAGAAAGGATGATAAAAAGTCTAAACATCATTATGTCATCGCAGAATGCCCCGCGGGCCTCAAAGACCACCGTCGTGTCTTCGCTTATGTATGCCGTTCCGGCCTGGTGGCGCTCTATCGCCATCAGGCGCAACAAAGAGAGACTGGCGAGGACGCACAGGTGTGTGCTCCTAGGTGTTTTGTCCGCATACAGGACAGTGTCCTATGCCGCCCTGTCCGTGTTATCGGGTACACCTCCTATTGACCTAATCGCAAAAAAGAGGGTGGAGTGGGCACAAGGCAAGACAGAACAAGAGGTCAGGGATGCCGTTTATAATATCTGGCAGGAAAGATGGTCGCAGGAAGCTGTGGGTCGATGGACGAGAACCCTCATCCCCAACATCAAGCCATGGTTGTCGAGAAGATTTGGTGAGGTTGATCATCACCTATCGCAGTTTTTTACAGGACATGGTTCCTTCAATAACTACCTGCACAAAATAGGTAAGAGAGAAGAGCCAATTTGCAACTACTGCAACGAGATAGATGATGCTGAGCACACCTTTTTTGAGTGCAATAGGTGGGACACACTTAGACATAGTAAGGCACTCACAGGTATAACTCCAGAGACAACAATAGACTACATGCTAAGAAGCGAGTCAAACTGGAATAATTTTGCTAGTTTTGTTAGACAAGTTGTTCTACAGAAATAATCCGATGAGAGAAGACAAGGTGTTGGCTAGAATAGGACTGGGTGGACAGCCTTGCTGGTGAGGTCCAGAATGCTGCGGTGTGTTGGCACTGATGAGCCACCAAGGACTCCACGGGTAACAGTCAGGCAACAGCACACTGAATACTGAAGGCGCCGCGTCGTGGCGAACTGGGTCTGGCGTGGTGTAATAATGTGGTGTATTAATATTGCCCTTTTGGGTCCCCAAAGGGGCAATATTGATAAAGAACTCTCAAAAAGAGCTAACCGGTAGGCCGACCTGCCTTGCCGGTATATAGCCGGTAGGTGGGGAGCTATTTGAGTTTAAAGACACTCCCCTGGGCGGCGTAATACCAACAAGTCGGTCCGGCCCAGGGGAGCTGAGAGAAAAATAAAAAATAAAAATAAAAAAATGTCCCATCGTCATGTACTTGCATCGAAAGCTTTACCAAAAAGTTTTTAAAAAAACACCTAAAACCTGCAATAAATGTAGTAAAATATATCCGTGGACGAGCGCTTAATCATCGCATTTTTCGTGCCTTTTGTGAAGAATTCGGTGCTGCGCATACCGTGCTTCTATATCACACTGAAATTCGATGGCTCTCTAAGGGCCGCATGCTTAACAGGGTTTTTGAATTGCGTGACGAAATTATTCAGTTACTGACTAGTCAAAACTGTGATTTAGTAAAAGATTTTGAGAGTAAGGATGCAATTCTGAAACTAGCCTACTTAGCTCAGATATATTTAGCCGTTTGAATGATTTGAACATATCGATCCAAGGATTTGATAAAAATATAATAAAAGCTAGTGAAAATTTATCTTCGTTTATTGGAAAATTAGAAATTTGGATACGTCGAGTTGAAAATGGAAATTTTGCAAACTTTCCTTTGCTTGATTCAATTGTTGTAGAAAATGAGAAAAATACAATTATACCCGACATTGCCATACATTTGAAACAATTCAATGGATATTTTTCTACTGGAAATATTACCAAAACTCAAAGATGGATACTGGATCCATTTTTACATAACCTAAATTTGATGGATGATAGTGATTTAAAAAAAGACGATCTAATTGAAATGCGAGAAAATAGCCACATACAAATTCAATTCGAAAAATTTGAATCGCAACAATTCTGGTGCATACAATTAGAAATTTATCCACGGTTGGGGAAAGAAGGATTACAGTTACTATTACCATTTGCCACCACCTACCTGTGTGAAATCTTCCCATCAAATCTAAAGCGAGAAATCGCTTAAATGTAAGTGATGACTTAAGAGTGGCTCTTTCAAAAAAAGAGCCTCGTTTTACAAGTATTATTTCGGATAAACAACAGTCTAGTCATTAAGAAAAGTAATATTATTATAACAAATTTACATTTTTAAAAAAATAAACAATAAATTTCTCAAAAAACGTGTTTTTCTAAACTTAAAAATCGAAATGTATTTATCAATGGGGTGCGGAGACCTTTTTTCAGATTCAAACGGGTGCGGCTCACTTAAAAGGTTAAGAAACACTGTTTTAGAGCGACCGCATGGATGGTGGCGGGAGAAATGCCAAGCAAACCAATGTTTACGGTAATGTAAACATGGGACAATTCATTAACCCTTTAAAGTGCTGGATTATATGTAAAGACTAAATTCTATTATAAGAAAGAAAGTTATTCTTTTAGAATATTTTATGTTAGTAATAAAATTTAGAATTTTTCAGTTATTCCTTGTGCCGCATTCCTTGTGTCTATCATTCACCATGCTTTTTTACTTTTTTTTAATCTTGCTTATTCTATTTATTTTTACCTCAAATATAAATGGCCAGCTATTTCATTGTGCGAGACATCACAACTTGCTTCCGTCACAATAATCCAATAATTCACGTTATTTTTTTCTCTCCAATAATAATTCCATAATTAATGAGTAAAATAAATAAATAAAAATAAATCTTTCTGATCAATACATAATAATACAGTATATGTATCATCATTATAAGATAAATTAAAATTATAAAAACTTTGAGACAAAAATAGAAGTGATTAAACTCCACATTAATTAAATAAATAAAAAAAAAAACATGAACTAAGTTCAGGTAAATACATAATAGGGTAGAAAAGGTATAACGTTCTCATCAGGGAGCGTTGAACGCTCCTCTGTTAACATAGCTGTAAGTTTTCCATAAATTGGTAGGAAGACCTTTCAAATCATTCCTCAAATGGATACAGAAGCATATTAAGCCATTTTCACCTAAGCCGATGTATTGTATTTAGTTAGTTATAAGAAAACAGTTCGGTGTTCTATTTTCATAAAGGTATTTTTTTAATAGTACGTAACAATCATTTTTAGGAAATACTGCATATTCATCGATGCAAACAAAAGAATAAGTTAACGTATTTAATTTTCGTAATACATGATTCATACTTATGAGGGCCAAATGATGATTTTCCGGCCGATTTTTGTTTCTTAAAAAGTTGTCCTGAATTTTTGAGAGAGCCCTATGATATGTTATACTTTATACGAAAATACATGCAGACATAATAAATATTTAATAATGATGAAAAAACATAGTGTTTTATAAAGGAGCTTAACACAGGATGTTTAATTTTGTTACAAACGAAATCAATTTGATTCTCTCACGAGATCTAATAAAAAAATCCAGAAATTTTCCTTCACAGACAACAAAAACAGTATGATTTTCATTAAGTGGGAATTATATCTACGCGATCAGCAATGTTAAATATACTTCAGAAGCACAGTGCAACGGTTTTGTCCATATTTAAAGTTAGATTGTTACAATCTATCCGGCGGAAAGAATTTTTAAGCTGTTATCATAGAATTTTCAATTCATTTTAAATAATTATTTTCAGTTAAGTAAACAATAATGTTGTCTGAGTAAAGGATTACTACGAACGGATCAAGATTATGCATAAAAAGATCAAGTCATTTGCATAAATGGCGATCGCATAAAAAAAAACAAGGACATTTCCTTAATCCATTCCCCTCTCTACATCATGAAGTAAGGACCTAGATTTATACGTATGTTGTTATCAGAAGATGAAATTTCAACTATTTCTTTACGGTTGGAAGTATGACTTCCTTATCAGAGGAACGTAAGCCGCTCCTCTGTTACCACAGCTGTAAGTTTTTCCATCAGCAAAAAAATGAGGAACTAAATAGAATGCAATAGAATATTGAAATGGCAAAAAAATTGAATCTTTGGTAATTCCTTTTTGTTATATACTAAATTTAAAATATTTTCCAAAAACTGGAAAATGACTGTCAGTAGACAATTTTTTGCCTAAAACCATACTGAAAGTTTTTGAATACGTCATGCTTTTCAAGAAATCTTGAAAGTCAATGTATTTCAAGTACCTTAGAAATTCGGGCAGTAATGAAATTGGAATGTACTTTTGTAAATGAAGTGCCAAACCTTTCATTAAGAGGGAATAATTTTTTAATAAAATTATACTCTTTATTTTATTTTTTAAATAAAAATCGTTTTAAATCTTGAAAACAATTAAAATAAAGAGTACTATTTAATTTATTTCGACTTTATGCTCATGTCAAAAGCGAATTTCTTTTTAAATACTCTCTAATAACTCTATTTTTTATTGTCTTCTCCTAATTTGGATATTTTTGGACCGACGCATTACTAGCTAGTACAAAAACAACTATTCAGGAAGAAGTTATAATCTTTCTAAATTAAAAAAAAAAAACAAAAACCTATATTGTATTCATCCAATTTACTATTACGCGTAAAAAAAAACCTACGTGTACGTGAGTTAATGACAGTACAATAAGACTGATTCACATATTAAGCTTGAATTAGTCACAACCTGTTGTCCTGCTTTTAATATTTTAGCCAGTAATCACCACTAGTATAAATCTTTAATAAAAATAATTACTTTTAACCTATATTGCAGTTTTTTGCCTGCGTTTTATACTCGTGAACATTTTCAACAATTTAAAAAATGATGTTAATCGATTAAAATGTATTCCAGTTTGTTTTACATCATTGTTCCTATTTACTATTCGAATACTTAACCAGTTGATTTGTAAAATATAGTTTGGGAACTTTAGTACAGAATCTGTTTTATCGAAATTATGAAGTTTTTCGAATTTTCTTGCGTGGTTAATTTTTAGGAAACCGTAACTTTTGAGCCACTTTATACTTGAAAATAACGGTTCACTCGTTTACAACCGATCAAGAATTGCGATTAGATAAGGTTTTTCTCAACGTACTGCGGTTTTTCTAAAGATGGAATACTAATACGTTGAATTTTATATTTCGCTTTTGTACATGTTTGCAATTGTGTAATTTTCTAAGCAATTTATTAGTTTTTTTATGGAGTTTTATTTCTGAGTTATATTACACTACCACTCGCGCCACAGAGGCCGGCAAATGACTTATCTAAAATACATTTATTACATCAAGAAAGTAAATTATACAATCTCTATAATGCACTTAGTTTAAAACAAATAAATTACACATTTGCACGACGAACTTGTGAATAGTTGACAGAAATAATGAAGCCCTAACATAGCAACTATTATCAGTAAGAAAACGTAACAGAAAAGAATAATTAATTTCCACGTGCATTTTTGAAGATTTTAACACAATATCTACGCTTGCGGTTCACTTAAAGAATTAATCAGTGCTTTGATTACAGCTGCACGTTTTAAAATAGATAATATTATGAAAACTAATGGCTAATCCTATTATATATGTTTAAAAGAAATCTGAAAATATTATTCATAGAGTAAATAATCTTTATTTGCCCACAAATTATCTCCTGCAGGATCATAGCCATTGTCCGATTACTTCGACTTGAATTAAACATTTCTTCCGGAAATCTTTACAATAAAGATTCATTATACGTTACAAAACTGAAAAGATACATTAAAAATTACTTGAATATCTGATATTTGTTAAAAAGTAATTAATATAAAAAACTAATTAAAAATAATATTACATCACGATATCTTTTTAACCTACCATTTTCTGTGAAAGCACAAAATTCTTATAAAAGTTTATGAAAATATTTGATAAAAGTAATGTTATTTGCTACAAAGTTTTATTACGTAGTAGTTTATTATTATTATTATTTTTTTTTTTTGATATATAGAGAATTATAAAGAAATTAACTGTGATTTTAAGAATAAATTCACGTGGAAAAATAATTATGTCGCTTATATTTAGTATCCGAAGAAATCATACAAAATTTTATAAATATTCATAATTTTTTTTCTATTTTTAAAACCAAACTATGAGGACTATAATTCAACTCTTAAAAGAACGATAAAAGTATGAATTATTCATATTTTAAATTAAATACAAAATAGTCATCATAAATTAGATTCAATAGTAATTAATTTAATTTGTTAAATATTAAACATTTTTATTTACATAATATTTATTACATTTAAACGGTAAAACTTGCAGACTAAGTTTTAAATTTATTAAATAATGTATTTACATTAGTGTATAAGAACTTTTATCTTCTATTTTTCAACAAAAATTTCCGGTGTGAGCGTCATGCGGGCTTGTATTCTTGGCTGAATTATAAACTATACTACGAAAAACTGTAGGAAACGATTTATTTTATTAACATATTACTTTGCTATACTTGTAAAAATATTCATATGTTAATTTTTAATTTCTACTATGTACGTTTCACTCTTTTGTAATTTTATGATGTAAAAAAATATAAGTAATTTTTATTCTGTGTGCAAATTGAACTCAGATTGGAAGACCGACTGATAATTCAATAATTGCGTCTACATTCACGAGTTGTAGTCAGTAAGATTTACTTGTTAGACCGTAAGATCTAATTTAGTTACATCTTGTTATATATTCACGCTTACGTTTATGTTTTAGGCACCGGGATACTCTGTCTCACGCCCATTAGCTCAGGAAAATACGAGTGCAACAACACACACTTGGTGATGCATGAGCGTCATAGAAAAACAGAAGAGGAAAACTGATGATGGGGTGAGCTACAAGAAGGGAAATTTGTGGTAGTGCTAGCTGCTAGTGTGTAATGTTCTCTGGACTGACGGACGAGTCATCCGACTGAACATAAAAAAAAAACTGCCGAAAAAAATAAATGTCGGGTTTGAATCGTGGACAAATGTTGGCCAGGGGGATAGCCTCATTGCTGAAGGGGTTCTGGTTCAACCACACGCAAGAGTGGTTGGGTCGGCGCGTCTTGATGACGCATAGAGGACCCTCAAGGTATGTGAGGAGGGCGCGCAATTCTGGGGTGGTATGCATGGGGTGCATACTCGGATCCTTACTAGGAGGTAGGGAAGGGAAGGGCGGCCCCTCCAGAGGAAAACCATCCTGACAACCACAAGAGGTAGTCACGATGGCTCGATGATCTAGGGGGAACCCCGATGGGAGCTCAGCTTAAAGCTGCATTACAAACGGAGGACTAACCTACAGCCACGTCACTTAGGGCCGACCGAGGCAACGTCTATAAGGCGATTATCGGTTGCCCCTAAGCGGGTAAAAGTAGTACGAAGAAAAAAAAATACACAAATAGTAAATGAAATAACAGGAAATAAAACGATTATTCCAAAAAAGACAGTAAAATTGTTCCTCTCTTTTTTAAACAAATTTTCCAAAAAGAATCAAAATTATTTCTCGTTATACCGTTTCCAATTATGATTACGATTGCTTTTCTATTTTTCCAATTCAAGTTAAATCATCAACATATATTGCAAAGATATTTTTTTTCCAGAGCGACAAAGATTGTACAGTAATTATTTCACCCATTTACAATCACTAAATAAAATTTATTTTATATATAAACAAGGTCTAAAAAAACAACAAACAGATCTTTTTCTATGAACAAGTTAAAGTAACATCACCCGTTAGGAAGGTGAGAACTTCCATAAATTTCTTCAACTTTTCTTATTAACGTGGAAAAAAAATGAAATTTTCCTATATTTGAAGTATTATTTTTTTAAAAATAATTTCAAACTTCAGAAATAAGTTAAAATACATCACATAAATTTTCTGTTATTACAATTATCAGGGCCTCTAACCTAATCTTCTCAGGGCCTCTAATCTTCTCACTATATCATCAACAAATTGAAATATTGTTTTACTTCAATCGCTTTTTTTAAAAACGTATTTTATTTTTAGATCTCAGCATATAACTTTATTTAAGAATTTAAAACGTTTAAATTACTTCGTAACTCGGATTCCCAATATATCCAAAACTGAAATAATGTGAAATTTTGAACTTTATTCTTCAAAATGTGCTCGCATTAAAAGATCGTGTTTTGTTTCCGTTTGAAATTTAATTTATATTATAAGAAAAATATTTAATAATTTTATGATAAAAACTAATTATACTCGAGAATCATTTGGTGAAATTTGATATAGCTACGATTAAAAAAACGGTACTAAATAAACAAAATTACGTTGATTTCATATTTATCGGTAACTCTATCGCAATTGTTAGGAGTAAAGTCACATTATCATCGTGATTTAAAGTTGCTTGCAGTTGCTCTGGGAATAGTTTTGCAAATTTCCAAGATACGTATTCTATGCATAAAGAACATAGGGCTATGATTAATGCGTGTAATTTATAATCACGTGATAGCTGTAAGTTCATTATAAATTAGATCTTATTGTATATCTGGCTTTCTCACTAGCTCTTTTCATTATAAGATGTGCAGTTAAATTTTCTGATGTACGTAGAGGGATTCAATGATAATTACTTCTTCTAAATAAAACATTTCGAGATATACGATTATACTATAATGATACTAGATTGTTTTTTTCTTTGTTTTATATCAACAAATGTAATCTCATTTAATTACTGAAATTATTTTCAAATAATAGAATAAATCCTAAAAAAAACTGTAAATATTTCTGATTACTTTTTAATGTAACCCGGTTTAATACCCGTGTAAAACGTGAAAAATTTATTTATACATTAAGTACACATTAAAACATATTATCGACTGTTAAATATAAATATTTTTTTTTTATTTTCCACTTCCCCTGGTTATCAGATAATATTTTATAATTTTTATCTTGTAAATAAGTTTATGAATGTGATATTCTCTAAGATTCAACCGTTTCTAAAAACAAAAAATTGTAAAATTACATAACATCACAACACAGTAACTAAGCGCCTAAACCGATTAAAAAAAAATTACTTTTCTCTACCTGAAAGAAAGAAATGGAAACTCCCTGTTGAATTTCCGAATTTTTCCGTACTGCTTAAATATTTTCATACAAACATTAGAAAGATGTCTTTTTCTCCGATTAGTTTCAAAATCTTTTCAAGTAAAATCCTAATTTAGTTAATTTTTAACATTCTTCGATAAAATTAAATTTCAAAACGCTCAGTACTTTGCTTTTATGGCTTTCCTGTATTTTAGGTTTTATTTCATTCGGCAGCGAATATCACTGTAACAAAACGATTCTTTAAAGTATTTGTATAACTTAATAATACACTATACTGTAACGGTACATATAAAGATTTTTTAATTATATTGTTAATATTATTTTTGATACTAGTAAACTTCTCTTCTGAAAAATAAGTCTTTTTTGTTGCACTAATTTGTTTTTACTCATTTTCCTCACATCGCCCATTCTTTGTAATTCTAATGCCTAAATAATAAAATCGTTGAACTTTTATTGAATAATGTTTACTTCAATATTTTTATCTCATTTAATTAATTTTTTTTTTATTCTTATTTATTTTCTGATAGATTCCTATCATTAAATCTATATTATTCAATAGTTCTTATAACTTATCATTAGTTTCGGTTAAAAAGAAATATTATCCACGAATCATAATATCTGAAACTTTTTTTCTTTAGATTGTTTTTCAGCTTTCAAACTTTTCTTTAAAATCTTTTATCGACTCTTCTATACATAAGTAACAGTGATAGATTACAATTATGTCTCGCTTCTATACCGGAGCTCTTCATTCTTGGTCTTTTACTCCTACCACAGCTACCTGATTCTTGTAGAGATTATAAATAAATTTCTTCTCTCTGTATTTCATTCTTATGTTTCTTAAAATTTTGCTCTACATATAAAAAAAGGCTATTTAAAAACGACAAAAATAGTATTTAAGAATATTCTTTTCCTAACCAGCTTCTTTCGACGATTAATCTATGACTTAAGATCACCTGATACCATGCTATTTCCTAATCTGAGTTGCTCTTTACATTACCTACGTTCGATATCGCATTCTACTCTTCTACAAATTATCCTAAAACTTATATTTAAGTTAATTTCACAGTTTCCATGTGTATACATGTGTTACATGTGTATATTTATAGAAAAGGGTGATTTACCAAGAATGTAACAAACGTTTAAGAAATTCTACTGTCAAAAGTAAAGGAACAAAATTTCGTTCTATTCCTGTCTCTTCGGTACAATTAAGTCAAACTGTCATTCTTGGAACCAAAATTAAGGGAGAAAATATAGTTATATGAAATCTGACCTGAAAAAAAAAAGTTTTAGAATAGAAAACAAAGTTTTATGAATAAGGGTGAACAAGAGGTCCTCATGGAATCGGTTTTTCAATGACTGATAAGGAGGTTATGATACGAAAGATCATAGATTGTGTAATATATCTGATCCACATGACGATGGTGACGCGGCGAATTTTAAACGAGCAAAAAGTATGTTTAACGAACACACAAGCAATCTCAACGAACGGTTTGTCGGTCTTGCAAGACTGAATGAGTACGATAAGTACATTAAAAAGCACATAGAGGATAAAAAACTGAAGTTGACTGAAGAAACCAGAAAGTTTATGAAAGATGCAGTCGCGTTGCTTACAAATTAAAGTTGATACGTTTACAGATGATAGCCGCGTTACAAAAGATCTCTTGAAATCTACCATCACGACATATATAGAAAATAAAATGCAAGAGATTAAATCGATTATTGCAGAAATAACACGCGAAAACGAAATAACAAAACTAAAACTTTATCAAAAGTAATGTAAATTTCATCGGCTCAAATCCGAGCCGATAGGATAATGCTTATAAAGTATTAGTTTTGCATTACTAATTTTTTAATATACATATTTAAAAATGTCTGAAATTATTAAAGTTAAGAATTTTATTTATTTTGCTGATTTTCCCAAATACGCTACCGAACATAGCGCTGGTTTAGATTTATTTTCAACAATTAATACAGTTATAGGAGTCAGCATAGAAGAACAATTATATAGAAGAACAATTGCTAACACGTACAGGAACCAAACAGCAACAATAACAATTGAAGAACATAAGAAAGAAGCCCTAATAAGAAAGGGAGTCCGACAAGGATGTTCCCTATCGCCGTTACTTTTTAATCTTTACATGGAACTAGCAGTTAATGATGTTAAAGAACAATTTAGATTCGGAGTAACAGTACAAGGTGAAAAGATAAAGATGCTACGATTTGATGATGATATAGTAATTCTAGCCGAGAGTAAAAAGGATTTAGAAGAAACAATGAACGGCATAGATGAAGTCCTACGCAAGAACTATCGCATGAAAATAAACAAGAACAAAACAAAAGTAATGAAATGTAGTAGAAATAACAAAGATGGACCGCTGAATGTGAAAATAGGAGGAGAAAAGATTATGGAGGTAGAAGAATTTAGTTATTTGGGAAGTAAAATTACTAAAGATGGACGAAGCAGGAGCGATATAAAATACCGAATAGCACAAGCTAAACGAGCCTTCAGTAAGAAATATAATTTGTTTACATCAAAAATTAATTTAAATGTCAGGAAAAGATTTTTGAAAGTGTATGTTTGGAGTGTCGCTTTATATGAAAGTGAAACTTGGACAATCGGAGTATCTGAGAAGAAAAGATTAGAAGCTTTTGAAATGTGGTGCTATAGGAGAATGTTAAAAATCAGATGGGTGGATAAAGTGACAAATGAAGAGGTACTGCGGCAAATAGATGAAGAAAGAAGCAATTGGAAAAATATAGTTAAAAGAAGAGACAGACTTATAGGCCACATACTAAGGCATCCTGGAATAGTCGCTTTAATATTGGAAGGACAGGTAGAAGGGAAAAATTGTGTAGGCAGGCCACGTTTGGAGTATGTAAAACAAATTGTTGGGGATGTAGGATGTAGAGAGTATACTGAAATGAAACGACTAGCACTAGATAGGGAATCTTGGAGAGCTGCATCAAACCAGTCAAATGACTGAAGACAAAAAAAAAAAAAAAATAGGAGTCAGCGAAATAAAATTTATCCCAACCGGTATTTCTATATCGTTACCGAAAAATTTCGAAGCACAAATAAGACCTAGATCAGGTATGGCGACTAAATACGGCATTAGAGTTGCCAATTTGACGGGCACAATTGATGCTGATTATCGCGGTGAAATTAAAGTTATCCTCATCAATTTGGGCAATAGAAATTTTATACTATAAAGAGGTATGAGAATCGCGCAAATGATAATATCAAAATACGAACGGGTATCGTGGATTGAAAATGAAACACTCGATGAAACTGTACGTAATTGTCAAGGGTTTGATTCGACCTGTTTAGCATAAATAATCTGTTTCTTCGACAAATTTATTGTTTTTTTTTTCCTTTATACGAACTATCTAGGTTCCGGAAATCTGCGAGCTAAAACTAACACACAATAAAGATTATTATTTGCACAGGATACCTGGCGATTTTGAATTGGTCATCTATACATATAATGACATCCATTTTAACGCTACAAAATTATGTAACGGAAGTGGACGAAACATTAAAGAGTTAAATATTATACTAATAAATTTGTTTCTGGAATTCTAGAAACCAAAATATTTTATATAAAGCCGATTCTCTAATCTGAAAGTCGGTTTAAAACTGTAACCAGTAATGAAAATATCTTTTTCATTCATAGATATGAAGAAAACGAAGAATACGAAAAAAGGACGTGGTATTATCGGTTCTGTAGTCAATAAACCTGTAGATTTATTACTATTCGAGACGCATATTTCGAGTTACAATTATTTCGGTCCGGGTACGAAATTAAATAACAGGCTGAAGCGCGGCGATAAAGGCATAAATAAATTAGACGTGTCTGTAAACTGCATAATATAGTTTATTCGAAGAATTCAGACAGTAGAACGATGTCGGTAGCCGTTAAAACACTAGTCTGTGGCTTACCCTGGGCTTACTAGGCTTGCCCTGTAACTAACGCGATGAAACTTAAATCTAAATGTGGCGGTAGATTGAAACCGAAAAGGGCTGGTAGATTAAAATTAAAAAGAGACGGCGGTACTGCTAAGATAAAAATTGCAAGTAAAAAAATATCTATATTTATATATATATATATATATATATATATATATATAATCGATTCAATACCGAAACGCGCTTTATATGATTACGAATTGGGTGAGTATGAAAATCAGTAAAAAATTCCGCGTTTAAGAGGCGTTTTTATGCGAAACGCATTCCCGAAAAAAGATTAGAAAAAATGCGTTATAATAGTTAAATTTGGATTCTTTAAACGGTCATGACACATTGGATTTGTTTTAAAATAATCGATAAATATGTTGATTATTTTGATAGTATCGGCAATATGCATCCCCCAATAAAATTGATGAATTATTTCGGAGAATCTAACGTAACATACAATGATATTAGATATCAAGCCGATGACGATGTAATTTGCGGGCGATTGTGTTTAGAGTTTATAAGCGAATGAAATACGAGTATAAATGTTTGTTTTATTTTTTCCCCTACTAGAGATATGGTATGTCTATTATTGATTAATGTTACGAATTCGGTGATTAAAGACACACATTTCACGCCAATCGATCTTTGAAAAGGACAATATAAAAATGGGTTTACAGTGGGGATGACGGGCAACAGTATTCCAAATGTAGAAGAAAATAAAAATAATAAATTATGTTTCGCGTTTGACAAAGACGTGAGAAAAGAAGAACACAATAATTAGTATGATGTGGTAACCTAAAAATATTGCATAACCATACAGACGGACAGTTATGAAATTGAAGGTATCGGTGAATATATTCAAGCCAAAATGAAAAGCTTGCGGCAAACCGTTTCCATTATAGCGAACAACAATACATTATGGACCGAAGTTAAAAGCACAGTTTGGATAGATTTTTCTGATGAAGATTGCAGTATTGGTAGTCAACTGGGATACGGATCTAGACTACTCAAACCGAATCTAATACACATATCAGATCGATCGATAAATATCGCCACTGTAAATGTAATTCGTGTAAAATGCAATATCATTATGGGTAGTTTCAAAGATGGTAATCGAGACAATATTTTGTATGCGTTTCCATTAACCGCCAACTCCGCTGATATGATTGCTGAATATCCAGTGAATATTATATTTTTATCAGTAGATGAATATAATTCAGATGAATATTATTTGTAATTAGGTAGAGATTAATAAGTTCATTCACATTAGTAAAGAATGATTTATTCTGGAAATACTTTTATTTTTTTTACGCATAACATATTAATAAAGTTTGAATTAATCTATACTATTTTTGTAACGAGACTACATTCTGAAGCTTTATATATACAAAACCAGTTATAAATTAACGATTATATTATATATATTTGTAAAGTATAAATCTTTCATTCAACGGAACTAAATCATTAGAAAAATAAACTTAGTATCAACCTTCATCATCAAAGTAGATATCACAGTGTCTAACAACTTTATTTCAGTATAAAAATTAACACAGAATTTTATAAATATAAGTTTACATAACACAGATTTAATGTCCTCTCTAGATGGTTTGGTACAAATATTTTCCAGAACAATTATGTATGAGTACATTGAATTCACTACACCCTTTTTTTTGTTTTCAGTCATTTGACTGGTTTAATGCAGCTCTCCAAGATTCCCTATCTAGTGCTAGGGGATTCATTTCGTACATCCCTAAAAATTTGTTTTACATATTCCAAACGTTGCCTGCCTGTACAATTTTTTCCTTCTACCTGTCCCTCCAATATTAGAGCGACTATTCCAGGATGCCTTAATATGTGGCTTATAAGTCTGTCTCTTCTTGTAACTATATTTTTCCGAATGCTTCTTTCTTCATCTATTTGCCGCAATACCTCTTCATTTGTCACTTTATCCACCCATCTGATTTTTAACATTCTCCTATAGCACCGCATTTCAATGGCTTCTAATCTTTTCTTCTCGGGTACTCCGATCGTCCAAGTTTCACTTCCATATAAAGCGACACTCCAAACATATACTTTCAAGAATCTTTTCCTGACGTTTAAATTAATTTTTGATGTAAAGAAATTATATTTCTGACTGAAGGCTCGTTTCACCTGTGCTATTCGGCATTTTACACCGTTACTCCGTCCATCTTTAGTAATTCTACTTCCCAAATAACAAAACTCATCTACCTCCATAATATTTTCCGATTTTTACATTCAGTGATTCATCTTCGTTATTTTTACTACATTTCATTACTTTCATTTTGTTCTTGTTTATTTTCATGCGGTAATTCTTGCGTAGGACTTCATTCATGCTCTTCATTGTTTTTCCTAAATCCTTTTTACTCTCGGCTAGAATTACTATACCATCAGCAAATCGTAGCATCTTTATCTTTTCACCTGTACTGTTACTCCGGATCTAAATTGTACTTTAACATCATTAACTGCTAGTTTTATGTAAAGATTAAAAAGTAACGGGGATAGAGAACATCCTTGTCGGACTCCCTTTCTTATTACGGCTTCTTTCTTACGTTCTTCAATTATTACTGTTACTGTTTGGTTCCTGTAAATGGTAGCAATTGTTCTTCTATCTCTGTATTTGAACCCTAATTTTTTAAAAATGCTGAACATTTTATTTCAGTCTACGTTATCGAATGCATTTTATACGTCTATAAATGCCAAGTATGTTGGTTTGTTTTTCTTTAATCTTCCTTCTACTATTCTGACGGCTAAAACTGATTACCCTGTTCCCATACTTTTCCTGAAACCAAATTGGTCTCCTAAATCTTTTTCCACTCTCCTCTCAATTCTTCTCTACAGAATTCTATTTTTTTGATACATGGCTAGTTAAGCTAATTGTTCTGCATTCTTCACATTTATCTGTTCCTGCTTTCTTTGGTATCATGACTGTAACACTCTTTTTGAAGTCTGACGGAACTTCCTCTTTTTCGTAAATATTACACACCTTTTGTATGATTTGTCTATCGTTTCCTCACCTGCACTGCGCAGTAATTTTACAGGTATCCAGTCTATCCCAAGGCCTTTCTGCCATTCAAATCTTTTAATACTCTATTAAATTCAGATCCCAGTATTACATTACCCGTTTCATCCTCTTCGATTTCGTTTTCGTCTTCTCTAACACCAGTTTCTAATTCATTTCCTCCAAATAACTCTTCAATATATTCCATCCACCTATCGACATTGCCTAACGTATTATATATCGGTGTAGCGTCTTTCTTTAACGTATTATTAGATTTTAATTTATGCACCCCAAATACATTTATTATTTTTCATTTTATTTTCCTTAACGTTCCTGTACGCGCCGTCTAATTTACCGATGTTTATTTCTCTTTCCACTACACCTAATACATTAATAATAATTATTGTAGTTTTAGGAAAAAATGTTAATAATGCATTTTTTCTTAATAAAAAAAAAACCTATTATTGGATTTTACAACTTTATAGTTTATCTGATTCTTGATCCTCGTACTTCTTCGAAAAAAATAATTCATAATACATTCATCTAAATGGAATATATACATTTCAGCTGAAAATAAGAATGAAGGAGATAAGTTTTCAACAAAAGTGGAGATTGATGGCAGTAGTTCATTGGAGAATTCAAACAGACGAAAGTGGTTTTACACATCAATCATTTAAAATACATATTGTTATGCGTTATTATGACGATATTTGAAATTATATATACTGAGGTATAACTTATATCTGTAAAGTACAATATGCATGTACATAACATACTATTTTTGAATACCAAGATGAATTAATTCAATACCGCTTCTACCATTTTAAACTTATTTGTGTTGATGTTATAAAAAATATTGTATTATTATTTTTAATGTAAGTATGCTAATTACATTACAGTAATATATTTATAAATTAAATTTATCGGAAAATTTCTACACTGGCTGAATTTTTTAAACACAGCGCGGTATAGATATAATTTTATTAAATTTAATTTAATTAAATATAATTTAATGCGTACGGGTATTTATTTCGGTCGCTAGATAATGTAAAACATCCACAACACATTTCCGGTATTCAAAATGCATTGGAACACTCCCTTTTTTTCATTAAATTTATGATATATTGGTTAAATTAATATTCTGTTTTATTTATGCACTTACCCAACTTTTATTTTAAGATACTTTTTACGTATCATACAACCTTTTATTGTTTAAAAACTAATGGATATATATTTTTTTAAATTTATATAAATTCTGTACGAAAATCCAATTATAATTTAAAACAAAACCTATGTCTCTAGGAAAGTTATATTTTTAATGTCGTACAAAATATTTCTAATTAATATTCTCATATAATTATTTCACGGTATGTTTTTTCTATACGAGTTACTCTTATGATAATGCGAATTACAGTTCAATCACTTTTTTTTTACAAGAACTAAAACTATTGTTATTAATATTATATTCTTTAGAACTTCTGCACTTCACAATACTTTGTTTTGCCCAAGACGAAATCAAAGCTTCCTATTATTTCGTCACCTTCTTGTCAGAAACATCAGCAGAGGTACTTAAGAAGACGTTTACAAAAAAAAAAATATATATATATATATATATAATTTTCTAACTTTTACCAACGTGCATCCTAGCAATAAAATATAATTATATATAAAAATTAATTATTACATAATACATTCTGATGAAGCAGAAATTTCTGTGGAGGCATTATACGAATTAGAAAAAACAAAGCAATAAGTGGAAAAATAATTTTTTTTTAATTTTGTGGTTGTATTATTCTTAAAAGTTTCAATTAGTTTTTCTTATATTAAATTAAAATACAATTTAAAAATACGTATCAGTTAACATGTATCTAATGTATCTGTTTGATGTCAATAAATTTTACATGTACTAACATTAATTTCGTTAAAAATCAGGGTTAATTCGTTTAACAAATCGATGAACACTTTGTAGTATTTTTTGTGTAAAAAAAAATTCTTCAAAGCTAATGTCAAATAATTTAATCTTTAGACCTTTTACAACATTAAATTATTTATTGAAAATAAATTTAATTCTGTACAGGAAGAAAATGTATATAAAAGAACAGTCCTTATAATAAAACATTAAAACAATCAATATTAACAATAGAGACAAAAAATATATATTTTAAATTTTGGTGAAAAAAAAAAAAACTTGAATTGGAAATACCGTAATGTATTTTAGACAAATCAGAAAAGAAACACTCATAAGGAGTTCTAGAAAAACTGGTAATGAACAAAACGTTCATTCGATATATACAATGTATTTTTTATTAACTGCAGAGCGAAAAGTAATATGATTTCAGCTGTAACACTTCGTGTTTGTTTTCCATTGTCTAGTAACCGAAATAAACGTGCACAACGCGTTTTGTATTTATTATTACATAATGTGTTTTATTAAATACTTGGGCAATTGTTGAATTCGGCGATAGCGAGAAAACGTATATAAATCATAATATCGATGTGCTTCCTTGGTTGGTTAAGTGGCAGTTTGTATTTATGTTTAGTTAAAATTCAAGAACTGAGACAATTTAAATTATATTTCATTATAATAATTATTGAACTTTGACGACAATTTATTGCATATAAATTATTTATAATAATAAAAAAATTATTTATAATTTTTTGCATAAATTATTCAGATAACACCATTATTGTGTAATCAGTAAGGTTTAAACCAAAATCGTATCTTATTTAAAGCTTTATTTTGTTATAAAGTTATTATGTTATAAATTATTTTGTTATAAGTTAACGGTCGTTAAATATATTATCTTATCTAAAAAATTATTACATAGATCAGGAAATAAATTTCAGAATATAGACTGAATTCCATTTTAGTATTTCATTTATAAAAATCGAATAAACTGTTTTCAAAATATCAGAAATTTAATTTAATTTACAATTTTTGTAGATAGTAAATGAGTGACGCATTGAGCGCTACCTGTATACCCCTTCCTACAAACAAAATTACGCCTATAATTTAATATTAATGCATTTTATTCCTATATTATTCATATAAAAACGAATCGAAAACTAAATTGTTAAATGTACATCCATTACCTCGATTTGTTTATTTAAATAAGATTCCATATTAACCGTTAAACCTAACTTCAGACTAAATCTATTTTAAGAACACAAAGGGATTTTTCTATTTGAAATCATAGCTATGTCTTTATTGGAATTATTTACCTTTCAGGAAGATATTTTTGACGAAAAATAAATTCTAAAGTTACTTGTATTACATAAAAAAAATAATCCGATCCTTTTTATTAATGAAATATTTTTCATTTAACGTTTGGGGTGCATTTTAGCAAACAAAATGAAGGAAACTGTTTTAATTAAAAGTTTTTTTTTTTTACTTCCTTGAACGAAGTAAAGGAAGTATTGTGATCGCGAAAAATTTTGGTTTTCAGATTTCAACGGAATATACATTTTGACCACTCCTGAATCCACTTTGACTAGTTTCGGTGTGACGTATGTAAAATTAACGGGAAAGCACTTATTATAAAAGAGCTGAAATCATTAAACGAATGACCGTTTTTCTTTCATTAAGATATTTCTTATCAAGAAAGTATTCCTTTAATTCTTTGTTAGATAAGTTAGTCGTATGGAAATTGTCGTACGGAAAAGAAGAGATGTTACTAGAGTTTCATCTAATTGTGAACCTTCCTTTTTGATTAAAATCGACTAAACTAAAAATGTAAAAAAAAATCAAAATCTAAATAAATTTGGATTTTGGACTTTTTCATAACTGCAGTAATAAGCCCTCATTGAGAGCTTTTCAACGATATAAGTGGTACTTATTTTCATTGGTTCCAGAGTTATAGCCAAATGAAATATTAATTAATGAAATTATTGGATTTATAAGGGGAAGAAGGCACATGACTTCAAATCAAACTTCATCTCCTTTTTTATTTTTTTAACTTTTTTTGTTTTTTGTTTTTTTTTATTAAATATATTGATTTATTAATTATTAACCCCTGATTGTAAAAAAAACTACAATAAATAACAATCAGTAATAACAATAAAAGAAAAAAAAAACAGTAGTTATTAGTGGAATAAAATTTTATGTACTTTAAAAATGTTATATGTAATTTAATAGGCGGACAAGGAAGTCATGTTGTGTCCACATCAGATTTTGTGAAACATCTAATTATTTAATATTAATTGAAAATTATAATTTAGAATTTTATTATTTTTAGATTTTATAGTTTAATTTCTGTTTAATTTTATCCACATTAAAGTTAACTACAGAGTGACTGGTAAACAGACCCTCACAAGAACAACATATACACTGAGGCATACTTGCCCGATCTTTAATAAATTGGAGAAAATTCTTATCTTTATTTCATTATTTCTCTGAAATTGTCGGACAATATTTTCCCTAAGTCGGAATTGATCATCATTCCGTTTATTTGTTTTTTGTTGTCAATCATTTAATCGCTCTTTGGTTTGGACATGTTCTCTAGTTTTCAAATTTTCTATCTCTTTATATTCATCTTCTTGTCGTTTAAAAAATATTTCTTCATGTTATTTTTCTTTATCTTGAATGATTGTTTCTATTTAATTTTTGTTTATTCACCAAATAATCCAGTATTAAAACTGAATATTTTAGACAATAAGCTCGAAATTAACATTTGTAACCAGTATATAGGAGGAGTTCACTAAACGGAATAGTTTAATTATTAACTTTTATTTTTACGGCACACCAGAAATCTGAACTTTTGTTAATCGGCAACTCACGAAGATGCGAATAATACTGATCTAGTAATACGAGTAATAAAGGGACTTTATTATTATTTACCTTCATGTAAGATTGTTGAATAAATAATTGTATAAATATTTGATGTTAACTAATATTTTAGCTCTGATTGTAAAAAACTTTTACGATAAATAATAATTCAATAATAAAAAAAAAATTAAAAAATATCAGAAGTTATTAATGAAATACAATTTTATGTACCTTTTATTTAAATAAAACAAAATGTATATATCTTATTTAATAGGCGTAAAAGGAAGTCAAGTGATGCCACATCATATTTTCTAATTTTCTTTTTTAAATTTGTAATTTTTATATGAGGAAACTTCAATACTTCTTTCGGTAAAGCTATTTTTATGATGTGTTAGCTTAAAATAACTCTGAAATTTAAAAAAGGTTTCCTTTTCTTTTCTTGCAGAAAGAATTACTAGTTCTTTTATTTGGTGTAAATGTATTTTAGTAAAATATTTTAGGGAAAACCTTAAACAGAATAATATATAAAACAATTTTCGTATGAACATTTTTTTTAGATATTGATTGAGGTTCCTCTTTTTATAAATAGAAAAATGAAGCATACCGGGAAATATTCTCGTTTTATATGTAAGTAATATCTTGTTTGATACTATTAAAAGTCAATAAATATTAAAAAGAGTAGTTATTTTGAAGTAATTTAAAGAGAAATGTTGATATTAGAACATAAATACGAGTATATTAAAAGCAAATATAATTAAATAGATATGAAATTATTTAATTAATGATGTCATATAATCATTTAAATAAATGTGAGCTAGGTAGCTATCAAATTAGGAGGGTGTAACATAACGTTTTGCTACGTAATAAAATAAATTAATTACGTATCAGCTTAATTGGATATTAAATTAATTAATTTTACTGTTTGTTTTATACAAGTTTATAATTATTTATATTTCATTCAATATGCAGATCAACTAAGCTAAATAAAGGTATTTTAAAAAGATTTTTTTAATTAAAAATAAAAAAATGTACACATTAATCAATTATTTGAAAGCTATCCTACAGAATTATAAGTGTACATTCTGATTTATTTTTTATAGGCTTTAATCAAATATAACCCTCTTAAACATTTTTTTTTTTTTAAACAAAAAAAAATTAAAATACGTATTCCGGGTATGAGATGTTTATTAGTAGCATACATCTGAATTTGATCTCCGGAATGCAGCCTTCCTACTGGCCGCTGGATACTAATAAGACCCCTGACACGTTGGACGTTTTCGTATCCTTGGAAACTTTGCGGATTTACACAGAAGTTAATAACAGATTCCATTTGACGTCTGATCACTCAGCTGTTCTGCTCACTGTCAGAATGCTAGAAATTAAGAAGGCGGTGTCACCAGTACCTCACAACAACAGGACAGACAGGAGTTCGTACGGTTGCAGGATTGCGGACGAATTGGTAGTGCCTGTTCGGTTAAGATCCTCCGATGATTTCGATAACGTAACACAATACTTGACCTCAATCCTACAGAAAACTGGTTGGCGATCGACACCAGAGGTTAAACGTGAAAGTCGAACGAAATCAGGGCCACCGGAAGGAGGGTGTTTGACCTTATTTTGACGATAAGGAGACTAAGGAAAAGGTGGCAACGATACAGCAGAGGTGAAAAAATGGATACCTCTAAACAGGACCGCTCGTAAGTTGAAACGGCTATTGCAATACTATAACAATTACATATTTAATAAGTGTTATCGTGAAAGCCTATCGTCATTACGTAGAACCAATTAGTCCTTGTGGAGCCGACGAGGAGCTTCTGTCGTCCTCCATTCTAATATCCTCCTTTGAAAACGGTTGATTGTTAAAACGTTTTCAAAGCTTAAAATATGAAGTCTCGTGAGGAAGAAATCGTTGGTTTCTTGATAGCCCTACCTCTACGGATTTTCCTATCGGCCTTTCTCTACATGAAGTTATTCATATGATCAAGAAAGGAAAACGTTCACAGAAGAGCCACAGCTTTGATTTAATCACAAACAAAATGCTCTTTATGCTGACAAAACCATCGTGCATATTTTGCATCTATTTAATGGCATTTTCCGGACGACATATTTCCCAACGAAGTGGAAAGCTTCGCAAATGATCGTGGCCGGTCCCGAAACTAGGCAAACCGGTACACGATGTGCCTTCATACAGACCGATAAGCCTGTTTACCTAATCTATCGGAGGTTTCGAAAGAGAGGTGGCCTTTTCGGAGCGTAAATCCTAGCCATCAATGTAGTTTCCGTTGTGGGCGTTCCACTATCGAGAAAACACACAGGCTCGTAAACGTAATCAGCAGAAGCGTTGAAAAGAAAAAAAAAATTGTTCGGCATCCTTCTTAGACATGTAACAAGAAGACCCTACCGATTTCTGGCACCCTACCAATTTGTACAAATTGAAGATGACCTATCCTCATCCATATTACTATAATCTACTAGAAGCTACCTAGAAGGACGTTTGTCTCACGTGAAATATAACCAGGAGTTGTCCACGATCTTTGAAATCAAGCCGGGGGTTCCTCAGAGCTCTGTCTTGGGTTCCGTATTATATTTCATCTTTACTGTAGAACTTACAACTATAGACGAGGTTACTATCACTTCCTCTGCAGGTGACACAGTTGTCCTCGCTTTTGACTGTCTACAGGTGATGGCGTTGTAATACCGCAAACCGATAGTGCGAGGTACCTCACCACCTACACCTATTTTCCCCTTTTCCCCCGGGCCGAATCTTGCAAATAAGTATTACACAGCCCAGGGGAATGTCCTTTACTCTAACGGGCGTCCATGTCTCGGTCGGATCTCACTTTGCACCCGCCTCAACCCCTCAGAGTAGGATCCACCGAGCCCGGCTATGCCGACCCTGGATTCCCACTCCGGCTGCCGGTACTCGGTCTTTATGCCAATACTTCTAACGGAGACGCCCCGAGTGGGGAATCCCAGCTCGGGGACTCGGCCTTTTTCGCTCGGGGGTGCGAGAGTCTCCGTGCCTCTATCCGTCCACCGTCTATATCTTAAATACAAGTGTTTACACCTCAACCTCGACTACGTGGAAAGTTCATATAAGAGAGAACAGAAGACAACTTGAGGGTAAAGTTCAAGGAAATGTTCTGGTTGTTGGGCAAAGGTTCTCGATTATCTTTATCTAATGAGCTGCTGGTATACACAACAGTTTTAAAGCCGATCTGAAGCTACGGGAACCGACTTTGTGGTACGGCGAAAAAGTCCAATGTTGAAATCTTACAGCGGTCTCATAATAAAATAGCGAGATGTACAACAGAAGCACCTTGGTTTGCAAAAAGAAAACTGTGTAATACACAAATTTTTAAGTTTACGATTAGTCAGAGAGGAAATCTAACGTTTCAATTCAAAATACAATCCACGAAGTTCTTATTTTTGAACCTGCTTGACAACGGGGAAGAAATTAAAAGATTAAAACGGCTACACGTCTAAACCTTAGTGGCTATAGTATCTTAAGTGCAATTTCAGCTGTGATTGCTGTCTTTTCGATTTTTATTTTCAGATTTACTGCGTATCCTTTTCTTTTTCTTTATTTTCTCATTGTTTCATTGCTTTTAGTGTTACTTATAACTTTTTTATTTTGATTTCTTTTGTTCTACTGTTAGGTGTTAAATGTTGACCATAATTATTGTACGTGCTACTTGTCAAAAACGTTCTTTGTAATACTAGTGTGTAATTTTTGAGTTTCGCTTGCAACTCCTAATAATGTGATTCAATTTATTCAAGGTAACAATTTATTCATGTAATGAAATCGATTGTAAATAAATAATGGACTTAAAAAAAATATATTTTCACTGAAGTAAGGTTATTTTATTATTTTTTTTTGTTTTAAAAACTTTTTTTTGAGAGTTGAAATCTCTGAAATGTAGCGTTTTAGTGTTTAGTCAAAGTAAGGTATTTTTTGCTTTGGTTCTTATTTACAGATAAGTCTGTACAAATACCATTTAATTAATTTATATATGGTTTTTGTAATAAACAATAAATAAAATGTTTGACAAACTAGATCTGTGACTAAGGAAAAAACTTGAGAAATGTTTTGTGCGGAGTGTGGCCCTTTATGGGGAGAGGTATAGCATATTAGGAAGGCAGAGGAGAGAAGATTGGAGGCCTTTGAAATGTGGGTTTGGAGGAGGATGGAGAAGATCAGTTGGACAGAGTTCGAAATGAGGAGGTGCTTGTAGAGTAGGAGGAGAGAAGGCGATTATTGAAATAATAAAAAGAAGAAAATGCAGTTGATTGGGACACTGGTGAGATGTGACTGCCTTTTCGTGGCGGCATTGGAAGGATTTGTAACGGGTAGGAAAGCGAGAGGTCGGAGACGAATGAAAATGATAGACAATATAAAAAGAGAAGAAAGTTACTATAAAATAAAACGGATGGCACTGAATAGAGCAGAATGGAGGGCGGCCATGTGAAAACCTGGCTTTGGGCAGAACACTTATTATTATTATTATTATTATTAATAATCTTGTAATGAAATCCAGATTGGGCGTTTTAAATTAAAACCATTAATTTTAATAATTATTTATAAAGCATTTATCTTACCGACTATTTGATAACGAAAAATAAGAATCTTTTACGTCTACCTGTAAACGACACTGATCACATCATACTGAACTATAGTTTTAAATAGATTTATCCTGTCGGTTTAATTTCTATTCACTGTTTTTTTACCCTTCGGTAAGGTAAAATAGTTACTATAAATTCCTAATGAAGAAAAAGATAATAAAACAAAATAAATATTATATAACTAAATAAAATTCTGAGGAAATAAATAATTTTCATTAGTTTATATGACCTTTGGAATTAAATTGATGTTTAGTGCAGATTTGTTGATCATAGCTCTAAGGCTTGGATGTCTTATCTACTATATCTGTGGATATATTATCTATCTTTAGCTTTTTACATCCCTGAGCTACCAGTCTAGAATGCTTTGTTAGTTACAACCCAACATCAGAATATTAGCCAGGAATCAGTAATTAAGGGGTGCATAACGGTAAAATACATCTAGTCAGACCTTGAAATTTTCATTTACAGTAAAAGGGGGTAAACAACATTCCTCTGCCCGATTGTCATTGGTAGAATTAAATTAAAAATAATGTTCGTAACTACCTCTTCACAAGTGTATAATATGCGGGCAGAATCTATCATATGAGATAATTTTTCAAAAACATATTTTAAAAATGATTTATTTTGCGTTAAAACTGATAAATTATAAGAATTTTTTTAAAACTCTTTTTTTTAATAGCAGAAAAGATCTTTTAATAGTAAAATTATAGAAATGGGTGTGATTTCTGAATGAGAGAGGTGACAGTTTGAGTTTCAGTAACATCACAGATTATTGCATCATCATACCAAACATACCATAATTTATTATTTTTTTATTAAAAACTATAAAAAGTAAAACTAAAGACTAATGAATATCCACCTAACTTAAACAAATTCTCTATCATAAAGCGACAGTAATTGGATATTATTGCTTTGAGAGTAAATATATAAATAAATAAATAGAATCATGCAAAGAAGCAGATTATTACTGCGAATAAAAGATAACAACAATAAAATCGAGGTGGTTTTAAAACAAATAATTAAATTCAGTACGCATCTAAGAACGCAAATTAGAACAGAATCCATTACTTCAATAGAAAGTCATGAGATTATAAATACGGATAGTGCTTGTTGAGAAAAATTGGTCTGCATCAATTTTTATGTTTAACATAAACATAAATGTTAAGACTCTCAGGATGTTAATGTTCTCTCCCGGGAAAGGTTAAATGTAATACCGATAGAGGCGAAATTATTTGTTTAAGAGAAAAACTACTGAAAAAAAGAATGATTGTAAATTTATGATGATTAATATACCGAATTATAATAATTAATCAATAAAGTAAGAGAAAATTTCGTAGTGACTTAGTTTTATTTATACAGTTTGTTTTTTTTTTCATATCGATTCAAACTTGATTCCATATGTTTTGCATTAGTACGTCTTGAATTAAATACACTGTTAAACCGCTTGGCCTATCATTTTACATCCGGGTAAATATTCATGTAGAAACACCAAATCCTAAAACTTGAAGCCATTTAAGTGACAAACAACGTAATGAGACTTTCAGCAGAATATAAATAAACTAAAATATATATATATATATATATATATTTGTTAAATATTCTTTTAAAATAATAAAAAAATTAAAAAAAACAAACGGATCAAAAAATTGGTGAAGTTGTGAATTTTACCAGTTGGTTTTCTGTTTTAATTCTTAAAACAGTCTGTTATATATTAATTACTTCATAAGCTAAGCATTGTGCATGTGTCATTGCAGATATGCATCTACCTGATTAGGGTTCTCAGCGTAATACTGAAAATATTTATTTATTTTTTTTTTTGCTGTAAAACAAAAATTTACGATTGGTTTTGTTTAACCACCAAAGAATATCCCAACCGCGAAGGGGAAGACACCCGATTTATGACGTTTCCGGTCGCCCCCCTCCGTTTAGAGCCCTGATGGGCTTCAATGGGAATCGTCTTTCGCCTTCTAACTTTTTAAAATTTACAGTAATAAGCCAGACCTCGTTGGGATAACACCGATGTAAATGCCTCGGTAGACATTTACATCGGTGATTTTTAAACTCAGCTTTTACCTTGACATCTTGAATGTCCTACAACCACCGAAGAACATCGGTATCTAAGATCTAGTATTCCCTGACCGCGAAGAGAAACGCAAGTAACCATACTTGCGTTTGTGTAACAAGTGTAGTTTGTGTAACTAGTGGGGTGTGTAGTTTGTTGTTGTGTGTGTGTGGGCAAACACACACACACACACACACACAACAACAAACTACACATACAAAGACAAAGTTATATAAATATAAAATAAAGAATAAGCTCAAAATACGGAAATGCATCATCATTTATGCAGGAGAATTTTGTAAGTATTTTTCTACTTTATACAAAGTTCAAAAATAATTAAAAATAGCGTAAAAGTAACTGTTCTCCTGCAAAGACCTTTCATAACTATAAACGAGCACCAATTTAAACAAAATTTATCAGTTTTTAAAGGAAAAACCCACTAATTTCTATATTATTTGGGTTTACCCAAACGATAACACTTCAAAAATAAAACTTTTCTGAAAGTAAAAATCTTTTGACACCTAAATTAGAAATCATTAAACTTCATTTCTTTTATTTTTAATTACATACCTTATTTAGATATTACATTTTATAATTAATTTTATAAAAAAATTCATTAACTTTCTTTATGTCAGATGAATGCTTTAATACAAAAAGTTGGCATATTGTGCAATTTCTGTAATTGACAGACGAATGAGGACTTTCAATAATTTATTTTTTTAAATTTCAAATAAAAAAATCTTCAAGTTGTTTAAAAGTGAGAAGCGGGTTCTTCTGCGGAAAATAGTGAAAAATATCAAATACCCATGTTAAGGTAAAACCACCCTTTCATTGAACAATTAATTATTTTAATATCGCGCACGTGAAGATGGGCGCATGTATTAAACTTAATGACAATGAATGCCTAAGTACCAACGATAAAATTTAAATCACGCAGGCGTTTGTCTAAAGCAAATAGAAAAATGTTAAATAGCAAATATATTTACGTGTTAAAATAAATCAATTCTAGTCAAACATGACCAGGATGCGGATATAGAGGCAAACTTACCAGTTACTGACTGAATGAAGCGAAATCCTTTTTTAACTCAATTTTTTGGATAGATATATGTGTAATGATTTTTCATTAAAAAAATACGTTTTAATATTATAGATCGAAAGGAAGAAATTTCTTCTCTACCAAAAACAAGCCGTGCTGTCGAAAATTAACATTTGGTATATTGTAACCCAAGGCAACCTCCTTCTAATATAAAACATCGTTTCATTCTATAACTCAACGGCTACGAGTTTAATACTGCCGTGTTTCATGTTTTACTCCACCGTTAATATTAAAATTTGTCTCCCAGACAGTTCTCTGAGAGCATCTAACCTTTCTCAGTAAAGTATTAATTACGTCAGACCCCTTATTTAAAGAAAGAACAATATAAATATATTAACATATAAACGTAGTATTTTACACATGTTAACGCACGCGCGTGCGTGTGGATATAGTGGAAGTACCTTTTCAACGTTTTCTAATACTCTAATAAAGTAAGATTATTATTCTTAACAAGAGTTTGGGTAGACGCTATTGAATTCGCGATAAAGAATAAGGGGGAGGTCTTGTAAGGTAACTGCATCCTTGACATTTTTTTTTAGCGGAAAGCAATTCTAATTATGCTCTTATCTGGATTTGGTTATCCTGTGGTTGTACAAAATGTATAAACTGGGTGTAAGTTGCTTTATCGAGTACATGTGGGCCTACTAACCTCTCAAAACACATATACTCGCATAATTTATACTATTTCAAATCTAAAAAGATCAAAAATTTAATTTCATTATTAAATAGAGTGAACGTATTTGGAATAGGGAAGAATTTAATTAAAAAAATAAATACTTTTTAAATAGCTTAAGTTTAAGAAAGATAAAAAATGCGACTACTAAGTAATATATATTTACATCTAATGAGTAAATTTTAATTATTATATATATCTTACTCGTTCTGCATTAAGATAATTGGTTATAGTTCATATAAGATCATTCACTATACAAAAAGAAAATTGTTAATTAAAATGATATCTTCCAGTTAATAACATATTTGATTAAACTGAATTTTTTTTATTAATTTAATTTCTGTTTTGTTATATTTGTTTTTAAAATGAAATAATCTTTTTTCTACTTGTTTAATATTGAAATATAATTTTGAAATAAGAACGCACTTTAAAAGCAAAATTTTGTCACAAAAATAAAATGTTTTATTATACACTGAAAATTAGGTTAAATACCATAAAAATGTAAAATATATTTAATAAATTTCAAAAGCTAAATAAAACTATAATAGATTATGTTCACTTTTTCCTGAAATTACTAAGTTGTTTTGTACAGATAAACCAAGTCAAAATACTAATACAGTATTTTTCACGAGCGTCCAGTTAAATTCTAACACCACTTATCGTTATGATATAAAATACTGTTTGAAATGATAGTTAATCATGAATGAATAAAGCTTCAAATTAAAACTTTATAGTGAAAATAATGCAAGATATTCATTTTAAAAACTATAAATTATGTACTAAATAGAAAACCTGTATTTTGGCTTTGGTCCAATTAAGATATTTATTGACGCGATATACAGAATACACGAAACTAAAATGTATACGGAGTGTTCCAGGACATATTCGCCGAACTTAAGGAACTGATACAGGACACCAAAATGAGCAAAAAAGTTTATATCGATATAAGTTCTATTTTTCTTTATTTGCTTTCTGGACGCAATTTTGTGATTTTCCAAAAAAAAATAATTCTCTGGAACGGATAAACCTGATTTAATTAAATTTGGCATATCTAAGACTAGTGTCTTTTACTACAAAAAATTTTTGAAAAAGTCACCTTCAAAAATTTCAAAATAGCCGCAATCTTATTTTTTTAATTTTCAGTATCTTTGTAATTATTTGTTTGATCAAATTTTTTCTTATTACAAAATTTATTGAGTATTTTATTTTGAATAAAATGGTACCTTATTTGTAAAAAAAATCTATTGAGAAACAATCAAGTTACTGCAGACAATTAACCCGGCAGTATACTTACCGTAATGCAAGCTGATAATTTTTTTGCCTGTTTTTATTTCCTCCACTAATTCTAATTAAAATTATTAATAATAAAAAATAATAATAGTAAATTAATAAAAATAAATTAATAATAATAAAAATGACCATCTTGCATCAAGCAAGGGTTTTTTCTTGCAGCTGAACGGTAAGCTCGTCAACCAGCTAAAAAGCAGCTTTTAACACCAGTAATGTGCAAAAATTGGTTGTTATAGGCCAAAGTATATGCTAACTGGATCAAAGAATAATAGAAAAATTTGATGTTTTTCGACGAGTCATATTTTTATGCACAGGAACAAAGGGTTCCATACGTTAGAAAATCATCAGATGAAAATACATCACTGGCTCATATCCAGCATTCGGTTAAACAACCTTAAAAAAGATATTTTGGGGTTGTTTCATATTTGAAGCTTCATGTTTATTACTTCCAATAGATGGTATGTTGAAAAATGATGAATGTAAAGATTCTGAAAGAAAGGATTGTAACACAACTTCAAAAAAACTCAACCCAAGGAAAAATAAAATTTTTCCAGCAAGATTTGGCGCCCAGTCAAACTGCCAAGAAATGGAAACGTTTTCGAAGAACGATACATTAAAGTGCCCCGTGGCCAGACAACTCCACAACGTTAAAAAAATTGAAAAATGACTAAAATGAATTTACAACAAAAATTAATCTCATTAAAATACGAGGGTAAGTCAATTATTATCTGCAATATAGTTATAAATATTACTACAATACAAATAGGAAACTTACATGTAATCATTTTGCAACATAGTCCCCTTGCATTTCAACGCACATGTTCCATCGTTGATCAAGCTTCCAGATGCCCTCATAAAAGGAGGTTTTCGGTTGAGCTGCGAGCCAGGAATATACCGCTTCTTTCACTGTTTCGTCCGAGGTAAATCAACGGCCCTTTAATGCCTCTTTGAATGGACAAAACATTGGTAGTCAGAAGGGGCAAGATAAGGACTATACGGAGGATGAGCCAGTACTTCTAAGTTGAGTTTCTGGAGCGTTTCAGCAGTGAGGGCAGCAGTATGTGGACGGGCATAGTCGTGCAACAACAAAACACCTTTCGACAGCAGTTCTCAGCGTTTGCTTCGAATTGTAGGCTTCAGCTTGGCAGTAAGCATCTCACTGTAACGCGCACTGTTTATTGTCGTTCCCCTTTCCTCATAATCTTCCAGTATTGGCCCTTGTGAGTCCCAAAAAACCATCAGTTTTTCCGCGGACGGTTGGGTCTTGAACTTTTTTTTTGCAGGGCGAATTTAGATGTTTCCATTCCATACTCTGCCGTTTACTCTCCCGCTCGTAACGATGGATCCGTGTTTCGTCACCGGTGTTGATTCTGCCTAAGAAGATGTCTCGTTCGTTACCGTAGCGATCCAAATGTTTTTGGCAGATGTCCAAGCGCGTTTGTTTATACGACTGTGTGAGTTGATTTGGGACCCATCTTACACAGACTTTATGAAACCAAAGTCTATTGTAGATGATTTCGTAGGAAGAACGGTGACTAATCTGCAGACGGTGTGCCACTTCATCGATAGATACTCGTCTGCCTAAGAAAACCATGTCACCTACACGCTCAATGTTTTCCTCATTTGTGGCGGTATACGGTCGTCCGGCTCCTTCGTTTTGCGTAACACTTGTACGACCGTTTTTGAATTTTTCAATCCATTCGTAGACACGAATGTGGGAACACACTGTTCCCGTACTGTACCGAAAGTCTTCGATGAATTTCGGACCCTGATACACCTTCCGAACACAAAAAACGGATCGCTGAACGTTGCTCTTCTTTGGTGCAAACAGAAAGCGGAGCAGCCATGGTTAACGGGAAGCGATAATGGGACTAACCTAGCAGCATCAAACCTGCACTGACATAACAACAATTAAACCACGCACGCGTCATCTACGAAACATGACAGTACTACCAACATAAACAAAAATATAACTAAATTGCGGATAATAATTGAATTACTCTCGTAATATTGGTATAGTTTCACGATGAAGAAATCAAAAAAAAAATGTGCAGTACACTTGTTGAATCGATGCTAAATGGTGTTTGTGAAGCGATTAAGAATAAAGGTGGACATATTAATTATTAGATTTTCACAAATTGTACAGAAATGATTTTTATTGTAAGAAAATTTAATGTTTATTAAATAACATATGGGTTCCGATAAATTTGTTCAGTACTGTAATTCTAAAAATCCTCAGTGTTCCCTTATTTTTTATCCTCAGAGGTTTTAAATGAAGTGATTAGATTAATCCCGCCACAAACAATAATATGATTACTTTACTGTCAATATAAAATTTAAATACTGTCAAACAGTATTCAGCAAAAAAAAAAAATCGACTAACGTTTCATTTTTACGGGTAGTTTATTTCTGAAATTTATAGCTGGAATACCCGTTGAATCGTTTAAGTAAGAAAGAACTGATCACGTTTAAATTTTCTCAATGCTTTTATTGAACGTATCAGAAAGTTGCTATCTATTATCATGTTAAGTTAAAGATTTTTCACAACTATACTCGCGTACTGGAATGATCGCAAAGAATAAATAAGATTCTATCCAGTTACGTTAAAGAAATGATGGAACTGCTAGCAATAACGAACCGAAGTGTTTGAAAGATACTGCTTTAGTGGATATATAAAAGCTTTATTATCTTATTATAGTTACTTTTCTTTGAAAACATTTAATACACCTTTCTTTCATTAAAAATAGTCATATTATTAGACTTTAAAAGTGTTACTTTGAACTCTTTTTCTAATTTAAAGTATTGGAGAAAAATTTCCACGCTGAATAATTATTGATATAAAATTGTTAACAAAAAACACATTCAAAATACTTTAATAAAAGATATTAAAATTTTAAAATATACGCATTTCGGTAGATATTAATAACGGCAGTAGATACAATGGAATTACAAAGGTAAATATAAATATTTCATGGCAAATTAAAAAAATATCATAACAAAGAAATACCATTACGAATAAAAAAGTAAATTACAACATTGTATCTAATAAAAAAATTCATTACTTACCAAAATACTACAAACAAATTAATTCTATTTTAGACAAAAATATATATCTATACATATCTCATACTGGAATATTTAAGGTGTTATACAACAGGTAAACTTACTGGTTTACTTTGTTTTTTGACCTGAATTAACCCTTTGGAATTTATCCAAAGTAATATAAAAAAGTCGGTGACGAAAATCAAGTTTTTTAAGTTTAAGATAAAATTTTAAGTTTATAGTTTTGTTTATAGATGCGTAAATTTTATTATCAAAGCTTGTAGAGAATCTAGGTGTGAGAAAATTGATGTAATAAAGTCAATGGAACACAAAAAAAAATAACAAAGACAAGAAACAACAAACTAAAATACACAAATCACAAAAAAGCCAATAAATTGTATTCTTCATTCCATTATAGGAGAAGAACTGCAATAGATGTTTTATATCTTCTTTCCGGTTTAGTAGAGATTTCATAACTAAACCCAGGTCTAAGTTTTGTCGGATGGTTTCAGAGATTGAGCAATCAACGAGCAGGTGGTACATGGACCAATTGACCTTGCGTTCCTCACAAGGAAAGACATAAAGATGAGCGTTGGTAAGCCTGGTGTGTCGGGTCCTTAGACGAGTTAAGATGACTTGGTCTCTTCTGTTGCTCGAGAAAAGAGCAAAACATTCTCACGGATGTTATATAATGCCGTGGGAGGATTCAGCAGCCAGAATTTATTTCACTGATCTCGCAATTTTAAACGGATGGATCTCATGAAGTCTCTCTCATATGTCAATTGTAGTCGGAGGTCATTTATTGCCGCTTTCTTGTCAGCATCATCAGCGCGTTCGTTACCGAGGATGCCACAATGACCAGGGATCCATACCAATACCAAAGTTATGGCTTTATAAAAATTAAAAACAGCTGTTTTTAGTACAGTAAATTTAGAATTTTAGAAAATTAAAATACTTTCAATTTTGTCTGTAAAAACCGTTTTAAGTCGTATTTGTAAGATATTTTTTTTTCTTTCCTCCCGAATCACTCTGTATATTAATAAGATATGATTGATGGTATTAATCTTTTTTAAATTATAACTTAGTTTTTATTTAGCTCAAATAAAACGTATTATTTTATAAATATAAATTACATATTTTAGTTTTGTTTTTATAAGAGTTTTTATATTTACATTAACAAATTCTGGTATATCTACCGGTAATAATTACCTAATAATCGAAATATAAAATAAATCTGATTAATTTTTTTATTTATTAATTATTGTTATATTTATTGTAAACAAGTTTTTTTGACTGGTTTTTTATTAAAATGTATACGTAATCTTACACTCTACACTTTCGTAATTGATATTTAGTTACGCCCATTGGATACATTACTTAATGTAAGTCGATACAAAAGTCAAACTAATAATCAACACAACAATAAAAGTTTAAATAAAGTAAGTTTACAGTAATATACTTAATAAGACCACTGGTGAACGCGTCTTCCCAAATCGGCTGATTTGGAAGTCAAGAGGTCCAGCGTTCAAGTCATAATAAAGGTAATTACTTTTATACGGATTTGAATACTAGATCGAGGATACCGCTGTTCTTTGGTGGTTGGGTTTCACACATCTAAGGAATGATCGAACTGAGACTGTACAAAACTACAATCATTTATACTAATTTATACTATAATCATTTATATGAGGATGTATCATCCTCATTCATCCTCTGAAGTAATATCTAAATGGTAATTCCCGGAGGCTAAACAGGAATAAGAAAGAAATATGCTTAATTAAAAAACAAAAAAAAATTACCTTTAAAACATTAAATAACAGTATTTCTTTTATTCGTAAATAGCAAATTTTTGATGATACGAGTACCATTATATTTTCGAACTATTTCAAAGGTAAAATTATGTATTGTAAAAGCTCTTATTAAACTGCAAACGTAGAGATTAATAAAAATGCAAATGAATGAAAATACACATCCCTAATGACTTCATTAAAATTCTTAATATCCCTTGAAACATTAGAAATAATCTCAATAATATTTGTACAAACAAAGGTTACGTTTGTAAGGTCGTGTTATAATTTTAGCGTATAAAAATTAATTTTATTAACAGATTATGCTTAACGGAATTATTTCACGCGCGGAGTTGTAAAAAATATATAAATTATACTAACTTATTTCTTAGACTCAACTGAAAAATATTTCAAAAATTCTCGTGAAAGGAATAAGAAGCATATAATATTTTAATGAAAATTAAAATCATTATTAATACTTCTAAAACGAAAATCAATGAAAGGGGAAATCTGTTTGCTTAGATGAAATAATTTAGTGTTCTAAATTATTCTATTACTATTATTTTGTTAATATAACACACGCTTATAAAAATATAAGATTTTTTTTAAAGAATTTTTGGGTAACTGGAAGAAAGGAAATCAAGAAATAAATATTTATGAATGAATACTCCATATCGCAGTATTTTCAGAATTTTGTTAGTTGATGAACTATTACAAAAAAATGGATAAAAAAGAGGATATTGAATGTAGAAGGCGTAAGCAAGGAGAAATTTAAGCATAAATTAATTAATCGTGCTGGCATATAAAAACTGGTCCAATTCACACTAATAAAAACAAACGAAGCCGACCTTAAAGATATCTTTGATAATGTTATTTAATGGAAGATTTGATAATCTCGCTTTTTTCAAGTTCAGTTTCTTTGTTTTTTCAAAATGTGTAAGGTTTATGGTTCGTTTAACGTACTGTTGCTCTTTTTAATATACATTAATGACTTGCCGGAAAACTTATAGTTTTAATCAATATTTTCGTTAATCTATTGTTATTATGATGAAAAAGATGATGATAAAGAAATAAAATATAAGATTGGACTCGACTTTGTTTAAACCGTAAGATATAATGTTAATTTATCGGTAACTAAAATAACTTTCGTTCGATTTGAAATGAAACAAAATTTCATACTGAGTTTTTAGGTTTTGCAGTAAAATTAAATTATTGACAAATATGAGAAAAAGGATGTTCAATTATTCTGATTTGACAATGACTAGGAATCAGATATTAAGTAAAAGAAAATAGAATAAAACGAAAATAAAATATAAATAAAACTATTTTCAAATATCTTACAGAATACTGTTTTTAAATTTTCTAAATATCAACTTTTAGAAGTAAATGACAAAAATAAAACAAACACCTAAGACATACAAGCTCTTAATTCGCTGATGATTTTAATAAGCTAAAATTTAAGGAAGAGTAAAGTAATATTATTTCGACTATTTAGTACAGTTTTTGAAGTAGGTTTTTTAAACGGTTAAAAAACTTTACTTAGTTTTATATCGAAAAATCAAAAAAAAATAAAAATTTATTTCATAGTTTATATAAGAGTTAAATTTTATTTAATTTCATGATGTACATTTATGAAACTACGGACGTATAAATGCAGCCTAATCTTTGACTTTTTACTGATTCCAAGTGATGAAAAAGATTTCCCTGCTGAGATTAATTTCGACTGTACGTGTGTTAATTCCTTAGATTTACGAAAAATTTCGTACTCTTCAATTACAAGGAAATATTGTGTTACAAGGATATTTTTCCTTCTAACACCGCATTTAAAAGTATTTGTTCCTTTATTTTACTTCTCGCCGCTCAGAGTTTACTTCGCTCACCCTTTCCGTCTAGCCAGAGTGCCCCCGCGCCCTGGACCTCCGTTGTGTTCGTTATGCTCATAGTTGTGAAAATAATTCTGACAAGTAACAATTGAAGAATTCAGACTTTACAAACACCTGAAAAGAAACTAAATTTTCGATAATAAAATCTTCACAACTTCACCCTTAAGAGGGTTAGGGCCTCAATCTATGCCTTACAAACATCGCTGGGATAAAACACAAATGTCTTTTGAAAATTTGAAAGCAACCAGTCGGTTGGTTGTCAAGTGATGTTGCAACGGATAGACAGACAGAACCCGCCACAAATTTTCACATTTGTATATTATATATTAACATAGTAATCAACTAGAAAAAAGCTTAGGAAGTTTTCAATTCAACCCAAATATATTTTTAACTAACTTCAATAAAAGAAGGAGGTTCTCAATTCCGCATTTAGGTGTGTATTTTTTTATCTATGTTTAAGCCATACCTCATCAAATAGTCTGATTCAATAACCGTTTCTTATAATTTATTGAGGAGATTCCTTAAATTATATTATTTCCTAAGAAGATTTTTTCCAATTTGTTATCATTATTGCGTAACGTATGGTGATTACAGCATAATATATTCATCTATTGTTACCACATATAAACCTAATTTAATATCAGCGGGCGATAACGGTAGCAACGATGTGAGCGGGGCGCACGGTATACGGACGCGTTGACATCACTCCCACCGCGCAGATGACTTTACAGTTTTCCCACCATAGCGGCGCTACAGCCTCATCACTCTCAGGCACCAATAAAAGAGCGTTCACCACGAGAGTGACCGCAATTCATCATCGACCACCACCTGAAGAAGAAGAAGTTTCCTGGCTGGCTCAACGTGGGACCTACCGGCGTATGCCAACATCCTCGCCAGAGCAACAAGCCTGGCCAGCCCGCCGAGGGAGTCGCTGGACGCGGACGCTACATCCCCGCTCCAGCACCAGCTTGGCGGGCTTCAGTCGCCCCAGCCGCGCGGACTCAGCAGCAGGAGCCGGTCCAGCGTGGGATCGCCGGAGGAGAACCGCGCCGACGAAGGACGACCGACACCGACCCGACACTGCGGGGCTCTGGGGGCCACCACTGCCATGCTGCAGTGGGGACCCAACTGCCGCTGAGGGAAAGCCCGGTCGAACTTCAATGGACGAGCCGCAACTCTCTGACTTCACTGGAGTCCATCTTCCGGACACAACAGCTCTTCTCAGAGCTAACGCTAAAAAGTGGCCCTTTTCAGGGCCAGCATAAGGTTATGAATTACGTGCCGTCGAAGTCATTCGGCGACAAGATATATATATATATATATATATATATAGAGCAAGAGAATAATAAGAAAATTAGTTGGAAAACTGAGGACAAACAAATATTAAATAAATTGCACGTTTTAGTTTGCGTTCAGTTGTTATCTAATTACGTCGTTTCTCTGCATTAATTATTTACATTTTTATCGAGATGCATTTCTAGCTTTTCGCGTTTATTTAAACAATTTTATTCATGCATGGGAAGTTTTCAGTAAGATCTAACATATTTTAAATAAACATATAATTACAAAAAGTGAAATAAATTAAAAAAAAAAAAAAACAAGTTGTTTAAAAACGCACCAAATTATTTCGATTAATAATCTTTGTTTTTTATCCTTATTTAATTGCAAACGAACTTCCTAGAAGTGAAAAATCAAGAGATTCAGCATCTTCTTTAATATATTATTGTTTAATTTTCATTGGAATATTTTTATTCCTATTTATTACTAAACTAATTATATTTACATTTCTTTTAAAACATTTACATTTACATTCACATTTTCTTTTAAAATTGAATTTTGAAAATAATAAAATAATATTCCTTTACTAAGTAAAGGCAATGTATATAATGTTTTTTCTCGACAGAAAGAGTACATTAATTCATTGGTTACATTGTTGTAGCGAACTTTCTTCTAATGACTGTAACGCTTGTAAAACATGAGGAACGAGAGGCACTAGACACAGTTGCTTTTTATTAGATAATGAGAATCGATAATCAGAGCGACCTCCGAGGAATAAAATTAAGGTGATATTGTAGAGTCGAACATCGTTTGAATTATTAATATGCAAGAAGTGTTTGGTATGCTAATATGTAAAAAGAATATTTGACTCGATAAAGAAGACAACAGGAAATAATACTAATTTTTACTACTTCCTTATTGAGCCTGATAAGAAGCGATTATTACCTTGAGGGAAATAATACCAATTTCAAGAATAACTTGATCATATCAGGTCGCCTAAAACGTTTTTGATTATTGACTAATATTAACTCTTATACACAAAAATCCACAATCCTTTATTCTTTCTTTTTCTGTTCATCCTCCGGTAGTTACCGTTCAGATAATATTTTAGACGATGAATGAGGGTCATATGTATGAGTGTAAATGATGTGTAGTCTTGTACAGTCTCAGTTTGACTATACCTGAGATGTGTGGTTAATTGAAACCCAACCACCAACGAACACCAGTATCCACCATCTAGTAATCAAATCCGTATAAAATAACTGTCTTTACTAGGACTTCAACGCTGGAATTCTCGACTTCCAAATCAGCTGATTTGGGAAGACCCGTTCATTACTAGACCAACCCGGCGGGCTCAAAATGCTTTATTATTCGTATGCAAACTCATATACGCACTTATATACAGAAAGGCGTAAATTACACCAGAAAGTTATTTTTTTTACAATGTAACTAAATATTATAATAATTTTTTTGTATTTTGTGTAAACTGAAGATAATTTTTAGTTCATTTTAAATTTAATTAATTTATTCCCATTTCAGTTTCTTATAAAATATAACAAACAATGTTATGTATAATAAAAAAAAAAACAAATAATGCATTATAATTCTCCACAGATACAGGTTTTTATTTGTCATTTAACTTGTAGAACTGTTTGAAAACCGCAAGCACTCCTCGCTAAAAGTTGAACTAAAATAGCGATTGAAATCGACTGGCATTAACTTCTAACAAAAAGCATGAACCTATTGTGTTTCTTTCCGTGAAGGAAATTCTCACATGATACTTTCAGTAGGCGGTTAAGAGCACGGAATTCAATTCCACGCATCTACTCTTTCTTCAAATAGAATCTTTCGGATCAATGCTGGTCTGTTAGAAAATAATAGAGAAAAAAAATTAAATTCCAACAATTTAATAGATAACTTATTTATCTTACCCTGCCCGTTATATTTTATACGAAAAAAATATAAAACTGTCATCATTACATTTATTTAAAATTATTTTTATTCGTAAATTTTTTTCATTAAAAAAGTAAATAGAATTGTTAAACGTATACGATTTAAATAGATCGTTGAAAACTTTATGAAAATATATGGAGAGAAGTTAGTATGCGGTTGTTATTGACTTTCCATCCAGTGGCCGATTCGATATGCAAAATAATTAATGCATTGCACCAATTACAACATTGAAATCTCTTTCAAAATATCAAAGCATTTACAACAATAACAGTTTCAGTAACGGTTAAAAATAAACTTATTAACAATTTATTTTAACAAGCATACAAATATTATGTTTGTAAAAATATTTTTTTATTATTATATTATAATATATTAATTGTTTTTTTTTATTCTTCAGACACAGAAAAGAGAAGAATCTTATGAAAACCTAATCCTACAAAGGAAACTGGCAAACAAAATAATTAGAAATACAAAACGAAATTTCCACAAGGACATGTTAAGTCAAATAGAAAAAAATTAACAAAAATAAATCGAGTGACTACTTCAAAATATTTGGTAAATATCTGAAAAAATTCGATTCCCCTACACTAATGCTAAAAGACGAAGAAACCGATCCAGAAGTTTTATCTAAACGGAAAGAAGCTGATTCCCCATCCTACATCGAATTAATACAAGCGATAAAATAATTGAAGGACAATAAAGCTTGTGGTGAAGATCAAGTGTTTGCGGAAGTTTGGAAAAATATGAAAATTTTGGAGGAATATGGAAAGGAGAAACACTCCCTGAAATCTGGACGACTGGTATAATCCACCCGCTTTACAAAAAAGGAGATAAGACAAACCCAGACAACTACGGGGGGACAACTACGCTGTTAGACTGTAAATATAAAATCCTCTCCAGAATAACATTAAACAAAGTTAATAACACATTAGAGGGTTGATCGTTAAAATAAACAACAAGCAATTATTGACTTTAAAGGCACGATTGTATTGATAGACCGACTTTGCTGGAGGTCCTACGAAATTATGGGTTTCACCCACAATTGGTAGAATTATAGAATTAACATTAACAAACACACAGTCCAAGATTAAATTTAGAGGGGAGATGTCTCAACTCTTCCCGATTAAAGACCGGATAGAGATAAAGTGATGGACTTTCCCCACTGCTGCTCAGTACTACACTGGATTACATAATTAAAATTTGGCAAAAGAAAAATCTCGTTAAAACAATAGTAGGAACAGATAAAAATTCAATAAAAACTAATATATTAGGATTTGCCGATGATTTGGCCTTATAGCAATAAATATGGAAGAGGTTAAAAAACAAATCACCAGCCTAGAAAAAATTTCCCAAAGGATTGGTCTGAAAATTTCTAACGAAAGGAAACAATGGCCATGAATTCCCTCTGTATAAGCAAAATCAACGTTAACGATAAAGAAATACAAATAGGTGAAGAATTTAAATGCTTAGGTGAAATCGTTCTATGCAAACTGAAGGAAAAGCAAACACGGTAAAAAAGAATAACTAAAATTAAAAGAGCACAAAGTCTAACTTGGCAAACATACAATAAAAAATGTCTCTCAATAAAATCCAAAATTCACCATTTTAATACAGTAGTTCTTCCGATGGCGCTTTATGCTCGTGAGATTATCTTTCAGCTTAAGAATGAAAGTAAAACGGACCAATTACTTAAAACAGAAAGGCGAATTATCAGAACTTGTTTAAATAAAAGTCATTAAAAGGATGAAGTCTGGTGAATTGACACAAATGCAACAGTCTACAAACAAGTCGACCGGATTCCCAGTATAATGAACAAAACTAAGGATTTCCAATTTTTTCCACGTATTAAGAATGCCTAAGAACCGAATTTTAAAACTACTGGTTACAAGGAATATTAAAAAAAAAACCTGTGGAAAATATGTTGGAGAAATCCAAAGAGATCTTCAAGAAATTGGCTTGTGAGGGTTGAGGACGCCTGTGATAAAAAGAAAATACGAGCTTCAAATTATTAATTACGCATTTAAAAACAATAGATTCAACGTTAAAAAATTAGAAAGGCATAACAAAGTGGAGGTCACAAACGAGATCAGAAAATAACGATCCGATAGAATGAAGAAATATTGGGAAAATAGAAAGGCCAGACTAACACAGAAATTCAAGAGGAATTGAAATATGGATGACTAAAATGGTCCAATGTGGCCTCAAAATAAACAAAACAAACTAATTTTATTGTGTAATTATATAATTTTTTGTGTACCAATGGATAACTAAATAACATACTGAAAAACTGTTTAAAAAGAAACCTGAATATACTGTTATGTAATATACTATTCGTCAAAGAATAAAACAGCAAGTAGGTATTTCATACATATGATAACATTTAAGACGAAAGCGAAATGTGTAGGTATTTGTGTATATATTTGTTTAAATAAATCTTCGCTTGAAGCAGAACAGGTTAGTCGAAATTGAATAATTTTTTACAGTCTATTAAATAATGACGTTATTATTAAATTAATCCAGATAACTTTATCATTAGCAGAGCAGTAAAACTTAAGTATAGACTGCCCTGTCATTTTTTATGTAAAAATATCTTGAGTAATAAGATCAAAATATCGTGTAACAAAAAAATAATAACAATACGAACAAATGGAACATTTTTCTCATTAATTTTCTTTATAAAAGAGAAACAGGTTTACAAAAAATGAAATTATGAAAAATGACTAAACTTTTTAACAAGAATCGATTTCAAACGAGATGAGCTTTCTTATACGTTTTTTGTAATAAGGAAGTTAGTAAAGTAATTTTTTGTAGTTTATGTCAACATTCTTACTGTTTTTACATTATGTGCGTAAATGACATTAAGTAATAATGAAAGTAGAGAATGAACTTTTTAAAAAAAAAATATTTATCCTTCTAGATTGGTATAGTGGGTCAACCTATCAAACTTAAATTACATTTATTGGGGAAACTGAACTGTCCCGACCTATTTAGACAGGAAAGTACTTTGTATCTTGGTATAATTATAGATAAATATTTCAAATGGAGATCCACATTTAAAATTTCTATCTATTTTTGTTTGAATTAAAAGAATATTAAAGTGGTATAAAAATAATGGTATAATGGTGTTCAAGTGGTTGAATTTAAAAATGGTATATTTTGCTTCAGTTCAAGCCTTAATACAATACGGAGCAGTTTCTGCCGCAATGCTTTTGATTCTCATATGAAGAACTTTTTTTTAATCCAGAAATTGATTGTTAAAACTGTTTTGAATAAACCTTGATTGTATTCAAGCACTATCCTTTTCATAAAATTTAATTTTGTGACTTTAAGGCAGTTTTACATATAAAAAGTTTAATTAAACATAGTCAAACATTTAAAGAAATCCTGAAATTGAAATAACTATAATTTTAAACTTATCTTAACAGATTATTTTTTTTCTTTACAAATTTAACTGTTATCAAAAATAAATATTACCAAAATGGTTAATATTATTCCTTCTTATGTTGCAGTCAGAAATACTGGACCTCATTGAACAGCGAAACAAGTTAAGAGGAAAAAAGACCTGAAGAAGTACAAATGGATAAAGAACACGATTACTCAAAATTTCAGACTGGAAAAAGAAAGGTGGATGCAAGACAGAAATGAGGAGATTTAGAAAGACCTATAAAGAGGAAAAAATGACACGGCTTACCTGAGTAATAAGTCAATGATGATAAATTCGAGAACAAAAACAAATATGGTAAAGAATAAAAATGAGGATCTTGTCTCTTTTTTTCTTTTTCTTTTTCTTTTTCCTTTTTGATTATTGACTAATATTAACTAATATACACAAAAATCCACAATCCTTTATTCTTTCTTTTTCCTGTTTAGCCTCCGGTAACTACCGTTCAGATAATACTTCAGAGGATGAATGAGGATGATATGTATGAGTGTAAATGAAGTGTAGTCTTGTACATTCTCAGTTCGACCAATCCTGAGATGTGTGGTTAATTGAAACCCAACCCCACCAAAGAACACCGATATCCACGATCTAGTATTCAAGTCCGCATAAAAATAACTGGCTTTACTAGGACTTGAACGCTGGAACTATCGACTTCCAAATCAGCTGATTTGGGAGGACGCGTTCACCACTAGACCAACCCGGTGGGTTGGGGATCTTCTCTTTGATTTAAATGATGTAGGTGAGAGATGGAAATAATATATTGAGAAGCTATATGAAGGAAAGGATATCGTTAACAGTAGGAAATATCTGGAAGATGAAAATAGAGTGGATAAAGACATGATGGGGACTACCTGTATCTGAGGAAGAATTTGTCAACGCCTTGAATAACCTGAATAAAGGCAAAGCGACATGCACAGATAACATCCCGGCAGAAATATTAAAAGAATTAGGAGAGTCAACAAAGGAGTGTTTGTATAGCCTTATCAAACGTTGCTATGAAGAGGGAACGAAACCGCCGCTAGATTTTATAAATAGCAAAACTGTGATAATTAATAAGAAGAGAAATGCAATGGATTGCACCAATTACAGAACAACCTCTTTGTTATTCCACACTTCAAAGATAATGCTAAACATTGTTACAAGCCAATTAAAAGGCAAAATTGAGGCAAATTTGGGAGAAGACCAGTTCGGTTTCAGATCTGGGAAGGGAACTAAAGAAGCGATACTAGCGTTGAAAATGTTATTGGAGAGAATCGGGGTGAATAGGAAGACCTTTTTGTTTTTTGTAGACTTAGAGAAAGCCTTTGACAAGGTGGATTGGGAATTGCTATTTCAAACAATGGCGGAAATAAAGCTCGACTGGAGGAATAGAAGATTGATTTTGAATCTGTATAAAATGGAGAAAATAGAGATTGAAATCAACGGCTTAAATAAAGAGGTCAAAATAAGAAGGGAAGGTTGCCCACATCATCATCTCTGTTTAATTTGTTTATTGAAAAAACTATAGTAGAAATGAAAGAAAAAACAAAAGAAATCAGAATTAATGGAGCATCCATACATTGTATCCGCTTTGCAGATAATACTGTTTTACTGGTGGAATCAGCAAGAGGAATGGAGATTATCTAAACTTAAGCAACAAAACTTAAGTTGAAATTAATAAGAAGAAGACAAAGATTATGATTCTAGGAAAAACAAAGGAAGGTTAAATTAGACGGTACAGTTGTAGAGAAGGTTGACAGTTTTTGTTGTTTGAGAAGCACCATCACTAGCGATAATAAATGTGGCAAAGAAATAAAAAGAAGAATAGCGCTGGGAAAACGAGCTTTCCAGGATAAAAAGATTATACTGACTGGTAATCATATGAATATGGATATACGGAAACAGTTCGCTAAAACTTATGTCTGGAGTGTTCTAACTTATGATTATGAAATATGGACGCTTGAGGAAGCAGAAAGAAGAAGACTGAAAGCAATGGAAATGTGGATTTTGAGGATAATAACAAGAACACGTTGGATGGATAGGAAAATAAATGATCAAGTGTTAGCAGAAGTGAGTGAGAGGAGGTCCTTGCTAAATATTATACGAAGAAGAAGAAGAAGAGCGAAATTGATATGGAATAGTAGTAATTGTAGGACATGTAATATGACATGACCAGTTCTTTGACGAACTTATTTAAGAGCAAGGTTTTGGGTAAAAATCCTAGAAGTAGACACCGAGAGCAACTATCATCAATAATGTTAAAGATTAACCTTGGTTAATTAGCCTTGGTTCATATAATGACTTGAAGAGAGAAGCGGTGATGAGAGTGATGTGGCTAAATCGATAAGGGATTATCGATTTAATCAGTAAAGATGATGTTTTAGTCAATGTAATCTACAAACTGAATATTAGATGAATATTTTTCCTTAGTTAATTGAATAGCTCTGACCATTTTTTTTCTTTTTTACTTTTTCTTGTTTTTAGAATATGCATCACTGTTTCAAAGTGTTATTATTTGTATCTTAATGTTTTATATAAATTTTGATTTATTGTAGTTTGTGTTTCTATATTTTTTGTATTTTTGGCAAAAATGGATAAATGTATTTCAATTTGACATAGCAGATTACACGAATAAAATCATAGTGATATCAGCTGTTTATTTATTTCAACTACTTACTGATGGAAAGTCATTTCACGATTAAAAATAATATTTTTATTTGTTCGCTGGGAATAAACTTAACATAAATCAATTAATAGGAAAGATAAGATTAAACTAGTTTCCTGTTTAGTTATTTTATTATATTTTTTTACCCACAATTTATTAAAAAATATTCACGCGATGAAAATTAAAAAAATAATAAATCGGTATTTAATTTCCACTGAAGCTTTTCTGAAATTTAAAAATAGGGTCTTTTCTTTATGTTCTGGGAAAACATAATGAATGATGTGTAGTATAAGATATCCGGGGTAAGAATTAAAGGAAAAATATAATTTGAACAAAATTTTCTAACGAAATAATTTTTAATAATTTTTTTTCAGATTTCAACCTTATGTTTTTAAAAACATCATATAATATCGATATTATACGGTCAATTTTTTATATAAATAAATAAGAATGAATTTTGTGCGTAAACTGGAATATCCCTGTATTTGTATCGTCGATTGTTTTAAACTTAATTTATAGTACTTTGAGAAAGGTTGCAGGGATAAGTGCTTTCAGATAAGCGTGTTATAGGTTGACCTGTAAGCCGTAGAGTGAGATATTTTCGTATTTTAGAATATCTTTGGAACACAACTATCAGTTTCTATTCGTTGACTAAATCATATTCTGTATGAGATATCTGAAAGCATTCCTCAATAGGAATTTAGAACACGTTAGATTTTGTTTTGATTTTTCATTTATCAACACCCGATTAATTTTTCAAGAATATAAGTAATCTAATAGAAAATTTTATTATCTTACACTTTTATAAACCGGCATGATTTTTTGTAAATAAGTTAATACAATATAAAACCAAAGAGTTTATATTTTTAATATAAACATTTTTCGAAGGAGGTGTCTTAAGTATTTTGTTAAATAAATTTATTTATTTTCAAATTACTTTGAAAAAGATTTACTGTAAAATTTTATGAATTTTTCTATAACATTTTTTTATAATTACTTGAAGAGTGTGTTTTACATCAAAACCATACTGAATTTTCCAGCCATTGTTTGCCAGACGATATCTTAAATAGTCAAAAAAAGCCCCGTTCTGCTACATACTATGGGGCAACAAGTTTTTTGCATTTAAAATCAAAAGATAATATAAATTTACTTTTAGTTTTTCATTTACTAACATTAGTTGATACATTTTATGTTTCATTTATACATATAAGATAATTTATGTAAAATTTTATTATTTTTTACTTTACGTACTTTTGTAAAGTCATAAAATTTCGTAGCGAGTGCTATGTATGATATATTTATACAGTTACATCTTCCTACATTACGAAAGATGCATCTTGTTTTTCTACGAACAACTTTTCTTGGAAGTTTATTTTTCATTTTGAATGGGTAACATAGATTATTCATACTTTCATCATAAATTCGGGAAAGACTGTTTGTTAACTAATTTTTATAATCTACTAACTGAGCTCTCTTAAAAAAAAAAAAGAAAAAACTAAAGGAAGTAAAATTTTAAATGGAGAAAATTCCGATCTCCATCTTCGGTAAACAATCTTTGATATATTTTAGTAAACTATTTAAGACATTAGAATTAATGGAGATAAGTCTGAAATAATTTCTCATGTGAACATTTTTTCGGAATTCTGATGGAGAGTTTCAGTACAATAGTTAAACTGGTTATCAGAGGAAAAGTAACTAATTCAAAAATCTGTTAGATTATATAATTGTGTTAATTATATATATATATATATATATATATATATATATATATATATATATATATATATAATTTTTTATCGTTCTTTTTGAATAGAAAGATAATAATTATTTTTGATAATAGTTGTAATAAAATCTTCACTGTTTTTTTTTTTTTTTTATGAAGTATGACAGGATACGAAATGATTGCTTAAAGGAGAAATAAATGGAAGAAATTGTGGGAGCAAATGTTAAAGAGGAAAAAAAGATGAGGTGATAATTTAAGGAGAGAAATTGGGTGTTGTTCAATTTAAAAAAAGGAAATAAAATTATCTTGGGAGTTTGTATATATTTTTGTAGTTCTGTTTAATTAGAACTCCATCATTATCTGCCAACCTTGTTTGAAAAGTAAAAGTTTATATATATATACTTAGTTGCATCACCAGAAATTAATCAAAAGAGATATCCTGTTTACAAGATCTCTATAAGAAACGAGGTTGAGAAAATGAAACCGCTAGACACTATATCCTCGATATATTAATCTCTACAAGAGAACCCTTAACAAAGAGGGTACTGATGATGATGAGAAATACATTAAGTCCACGTTTATACGTGGAGATACGTTCCGACGTATCTTTTTTCCATTAATCACTACATAATACAATACATATTTGTTTGGGTTGAGTCCTCTTAGAAGTTCTGAAGATCTGCCTCCGTCAAAGAAGACAAGTACATAACTCCTACCTATTTAAGATAATTTTTACTTGCAGTATAAACACGTTCATAATAATTTTTGTCATAAGAGATTTATAAGGTAGCAGATTCTTCTTGATCTCCTTTGGTGAATCTGTCTTCAACCGGTATCAACTGAATGTCTCCATTCTTTTAATCCTGAGAAACTTCCTTCATTTTCTAATAGCCTCTTTTCCAAAAAAATCTCTGTGTGATCCTACATTGAAGACGATTTCTGCACGATATACTGCCAATTTAGATGTTATCGTCTTTAATATATCTTCCTTAACATCTTCATTACACTACTCTGTTCAGTTTACATTTTTTCATTCGTTTCACTTTCCCCATTCTTCATAACTGCATTTCCAAAACCTCCGACTACTTCTCTTTCTTATCTCTGATCATTTCATTCATATCCATTCGATGCCACAGGCCAAACCGCTTTGGCTACCAAAACGTATCATTTCAATCAGGATTCTTCTTGTTGTTATTAATCTTATAATTTTATTTTGTATTTCTTCCGCACTACTTCCGTTTCATTATTAAAACTATATGAGAACGGTTGATCCGTTTATTATCTGTAATTTGACGATGATCAAAAAATAAATAAAAACATTAACAGAGGTTGGAATAGAATAAAGCGTCCACGTGAGCGTAATAAATTGGAAAAAGGGGAAAAATAGTTGAGTATTTATAGAAATTGAGGATGTGGAAAGGTGCCTGGTATTCGTCTGTAGAGTTCACTCAAGTTTTCGTAAAATAAATTTCCTGTTCCCTAAACCACCTTACTTTTTTCCTGACTAAAAGTCCAAAATATTTTTATTTTCTGATAAAAACTTCACACGGAGTAGGTTACTGGTTTAATCGTTCAACGTCTTTCGGATCATTGGCTGTGATATTAGATAAAATATAAGTGAATAATTCTGTGCCAATAAAAATTCATGTTATATCTTGTATGAGATCTAATAACTTTCAGAAGTATTGATGAATCGCTTTATTCAAGAGCCCAGAAATATATAACAGTGTTTTTATGTATTAAAAAAATAAAAATCCAATTTCCGATACCGGTTAAGGTTTATAAGCCTTTGCGTAATTAAAATTTTAAATACAAGTGGCAAAATCGTTGCTGAACAAACTAATATTCATTAGCGGTAAAATTCAACCCTTTCATCGTGGTGTAGATAAGAATGTTATTTTTTCTGCTAAACGACCTTTTTAATTATTTATTTAATTATAACCTTACATAAATAAATTAAATAATACTATATTGATTCAATAAACTTTTAAAAGTTATAATTTGAAAACTTATAATTTTATGATCATCAGACCGCTAATTACCCACTCACGCGCTCACTTAGACCCTCTCACTTTTCATAGAATTTAACAAATTCGGATATAAAAGAAGGTGAATTAATAAACCGAAAACTAAAGTAAAGAATAAACGGAATATTCCATCATAACTGATTGTGGAAGATTACAAAAATAATTTTACTTTGTCAGTAATATCGTAAAAATCATTTACAGGGACATCGGACACCACCATATGCTAATTTTCAAGAAGGTAATTTCATATATACTAAATACATATTAGTCCTTCTTTTTTGTTTGTAATTAAGACATCGAGAGGAAAATTATAAATAAATTTATCGAAAACAAATGATAACTGACAAAAACCAACGATAGTATTAATTATTTATTAATGTACTGAGAAATGCATGATTTTTACTACAATAACCCAAGTTTCAGAAACAAACACTTGCTTAATATGTGGTAAAACGTAAACAAAGAAGTACCTAACTTGTAGTCATTAAGAAAGCCATTCTCTCTCTTAACTGGAAATTATTACGCCCGAGGTTAATTGGAAAAAATTCAATTTTTTACTAGGATATGCAGTCGTAAGTTATTGTAAAATATAGTCCAAACATTTCTGAAAATATAATTTTTGGATTGTCGAACAAAGCTTCTTACAAAAAGAAAAAAATTACTCTCTAGTCATTTTGATAAAGATTAAAAATATTTTTTCATTTAAACGATAAATTATTAAAAAAATAGAAAAACATGTAAGTAATACACGAAATTATAATTCTTTACACAAGAAAGAATTAATGATGAAATATAATTAAAAGAGTAAAAAAATGGGAACAAAAATTCAATTTGAGAGCATCATGTAAATGTAAATTACTGAAAATAAATACGACTTAAAAATATAAAATTTAATGAAATTCTAATATATTTAAAAATACCTGTGGATCGGTAGTCTAGCTACAAGCAACAGGATGCAGTCCCAGGTTGCAGATAGGGAAAAGACCATTACTATGATGGTTGGCAATCAAAAAAGAAGCGATCGAAGCAAACGCTAATGGACAGTAAAGGACAATATCAAGGGTGTTGAATGTTCTCTAAGGGGAGACAGTTTACCTAAGGAATACTACAAAGCAATAAAAATGTTGTGCTCGTGCAGAAGCTTCTGTGCTTTTCAGAAGCTCATAACCCTACTGTAGACACACGAGTGCAGATATGAGGAAAAGGATGAATAGATAATTTCCGAAAAGTCAGCAGCATCCCTTAAAGGAATTGTTAAAAGTACTGAGAAATAGATGGTTGCTTCGGTGTTGAACAACAAACTTAAAAGAATAAATAACAAAGGGTAATTAACACAAGCAACGAGCTGAAAGAATTTTTCTAATCGGCAAAGATTCAAGCTCAAGCCTACTACAGTAATACGGCCTTATTTGCCAACCTTCATAGTAGAATTTGAAGAAACAGAAAACATGCATGATCAAATTTAAAATCTAAAAAATATGTAAAAGAAGATAATTTATCGGTACTAAAATTTCATAGTAGAAGAAATACGAGAAGGAAAATCGTTTGGAAAGTATTGGATAAGTCAATGAAATGAAAGAGAACTGTATACTAATTATAAAGTAGCAGTTAGAAATACCCTTTGGAAGAATCATAAAAGAGGAAGGTATCCACGAATAGTAACATAAAGTAGATTAAACATCATTAGGTAAATTTTTCAGAAAAAAACTATTTACTTAGGTTCTATTAAAAAACGGTACACAGGAGAATACAATGACTATCTGACCGTAACTTACTTTTGATAAAGTAAATAAGTAGCAGAAACATGCATAGCATAACAAGTAAAAGTACTTGAGTGAAACTAAATTAAAAGTGAGAACAAAAAGATGGAAGAGCAAATAATTAAAAAGAGGATGATGTAAGGTTGTTCTTTATACAAATTATACGCTAAGATCTTGAAGTTATTATAACTGATGCCTTGGCGAAAACAAATGGATACACTTGAAAAAATAAACGAAGAAAATATGTTTGATAGAAAAGTGACAAGAGATAGAAAATCATTGATAACAATAAATATATTAAAACTGATAAACGAACATAAGGCATATAAAAAAAGGAAAAGATGAAGACAGAAAACTGTATCGATGAAAAAAAAAACTAACGAAGTGCAAAGTAACAATGACAGACTGGTTGAAGGAGAGAATTAATAAGCAGAGAAAAATGATTACTGAAAAGATAAATGAATCGTATAGAAAGAAGGTGAACATTTTAAAGAAATGTAACCAAAAGCAATCAGTAACAGACGTTCAAATGGAAAACTTTGTTATATAGAGAAGGAAGAAGTAGCATCTTCTTCCATAAAAGCATAATTTTTATGGAAGAAATTCCTACTAGAATACATCAGGAATACAAAAAAGGGACTGCGTAATAGAGAAAAGTTACCGACAATAGAAAAAAGTACTACAACAGTGATATGATAATTTTTCCACTCTGCTACGATCTAAATTAGACGATGCTTTAAAAAAATTGTCAAAATAATTAACCGTTACGAACTCATGATACACCATATGAATTGCTATGCTGTCTAAATAGAACTAGGACTTAACTTCATTAGTAAGAAAAATTTATTACTAATAAATTTTAATACCCTCACATTAATTGTTACCATATCAAAAAAAATTAGAAGTAAAAAATTATTACAATATTACCGCATAAATTATAAATTACAGATAAGCAAAGACCATTGCATCGTCAATTTAACGTCTCATGCTTAAAAAATACTTTCATTAATATTTTCGAATTGGTTATTAGAGGTTCGATAAGGTATAAGATGAAGATCAATTTGGTTTTACAGTACGGGTTCAAGACCGTATATTAACGGTCTGATCCTTATATTGTAGAAGCCAAGTTTACAAATAAAAAAAGCACAAAAATTGCGTCGGTCAATCTGGTAAAAACATTTGATAAGATTGGTAGAATAAAATACTAAAATTTTAAGAAATATTTGAATATAATATAGGGAGAAAAGAGTTATTTAAAATCAGTGTAAGAATCAATAACAGTTATGAGATATATTGAAACTGTAAACAGCGATACAGAAATGAAACAAGGATGCATGTGGTCCCCCCTGTTGCTTAGCAATTGGTACACAGAAGAAACATTTCATGAATTCAGTGTAAAATTTGGGAAAGCGGTGAACGCGTCTTCCCAAATCAGTTGATTTGGAACTCGAGAGTTCCAGCGTCCAAGTCCTAGTTTAAGACAGTTTATTTTTATACGAACATTTATTTTTATACGGATTTGAATACTAGATAGTGGATACCGGTGTTCTTTGATGGTTGGGTTTTCAATTAACCACACATCTCAGGAGAATGGTCGAACTGAGACTGTACAAGACTGCACTTCATTTACACTCATACAAATCATCCTCATTCGTCCTCTGAAGTAACACCTCAACGGTAATTCCCGGAGGTTAAACAGGAAAAATAAAAAGGATTTCACCCTTATTTACTAAACTTTACCAAAAATAAAATGAGATCTTTATTTTTATAAATTTAATTTATTAGAACTAACTTAACTTCATTTCTTTCACCTAAATTAGGGTTATATAATTATAATAACATATTAAAATAATATGAAAAAATATTAAATAAATCAGAGTTCAACGGAAATACACTACCGACCAATAAAATTTAAATAAACATACTAGATTCGACCAAGAGGTTTTCTTACCAGTAATATACTTTCTAACGTTAGAAAACGTATGCTACTGAAACGTACAATGTGCCAACAAAACAGTGTTATTTTATTTTTTCACAGATCTAATGAAACTAATTCCGTCCGATCAGTTGCAGAATTTGACAGACTGTCCCTGCGATTTTTCCTTGTTCCTACCGAATTTTTTTTTGTTGGGATGAAATTTGTAGAAAAATTCTTCTTTTTCCTATTTTAGCCGCCGGTACCTACCATTCAGATAATACTTCATAGGATGAATGAGGATGATATGTATGTTTTTTCACTTACATGATATGTAAGTTGGGTTTCAATTAACCGCACATCTCAGAAATGATCGAACTGAGACTGTACAAGACTACACTTCATTTACACTCATATATATCATTTTCATTCATCCTGTGAAGTATTATCTGAACGGTAATTCCTGGAGACTAAACAGGGGAAAAAAGAAAGAAAGGTATGAATTTATAACTAGGAAATAATAGAAAGACTAAAATAAAAGTAATGAAATGTGACAGTAAGGGATCAAATATTAAGTTGAAATTATCAATCTAGAAGTGGATGAATTTTATCTTATAGGAATAAAACTACAACAGATGAATAATGTAATGCTATTATAAAAAAGTTACACAAAGAAATGAAGTTTTTATGAAAAAAGATATCTTATTACATGTAATATAGATCTAAGAATTGAAACATATTTGCGTGGAATATTTTGCTTTATTGTAATAAGAGAAGGAGAATAGGAAAAACAGAGACCTTTAAAATTTGGCATTAACAGAAAGATGTTTGAAAAAAAGAATGAATTAATAAAATTTGAAATGAATGGTTAGTTCTTAATTTGAATAGGATAAATGGAAATTTTGAGAAGAATATTAAACAGAAGACCTGTCTAAACATTAACAGGAAAAACATTATTCTTCCCAACTAAACGTCATTTGTATGTGTGACTGACTGGGTGTGCGTTCCCCTTAGCTTGGCACCGGAATGTACCGATCACTAGCGGGAAATCCCGATTCGTTATTACATGTCTCGTGGTGATCAGGCGTTTACTTTTTATATTATTATACAGACTGTTTCTAAAATGCTTGGCTGGCTATACTTTTTCGGATTCTACTTGTAAAATTAAACAAAAAATATCGTTAGGAAAAATGCCAATTTCTCCCCTGTTCGTTCTCCCCTGTTCGCCATTTTGTTACTTTTATATAATAATTTATATTTCAAGTTCAGAGAGACATTAATATTTGGTAAGCGTCTAGGTAATAAAGTTTTAAAATTAGCAGAAAATCAAAACTTAAATACTTTCGCAAGTTACAAAATGACGGCCATGTTTATTTTTCAATCCGTTATATCTCCATAAATATTAGTTTTATCAAAATTTATGTTATTTTATAAAATATTACGCCATTTTTTTTTTTAACAAAGTGATTTCATTTTTTTTTTTTAATCGGTTATCAAATAGTCAAGTTATGGCAGAAAATTGATGTTGTAATTACGTGTCTGTTTTCATGTCCTCCACTTTACGTTCAATTCGATTAAATATTAATTATTTTTATTTATTGTTAATCATAGTATTGTAAATTAGTATCAAATTAAGTAATAATTTTCTCACAATAATAGACGCAATAATTATGACACAAAATTATATCAATTTTATGCCACGGCTCGGCTATTTGTTAACCGATTTAAAAAATTAAAATGTCATTATGATCAAAACAAAAGGCTTAATATTGTAGAACATAACATACATTTTGATAAAACTAATATTTATAGAGATATAACGGATTGAAAAATAAACATGGCCGCCATTTTGTAATTTGCGAAGGTATTTAAGTCCTGATTTTTTGCTAATTTTAAAACTTTATTACAAAGACGCTTGTCACATATTAATGTGATTTGTCTATCCGAACCTAAAATACAAATTATTATATAAAAATATCAAAATGGCGGACGGGGAAGAACGAAGGAGAAATTGCCATTTTTCCTAAATATATATTTTTTGTTTAGTTTTACAAGTAGAATCCGAAAAAGTATAGCCAGCCAAGCATTTTAGAAACAGTCTGTATAATAATATAAAAAGTATACGCCTGAACAACACGAGACATGTACTAACTATTCGGGATTTTCCGCTAGTGATCGGTACATTCCGGTGCTAAGTTTAGGAAGGCGCACACATACAAATGCCGTTTAGTAGGGTAGGATAATGTTTTTTTCTTGAGATTACAATTTTTTATACTTTTTACTCTATTTGATTCTGATACTCAACAGAATAGAAAATCTATAAAAATTAGGTAAAAATAAATTATTAGAAATATTTATTTGTCTTTCAAATAATAAAAATAAGTCCAGTGTAACGATTGATGACAGAGAACGAGACTGCAGAAGTGAAACAGGCATGTACTATATATAATTAATGAGTAAACGTAAAAGAAAAATTAATAAGTAGTGATAATAAATCTGATTTGTCTGGGACAAAGAACTTCAATAAGGTAGAGTAATTTTTAAATATATTACCACATATATCATTTGATTGAATGGATTACCGATAAATTATTAAAACTTACAAATATGACTGTATTCAAATTAAATAAAAATATTAAAGATAAAAGAGATAAATTCTTAAAATGTAGTATTTTTATAAAATTTTATTAAAAAAGTAATAATGTAACTTAAATAGTATAATAAAAAATAAAATTATTTCAGTATACTTATAATTAGAAAATAACCACTTGTACTTTCTAATTTTTTGACTTTATACAAAAGTGTTTAAAATTTGAATTCCTTTTTTAATGAAATTAAACTTACCAAGAAAAACATTTATTTTTATGAAAATTCCTTTTCCTTTTTTTAATGAAATTCACCAACAATTTATCGATCAATTGCTGTATTCGCTGACATTTAAAGTATAATGAATTTAAAAGTCGATAACACCGACATCAGTCTTTAAAAAATAATAATAAAAGTAATCAAAGTTATTTTAAACGTCATTTCATCAGGTTAATGCCATTCTTGTAGATTTTTTAAACAGATGAAACTTTTAATGTTCACATATGCTTTTTTCATGGAATATGCTAAATCGAAAAATGAAAATCTATCTAATCGGTATCGCATCATAACTGATATGAAAAACGTAGTTTTAATTTGTAATTTTTGATATTTATGTAATATGAATATTATTTAACTTACTTTTCTCTTGCATTACAAAAGTCATAATAAATGAGTAAAATAAATAAATTAATTAATCTTAATTGTATTTAAAACGTGAAGTGAAACAATTTACAGTAAAGATAATTGTTATACGCTACCGAGTTCAAAAAATTAGAATACCTTCGCTGCAATTTTCAAGCGTGATATATATTATTTTCTAACCACATATCATATCTGCATACCATTGAATAAGAAATGAGGCAGCTATAATGCAACTCTTTACCATCGAGATAAAATATAATAACGAAAAAGAATATGGTTATGCTTGATCAATCGCTGTTTTTTTTTGTCATCAAGATGGTTATTAAAGAGATTAGTACATTAAGTAAGATAGACAAAAAAAATAATCATAAGTAAAAAAATGATATACTGTGAACGTATTTCAATTTATCACTCAAGAAAAAAGAAACTTAAAGTAAAACGACAATGTTTCCATCCGGAAAAAAGAAACATTCGTTACAGTTATGTCCTATCATATATTTTTGAATTGCCCTGTCACAACTATCCACTTTCCGGAAATATATTAGAAGTTGCCGTAAATTTTTTTCTCATGATGTAGTATTCTCATAATAAAAATAATCGTAGAAGATTCAAAGCGGAAAATACTCATCCCTTAAAAAAAGGGCAATAATAAAATGCCTTTATATTATTATTGCTCAGCCTAAGTAAATTTCACTTTAGTCGAGTAAAAAATAAAATCTATATTACTATCATCTCATCCGTTGTATTTTTTTTTATTTCATACAAAAAAAAATACAGATAAACTATTTTAGAAGCAAGTTACGAATATTCTTCTTAATACATCTAAGGATAAGGTTTATGATTGTTTGAAACTCATAAATCATCTTCACATAGATTAACTACAGTAGAAGTCTGTTAAAACGATTGAATTCGTTTGTAGCGAGAATCGGATTATAACGAACAACAAAAAATCAAATGTGAGAACCACATGACTTACGCCTGGTTACATAAAATTTTATTTCATTAATAACTTTTGATATGTTTTCATATTTTTTTTTATTAATGAATTATTATTTATCGTAGTAAACATTTTTTTACAATCACGGGCTAATAATTATTAATAAATCAATATATTTAAATTAAAAAAATGTTAAAAAACGGAGATGAAGTCGGATATGAACTGACGTGCCTTCCCCATTATAAATTCAAATATTTCATTAATTAAAATTTCATTTAGCTATAACTCTGGAACCAATGAAAATAAGTACCACTTATGATACATCGTTGAAAGGCTCTCGATGAGGGCTTATTACTGCAGTTAAGAAAAAGTTCAAAATCTATATGTTTCGGATTCTGGGCTTTTTTGACACTTTCTGTTTAGTCGATTGCAATCAAAAAGGGAGATGCACAACTAAATGTTACAGCAAGTCCTAAATCCAAACTTTCAACATCCTACGGCTAATCGTTTTTGAATTATGCGAGATACATACGTACGTACAGACGTCAAGCCAAAATTAGTCAAAATGGATTCAGAGATGGTCAAAATGTATATTTCTGAATCTGAAAACCGAGATTTTTTACGATCACAATATTTCCTTTACTTTGTACAAGGAAGTAAAAAGGGTTGGTTTCCTATTTTTTTTAGTAACGTTTATTTTATCGAGTTAATAACGAAGTTAGAAGTCGTTATAACGAGCAAATTATTTTCTTTCGAATAATAAATTTGTTCCCTGGGTAATTAAAATGATATTGATTTTAAAATACGGGTACAGAAAGTAATTGTTGAAGTCATTAGTACTTATGTTTATATTATTGAATGTTATAACGACGTTGTTCGATTAGACCAGGGAGGCAATGACCTCTTCACAATAAGTGAAAGCGGCTGATTAGAAACAACGAGATGCAGTGGTGCAGCCACGTATACAGTTGTGTACTGGCTATTTCTGATTCCTGGGAAATTCCATTCCTCCACTTTTATCAAGATTATTCAGGGTATAGCGGTGGGAGGTGTAAGTAATTTTATAGTTGAGTCGAGATAGTCGATTCTTAAACGGGTTGTTGCTGCTTGGAACAGTACATTCCTGAGTTTAACTCGGGCTGAAGTTAGTGTATTTTCTGCGAGTATGTTGTGGTGGGTGATTTTCACTAATGTTTACGGCACAGAAGTAATGTCGGCCGTTAAAAGACAACTTCTTTCAATTAAAAATTAAAAATTATTGAGGAGTAGAAAACGGTTGATATAATTCCGATTTGTGTAAAACTCATGGGCTTACTACATTCACTATCTAAACGTTTTGGAAGAACCATGATAAGTTAAGGGTAGCTTTCGAAAAAAAACCAGTCTCAGATAGAGACAAGATTTTATGAAAACAATTATTTGGGTGAAGCTCTTACTATGCGGTTCAAAATGAAAAATAATGAAAACGTTCCCATAAATGGACCCGTTTTGAAAATTCAGGCAAAAAAATCTGCTAAGTAGGATACAAATTGTTTGTTTGTAGCGATAGTTGGTTGAACCGATTTGACAAGACATCAAATCGATATTGCAAAACGTTTTTTTGAGTTTCAAAACAATTTGAAGCTTTCAGCTAATGAATTTTAATATTGGGCATTACCGTTAACTATCATTGACTGAATAGGATGATCGGGAATTAATTTTTTCAGATCCCCATTTCATAAAATTCTTTCTTCATTAAATCATAAATATTACGGACGATTTCAAGTGCTTCATTATGAAGATTTTTATTCTTAATTACGGATTTAAATTCTGCCATGACAAACCAAAAAAATTGGTAATAAAAATAATAAAATACAAAACCAAGCATTTTTGAGTACACTTCATCGTTTAAACCAGAAAAAAAGAATCTTAGAAATTATAAAACGTAAGGAAGAGTATGTAAGTATTTATTTGTAACACAGCTCGAGTACCCTTACAGAACACTAAAAATGAAACTAAAATTCTTCTATTCATGGTAACTTGTGAAGAAATTGTGCTACTGCGTTTTCATTTTCTTCTTCAGAATGATTTGAGGTGAATTGGTCCATAACTTTTAGTTTGAAAACAGGAATTTATCAATGTCAAAGTAACCATGTGGCGGCTTTGTCAACCACAGAGAGCTGGATGGACATTCAAAATTTACAGATTTCTGTGCCCAAGATGAAGTTTATGCTTCTCAAGGTTTCAGACAAGTTATCATACAGTCGTAACCCTCATATTAAGTATAACGGCTGTGTAATCAGCCGAGTTCGAGTTCATAAGTACCTAGGTGTTTTGTTTGATGAAAATTTGCTGTTTAGCGACCAAATTAGGCAAATAGCGGCGGACTCCGTCTCTGTAATGCACAAGCTTAGGAGGATTGCTCGAAAGGATTACGGGCTGTCGGGCCGTCATTTGTACATGGTATACCGAGGTGAATTCGAAAGCACGACCTCTTACGTGGCGTACGTTTGGGCGCATAGGTTGGAAAGGAATCGAGAACTTATTCAAAATTTAAGGAGTGTCAAGCGCTGAGCCTTAATTGTATGCACTGGTGTTTTTAAAACAACCTCCTACGATGCTACCACCGTATTGGGAAAGGCTCTCCTAATCGATGTAGTGGTGAAGGTTCGGGCGGCCATGTCTTCACATGAATGTTGTAAAGAGGCAGTGAGGCCGAGGTATTTGGGATGCGGTTTCGAACCGGAACTGTACCGAAGCAAAAAGGTGATCTCAATGCACCGGTTCTAATTTCGAACAGTTGTCATCTCCCGCCTGTGGAGGAGGCTTTACAGCCTCACGATGGAAGCAAGAATAGCACGCCACGACTAAGGGAAGGTTCTTGTGTAGATCTATACAGGATCTGGGGGGATGGTATGCCTCTCCTTCGTTATTAAGGGCAACGGGAACCCAAGTGCTCTCCAACCGTGTAAATTTAAACCAATATTTTTTTCGGTTCCGCCTAGCAGCTGAGGAGTTGTGCGTCTGCGGGGAGATCCAGTCGAACGACCACATGATTTTTGATTGCCCAGCTCTTGGATGGGCCAGAACTCAGGTCACCCTGGAACTTAGAGGTCAAGCGGAAAATTGGCCACTCACAAGCGGCGAGTCAATGTGGCGAGAGCCGCATTGTCGGACCGTGTGGGAATTTTTTGATGCGGTTGCTTTGTTCAACCGACATCAGTAGTTTAACTAAGGGAAAAAACTTCTATCACGCTGTTGTAGGAAGCTAACTGAGAGATATGACTGGTTATCAGCCAAATTAAGTCTCCAAGCGCTTTAATGGTAGTCAGGAATTTGCTGGCATTCAGTGGCCTAGGCGTGGCAGCGAATTGTTGTCTAAACGAAGTAAATTTTAATTTATGGATGTCATATATATTTTTAGTAGTTGACGGGGTGTGCCTACCCATTTTAGTGATAAGTGCGCCTACCCATTTTAGTGACAAGTGAACCTACCCATTTTAGTGACAAGTGCGCCTACCCATATGACAAGTGAGCGGTTGGGACACGTAAGCAGCGGCTGTATGGCACCGCGCTTAGTTCGCTTACGCTGTTTGGAGATATTTAGGATACTGGTAGCTAACTTTTTCGAGGCTCAGTAGCAGTTTGTGGCACAGACATTCGGTCTTATGCTTTATGGCAAACAAATGAGATGGTGGCGGGAGAAATGCCAAGCAAACCAAAATAACCATGTTAAAATATTTTTCGGAAAATAACTTGCGTGAATTTTTTGTAATCCAAACCGTATAAAAAAAAGCCGGCCTCCGTGGCACAAGTGGTAGCGTCTCGGCTTTTCATCTGGAGGTCGCAGGTTGGAATCCGGGTCAGGCATGGCATTTTCACATGCTAAAATAATTGTCATTCACCTCATCCTCTGAAGTAATACATAACAGTGGTCCCGCAGGTTAAAAAAAAAACCGTAGAAAAAAATTATTTTTTTATTCTTTATTTACATATATGAGTGTGTGTGTGTGTGTGTGTGTGTGTGTGTGTGTGTGTGTGTGTGTGTGTGTGTGTGTGTGTGTGTGTGTGCGGGCGAAGAGGTGTAAGCGATTACACATAAACGAGCGCAGTGAATTCACGTACCCGCAGAAGTCATCTCTTCTAAAATTGAGGGATATATTGATCGTTTACTTTTATTGCATATATAAAACTTTTTAAAAAATCAATAATATGATAATTCTGATTTTGATTGAGAAAGGAAAATACTTGTAAAGAACTGATTAATTAATAAATTCTACTACTTATATAACTCATCGAAATAAAATAATTTAAAAATTTCTCAACAATAAAACATCTAATAAAAATAGATTAATTTTGCCGCTACAGAAACGATGTTAATAAATTCTCATTTCAGTGATAGGAGTTACACAATATCTTACACGTAGAAATACTTTTGTCTTTGAAGGGAATTTTTCAGAAAGGTACCTTCTGTACCCTTCAATCCTGTTATTAGGCCAGAAACATAACGCAAGAATCGTGAGCAAGTTGGCTCATGAAGACGGTTGGTGATTTTTCACGCTTTATAAATATGATCATTTTATGAAATATATTCAGACTTGTGAACTTTTTTGCTATAAGTAGATCAATCACCTTTTCACGTATGCAAATTCAATGTTATACATGTATACGAGTAATGCGTGGATGATTGGAGTTTTAATCGTAGATCACACTTTGATTATTTTATGTAGCACTTCGCTAGAGACGGGAAGGAAAGTAAAAAAGGTACGAAGACGAATAACAACAGAGAGATAATTCTGCTTTAACAATACTCTTATGTACCATAGGTTCGCCTAGACGGGTGGGTATCGTACATAATTTACACTTACATGGTGAAGTACAGTACACTTACACAAGTAGGAACTCATACCTGGGGAGGGGGGGGCTCACCTGTCACATAAATGTAGATAACAAGTGTGTTTTAGTAGAAAGAAGTGGACGTATCCCCCACAAAAAATATTAATTTATTATCTGTTTCAAGAAAAGAATCCAGTAAACAAAGAAAAAAAATAATTAAAGAAAATAAATTTGCACTAATGTATTAATTGAATTTATAACGATAACTTCATTACTGTTATTCAAAATAAGTATGTAAAAATATATAAATTAAATAAATCTACTGTAAATTCGAGATAAAATCTCTTATTCACTAATACGCGTACAATATAAAGCTGAACAAAGAAAACTATCTTCAGTTATTAAAATATTTTTATTTACTACTAAAAATAATTACTGACGAAAACCACACGGTTAGTAAAGGAGTAGAGCGTTACAGAAAGAGTAGTATAATAGTATAACCTGTATCACAAAAAATGTTTGTCTCTCACAATCAAGACGGTATTTTCGTTCCGACGCACTGTACAAATAACTGCAAATTTCTTTTCAAGGAAACGTTTAATTTAAATTCAATTACGTAAACGGAACTCTAGGATGACGGAGGGTGCAATACCCTCCTAATTTTCGCAGTATACGGACTTATGTCCTTTTCTGTTGGATTCTACTGTACTGGCCGGTTACAGATAGGAGATGGCGTTGATTCGTTTTGTGAAAGTTGGATAGCGTTTCGATCCAATGGAGGGTTTTAACGGCAGGGACCCGGCAGAACGATGTGCTAATAAACCTCTTTCTTTTTTTTTTCTCTTTATCCTCCGGTAACTACCGTTCAGATAATGCTTCAGAGGATGAATGAGGATGATTTGTATGAGTGTAAATGAAGTGTAGTCTTGTACATACTCAGTTCGACCGTTCCTGAGATGTGTGGTTAATTGAAACCCAACCGCTAAAGAAAACCGGTATCCACGATCTAGTATTCAAATCCGTGTAAAAATAACTGGCTTTACTAGGACTTGAACGCTGGAACTCTCGACTTCCAAATCAGCTGATTTGGGAAGACGCGTTCACCACTAGAACAACCCGGTGGGTTGTGCTAATAAACCTATCTTCAGTGACGCGCTCCCTTTCAGCCCAGAGTGGGCTGAAATCCTTTGTTTAAGGGGTCGTCTTCTCCTAAGGAAAGGGCACCGGTGGCGATTTTAGGGCCTATACTATTTACATTTAAATTTGATTTAAAATTAAAGAAAATGAGTTTGGTTGGGTAGTTCTGGGACGTTGTGTCCCAGAGCTATCCCGGACGGTGGACCAGTGATCAAAATTTCTTAAAAAGCTCTATAATAACACATTTAATTAAAAATCTGTAGAGGTTATGTTTCCTTAACCTTTCTAAATGCAGTTTCCATAGATTACAGAAGTCAAGTTACAAACATTCATAAAACCACATACTATTACACTTATTTATAAAAAAAAATGTTTGGGATTCAGAAAGTTAAAGAAGTTTTTACGACAAAAATGGACTATTATGTTTATATTTGGTCCATAAAATATTATTCATGTAGACTTATTTTTAAAAAATTAAAAATTCTTTTTTGTGAATATATTTTTACGAAAACATAATCTTTTCTAAATAAAATAACCATTTATTCCCTAAAAAGTAATAGTGTTCCCCCTACCAGAGCAAATAAAATAAATTTTTCGGTTTATGCAGTATGTACTTAAATATAAAAGAAATTACCTTATAATAAATAATTTTTTTAATAAGTTATTTAATAATCAAAAATATTTTCTTTATTAAAATTCCATCATATTGACCTCAATATTTTTTGAATCTGAATCGTGTAAATTGCGTTTACACTGTGAAATACAATACACATCGATTAAATATTTATAAATTAATACCATCGAAATGGTTACTGTGTTATATTTAAACATTATTATTTATTTATTTATTATCTTCGTACAGTTACTTTACTATCATTTCATAAATTATTATTTTTAATAATTCTTATTTTTATTCCTAGTAATGTTGTTCTGATGAACGTTATTAAACAGATTTTATTTACTCCTTACAGATAAATAACAGAACTGTACTTTTTATTTCCTTGTACTAAGTAAAGGAAGTATTCAGGAAAGGAAAGATCACGAAAAATGTCGATTTTCAGATTTCAACGGAAATATCCATTTTGACTATCTCTGAATCCATTTTGACCAGTTTCGGGGTGACGTTTGTATCTCCCATAACTCAAAAACGATTAGCCGTAGGATGTTGACATTTTGGATTTAGGATTGTTGTAACATCCAGTTGTGCACAGTTTGGTTCAGTCGATTGCAGTCAAAGGAGAGCCTTTGACTGCAATCGACTGAACCAAAAGTGTTCAAAAAAGCCCAAAATTCACAAAAAATGAATTTTGGACTTTTTCTTAACTTTCTTAACACATCGGTTCAAATCAGACCTTTCATCTCCTTTATTTCTTTTTATTTTTTTTCATTTATTTTTTTTAATTTAATTATATTGATTTATTAATAATTATTCACCGGTGATTGTAAAAAATTACAATAAATAATTATTCAATAATAACAATAAAATAAATAAATTAAAAATAGGAAAAAATCAGAAGTTATTAGTGGAAGAAAATTTTACGTACTTTTAAAAATGTGTATATGTAATTTAATAGGCATCATTACATACATGTACATGTAATATATTTGATGAAACAACTGATTAATTAATATTAATTGAAAATTATAATTTTATAGTTAAATTTTATTTAATTATTCTGGAATTTCTGTTTACTTTTATCTACTTTAAAGTTAACTACAGAACTGAAAAATAGACCACAAGAACAACATATACACTGTGGCATACTGGCCGATCTTTAATAAATTGCAAAAATTCTTATCTTTCAGTTCATTACTCTAATATTGTCGGACAATAATCTCCCTGAGTCGGAGTTGATCATCATTTCGTTTATTTGTTTTTTGATGTCAATCATTTAATCGCCCTTTGGTTTGATGTAATATTCTTCTGATCTTAATTTGTGTACACGTTCTCTAATTTTCAAATGTTCTCTCTCTTTATAATCATCATCCTCTTTTAATCTTTTTATTCTTTTCCTGATCTTAACGTTTTCTTCGTATTTATATTTATCATCTTATTATTATTATTTCTTTGGTTTTAACGTTTTTTTCCTCTTTATATTTAACATCTTTTTTAATGTTTTTATGTTTTTCTTTGTTTGCAATATTTTCTTCTTTTTTACTTTTTCTTTGTTTTTAGCATTTTCTTTGTCATTATATTTAACATCTTCTCTTAATTTTTTGTTCTTTCCTTGTTCTTAACATTTTCTTCATCTTCATATTTCTTCTTGTCGTTTTTTTCAGATATATTTCTTCATGTTATCTTTCTTTTTCCTGTGTGATTGTTTTTCATTTTTGATTATTCACCAAATAATCCAATAATAAAAATTGAATATTTTACACCGTAAGGTCGAAATTAAAATTTATAACCAGTATACCTTCTTTTTTCTTTCCTGTTTAGCCTCCGGTAACTACCGTTCAGATAATACTTCAGAGGATGAACGAGGATGATATGTATGAGTGTAAATGAAGTGTAGTCTTGTACATTCTCAGTTCGACCGTTCCTTAGATGTGTGGTTAATTGAAACCCAACCACCAAAGAACACCGGTATCCACGATCTAGTATTCAAATCCGATAACCAATATACCTGTCTTCATTATACGGAACAATTGAATTATTAACTTTTATTTAACTTTTTTTGGTGGACACACCAGAAATGTAAAACTTTTGTTAATCAGCAACTCACGAAGTTACGAATAATACTGATCTAGTAATACGAGTAATAAAGGAACTTTTACTCTATCCTAATATTTCATGTAAAATTATTGAATTAATAATTGTGTAAATATTTGATATTAATAAAAACTAATATTTCAGCAATTTTTGTAACTATATAATTTATTAAAGAATTGAAGGATCGTATCTCACTTTCAAACTAAATATGTTTAAATGAAGTGCAGCAAAAAATGTGTATATGTAATTTAATTGGCGTACAAGGAAGTCATGTGGTATTCACATCAGTTTTTTTGTTACCGGAATAGCTAATTTGCCTTTCTTAGCGTGATTTATTTAATAATGTGTTGTAATGTTAGGATATAGGTGAAAAAAAAAAATTTTTCTTTCTTCAGTGTCCGACATTTTTATTTACGGTATTATAATACAACTAGAATTAATGTAAAGATTAAAATAGGTAAAGATCGGAAATATTAAATAAAACTCTTACCTCATTATTTTACTCGCATTTTTTGATTCTTTTTGAGTGTAAAATTGTTTGATAAAACCAATAAAATTCCATGTTTAAACCTAATTTTTAAATATAGCCCCAGTTTGACACATTTTTTAGTAATTTTTCAATTAATTTTTTACTTAATGTGCGACAGGAATTCATTTTTATTGGTTTTTTTAAATATAAGTAATGTCATAATGAAACTAAAAGCATTCCATATAATTGTATATTAAAGAAAATTCTTAACGGATGGATTAGAAAACGCGCAGCATTATTCTCTTGGTTTTAAAATATGTTATGAAGTATTTTATATACCTTCTATAGATCTATCAGAAAATAATATTTCCGCAAGTACAATAATAAGAATTTTGCGTAATATTTTTAAGAAAAATAAAATAAACAAGCAGAAGCACGAACCGAAAAGAGTTTATATGAAATAAAATAAAATCCCTCTTGAAAAAATATTTTTACACAATTAAATAAATAAAATAATAATAAAAATATGCTATATATAACAAAGTGGAAAACATAGTTTTATATATATTATTTTAGCAAGAAAAAGCTTTGCGAACTTAAGAAAAGTCATATTACACTTTTACCAACGAGTCTAAAGCTTAGTAACTTGTTTCGTCGCAATGATAACCGATCGGTAACAGTACTCGTATTATTCTATTTTGAAATTGCTTTTCTTCAAAAAAACAAGAAAAAAGTTTTTATTTAATTTATATATATTTTTCTTCAGAAAGAGTAATTTATTTTCAACTCCTCTTAATCATTTTATTTTATAATTCTGTATAAAATGCGTAAAAATATTTTAAAGATGTGTAATAACAAATTAATTAATTTCTTATTATCCAAGCATAATTTTGACGGTTTTGGATAATAAATTTCCGGCTTTAGACCGTTATTCAAGTAACGGCTATAATCAGTTTTTAATTTTCTACGATTGTTTTCGTGAGCCTAATAGGAAAATTGATTAAATGGAATTGATTTTAAAATATTCTATTTTTACAAAAGAAATAAGATGATATCTAAAAAAATGTATATATGTATATTTATTTCGATTAAACTTAATAATACATTAAATAAATCACATAATTTTTTTTTTTTTGACCGAAAAATTCCGAGTCCCGGCGGGGATGCCCCACTCGGGGTGCCCCCGTTAGAGGCATTGGCATAAAGACAGAGTCCCAGCTCTCGGACCCAGGGGCGGCATAGCCGGGCCTGGTGGATCATACTCTGGGGTTTTGAGGCGGACGCAAAGTGAGATCCAAACGGCGGGCCAAAACATGGAGGCTCGTTACAGTAAAGGACACTCCCCTGGGTTGTGTAATACTTAACTGCAGGATCCGACCAGGGGGGGAAGAAAAAACAAACAAAAAAAAAATGTAATTTTAAGTAACTAATACACCATACGATGGTTTCGGAGGCTGAACAGAAAGAAAAAGGGTAACTTATTTCACGAAATAAATACAAAAACTACTTGACTTTTTTCTTAGGAGGAACTAGAAAATGAGTTACGTATTCATTAATATATGATAAACGAATAAATAGATGAAAGCCCTGTAATCTAAATAACTAAATATAATAATTATTTGTTATTTGTAATTATAATAAAAAAACATTATTAATAATAGTTAGGAATTAGATTTAAAATTCTGGAGAATTAATTATTGAATAGCCGAGTACAAATTTATGTTCATGTCGAAAACGTATGCAGAAAATTAAAGCTTATCTAATTTGTATTATTTAAAATTTCCATGATTTAAAAAAAAAAACTATTTTAACTAAACTATAAAAATCAGAACTTTAAAGAGCAGAAGATCATTTAGATTGTTAGATAACTTAATAGAATTTTTTAATTAATCGTTAGGTTCTCAGCTTAAAGTTAAACATAAAATATCAATATCTTCTAATGGAAGTAGTGTGCTGAAATTATACCTAAAACTTATTAACAATAATTCTAATTATATATTCAAAAATCCTGATAATAGTAAACGATTTTTTTTTGTAGAATATAAATATTTATGTAATTAAGAAATAAACAAATAATGCAAAAATATGGTATAAAAATTACGACTAAATTTTCATTATCTTTTCCAGCATATATTCGGTTTTATCCTCAGGTATACTGCGGATGGCACTGCGCTCGCCCTACATAATTGGAAACCCATTTAATATGTTATCACAAAAATATTCATAAACCTCTTCTCATAGAAGCGGGACACACATACAATGATATTATCCCCAATATGGACATTTCAATTAAGACGTAAAGGATATTACTAAACAAATCCGATAAAAATTTACAAACCCAGTAAATTTGACAAAATTAATAATCAATATATGTATGCATATAATACTCTTCAAATACATTATTTGATCACACAGTTAGCGTATTTCCCAACCACTGTGACAAACAACCTGAAATACCTCTATGAAAGAGATTAAAAATGTGTTAAAAATGTTATGAATCGGCGCTCTTGGATACTTAGAAAATTATTCATGATTTCTGTTTTATTTTTTTTAATAATTCTTGGTGAAACTTATTTTTCCTTGGTAATACTTTTTTACATGGTAATTTGGATCGTTTGGAAAGTTCTCAGCCTAACACAGACATGGCGCAAGCATGACCAAATGACTACGGTATTTATCGAGTATGATCTTAAATCATATTTGATAAATACTCTATGATACTTGCACACATATGAAACTTCGCATTAGATGGCCTGCAATAAGTTAAATAAATTTTGATATTTTCTGAAAAGTGGATAAAATTGAAGTTCGAGCTGAAAAAAATATTTAGGTTTAAAAGGTTAATTCCGACGGAAGTACAAAAAAGCTACATTCCAATACAGTAAAAAAGTGAGCTGTAGAATTAAGCGCGGTCATACATAAGTTCAAGTTGATGAATACTCCGAACGCCCGAAAACCGCTTCGACCGACAAAATTGTCACACATGATGGACTACTGAAGGTACGCTAGCTTACTGACAACACAATAATCTAAGCAGACCGTTATATTATAGTTTATATGAACTATGTTAGGGAACTTATGTTTATGTTATATTATATGAACTTATGTTTTAGGGCATGAAAAGTTTCCATTCGTTGGATGAGCGTTTGTTAACAATCAACTAAAACCGCATTCTAATGCCGTTTTAGTTGATTCATATAAGTTCCATATAAGTTCGCATAAGTATATTCTATTCATATAAGTTTAAACGGGTGTTTAAACTTATTTAAACGAAATTCCGCTAAGTTTCTTCGATTTTTTATAGCAGTAGAGTTGGTAGGCCACGTAGTAGTTTAGTTCACGTAACTTGCCTTCCGGATTTTGACACCTGATTCGGGTTCTCCGAATCAGTTAGAAATCGTGGGCCCCCCGGAGGGAGGTTGAAATGGCATATTAACGAAGTTTAAAAATTGCATATTTGACGTCGAAAATACAAATAAGAACGGTAAATGTTTTTAAAGGGGCTCGAGTTCCAGAGATAAAAATATTCCCGTGTGAATTGGTAAATTACTATGTTGCCCATCCACTTGATGAAACATGGATTCACCATTACAAACTAGAGATCAAACAATGAGTTGGAACAGTTGAATGTGTGACAAAGAAAGTGAAAACGTTTCCATTCGTAGGTAAAGTTACGGCTACGTTTTTTTTAAGATTCTCGTGACGTAGTGCTTATAGATTACCTGAAAAAAGAAAAAAATCACCGGGAAGTATTACGCTTCAACCTAGACCGACTGAAGGAAGGTATTCAGGCTAATTGCCGATCTCCTTATCTATAGTAGTGAAAAAGCAGTTTTCACGTTTCGGGTTAGGTGCTACAAAATTCCACGACCTGCATTTTGAAGTGCCTTCATATGGGCTCTATTCGTCAGATTCGACTCCACTCAATTACTCCCTCTTTCCAAAACTAAAGAAATTCTCCGCGGATGAAGATTCACTTCAAATGTAAAGTCAAAGCTGAGACAAACGCATATTTTGCAGTTGGATAATTCGGATTACGCTGAGGATATAAAAAAATTGAAAAGTCTTTGATCGAAATGTATCGAACAGCAACGTTGAAAATAAAAAATAATTTCTAAAAATCTTGTGTTTCCTTTCTCAGATCGAAAACTTTTTGAACGCCCTCTTATTGTTATTGTAATCTATATTAGGATTAAATTATTATTAATCATCTTTTTTTACTCGAATTAATAATAAAAAAAAAACTTTGTCGTGGATATCATTATGGATTGTTAACGCACACTCAAAACGCTGAGTGCTTATGCTAATTACAATAATAAATGATTTTTTCTTCAAATATCATTCATCCACTTTGCAATAATGTTATTACGTTTTAAAAGAATTAATTATTATTATTATAAAAATGAACGTATTGTATTTCTTCTTCTTATTCTTCATAAATATTAATTCTTGATAAAATAATTCCAATAACAGTAGAAAAAATAGTTCAGAAGCATTCAAATTGAACAAGGTCAATGAAAAAAGATTTGATATCAAATCGGTAATTGGGTATAATGTGAAAATTCATTTTATACATTTCTTTAAATAAAATTAACTTTAAATTAAAAAATTTGAATTTGAAATTAAATTTAATTAACGTTTTATGTAACTTCAAATAAATTAAAAAAATTGTCTCTGAAACTGAACTTCCTAAAGTCTTTTAAAGGCAAATATTATAAATGAAATTACCAATTTATTATCCTAGATTTTTTTTTTACATTAATGCACCAAATTATTAATTTTCAAATTGATCGTCTAATATAAATGCGACTAATAAAAATTTGAATAGTACAGATAAATGATAATGTAACTCACAAAACAAATTTCTTTAATACGTACAAATAGCAAACGCTATCAATTTTAAGATATAGATTACTTTCAATATAACTTGTAAAAAGAGAGTTTTGAGAAGGTGTTACTTTAACGGAATTAAAAAAAAAAAACAATAATGTAGCGTAAAACTGGAGATTTTAAAAGTAGTAGTATAACGTAAAAACCCATGTAAAAAAAACTTACATCATTTTTTTACTTAAATTTAAAAAAAAACTTTTATCTCGTTTAATTTTAATAAGATGGAGATGGATTATTTATTTTAATAGACAGAAAAATATTATAGATCTAGAAAGGATTTTAACTTTTAAAATATTAAAATTATATAGTTCATTAATTTTTCAGTTCAATTTATTTATAATAAAATAATTGTTATTTCATAACAATTTTTATTTAAAAAATTTGTTTTTAGATAGATTATATTCCATGAAATCAACTACAATATTCGAACGACCAACACGAATAAGATTAAAATAATAAAGAAATAAAAAAGTTATTTTCAATAAAACTTTTAGAAGTAGAATGTTTCTTTCAAAGAAATATTATCCCTTTTTTACTGTAATAAACCAAAAGATATAACTTCAGGAAAAAATACTGAACAAGAAAAAGATAGCCTAATATATCAGAAAAAAGTGGTGACTGACCTATCTTGATGACAGGAGGAAGAGCTAGGGTCACCGAGAAGGAAGTGATAGCAAGGAAGAGGATGTGACGCCATGACGTCACTGCTAGCATCGTGACATGATGTTACTTGGCTCCGCCGCGACGACTCCAGTCCTTCATTCCACCTGCAACAAAAAAAATAAGAAAATTTAATTTTATAAGGAAAAAAAATAACAGAAATATTGTTTGCTGTTTGGAAATTTTATATATATATATATGTATAAATAGAAAGAGAGAGAGAGAGAAAGAACAATTAAATTAAAAATAGTTAATCTAATTTATTTATACGAGTCAAAAACCCTTATACAGATTTTAATAAACTTTTCAAATCCATTTTGTTGGTTATTTACCCCAAATATTAGCATAGTATTTTGCGTGGCAACTGATTTACTTGTTACGTAAATTTAAATGAGTAAAGTTTAGTACAATTTTACAATATGAAAGAATAATTTATAATTTATTTTTATTTGGGAAAATATATTAGGAAAGAATATAGAGTGATGTAAAATTAAAAATGTATTCTTATTTTTATATCTTACATAAAAAATACATTTTTTTTAAATTTATTAATCTCATGGATTCTTTTTAGTACATTAATTTTTTGTTTTGTTTTTGAGATATTATCTACGAGTAGTTTTGGACATTCATCTTAATTTTATTTCATAACAAGACGGATTAAAAATCAACAAACAAACATGTGAGAAATGGCGGGAGAAATTATAGTTATAGAAAATTCAATCAACGAAATAGGAAAACGAAAATGCAAACCGTTGATTAATAAAGAACTTTTTAATCGAAGAATAATGTTTACTTTTCTTTTAAAAGACCACTTACTCAGAATACGATCTTATAAATAACATTACTATATATTTCAGGTTTTATGAGCTCTGGTAGGAGCATCAAAAGGAGATCAAAAGTAACATATATATATATGTTATATAAGCTACTAAATATTAATATATATATATATATATTAAGGAGCAATGTTTGCGTATTTTTTAATTTTTAATATTTATTTAAAAAAGAAAGAAACAGAAGATATCAATTCATAAAAATCCCATTAAGGAAAGTCGAAATTAGATCTTTTTCAATGAGTTTAAAGCCTAATATCTCCTCCCTCCACTGCTTTATAGAATGGAAATTTTAGAGTATTCCGATTTCCTTGTCAGCTTTTTTCTGTAAAATAAATCTCATTTCTTTACTAAAATTTCTTTTTAAAAACAAAGAAAATTAAGTACAGTAATAATCTTAATTACTCATCTAATTCCTTTACTTGTCAACTTTACTTGATTTTACAACCAGGCCAAATTGTTCCGCATATTTTTTCTAATACCTATCCATTATCTAATCTTTTTCCATTTTTATTGGAAAATTTTTGCTTTTATATAAATGTTTGCCATTTTCTAGGAAAGAGAATAATTACTTTTCTTATGTTTTTTAAGTAAGAAAATTTCATAGTATACAAAAACCATATTTATAAAAATTATTGTTACATCGGATATGATATCCTACTTAAAAAAAGTCGGCAATGAATTGAATTTATGGCTACCCCGGTCAAGTTATGCTATTAATTTGGGAAAAATCTAAAACAAGTATGTTAATAAACTTTAATGTTATTGAATTAAACAATTTTATTTATCAAATATAAAATTACTTGTTTGATTACATTTTTAATGCGTAATTTTATTTCTTGAAATTCACCAAATGCTCAATTTTATTTTGTCTTCAGTCATTTCACTGGTTTGGTACAACTCTCCAAGAATCCCAATCTGGTGCCAGTCGTTTCATTTCGGTATACCCCTACATACCACATCCCTAACAATTTGTTTTACATATTCCAAACGTTGCCTACCTGCACAACTTTTCCCTTCTACCTAACCCTCCAACATTAAAACGACTATTCCCGGATGCCTTAGTATGTGGCCTATATGTCTGTCTCTTCTTTTAATTACATTTTTCCAAATGCTTTTTTTTTTCATCAATTTGTCGCAATACCTCTTCATTTGTCCTTTTAACCACCCACCTGTTTTTAACATTCTCCTATAGCACCACATTTCATAAGCTTCTAATATTTTCTTCTCAGGTACCCGGATCGTCCAAGTTTCACTTCCATATAAAGCTAGGTTCCAAAAAAATACTTTCAAAAATGTTTTTATGACGTTTAAATAATTTTTTATATAAGCAAATTATATTGCTGAATGGAGGCTCGTTTTGCTTGCTCTATTGGGCATTTTATATCTCAGCTGCTTCGTCCATCTTTAGTAATTTTACTTCCCAAATAACAAAATTCTTCTACCTCCATAATCTTTTCTCCTCCTATTTTCACATTCAGCGGTCCATATTTGTTATTTCTACTACATTTCATTACTTTTGTTTTGTTCTTGTTTATTTTCATGCGATAGTTCTTGCGTAGGACTTCATCCATGCCGTTCATTGTTTCTTCTAAATCCTTTTTACTCTCGGCTAGAATTACTATATCATCAGCAAATCGTAGCATCTTTATCTTTTCATCTTGAACTGTTACTCCGGATCTAAATTTTTTTAATATCATTAACTGCTAGTTCTATGTAAAGATTAAAAAGTTACGGGGATGCTTGATAAATGCTCAAGAAAATAAAGCAATAACCAACATTTTTAAAATTAGTATATTAGTAGCACAAATTCGAAAATATACTTTCGCTTTTTTGAAAATTTGGGGACTTATGTACCAATCTTCACCGAAATTGATTTTAAATAAGTTAATATCAAAATTGAAAAAAAAAGATTTTTTTTTTTTAATTTCGATGTTTGGGAGCTTCCCCAACAGCGTATTAAGCAATTTAGTGACTTTATTGTTTAATAAAATACATTTAGAGCAATAAAAATTTGAAACTGCGAATTTTTTTTTTCATTTTGGGAGCACCCTTAGTCAAAGGAAAGCATTCGGGTAAAATTAATTTTTAAGATAGTATTCCCTAAATTGTGATAATATATTTCAAAAAATAATTTTTTTAAATTGTTTAATATATACAAAGATATATCCATAATTCTATATGAATAACGTTGTGATTTTCTAGAAAGAGGGTGAATTGTTTTTCAAAATTGGAAACTATTACATATTAAATGCAATGGGTAACTTGCGAGATGGGTTGAAACAAAAATTAAAAAATCTACTGTTCCCAAAAACTACTGAAGTACGATTGACAGAATAAAACATAGTTGTTTAAAGACCTTATGCTTTAGAAAAAATCAGTTGCAACAAATCCCATTAATTTCTTTTTTGAAGAAAATTACAGATAAAGATAGATATAAAGTAATTTTTTTGGAAGAGGGGATAATATTAAATAATCGTTTTTGGTAATTTGTGATTTTGATAAAGAAAACTTCAACTTTTGTAAGAAAGATCTTTTAATAAAGTTCCCATTTAAATATTTGAAATTTTATTTCGACCAAACCACCCCCTCTTCTTTGCAAATTTTGCAGAAATTTAATATATTCTTTCCCTCCAAAGGTAGGGAAAGAACAGTTGACTTTCTACGAAGTTTGAAGAATATCGGTCTACGGGGTCTAAAGTTCTAAGAGCAAATACGAGCCAACATACATATGCACTAACGTTAGTCTGACTAAAATACATTTTTGGACTTTGGAGCATTGGAGTAATAATTTTTTATCAGAGATTATTTATAATTTAATTAAATCTGTTTTTATTTGTTAATTTTTGAAATGTTTCCTTAGGGAAAAACTTAAAAAAGGACAAATTGTTTTAGACTTTTTTATTAATTTTAGATATTTTTATATAAATAATTTCCCGTTATGGGTTTAGCTGAAATAACAGCATATCTCGCTATATCCGGGAAAGGAAAATACCTTTAAAATATATTTTATATAATGGTACATAAACTGTTGCACAAAGGAAAATTACGGGGTTAACTACATTGTGAAGACAATGCGGGTGCTAATCATTTCATTGCTAGAACTAATAGTGTACATCGCCCGCACAGCCGAACAATACTTGTATTTAATTATTCTTTCCGTTATTTTTCTCAGTTTGTCAAAACAAACATGCCGTACTTCTAAATTCTATACTTTCTATATTTATTACGCTTATAATTGATCAATAACTGAAAATGTTTTGATCGAATAAATTCAGAATTGGGGGTGGACCATGAGAAGAGACAGTTGTAGGAACATATCTTAATTTTTTTTTTGTTTTTGGTGGGAGGGACATACAAACATCCAGTTAGAGAAGTCGTAAAATGTAATGTATAGACCATCAGGATCCATCAAGAATAATTGAATTTAGTTACGGTCTGAAATTTTCACATAGCTCTACATTTATAATTCAAGCTTGAAACACTGAAATATGGTTTATTATAACCTTTACAAGTTTTTGTTCTAGTGGTGAACGCGTCTTCCCAAATCAGCTGATTTGGAAGTTGAGAGTTCCAGCGTTCAAGTCCTAGTTAAGGCAGTTAGTTTTACACGGATTTGAATACTAGATCGTGGATACCGGTGTTCTTTGGCGGTTGGGTTTCAATTAACCACATCTCAGGAATGGTCGAACTGAGACTATATAAGAATACACTTCATTTACACTCATACATATCAATCCTCGTTCATCCTCTGAAGCTTGTTCTGAAAGGTAGTTACCAGGAAAAAAAAGATAGGCTAAACAGGAAAAAAAAGAAAGGTCGGTGTTTTGGACATTCCCAATATGTCTCGACCAGTTTCCTGACGAGTCTGTTCGGTTCTGTTTCTTATTATGTGTCCAAAGAAGGAGATTATTTTCTTTCTAAAGTAACCTAGAGCTGGTTCTACGTATTATGTACCTCTTCGTTTGGTATGAGACTCCATTCTCTGCCATCAGTAAGTCGTCTTTTATTTATGTATGTTCTTAGAATTCTTCTTTCTATTCTTTGCACCTCTGCTGAGTAGGAAATGTTAGATCTTAGTTTGAAGAGTGTTTCGCTTCTATATGATATTACAGGTTTGAAGTATTATCTGAAAGGTAATTACCAGAGGCTAAACAGGAAAAAGAAAAAAAGTTTTGAAACAGATGGATTAATCAAAGAATATCAAAGGAAAAAAATGTGTTTGACATAATCGGTTAAAACTTTTTACTATGTTAATTGACGTATTCAGTCTTACTAAAACGATAAATGACATCATTTTATGAAATATAATTACTTCTAACAAAAAATAATGAAATTTATAGCATATCAACTGGAATTTCCTATCTTGTAGAGCGATTTATTTTTTAAACATATAGTAAATAATTAAACATTTTTAGTAACACAATTATTATATTCGATCAAGTTTATTATTATAAAATTTATTTATAAGAGGAAATGATGTCATTTTTATTTAAAAATATAATATTTCTTATTTTATATAATAACTTAAAACGTACTCAATTTTGTTGCAAAATTTTTAACAAACGTTGACATATATAAAATGCAGTATATCGATAAGATTGAAAGAAAATCTTATTTATGTTTTACAGTACTATTTTTAACTATAGCAACAATTCGAAATTTAAGGTCAACGTGACGTTTCATCGAATTTCACCCTTTAACTAATCAGGTTGGTCTAGTGTCTTCACAAATCAGCTGATTTGGAACTTGAGAGTTCCAGCGTTCAAGTCCTAGTAAAGACAGTTATTTTTTTTCGGATTTGAACACTAGATAGTGGATACCGGTGTTCTTTGGTGGTTGGGTTTCAATTAACCACATCTCAGGAACGGTCGAACTGAGACTGTACAAGACTACACTTCATTTATACTCATACATATCATCCTCTGAAGTAACACCTCAACTGTAATTCCCGAAGGTTAAACAGGAAAAATAAAAAGGATTTTACCCTTTATTTACTAAAATTTACCAAAAATTAAATGAGATCTTTATTTTTTTTAAATTAATTTATTAGGGCTAATATAACTTCATTTCTTTCACCTAAATTATGGTTATAAAATTATAATAACTTATTAAAATAATATGAAAAAATATTAAATAAATGAAGAGTTTAACAGAAATACACTACCGACGAATAAAATTTAAAATACATACTAGACTAAAAGAGGTTTTATTACCAGTACTTTACTTTCTAAGGTTAGAAAAAGTATGTTACTGAAACGTACAATGTGACAACAAAACAATAAAGAAATGTTATTTAATTTTTTTTTTTTCACTGATCTAATGAAACTAATTCCGTCCGATTAGTTGCAGAGAATTTGACAGACTGTCCCTGCGACTTTTCGTTGTTCCAACCGAATTTTTTTTAGTTGGGATGAAATTTATAGAAAAATTGTTTTTTTTTTCCTGTTTTAGCTTCCGGTGACTACCGTTCATATAATACTTCAGAGGATGAATGTGGATGATATGTATGAGTGTAAATGAAGTGTAGTCATGTGCAGTCTCAGGTCGACCATTACTGAGGTGTGTGGTTAATTGAAACGCAACCACCAAAGAACACCGGTATCCAAGATCTAGTATTCAAATCCGTATAAAAATAACTGGCTTTACTAGGACTTGAATGCTGGAACTCTCGACTACCACCACTAGAATATTCCGATGGGTTAAGGAAGAAATTTGTAGAAAAACTACAAAAAAATTATTTAACGTATAATTTTTTCATAGGTTTGTCTTTCTAAATTGTTATACATCTATAAAAAAATATTTATACCCAAATTTATGAAGATTGAAGGAAGTTCGATTCCCATTTGATGAGCAAATGGGGAAAATTTTAGGACCTAAATCTTTAAGATACATGAATTGAACAATTAAAAGTAGCGACGTTGAGAATAACACTAAAGAATTTACGAAAAAAATTTCTTCAAAGCCATTTCAACCGCTACTTTTGTTTTACTTAAAAAAAAAAAAACTAATTTTTTTTGCATGACTAACAGGACGGTGAAAGTTTTTATACTTATAATTAGATATTTATAATTAAATTTACATTAAATTCTTTTTCGGTAGAATACTTCGTGATAATTTTCCGTTATACAATTTTTATACTATATTTCCCATTCGATCTCCGGTGGTATAATAACGTCTCCGTCTTCCATCCTGAGGTTCCAGGTTCGAATTCCAGTCAGATGTGGAACTCTTCAAACGCTACAAATTTCTATATTACATTTCTTCTCGTAGTTTGAGGTTAAATAGGGGTCAGAATGAAAAGGAAATGGGGAAATCAAAGTGAAACGGATATTAAAAAAATTTGTCTTTAGTTTTTCTTATGGCTGTTAGAGAGGGAAATCATGTGAAGTGCAAACGACATTGGTTATTGTTGCTTTTTGTGACAGCAGTTACGTTCACCGACACCCAGGCCTTATTATATGACATTGTAGAAGTTACCTATATAGGCATGAATATATTTTGACAGGTTTGGCATGCTCATGTATGATATAAGTATCGGTGAGTGAAGGCGACGAGAAACTATTTTACTTCTCAACTTCCTCAGTAAGTACGGTGTGGTATGCTCGTTATTCTTGAATACAGTCTTGTTATTTTTGAGAGTGACTGGTATCACGTCAGGTCGTTTACATTCGTTTAGATCGTTTAGGCATCTAAAGAACCAATCTGAGCCATGAAAAGAACAAAATTGTTACAAAATTCAGCTCCTTAAAAGAAAAGATGTTCTATAATGTTTTTTACTGTTTAATGCTTCTGCTTATCAAGTCATAAACGTTTTACAAGAAAAAAGCGGTTGAATTTTATTTTATTTTTTGTTTAGTAATTCTTTTATTATTATTCTTGTCAAGAAATTAAAAAAATATTTTTCAAACAATATCACAAATATAGGAATAAATTTTAAAATTTCTTTTCATGTTTTTCTTTTTTTACTTAATTAATCCACAATATTATATATTTTGTTTTAATTGCATTTTGTGATCTTTAAAGTATTTTTTGTATTGTATTGTATTTTGTGATCTTTTCATACTGTTCAATTTATGTTAAATTTTTAAAAAGCTTTTTATTTTCTCGATTAATACTAAAACTGTTTTATTACCGATTACGATACTAATAATGTAAATTAGGAAAACGAATAAATATAGAAATAAGATCTCAAAAACAATAGTAATTAAAAACGTAACTGGATAACAGATTCAATTTTAAGCTTGGGGAAAATATTAACGCTGGAAATGTTCAGCGACATGTTTTGCAGATATCCTACATTATTTAAATCTACTTTTGTATAAATTATTGCGAATGTTATATATTATCAGTTCGTAGCTACAGTTTACTTAACTCTACAATTTATTTTTTATTATGTATTTCCACGTAATGATGTAACCGAGTGACAAAAACCGTCGAATGATGCATCCCATAAAATTCTTTCGACAATATATTTTAAAGTTTATTTAATCCTTTCTTCTTGAGATACGGTTAAAATCAACAAACTATTTTCTTTTCTCCCACTACCTTGTTTAAAGAAATGCTATAAAAATGAAATGAAACAATTGTTTTGTTGTAAGAAATGAAATGAGATAAAAAAGAAGAAGAATTTTCATATCTTTCTATTTTCTTTCATTTAAATGATGGAATAAAGGAAAATAAATTTGTTTTCCAAACTTCATCATTTGTCTGGCGTCGTTTCGTATATTAAGCTCGTACAAAATCTACAATTTTCTCTTAAATTTTAAACTGTGCGTTAATGTAAAAAATGTTATTTCTTTACTTTTAATATTATTAAATGTTTATTTAGTAATTAGTTTTAGACTACGCGAGTAGTAGTCTAAATAAGTTAAACGCGTTCAGAAAATAGAATAATAGAAACTCTGTAATAAATTTATTTGTCGTACATTTCCAACTTCCGTGGACGACGGAGAATATATTATTTTCTAAATAAAGAAGTACATCGATTTGTTACTATACAGTATTTGTCTCAGTCTTTCTTACGGCTGAAACGAGCGTAAATTATCTGCAAACGGTGGTCAGAGTAATTTTCTCTGATAACTAGTTCATCAAATTACCATTTCCTACGGTGGAAAGAGTGAACATATCGCTTATATGGTTGAATATTACATTGTTTCATACACATTTTAATGGGCATCCGATGATAATTTAATGCGATATATTTAGGATTCATACAATAAGAAAACGAGAAATCACTCTACATCTCACTTTCCCCAACAATCACAGCATACAAGTATGTATACGATCTCTTCTTATTCTTGAAAATGGGTTATAATTTTCAAAAGTAATTAAGGTATATTGGTCGGATTACCGAAAAAAGTATTTTATGTCAACAAGTGCTGTACAAATCTTACTGTGAAATCCTGAGTTGGTCGTCACAATTGAGGTTTCAGAGATGTAGTCAGATTTTGGGGTGATTTTTTTATTAGTTAAGTATGACGATATCATTCAGGACAAAGCTTTTTTCCCGCCTTGAAGATATAATTTAATGTTGAGAAAAAGTTATTAAGTTTGAAGTTATTTAGATCGAAGTTGAAGAAGGTGCGAGCATGTAGCTGTTTGTGAGAGTGATTTTGAGCTGGAAGGTTGTCTTTTTCTTGGGAGCTTTTGATTGTGTAGACCACAATGTCCTTCTACCCATTCTGTGTATGAGTGGTATTAGAGGTGTTTAATTTGATCGGTTTGAGAGCTATCTGATCAACAGGCGACAGTGCGTAAGAAAAAAAGGGTGTTTAAGTAACTTTGCTGGGGTACTATATGGAGTCCCACAAGGATCCGTATTGGGAGCCATACTATTCATAATATATGTAAATAGTGTCTGTTCGGCACCGCTTAAAGGTAATGTATATGCGTTTGCAGATGATACTGCCTTGTGTTATGTCCGCAACACCTGCATAGAAGCGGCTGAGGACATGCAATCAGATTTAGACGCACTGCGGTTATGCTTTTCAAATCATTATATGATCTTGAGCGTTGAAAAAACTTTGCATATCAACTTCTGCTTAAAGGGGAAAATAAAATTGCCGCTTATAATAAAATATAAATGTAAAAAACGTGTTATAAATAAATCCGACTGTTTAGAATGTAGTGAGATCGAACAACGTGATATTTGTAAATTGGGCATTGTGTTAGATAGCGGTCTAACCTGGAAGAATCATATTGCGCTATTAAAGCAAAACCTTTTAAGCTATCTTAGGATATTTTATTTTTTAAACAAACTATCCCCAAAAATAACCATGAGAAAACTTTATTTTGCTATTGTGCATAATCGACTAGACTACGGCATCAGCTGTTGGGGAGGAACTTATGTTACAAATTTAGATTCCATATTCAAAATCCAAAAAAGATTCGTTAGAATGATAAGTAAAAAAAGAACTACGGATCATTCTTTACCAATATTTAGGGAATTGTCTATATTACCGCTACGTTATTTATATGTTTATAAAGTAATGAAAATTTTTTTATCAGAAGTGGTCATAGAGATAGTATGATAACCGAGTACGAACTTAGAAGTAAAAGGAATGTATATGTCCCCAGAGCAAATAAAACTAGTTATATGAAGTTCTTTTCAAGTACTGCTCCTAGATTGTATAACATACTTCCTAATCATATAAAGACCAGTAGGAACCTAAATACTTTCTTAAAGCTACTAAGACGATGGCTAATTAATATTGATGACGCTGAAAGTACATTCCATGTAATTACATGATTTATGATTACATATATAATTAATAATAATGCTTTATACTATCGGTCTTAACATAGTAAGAGATTTTTTACATATATAACTTAACGGGTAGAATTGGATGAAAGGTTTATTACTAAACATAAATATTTGGCGACGATTGATCTTCTCTATACTTAACTGCAGAAAAGATGAGTTTCCACCAGAGTAAATCATGAATTGAACCAAAACTAATCCTCCTGTATAAGATAAAACTGTTTACTTTTCCCCTTACTCTAACTAAAAAGATTAATAGAAAAGGGATGGTGCCACAAAACGGGCAAGACCCTTGTGGACACCTAATCTTTTTCATCTTTTACAAATAATATAAATTAAGTTAAGTTAAGTAATAAATATTAAATTGTATTATAAAACAATGTTAAATTAAGTAATATTATAATTAGTATTAGGATTACTTCATTAATTAATTCTGTAAAAAGTGAAAGATCGTATTATTACATTTATTACATTTAGAAATTATCTCTTCCCTGGTCATATAAATCTTCTTCTTTTATTTTGAATTATCTTCTAATTACTTTTTTAGCAAAGCCAAATTATAGAGAAATAGTTACTAATTTTTCAGTCACAAGTTTGTGTACCATCAATTGAAGTCCAACCTCTAAGATACACCAGTAGGAGTAAAATTGGAATTTAAATCCAATTATATTTAATTACGTCAATATCTTTAAGTTCACACTTTGTAACGTAATAGAATAATAGTAACAGTGTGCGATAAGTGGTAAATTTGCACTGAAAAATGTCAAACTTTTATTTTATTAATATTATTTTTTATTGGCTTTTAAATACAATATTTTCAAAAGCTGACCTCAAACTTGCTATAATTTCCTAGCATTGGTTATTTACTCTCTTATATAGTGGAAAAATAAAAACTCAAGAAAAATGTTTAAAAAATCGATATTTTTAAACTTTGATCGGCTCCCCCACCCCTAATATTGCCCCCAAAGTATTTGTCTGTGGCCACTTACACTATTACTACGCTTAGGAAGACAAAAAAAAAAAAATAGGTTAAAAAATATGCAACAGATAAAATGATAGCTTTTTCGATTTTTAGGTTAGGATAGAAATATTTTTTTCATTTAAATGGTAAGATAAACCTATACGTATGTAATGAGTTGAATATAAAGTGGAATTACGTTTGCAAACGTTTGAGAAAATTGACCGCAAAGAAACTATCTACCCCAACCCCTGGAGATATTGACCCCAAACGTTTCCAATAAACTGTGCCAATATACCCGAGTCTGCAAAATTTCATCAAAATCAGTGCATCCAGCCAAATTTTATTAAGCTTCAAACACACCATCTCACGTAAATACGTACATACGTATGTATGAACACATTACCCCGACATTTATTTTTGTGTTTTGAGGTCCCTGGGTCATGAAACGTCGAGATATATAAAAAAAACCTCATACCCTATTTTTTTGACCGATCAACATATTCTCATCCTTGCAGCATAGCTCTACAACTATGATGCCAGAAAAATAAAATGAATTACAAGTGTTAGTGGTCCATGAAAAAATTAAGGAAAATAAAGCAAAGTTTTATAACAATTGATAAAATCGTGTAATTTATAAAAATAATTGTAATAGATGGAAGAAATTTAAGACTTAATTTATAAAAAGAATTACCAAGTAAGAACTAGCATTTTATTAATTAGTAGATAAGAATATCTTAATAATAAATATATTGTAATAAGATCGGTAGAACGGATCTGAGTAACGGATTCCTACCAACTAAGAAGAAAGTAGTAGAAAATATAGTAGTGAGAGGAATCCAGAAAGAAGCTAAAAGAAACCCTTTTAGTAAAGATAACAGGTCCGTTTAAGAATCGTTTTATGTAATACTCCCCACTGAATCACCTAAACAGATGTCATTTCGTGAGAATAGTTACCGGACCCAAATTAGGAATGAATAGGAACGAAAGGGTTCAGTTAACCGTCCTCACGCTCAACTGGAGTCTAGCCCGGCAGGTAAAGAAGGTATACTCGTATACTCCGGGGAAGAGACCAGTTGAAATGAGTTCTGCGAAATCAGTCTAAGCGAGATGTTATGATGTCAGTCTGCGAGATAAGAGTCTTCAACCCACCTGGTTGGTCTAGTGGTGAATGCGTCTTCTTAAATCAGCTGATTTGGAAGTCGAGAGTTCCAGCGTTCAAGTCCTAGTAAAGTCAATTGTTTTTACACGGATTTGAATACTAGATCGTGGACACCGGTGTTCTTTGGTGGTTGGGTTTCAATTAACCACACATCTCAGGAATGGTCGAACTGAGACTGTACAATACTACACTCATACGTATCATTCTCATTCATCCACTGAAGTATTATCTGAACGGTAATTACCGGAGGCTAAACAGAAAAAATAAAGAAAGAGATGAGAGTCTGCGAGATATGATAGCGAGACGTTATGATGCGAGTTCTGTGACATGAGAGTCTGTGAGAGTGCATCGATAGAGGAGTTATTATGCGAGTTTGAAACGAGATTATTTTGTGAGGAGGACTAAAGGAGCGAATTGCTAGTGTGAATTACATTCCACGCGATTAAGGTGACGTTACAAGTAATTACACTATGGACAGTACATGAAAAGAAGAATTGGTTCGATGAGTTACTGTAAGACTATAACTGAAAGAGATAATGTTATAAATTTTATTCATTAATTGTTTAGGTAGTTTTATTTGTGAAAAGCAAAGGTATTTGCAGTAAAAGAACTTTATACTTGTCCTATTTATCGTACTATTGTTAATACAAAACTAGTGGTTAAAGACTAGCGATCATGTTAAGACTTGTGATCATGCTAACGTATTTTGTCAATGTGACTGAATTCTGGTTTTCATTATTTATCTACCTGCGAATAAATACTGACAATTACTTCAAATTATGTATTCACAATCACTGTTTATTATTATTATTGACATTTATTGTTGTAATTGTGATTAATATTTGTTTATTATTGACATTTATTTTTATTATTTTTGATGTTGTCATCATTATTGTTATTATTACTGTGGTTGTGATTACTATTTTTATTATTTGTTTTATTATTGTATTTTATTATTATTATTGATTTGTCTTGTTTTTCTTATGTTTTATAACTAATAAACTGTAATTATATAAACATTTTCAAATTGTTCACGTCTCAATATCCTGATCGAGCCGCGAACACGGCTATTTGTATATATTTATACAAACTCGTATATATTATGTTTATAATAATAATTCCATGCTAAATTTAACATAAGTAGGGAAGGATTTTAAAGATTTGATATTTCAATATTTGAACGTTTAGTTAAAGTATTTTTCTAGTTTAAAATGCATCTTTAATTTTTACAACGTTTAAATTTCTTAATACCGTTTGTTTACATTAAGAATTTTGTGGAAATTATTTTAGACTCAGCGACAATATTGAATTAGCTTAAAATATTCAGATCACGTTCCTTCATGTCAAAGGAAAGGAAATGTCTAATGCAGGAATAGATCTAAGAATAATGTACTCAAAGTTATGTTTGTGGTCTACAAAATTAGGTAACAAGGTTTTATTACTTAATCTAGAACTTTTTTTCTTAGTTATCTATGTTTTTTATTTGATCAGGAAAGAACATTTTATTTCAAATGTAAAAAAGAGTTTAATTTGTACAAATAAAACTTATCTCGGAGGGAGAATTTATAATTAATTAAACAAAATGAGAATTTCACCATTAACTTATATCAAGGAAACATAAGAGATGAAACGAGAAAATTAGCGAGTGAGATCAAATGAAGGCAAGCAGGAAAATAAAAAATAAAATAAAAACGAGAAATGTTATTCTGCATGACCACAGATATCCATACGAAAAAAATTAAATAAACTACACAGATAAAAAGCGATTTATAAAACGGACACGTAATTCGTATCGAGTAGAAATTACTGACAAAGATTTTAAATAAGGCAAGGTGAATATTAGTATTTGCACATTTCAAAGGTGATATAAAAGAAGAATCTATATATAATACACTATTAATATATTGTGCTTTTCTTTTCCAGAAAGAATCTCATTTTTTATTACTGTACATTATACATCCAGTAAATCTACAATAATTTGAGATATAAGTCACCAATCAAAATAGTTTAATAAAATATTAATGTTATTGGCTACAGACCGTTCATTGTGGCGAGCGAAGCGAAAGTGAAAGGCTGAATATGCGAAATTGTATATTCGTTTCTGTGTAGAAGGTAACGGGGGAAACCTCCTCATTCGTCAATTTTTCCTTGTAAGTTCGGCATATGACTATTTCTTTTTGAGAGTAACAAAGCTATTAATATTAGAGGCTTTACTCTTTTGTGAGGCAAGGTAAATCATCTTAAATCATTTGATTAAGGACAACTAACAAATAAATTTCATTTACAATATCAATTTTAACAGTTAACACGTCTATATATTCATCTGAATAGTTTTATTTATTAAGTTTTTACAAAAAAAAATGTTTAATTAATAACCGTTTAATTTATCTAGTTACAGAATCAAAATTGTAATATTTCAAAGATGAATGAAAATATTACATTGCTAATTGTCAAAATGTAAACCTACTTCAAATTTCTGTATTCATCGATTTTGAAGTACTTTTACATCAAAACCTACGAAACCGTAGGATAAAAATGCATCACACATATTGTACATGATCAAAATTATATATATTTACTGTATAATATATTAGTGCGAGCTGGATATGCTTGAATGTGCAGGCGTGCCTAAGGAATTAAATTAACTGTTTATTTTAAAACTAAGTACGGGATGTAATAAGCAGATTGGTTTTATTTTCAACAAATTTAATCAGGTTGGACATTACGAGAAAGCATGTTTCGGAAGTGAAAATAATTTTGCATAGTAAAATTGGAAAAAAAAATCTGGTTATTTTAAAATGTATTTTACACAACTCGTCCGATTTAGACGAGTTTTAAACCGCGCAAGAGCGTTAGGGGTAATGTTTTAAAAAATTTCCCTGGAATAAAAAGAAATGTAACTGTTTTAACCTATAATAATCTTTTTTATTAAATTTGTTTAATAAATAAGTTTTCAGAGTGAAAATTACTTTCAAGCTTCAGGTAAATACATTTTATTTCTTTGAAAAAATATTAAATTTCTGTGAAAATATCCCAAAGTAAGGCAATTTTTTAAAACTATATTTCATAAATTAATTTTAGATAAGGCAGAATTTATGAATTTTTTTACATCTCATCGATTACACAACTGTAATCAAATTTTTGTATTCTGTTTTCTGCATTTCTCTTTTCACAAAAAAAGTAAGGAAATAAATAAATTGTAAGTAAACAACATCAGTAAACAGCTCAGCAACATATTTCTTACAAATAGGAAAATGAAATTAATAAAATTGCGTCCCAAAATCCGTTTATAAAAACTCTACTAAAATCAAACCTAGATATTTATTACAACTGTTAAGCAATAATTAGAAAAGTATGTATAAAAAAATGCGTAAAAAATAAACGAAATAATAAAGAAATTAATAACAACAATATTAACTGAAAAATTTCACTTGCAACACACTACATAATAAGTATATTTGCACATTTTGTTGCTACATGACACTACATTAATTGTTGTCTCAGGGAATTCCAATAGAAATCCTGAATTTAGTTAAAAATACCTAAACCTTTAAACCACAAATTCAGACCGACCACGATTTAGACCAATTTCTTCAACAGGTTTGATAGATAAAACTTAATACAGGTAAAAAAAAAAATACAGCATAAATCTTGGAAAAATAGTTTAATTATCGTATAATTAAAAACGTTTTACTAAAGGATTTTTAACACTCAAACGGATATTGTACTTGAATCACTATCATCGTTAACAACGAAATCACTGCATCAATATTGAAAAATTAAGTTTCCTAACTATCCAGTTTCTGTTATTTCTTGCACGTTTTTTTTTTAAACCAGCCTTTCTAAGAGTCTAATTTTGTGACCAGTTTCCAGGCAATGCCAGTCTATAGCCGATTTGTCTGGTCTTTTATTTTTATAATAAGACAATTGAACCTTTTTTTAGTATGAACCTTTCTTTTACTTTACCCTACGCATCTCCTTGTATTAATTGTAATTACTTTTTGTCTTTATAAATCAGCTTTTAAATACTTTTGCATGTGTTATTAGGCAAACATTCCCTTACTTCCATTTAAACCCCATGTCACTCACTCATTTGTTAAAGAATAGAAAATAGAGTCCCTGTGTATGTCTGCAAAAAGTCTGTACAACCACATAAATATCGAATACTGTAAAAAACTTAAATTCTGCATAAAATCATTACAGGGGCTATCAAAGTCTTTCGAACAACTGCGTGAAGGAGAAATCAATGATAAGTAAAAAAGATATATTACATGAAATACAACATCTGAGCGAACGTCACAGGAGACAATCTTACTCAAAAAAAGTCTTCAAAGTATTCTGTAAGAAATTGGGATCGACACCCCCAAATACCAGCTGTGCGTCTGCGGGGAGTTCCAGTCAAATAAACACCTGATGTTTGACTGCCCTGCACTTGGGAGGGCCAGAGGCCGGGACACCCTGGAACTTAGAGGTCACGAGGAAAATTGGCCACTCACAAGCGGCGAGTCAATGTGACAAGAGCCGCATTGTCGGACCGTGTGGGAGTTTTTTGATTCGGTTGCTTTGTTCAACCGACATCATTAGTTTACTTAAGGGAAAGACTGCTACCGCACTGCTGTGAGAAGCTAACGTAGAGATATATGGCTGACCACCAGCCAATTAAGGCTCCAAGCGTTTTAATATGGTGAACAGTTACTTGCAACCATTCAGAGACCGAGGCGTGGCAGAGAATTGCTGTCTAGATGAAGACGAAGTAAATTTTAATTTATGGATGTCATATATATTTTTAGTAGTTGACGGGGTGCGCCTACTCATTTTAGCAAATATATGACAAGTAAGCGGTTGGGTCACGTAAGCCGGTGGTGTATGGCACCGCGCTTAGTCTGCTCTTGCTGTTAGGAGCTATTTAGGACACTAGTAGTTGAACTGTTTCGAGGCTCAGTAGCGGTTTGTGGCACAGACATTCGGTCTTATGCTTTAGGGCGACTGAATGGAGTGGTGGCGAGAGAAATTCCAAGCAAACCAATATAATAACTCCCAAACACCAAGAAACCAAGTTATTTTATCAAAGTTGGAGGAAACCATTACAGTGATATGCGTGAAGAAAGAAAAAACTAGTCGTTGAAGAACATTATACGTGATATATTTGATTTTTAAAAAATTAATCTATGATTTTCTGAATTTTTTTTATTATTGTTGAGAGTCTAAATGTATTTTAAGAAAAACAGTAGGATTACGTTAAATTATCTATTAAAATACTCGCTTTTTACCTATTTTTGCGTTAGGGTAATACAACGTTCCCCAACTTTGTTAAGAGATTAAATTAAATTTTGACTTAAATTTTAAAAAAAGGTCTATCGTTTAAGTTTTTCCAGCGATTAATTTCTGTTAACCATTATATATTATTTTAAAGAAGTTGCAATTTTTAGCTCTAAATAACAGAGAAATCAATTTTCATGTCATTATAAATTCAAGTAAAATTCGCTTAACATAACGTTTAATACAGTAGAGAATTTGTACAAACTTGTAGGGCTGTTTCACTTGACCACATTATTATGTATACTGTAATATTAAAACGCAAAATTTTACGGTAAAAACAAAATAATTTTTTATTTCAGTAAATTAAGGACCAAAACAGAATTATTTTATGCCCGTTATACTGAATACTCGCAAGAAAACTAAAAAGTAGAATATAACTTTATTCTGAAATACATATAAACTTAAATTGCATTAATTTTGCAAAATTTCTTAACTTACGGAACATTTAATTGCCACGAAAACAAGCAAAACATGGCAATTTTCGTTAATAATCAAACGATTTTCTAATGGTACATTCTTAATAAATTGAAATTCTCATGAAGAAAAACGCTAAATATGATATGAGAATAATTTTTCATGAAGTGATTCATGAAATATAACAAATTTTTAAAGGTAAGTTCTTACTTTCTTAATACCTACTATAATCAATGAGCTTGCATCGAGAAGCTGAAGTATATTGTGTAGTAATAAATTATTTTTACTCTATACACTCAAGCACCGACTGAGAACAGGTTCAAGTTTGGTTAAGGAAAGCATTTACCCATCACCAGAATTCTTTGGCGGGTGAAATTTGCAGCTTAATCTTTTTATGTCATTCAGCCGTTCCGATGAACGATCCGTTTCTGTTACTTAGTTTAAATTATTATCTTTATCTTACAAAATAATATAAAAATTACAACAAAAATCATACGATTACCTAACATTAAGGAATTTTAAAAACAAATTATGAGTAATAAGACAACCTTTTGTTAAGAGTTGAAAAAGCTTATGGCTTTATGATATTCAATAATTATAACTGTATCCATTGTGTTTTTGAAGGCTATAAGTATATATGATGAAATCGTTTTATTTCAGAATGAACATTAATATTTTATTTATTCAGAAAACAAAGTTAACTGGAAACAATTGTTTTGCGTCAGGTTATTATTTGTAATATACAGTTGTAATTACGTGCTATTCAGTTTTAATAAATAAAAGACAGACGTAGCGTAAATTTACGCAATAAATTAAATAGGGTCAAAACAAATTTACGTTAAAGCACGCAGTTTTTATCATTAAAGAACAAACGTTCATAAATTATTTCCTTTTCACATTAGTTTACACATGAACTTTAATGTATACTTATTTTTCAAGTAGTTACATTTCTTTTCGCATAGACTATTCATTATTAAGTAGCGTAAATTTTCTTACAGATTTAAAAGAAGCTGTTAACCTCAAAGATAAATTAAATATTCCACGGTTAACCTGGGTAAAACTATAATATTAAAAATATAATAGTAATAAAAGGTGAATGTATATGCTATATATATATTCATAACAGACTAAGGAATCGTTTGATTTCGTGGTTTTATTCCTAATACAACAATTCGCAAGTGGTATTACAGTTACTTCCGTGCCGATATCTTAATAAGGTACTTTCTATAAATTTATAAAAGAATTATCGTTTTAAATTACATAACAGTATATATTTTCGATGTCTTTTGTTAGCGTGTTCATCCCGCACGCAACAAACAATTCATATAAATAAAAATTCTAAAAATCGGCCTACAAATTTTACTTTTGAAATTTTTCTAGATCTATTCTGGGTGGAACATTGTATATTTTATCTGAGAATTTTAGGTAACGTAATATTTCATTTAAGACTTCGTTCTGAGGATTACCTTAATCGTACAAGGATATCCGATATCTACATCAAATAATGCTACTCGGAAAAGAAAAGCTCACGAATTGAAAGGAATTCATTTAAAAAATATTTTAAAGAGAAAAAAGATGCGAAAGCAGACAGAAATAAACAAAAGTTGTCCAAGCCACTTTCGATTTTCCAAAATGAGGCATCGAAAATATTAAATAACTTTGGCAATACCGAAGTTGTTTGACATTTTACATCAATGGCTCTTGCATTAGTCAACACGTATTCATAATTTATCTTTAGTCGTTAATTATCCTCAGTTTCAGCATATTGTATCAATTCAGTAGTATACAAAATTCTTTCAGGATAAAATACCACTATTTAAAATAATTAAGTATACCTTGTGCTTCGAATTTGATGTATGATTATATGAAACTCTTATTTTATGAGACTACTAATTTTTTGGATAAATGAATGAAAAGATTTCATATATCGCTTCTAAAGTTATCTCTGGAATTAACTAGAATACGATAAAACAATAAGTTTAACTGACCTGCTGAAAAAAAATTAAGTAATTCTGGAAAACTTAATTTGTAACAAAATATCTATAATTTTATAAATAAAGAACCTAAAATCTACAAGAAATTTTTCAAATTCATTTCTGGAACTGAATAGAGAAGTCTTTAGAAAGTTATTAGCTTTCTAACCGGGAAGATACGTTCAGGACTAGTAAAGGAATTCTATTTTTGTAGATTTCACCAGTTGTTTAGTAAAAGTGGTACTTTTTCTCGCATACGAGAAGATTCGACATATAATGAACTTCATCACTGAAACCTTCTTTCTTTCAGATTCTTACTGAGAAAGCGAGTCGGTTTCTGCATTTATTTAAATACGTACAGCTGAGCTTACAAGATTAGAATAAATGCCTTACTTCATAAGCGGTTTCATTGAAATAAATGGACACAGAAACCATTATTTTTTTTTAACATTATCTCATGTAAAGGTCAGAATATATATAATTGAGATTCCGTTAATCTGTTTCTGGTTTTTGTACAGAAATTCAAACCTCACGTACGAATTGAGGGATTTTACATATTTAAATTCAGATTCTCTAAAAATTCTTCTAAACAAATCGTATTTTATTAGAATTTCTATTAATCCATTTCTATTAAAATAAATAAGTAACTTCTTTATTTTTCATAAAAACTTTATTACCCAAATAATTAGATATAAAAAGTTTAATGCAATTTTAGCTACAGTAAATTATATATTACTACTACTAATAGTAATATTCTTCTGTCTACTAATTACGAATAACTTAGTTATTTTAACTACTATTTGAAAGTAAAAAATACCATTTTGTTGAACAAATAACAGCTAATAATAATAATATTAGCTAATAAAGGTATATTGTTATTAAATGCATTGGATTCTTAGTTTTTAATTGTTTAAAAACATGTGAATTTATAAAAGTTAAAAATTTGAAACTGACAAAACCACGATAATAAATTTTTTATTTATCATTTTTTTCTTTATTTTATTTCATTAATGTAAAGAACACGACACTAAAATATTGAAGGAAAATCTTATTCCCCGTAGAATATTAATTTTTGACATTGTTAAATATTTGTGCAGCATTATTTTTGTTCAACAGTTATCGCAAATAAATAAAAAAATAACAAAAAAAACAAAATATAATAAATTAAGAAATGAGTGTTGATGGTGAATATAAACCATTATTTAACAGCAGAGATTTTTGGTGCACTGTGCTTTTAGTACCAAACCAAATGACAATCACTCTCTCTCAGAGTAATGTTGAGTAAATCTTCCAATATTCTTGGTGAAAGTGTTACTATAAGGGTTGAATATCGCCAAAATTTAGTAGGATTAGTACGTTAACTCAAGCTAGGTAATTGTCCTAGCTAGGGCAATCAGATATCGCTTTATTCTTCATTATCTTGGTAATTTTGGCATTTTGTAGACTTTGTACAATATTTAAAATGTTAGGTCCTAATATAATTAAATTAAAAATTAATTTTCTTCTAAAATTGTTAAAAAATTCATTATATATATATATACTAGCGGACCCGACAGACGTTGTCCTGACGCGGCATTATTTTGTAATAAATGCACAAAATTTTGTAATAAGTAACTTAATTAAGTTAAAATTAGCAAAAATGTGTTCTAAATTTCATTAAAATGACTATTAGTATGATATTATCAGTTTGTGATTGTTGTATTATTGTAATGGGTTTATTGTTTAATTATGTGTAGTATGGTTAATATTTATTTTCACTAAATATTGAGACGTCCGATGAAAATTGAATTAAAAAATCGAAACGTCGTAAAATTAATAATTAGTGTAATTAATAAATTTTCATCCACATTACTACTAATTTTCACTTAACATCATTCTAAAAAAGAACCTCCTACATATTTTTTTTTTTATTTAATAATTTTGATGTTTCATAACCATGTAACAGATTAATTAACCAATTAATAAAAAAATTAAAGCGCTATAAAAAAGCAACATAGTTAAAATTTGTATAATTTTTCTCATTCTTATTTTAACATCTATTTTACAAAATTTTTGATAATTGTAAATTAAAAATAACTTTAGAAAATTTTATAAAACTAATCAGCTAAAACATTATAAATTCAATTTTTTAAATATACTTATAGTTAAAGTATATTTAAAGTAACTTATAGTTATAGTATATTATAAGTAACTTATATTTTTAGTTTATAAATGTTATAATTTATTTTACAAACTTAAATTTTTATTTTCAAAGAGCCGTTCAATACTTCATAAGTTGCATAGAATCAAATGAGAACTGACAATTTAAATTTGTAGGTTAAGTTGATTGTTATTGAAGTATACATTACTAAAATTCATGGAAAATCATGTAAAATACTCACTACAATACTGCACCTTACAAATTTGCACGATGTACATTTTTTAATTAAACTTTAAAACGTTATTTCAATAAATAATAATATAATATAATATTCTCAATAAGCGCGCAATTCTAGCAGACTCGGCAATGCTTCGCTATTGCTAGATCTGAGGGTACATAGAGATTAAATGACAACAATTGAAAGTTTCATAAAACCTAAAAAAACTGAACATTAGCAATTTAACAAAATTTAACCTTTCACTTTATAAAATTCAATATGTAAATAAATCCAATTGTCAGAACAGCACTACCTATCGGATTTAATTCAAACTATTCTCTAAATACGAATTTTAATGTAAGAACAACACTAAGCTACGACGCAAGTTACCGATATGCGAAAAAGCAACAAAATAAAAAAAAATCCTAGAATCCGATCGCAGCACCAACTACCGGGTTTGACTGATAAACCAAAAATTAAAAAAAACTTCTAAAACGCGATCGCAGCTCTGCCTACCGGACCCAATTGTGAACCTTAACCATACAAAGATCAACAACACATAAATAAATTAAAAAAACATTTTCACTTCAATACTGTACCTTACAAATTTGCACAATGTATAATTTTTAATTACACTTTAAAACGTTATTTCAATAAATAATAATATAATATTTCTCAATACGAGCACAATTCTAAGCGCGATCGTAGTGCTGCCTACTTGTTACTTAATCAGTTGTGATTTTGTTTACATTGGCAACGGCCATACGGGCTCTTTGTGATTGGTCGTTGTGTTTGACAGCGGCCATCTTGCACTGATCTGATTGGTTTTCCTTTGTTTACATTTCCATCTGATTTATTAGCTGATTTATTAACAGTTTAAAAAACTGTTTTCTCGCGATTTTTTGTAACACAATAATAACACAAAATTACGAAATATTTTTCTCAATTTGATCGCAGCACAAACAGTCGGGACAAACTAAAATTAAAATAGAATATTATTAAATATTCGATACTGCAATGATAGCGCAGTCTGCCGGATCCAATGTAAAACATTCCAAAATCAACAACTACTTATAAATAAAAAATTAATTAAAAAAACATTTTCCAGTGGACCAAATTGTGAATCTAAATCATTCTCGAATCCCCTTGAACACACACACAAAATTTCATCAAAATCAGTCCAGCCGTTTAGGAGGAGTTCACTTTCATACACACGCACACAAGAAATATATATATATATATATAAAGATATATATAAACAAACAAAGAAAATATATATATATAAGCAAAAAAATTATTTTTATCTTAATAAAAATATTTTATAAGGAAAACGAAGGTAATATGAAAATAACACATCTTAACAATTATTTAGGAATTTAACTTAAATAATACGTGAATAGACAGACGTTAAAAAATATTACGTCAATTCTTTACCTAAGATTCTTGGGATACAATAAAATTTTGTATTTAATTTTTTATTTAATAAAATGTCGCAAACAGTTAATCTCACATTATAAAGTAAATGAAAAAATAAAATTCAGTCTATTTTCTAAATTTTATTTGAAAGAATTATCTCTTTCTTCAGAATATAATTTAGACGGCGATTTAAAATATTACTACACGATGAATGAAGCCGTAAAATAAGATTTATTTCTATTTAAATCTTTTTACTTAATTATTATTGGCTTATCTGATAAATTTAAGCGTAAAACCCAACACAAAGTTGGATAAGAACTCATTCACATCTGCCCAGCGGCTCTTAGTTTTAAGCAATGTCAGTAAAAAAAAAAAAATATATATATATATATATACACGAGTATATATAAATATTTATTTATACATGCAGATGTCTAGGCTATTGCTGGGTACGGTCGGGTTTTTGTTGCTCCGAGTGTTTGCTGTTAATAATGCGTTTTTCCTTTACAATTTTGTAGTTTTTTCGTTTTGTTGTTAGTTTTTCGTTGTTTTGTGTTCTTTTTATCTGTTTTGTTCTGTTTTTAATGTGTTTATGTGTTTCGTTCCAGTATGTTTTGTTTACGTTTACCTATATATTGGATGCGCGCAATTTATTCGTTGTTCGTATTTTTTAGTTACGTCTAGTTTTGTTATGTTATATTAATTAACATTCACGTTGTTTACTTTAAGTCCTGTCGTTTGCTTTCAATTAAATAATGTGTTTCATATTATTATTATTTTCGTTTGGCGTACGGTTGCCGAGGTCTGTTTATTTAACATAGAAACTGTCGGATCTTTTTGTTTGTATTGTCTTAAAAATGTTTTGTTGGTGTTTGAACTAAGGAAAAATTTGGTAATTTTTCTCGTTCTGTTGCTTCTTGGGGGAGGGGGTCAAAGGACTCGGGTCCGCTTCAGGCGATGATGAGAGTCCCTCCCGTGATGAAATTTCATCCCGATTTCGGAACGTTATTGTCACTGACTCTGCAAAGGGGGCAGACAGGATGGTTCACTGCCCTATGAAGACCATTCCTGAAGTGGTGATGAAGGATAGCTGGGTGTGTTTTTGCGGGCCTGCTGAACGGGTCGGTGCTACTTCCTACGGTTGGTGGAATATTTCGGCAGAAGGAATGGCTGTAGGAGTCCTTTGAGGGGGGCCAAGGGGGACGATGCTGAGTGGCTTTGTAGGAAGATTGCAGAGAAGGTATTTTGTGTCACGACTGTGTTAAGAGGTAGAAGTAGGCCATTCAATGTTTGTATTAAGGATTTGGATGCCTTAACCACAGAAAGGAGTTCATGAGAGATCTTCGCGTCGTGTTACCGGTTACTCTGTTACGATTGATATGCTTTCGATGAGACCTTCCTACGGGGCCAATCAGGTAGTGACGCTAGCTTGCCACCCGTCTTGACAGATAGATTGCTACACGACGGCTGGGTACGGATCGGATGTGTGGCCTAAAGAGTAATGCGCCGGTCGCTGGAAGAGCGGTGCTTCCGTTGTTGTGATACGGGAAACCGGGCGAAGCTGTGTTGTAGTCCTGACAGAACCGACCGATGTTTTAATGCGGGGAGGGTGACTATGCCAAGATGAATTTCCAGAAGAAAAAGCCCGTTGCACTTCCTCCAAAACCTCTGGCCACGCATTTGGGGGCCGAGGTTGAAAAAATGTATACCGGATATGAGGTGTACTCGCTGTGGAGCGTAGAAATATGTTGGCTCTGGCGCTAGATAGTCTCGTCCAGAAGGAGTGGGACGCTCCGGCATCTCATCAGGGATGAGTGGACGGGGACTCCTGGCAGAGCCATGGTGGGGGAGTAAATAAAATCGTAGTCACGGTGGGGGATCCCTTTGGGCGTTCCTCGCTAGAGGTGAGACGTAAAGATCTCCCGTAAAGAGTTCCGGTGGTGGATCCCTTCGGGGTTCTCTCATTTGAGGCATGGCGACAAATCGAAAGATCAGGTCCCGGCTACCTTGGTGGGACCTTCAGTTCTGCTTAACTGCAGGTTCGACTCTGGGGGGCGGAGTAAACAAAGGAAAAAAATAAATTATTTATATATATATAAATTATTTATTTAATTTTCACCAATAAAGAAATGAGCCTGATGACAAAAAAATTATTGAATTATTGTGGTCTATTATTTTTGGTAGATGCAAGCGTATTACTTTCAAATGAGGTATACCATTAAAAATAAGATGTTTCTCGAGTGTAGTGGGCATCAGACGATGAAACTTCTGCTGGTTTGCCCTCGGACTTAATATGCGGTGAATGATGGTAGATTCGTTTTATTTTAATGGTAAGACAAGAACAGCTATTACCATTAGGCGAAATTATTTATGCTTTTAGTTATGAACATGAAAAATAAGTATTAAACTCTGTTAAGGAAATAAAGGAGTTTGAAAAAAAAGGAGCCCAATTTTAGGTTTTATTTACAATAATTTTTGCCTAAAATACCAGCAATTTTAATTTAACGGTTTTAACTTCATGTTTTCATGCTTAGGAGAATTTATGCTTAGGTGAATTTGCGTGGATTTCATAAATTGTTTTACATTAACAATAAATAATACATATTTTTTTAATTATCATTTTTTAAATATTAAAATAAGAAAAAATAAACACGAATGATACTTGAAGATAGAAAAATTAAACAGTCAATATAAGGATAATAATCATTGTCAAAATTATCAATAGAGAATAAATTGCTATTCGTATGCAAGAAATGTTAAGAAATTTGTTGCTACCTTTTTATTGGTAAAGAATCGATTTAAATAAGTACAAAAATTTTCAATGTAGGTATTTTCTTGATTTGAGAATTTGATCTATGAGTTTTGCTCAGCCCAGTGAAGGTAAAATGAAAATTATAGAACCAGCGCTTTTTGCTTACAGAAAAACCACATAAAAATTATCGATCCGTTTTTAATAATGAAACTCCTCAGTAACATAATCTACGAATAAGACGTTACCACGGATTAATTTCGGTTAAATTTAATTTGAACAGTACCTTCTGCAAAAGGTAAAACGAAAATGAGTTATCTGTTTGTGTCAATAATAATAAAAGTAATAGTTAATAATAATAATAATAACAACAAAAATAACAGCAACAACAATACAATAATAATAATTAATAATAATAATACATCTACATTGAAATTTTATGCAAAGAATTTTCAAAAACGAACAATTAACAAACGTTCTGAAATTTTTTATATTTCATATTATTGTCTTATAATATTTCTTTATCACTTGCTGCTCTAGCCAAGATCCATAAAAAAAAACCTTTTTTTTATAGCTTATGAAGCTTTCCAGACTCCCTTCATTTTGATAGAGCTTTTTCGTTAATATAACGATCTTATTTGCATTACAAATCCATTACCAGTGGAGAATTCTTTAGACGCCGCGCCAAACCAATCCAACTTATTAATGTCAATTTTTTAACAGAATTGACTAACGTAATTCTTTTTAATACAAACAGATACTTTCGTAGCAATTTAAACCTGGATATTTAAAATAATTTCTTATTTAAAGAAAATATTCTTACAATTCTTCTTTAGATTTTGTCTTCTTAAAATCAAAATTAATAATAATTAATTAAGAAAAAATGAAGCGACAATTAAAAAGAATTAATAATAATTAATAGTCGTTATTTTGGTGTTGATTTAAACAAATTCAAATAAAAAGGAAAAGTAATAATTTAAAGAAATTTAAATACAATTTTTAATTAACATTTAAAATTCTTTTTTTATTTAAAGTATGAACAGAGCGAAAAAAATGGCGCTACTAGTATAAAGAAAGCCATTTTTCAAGAAAGGCAAAAGTAAAAACATATATGTTGGTAAAAATACGAAACGGAATGCAGAAGGAGGAAGTGAACTATATCTTACGGTTATGATGTAAAGAGTGAGGAAATAAATGAGTTAACGTTTAAACTAAATTTTCCGACTAGTTTTCTTAAATTTAAACGAGAAAATACTTTGAAAATTAAGGTTGGGTTCAGGCTATATAACACTGTTGCAATAAGAATAGAATTTATTCTCCAAATGACAATGCGACAAAAGAATTTTCTGTAGAAAATAGATTAAAGAATGATTCATATTCTGGACATAGTGGAAGTCTCCAGATATCTAGACCATATCTACAAAGCTGAGCCCCATGTTCAAGAGTAATAAATAATCCTCTAATTTGTTAAATCCACAGATCCAGAATTCCTAATGCACTTTTAATTAAAAACCAAAGATAGATTAGTAAAACAGACAGAACCGAGTAACCGTTAGCGTTTAATTATAACTAATAACATCATCATTAAAATCAGATCATTTGATTGTAAGGTAGGCTTCACACCCGTGAAAAAATTATAACAGGTTGAGCGGAAATTTCTTCATTATGAAATCGGTTAAAAATATGAAAGACAAGGCAAGAATTTATTGATATGATGTGCGCACACTTTCTCCAGTTAAAGCTATAAATACATAATTGGGTATAATTACATACCGATAGATAAAAAGATTTAATAGTCGCAATTTTTTTAATACTTGCAATTCGAGTTTTAAGCATACACCACTCGGTTTTAAGATTTGAAATGATGAGCCACGGGTCCTTTATTACACCTCCGACTCGGAATCGGCTCGTATAGTTTCATGAAAATGGAGAGCCTTACATCGTAAAGGTGAAAACGCGTCCGTTAACTTAAATTCCTCATGAACGTTTTTTGGACCAGAAAGGCCTACTGCACGTCGTTTTTCCACAACCGTTGCACTGTAAATAGTACTTATTAGTTCCCGTTCTCGGATAAAGTAAAAGCCACCTATGGAAACAAAAGACACCGTCAGCTGATCGATCAGAGGTGTGATTCTTCTTCACGAATACGTCAGGCTTCATATATTCGTTAGCAATCGGAATAAGCTGGATGAAATTTACTGAGGATCCTTAAAACATCGCCCGTACGATCCAGATCCTCTTGAGATTAGTGTTTGTTTGGGTTATTCAAAGAGGCACGAAGAGGACATCGATACCGTAATAACGTAATAGAAGAGTTAGTGCGCAATTGTATCGGGCATAATACGTTTTCACTATTCTGAGAGCAAAATCCAGTTATCTTACCAAAAATATTTATATTTTGCATAATATTCCCTCAAAAACTGAGTATTGTTTTAGAAAATTTTACATAGTTCTTTCAAAGATAAGTTATTTAAAGCTTAAGTGTTATTCTGAGCAACTGTTATTCTCTCTCTCTCTCCCTCTCACTCTGTGTGTGTGTGTGTGTGTGTGTGTGTGCTAAAGTGTTAATTAACTACCTGTAATTCATTAGCAATTCGTGATCTGTATAAATTAAAATTAATAAACACATTACTTAGAGGAATTATTTTATATAAAAGGATAAGTCCTAAGAAATAACATGAAAATAGATAGTAACGAGCAAAACAAATCATGTTTCATAACACTGATAGACAAAAAACAAATTTTAATGTTTCTGTAAGTGTGATACTATTACTTGAACTGCTTTTTTGCATACATTAAAATTTATAGTTTTGCATGGCCATACCTGTGTTAGAATGATTTCGCTGATGCTTTTCTTTTATAAATAGCCTTAGGCACATCCCGAATTAATGTCCTACAGTAATCGGGTAGCATATTAGTATTCCATTTCCCTTTACAGAGGCTTTCCATCACCGAAATGTCTTGATAGAAACGTTCACCGTGTTCGTCACTTACGTCTCCGAGGTTGTCCGGGTAAAAATCAAGATGCGGGTGGAAAAAATGTATTTTCAAAGTCATATTACATCCCACAGCTCTGTATGAAGTAAGAAGTTTATTAACAATATCGAGGTAGTTGTCGGATTATTGTTTGACGAGAAATGTTTTGCAAACGTCTTTAAATGAAGCCCAAGCTGCACTTTCTACATTATTTAACATTGAATTAAACACGTCATCTTTGACTGACTCTCTTATTTGAGGACCAGCAAATATTCCTTCTTTAATTTTTTCTTCACTTACATCCGGAAATTTCTGCCTGACGTACAACAATCCGGGAATATCCTTCTTCATCGCTTTTACAGAATGTTTCATTAAATCTTGCTTGAAATGGAGAGGAGGTAAAAATATTTTTTGGATTCAACTAAGGGATCATTAAAAAATATTTTTCTCATACGGAATTAAGTTGTCTCGTTTCTTACAATCTTTCGTAACATAATATTTATCTCTAGCTCAGCTGTCCCATTCGAAAAAAAAACACATGTATTTAGTTAGTATAGCCTAACCGCATGCCTAACAAAAGAGCTATAATTTTCAAATCTCCATATGTTCCAGCTATGTTTTTTAAAATTTATTTTTTCAAGAACGTCATTTATAACATTGCATGTCTCTTTCAAATTAATACCATAAGCGATTGGTATCGAAGGATATTTGTTACCGATGTGTAGTAGAACCACTTTTTAACTATACTTCGTCTAGTCTGTGAAAAGGCACCAGTCCTCAGGTTTATGAACTTGTCCTAAGTTCTACCTAAGCTCATCAATATTTGTGCAATAAATCAACTTATTTTCATCAATAAAGTACTGAGAAAGTTCTTTTTGTCCGCTTCGAAAGCCAAAATTTTTGTATTTTTTTAAAGTAAATTCCGAACTTGCAGTCTCGATACTAACACTTCAGCTTGATTTTTTATTAAATTTAAATCCCTAAACTTAGTCATTTAATTCACCTTTGTGATATACAAGATGTAGCTTATTGGAAGATAATTCAAAATCAAAATCATTGTTATCTTCTTCAGTACTGCCTGCTTCTTCATCGGTGCTTTCGAAACATACATTCACAGATGGCTCACGAACGGAAATAATTTCACTGTGAGGTACAGGCCTGATTGGAGATTGCGACGAAGGATATATTACAGTACGTTTAGATTTTTTAGAAATTCCAGACACACTTGTTACACAAAAGTAACAGTCTGATACATGGTCCTTTGGTTCACACCAAACCACAGGTACACCAAACGGCAAAGCTTTCGTGAACCTTTCAGCCATCATCTTAAATAAACAGAACAATTAGTGTATACTACATGAGGAACCTACGACTTATCCTGATCACCAATTTTAAACTAAAAGTACAAACGATTTTTCCATTAAAAGTGTAATGTTTTTCTATTTGATTTTACGGTAAACTCACCGCATTCATAACAAAAGGCATCCGCATCATTTACGCAGTTTCGAGGCATTATGACACTGCACTGTTATAAGCAATAAGAGAACAAAATCAATTCACTCCTAAATCCAGTGCTTAATACAAACAACACAGCTGAGCTTTCAGCTACATGATTGATCTTGTCCATGAAGGTTCACTCTTCAGTATTAGATATGATGTCATAATATATGACTAGTTTAATCAGTTTAACTAGTCATGCATCAAAAATATTAACTTCAATTCTGTACAGAAGAATTGGGTGGAGAGTGGAAGAAGTGTTAGGAGAAGACTAATTTGGTTTTAGGAAAAGTATAGGGACAAGGGAAGCAATTTTAGCGCCCACGTTGAGTAGAAGAAAGATTAAAGAAAAACAAACCAACATACTTGGCATTTATAGACTTAGAAAAGGCATTCGATAACGTAGACTGGAATAAAATGTTCAGCATTTTTAAAAAATTAGGGTTCAAGTAGAAGAATAGAAGAACAATTTCTATCATTTATAGGAAGCAAATAGCGACAGTAATAATTGAAGACAGTAAAAAAGGAGGAGTAATAAAAAAGGAATTCTGACAATGATGTTAAAGAACAATTTAGATCCGGAATAACAGTGCAAAGTGAAAAGATAATGATGCTATTATTTGCTGATGGTATAGTAAGTAAGATGATATAGTCTAGCTGAGAGTAAACAAGCTTTAGGAGAAACAATGAACAGAATGGATGAAGTTCTATACAAGGACTACCGCATGAAAATAAACAAGAACAAAACGAAAGTAATGAAATGTAGTAGAAATAATGTAGATGGACAGTGAATATAAAAATAGGAAGAGAAAAAATTAAGGATGTAGTAGATTTTTTTTTAATTTGGAAAGTAGAACTACTAAAGATGGACGAAGTAGGAGCGATATAAAATGCCGAATAGCACAGGCGAAACGAGCCTTCAGTCAGAAATATAATTTGCTTCCATCAATTAAACGTCAGGAAAGCATTTTTGAAAATATATGTTGGAGTGTAGCTTTATATGGAAGTGAAAGTGGACGATCGGAGTACCTGAGAAGAAAAGATTAGAAGTTTTTGAAATGCGGTGCTAAAGGAGAATGTTAAATGTCAAATTGGTGGATAAAGTGACATGAAGTGTTGCGGCAAATCGATGAAGAAAGAATCATTTGGAAAAATATAGCTAAAAGAAGAGACAGACTTATAGGCCACATAATAATGCATCCTGGAATAATCAATCGCTTTGATATTGCAGGGAGTGGTAGAGAGGAAAAGGCAGGCAACGTTTGGAATATGAAAATTAAATATTTAGGGATGTAGGATGTAGGAGATACACCGAAATGAAGTGACTGGCACTAGATAGGAGATCTTTGAGAGCTGCATCAAGCTGCTGAAGAGCAAAAAAATATATAAATAAAGTGTGTCCCACGAAGAGACGGAGAAACTTTCAGGTCATGTTCTGCTGATGAAAGTAAGGCTCCTTTTATTAGACGAGGTGAAATTCGGATGAAATATTTTTCGCTAGCCGTAACTCGAAAAGAAAGCGTTTCCTTACCTTACCTTTTTTTATTATTTTCATCAGTAGAATATGTTCTGAATATTTTTCTGTTTCTTCATGGGTCACCTGTCCGTAAATATAAATTCTAAAAAAAGGGAATTAAAAGAGAGCAATAACTTTATTAGCCCAATATGTTTGCATGTGCCCGCAAATACGAGTAGAGATATAAAATTAAAAGAATAAACAAAAGAACTCAAAAACAAAGTTGTTATTTGTTAAAATAATTAATTTCATAAAAATCTATTTATCAGCTTTTTTGAGACCAATATACAGTAGAGTATACAGACAAACGTAATTGTAAAGATTGTCCATTCGCAGATTGTAGTCCGGTTTACCACTTTTGCAAGCGATTTTAGAATATCAAAACTTGATTGGTCTATTGTAATAAATAGGCTGTTTAAAATATTAAAATAGTATTGTTAAAAACAATCATATAAAGTAATAAAGATATCAAATACAAAGAATCAGTTATGATAAACTGTGACCAAGTTAAAATAAGAAGCCGGCCTACGTGGCGCGAGGTTCGAATCTCGGTCAGGCATGGAATTTTCACACAGGCTACAAATCATTCATCTAATCCTCTGAAGCAATACCTGACCGTGGAACCGGAAGTTAAAAAAAAAGGTAAAATAAGAAAAATAAAACAAAGAATAGTTTATAAATAAATTTAAAAAAATAAGTGAAAAACATTTTTTATTTCAGTTATTAAAGAATTATCATCAGTAAATAAAAAAAATTAGCAAAAGTAAATATCAATATAAAAAGAAAACTCGGAGATCAAATATTACAACAGGGCCTGTCTTACCTTTAGGTAATCAATAACAATATGATGTAAAATACTTCTAGGAGTTGTGGGAACAAAAGCCCGATATAGAAATCGACCTAAATTAATATGAAAAATAAACAAAAACAACTGTTATTTATAACTAAGAGAATTTAGCTCTTAACCAAGTTGAATTTTCTATTTTAAATACAGTGATAATACCCCGTTCGTACTGATTTATAAATGACGTAATATGAATTTTACAAATGCTACGCTGATACACATCATCTCCCCAAAGAATTTCCAGACAAACGAGTAGTTGATTTTTTATACATAGAATAGCCCCCTTGTATCCACTTCTAATCTGATATATTTAGCACTAATTTAAATATATATATATATATATATATATATATATATATTTATATATATATATATATATATATATATATTTATATATACAACCGGATAAAATATCGGTTTATTTATTAATTAAACATTTCTTATATTATTTTAAATTTGTGTAATGAGGATTATTTTTAAATAAATAGAGCTACAGATGATAAAAACTGTAAGTGAACTGTTTAATTAACTGTTTTGTTAATTTCTCAACTAATTTAAACTCCAATTATTGTTAAATTTGTAGGTTTTGTCGCTAATCGTAAACAGCCTGTTATTGAATCTATTGATTAAATGTTAAATTTGTAAATGTAATTGTATTAGATTTTGTAAATAAGAGAATTGCAGTAACGTAATAAGGTGTATTAACTCATGTAATCTACTTTACGGAAATAATGAGTAAAAGCCTGAAAGTAATTTTAATTGTGATTAAAATTATCTTAGCGAATAAAACTGTTGTTTACAAATCAATATATCTGGTATTATAACTATTAATAAAACTAAAATGTTTCTTTCTTTGTGTTTATTTCTTAAATTATTCTAAGTTTTATAAAATTATATTTTTACTAGTTTATTAACGTTCTCAATAATAAAAAAAAAAGATACTACGATATATTCATAGAGAACCCGAAAAAAATGAACGCGAAAACTTTAATTGGTGAAATTTAACCAAAATTATTGTAGTAATGAAACTATTAGAATGTTAAAAAAGGTAAAGAATGTTAAAAAAATACTTAATAAGAAGGTCGAAAATTTTTGAAAGATGAATTTTTTTACTATAAAAGCTGAAGAGGAATTCATTACACTGAAAATGATTTTCAAATCTTAGCGTATAAAAGTTATATTAATGAAGAAATATATATATAATGGGTGAGCGGGAATTAACTCCCTATTGAAAATTGTTTAACGTTTTTAATATTTAACCAATTTTCATGAAATAAAATTCATTCTGTTTCTTACAATGATAGAATTTATTAAAAGATATTTCACTTTTGTTATTGCAAGTATCAGTGCTAGACCGTACTGCAACGTCTAACCTTGCGTGAACGGGATCAGCTGGCCTCCCGGATTGAAATATGGGGATTATCTGTGGTACAAGTACAGAGATGGTGGCGAAAGGACCTCGTACCTCGGTAGATGCAAATACTGTACGGAACTGCCACTCAAAGTTAATGGACATAGGTTGTGTATCAGATGTAAGGAGACTCGGTCGCCCTCAAATCAAGGAGGAAGGAAAATGTGCAAGTGATTCAGAAAATGTTCACTAGAAGTCCTCAGAAATCACAAAGACAGGCATCTCGCGAAAGCGGTTTAACCCGCTATACAATCCAAACTGTCCTGAAGAAAGACTTGAATTTTCGTCCATGGAGACCAGATTAGTCCCAGGAGTTATCGCCGGAAGACTGTGATCATCGGTTGGAATATGAGAAGATGATGCTTGCTTGGTATGAAGACTGCGTGCTTGGTCCGATATTTTAGGCAATATCCTGTGGTCAGATGAAGCCGTATTTCATGTTGAGGGGTTTGTTAGCCGGTACAATTGCTATTACTGGATACAGTAGATCCGAGGGTGATTGTTGAAAAAAGCCAACTTCGCGCAAAGTTCACAGTGTGGTGCGGCATAACATTCACGAAAGTTATGGATCCATATCTCATTAGAAACACAATTAATTCAGAACGGTACGTTGACATGCTTGAAGATTACGTTCACTTACAGGTCAAGGGGAAAAAAGGGTACTTACAAGCGGCGAGTCAATGTGGTGAGAGCGGCAGTACCGGACGGTGTGGGAGTTCCTTGATGCGGTTGATTTATTCAACCGAATCAGTAGTTTACCTAAGAGAAAAGACTCCTACCGCGCTGCTGTAGGAAGCTAACCGAGAGATATGACTGGCTACCAGCCAGATTAAGGATCCAAGCGCTTGAATGTTGGACAGGTACTTGCTGCATTACAGCGGCCTAGGCGTGGCAGCGAATTGCTGTTTTTGACGAAATTTAATTATTGATAGTCGTACGGTTTAGTAGTTGACAGGGTGCGCCTACCCATATTAGTGACATAGAACAAGTGGGTGGTGAGACACGCAAGGGAGTGGTATATGGTACCACGATTATACCGCTCACGCTTTTAGGTTAGATCTAGGAGCTAGTTAAAACACTGGTCGCTAAACTGTTGTCGAGGCTCAGCAGGCGTTTGTGGCACATAAATTCGGTGTTATGCTTTACGGAGACCGAATGGGGTGGTGGCGGGAGAAATGCAAAGCAATATATATATATATATATATATATATATATATATATATATAAATTTTTTTCCATAAAATCATAGGTGTACAGACTGCAAACCACTAGTTGGATTCTGGCTGAACGGTTATAGTTCAGTTAGATACTTTAAGCATACCAAAAAATGCTGTGGATAGACAATTTGTTCGTTTAGAATTACTGTTAACTGTACTTAAATAGTTTTAATAATTTTTGGAAGAAAATATGTTTTAGTGCAGCGTTTTTTAACTTCTCAATCCAAGATTGTTTGCTAGCGATCATATTATGTTGAACTACAACGGCGTTTATTAGGAATATCAATTAAAATCGATCATTTTGTTTTTTTTTTAAATCTTCTAGGATTTATCTTTGATGAAGTAGTTTGAAGCTTTATAAATCGCTTCATAAGAAAGGTAAAAAATTACTTGAATTACTTTCTACTCATCAATCAATTTTAGGTTAAATTATGCTTTTATTTTACTGATAAGAATGAATTCAAAAATTAAATAAAAACGAAACTAATTGGGGAATAAAATATGCACGTATAATGTTTTACCAATATTCGTAACGAAGTTACTAAACATTAAATTTAGCGGCAAAAATTTATATTATCACTCGTGTAAAGAAAGGAAAGTTTGCTACCTATTTAATGAAAATCCGTCCAGGCGTTCTGAAATTAGACTGAGACAATAAAATTCTCAAGAAAACACACCACCCAATCGCATTACCGTTTTCTTAGCGTAGGGAGATAAACCCGTTTAATTATTTTCTTTGAAAACTGTGTAAAGAATCATTTAACAACAATCTCTGAATGCTGTAAAATTTTTATCCAATTTAAAAATAATTTCCTGCAACCGATTACATATTTTTTATCGTTATTGTTTATTTACAAAAAAATATTTTTTGTAGTAAACTTTTTCATAATGTATTATGACATTTGAAAATCTATAATTTTGGTATTACTAATTAAATATTTGTTAGTAATATGCGGAAAGAATAAGTAATAATAATAAATAAAAATCACAATAAAATTTTTCCACCTCGCAAAATTTTTAGAAAAGAATTCCAATAAGATAGGAAAGTAATAAAAATAAAATATCTGCAAAAGTATTCTAATTTTAAAGTTTTAAAAATATGTCATAAAACGTATCGGTTAATAATGCTATAAAGAGTATAGCTATCAAGCCTCCGTGTTCAACGAAGCATAACAAAATTGATTTCTTGGTGGTATTGAAGCGAAACTTTCAAAGGAGGTAATCAAGAACGCATCGCTACATCCCTTCCTAATTTGTGCAATTTTGTGGAAAATTTAAACATGCGAATTGCTTTCAGTTCAGCAACAGGTACCGCTGTTTGAATACAGCTAAACGCGTTTGAGCTGAAATTTAATTTTTAAATACTGACATCGTATTATCTTCTTTTTTTTAATATTAATAGAAGTTTTTCATAAATTTGAGTTTTATATATTTGTGTCAATATTAACAGTGACAGTAATTTCACAAACGTATTAAATTTTTCAATTTTTATTTAAAATTATTATGCATCGAAGTAATATGTAAACTTGATTATACGCCGATATATGTTCTTCTAATCCTAGATTAACTGACCGACCGCTTCAAGACAGAGCTATTTTTTAATCAGTAAGCCTAATTTTATAGAAAATACAGGTAATAGAATGCAATTAAATTTTTATCGGCAATTCTAATAAACAATCCGGAACAGATTTCAAAAAATTTCCTTTATAAATTTGAGAAAAATATTTCGGAGAGGTCTCCGATACGTACGGTAAGGAAAACTTACATAAGTTCTAATATTATAAAGTAGGTTGCATTCTACCATTAAAGTAGGCTTCTTCGTTACTTGTTATTTTCGCAACTTTTCCATTCATTTTTACGATGATATTTATTATGTATTCACGCAAATTTATCCGAGTCAAAGCTACCTTCTGTGAGAGTAATGTTGTTTGTTATACAGCCCGATGAAGGGTGGTGGTAAGGAAGGGTAAATATGTTGTTTGTTGTGATAAATAACGACATTTTCGTGGGCTTGGCAACTTCACTTACATGCAACAGTTTACTTTGGCTCAGTAAAAAGGCAAGAGAAAACCACTTGATTCTATACAATCCCAATTAAGCCTAGTGTTGAATGCTTGTTAAATATCATATTCTGAAATATAAGGATGGCTATTCATTTTGCAGGAGTGGCTTATTGATCATTTAAAATCATTTATCAAGTTACGGTTACGGCAAACAACATCATTTTGCAGGAGTGGCTTATTGATCATTTAAAATCATTTATCAAGTTACGGTTACGGCAAACAACAAACAAATTATTAAAGCTTAAGTATTAAAACAAAATGGATTTAAAAAAAAAGTTAACAGTAAAACACATCCCAAAATCACAGTACAATTGTGAGAAAACAGCAAATAACAATATTTCGGCAACAGCTAATAACTTATTATTATCATCTTTTCTTTATTTTTCCTGTTTATCCTCCGGTAATTACCTTTCAAATAAGACTACAGAGAAGAATGAGGATGATATGTATGAGTGTAAATGAAGTGTAGTCTTGTACAGTCTCAGGTCGACCATTCCTGAGATGTGTGGTTAATTGAAACCCAACCACCAAAGAACAGTCGGGGTGCTCCGATAATTCATTTGGGACCCTCAGGTGTGAGAGGGGGGACGCGGCGGTTTGCTGGACCCGCGCAACGCGGGTACAGCAACCTAGAGTAGGGCAGAGACGGCAGCCCACTAGTGGAAGGGTGCAGTGGTCGTCCAGAAGGGATGGCTACTGCATCTTGATGAAGCTTGTGGGACCCCGAAGGGAAGCCCTAGGAGAGGGCAAGACAGGGGGGTAGACGACTGCCACGGCACACCGGAGTGACTGCGTTAAAGCCTAACGGCGAGGACCAGTTGCTCCGTGGGTGTTTAATAAGATTAAATAAAAAAAAAAAAAAAAACCACCAAAGAACACCGGTATCCACGATCTAGTATTGAACTCCGTGTAAATATAACTGACTTTACTGGGACTTGAACGCTGGAACTCTCGACTTCCAAATCAGTTGATTTGGGAAGACGCGTTCACCACTAGACTTTGATGAACCGCGGGACTCTGATATGTCACTGGTTACATTATTATAGCGCACTTTCTTCTAATGTCTGTAACGCTTGTAAAACATGAAGAACGAGAGGCACTAGACACAGTTGCTTTTTATTAGATTAATGAGGATCGATAATCAGAGTGACCTCCGAGGAGCAGTTAAGGTGTTATTGTTATTTAAGGTGTTATTGTAGACTCGAACATCGTTTGAATTATTGATATGCCAGAAGTGTTTGGTATGCTAATATGTAACTAGAATATTTGACTCGATAAAGAAGACAACAGGAAACAATTTTTACTACTTCCTTATTGAGCCTGATAAGAAATGATCATTACCTTGACGAAAATAATACCAATTTCAGGAATAACTTGATCATATCAGGTCGCCTAAAACCTTTTTGATTATGGTAACTAATATACACAAAAATTCACAATCCTTTATTCTTTCTTTTTCTGTTTATCCTCTGGGAATTACCGTTTAGGTATTACTTCAGAGGATGAATGAGGGTCATATGTATGAGTGTAAATGATATGTAGTCTTGTACAGTATCAGTTCGGCCATTCTTGAGGTGTGTGGTTAATTGAAACCAAACCACCAAAGAACAACAATGTCCACCATCTAGTAATCAAATCCGTATAAAATAACTGTCTTTACTAGGACTTGAACGCTGGAACTCTGGACTTCCAAATCAACTGATTTGGGAAGGCGCGTTCACCACTAGACTTTGATGAACCGCGGGACTCTGATATTTCATTTTATTCGTTGTTTTACGGACTGTATGTTATCATGAGCAGAGAGGTTTCGTGCGGTAACTGACTTTGCGATACGGATACTCCAGCACAAAGCCAGGAAGGAAGGGATGGCAAGGTGGTTGAGGGACAGCTCCGTGCGGAGCTGCCATTCCTCTGTGCTTACATGGATGGGCGGAAGGAATCTTTCATCCCTTCGCGAAAAAAACCGAGACGAGGAGTGAGTGTCTTGCACAGAGTGCACTCACTAGAGACATTGGCATCAAGACCGAGTCCCGGCTTCTGAGGTGGAGTCCAGGATGGACATAGTCAGGCTTGCGTACCCCGCCCTAGGGGTTAGAGGCAGGTAATGAAAAGATCTAACCGGCGGGCTAACCTGTCGGACTAGACATATGACCGGCGGACGGGTTTATTTTTCCTGTTTATTCTCCGGTAATTACTTTTCAGATAATACTTCAGAGGATAATATGTATGAATGTAAATGCACTGTCTTGTATAGTCTCAGTTCGACCATTCCTGAGATGTGTTGTTAATTGAAACCCGACCACCAAGGAACACCAGTATCCACTGGTGTAAAATAACGTGTAAATATAACTGAATTTACTGGAACTTGAACGCTGGAACTCTCGACTTCCAAATCAGCTGATCTGGGATCACCACTAGACTTTGATGAACCGCGGGACTCTGATACGTAATTTTATTCGTTTTTTTCCGGTGACAATGCAAATCGCACCGCTAGATAGCAATACTTGATAGTACTAGGCAGCGTACAAATACTTGATAATGTACTTGAAATAATAAAATTTAAAACAAAATATAATACAGCTTGTTTTAGTAGTAGTAAATGGTCTTATGTAAATGAAAGTACTGAAGATGAAAAAACTTTTTTAATTCCCAATAATTTTCCCAATAAAAATTTATTGACTATTCATCAACTAATTCCCGAGATTAATATTTATAAGAAATGAAGTATTATTTAGATATTTTATCCTCAACTGCGTAAATTTTGAAGATGTAGTTAAAAATTAAAACAGAAATTTTTGGTTAATGTTTAAAAAATTTTCTTCATAAAATGTTTTCCTGTTTACATAAATTTAACCTCACTTCCCACCTGAATACTTCTCAATCAATTCATCAAGGCTTTGCAGAATCTAAGTAGGCGAGCGAAACTAATGGAGTCGAACAATAATCATATTTATTCTAATTGCATCTTTTTGGTCTTTTTCTATTGTACTTGTACTCAAAAGAGGGGTCCACACATTACAGAAAGGCGCCCATACAAGGTTGTTTTACGTTATTATTTTTATTCAGTATACATTAGAGATTTGATATTGAGGGTATATGTATAAGTGGATGAATGTTGATTAGATTATTATTAATATATATTTCTGAATGGAAATACCTTATCTAGGTAAAGAAAAACACTTGAAGTTAGTTACGAGAAGATGAAACAATGAATATTGAAACGAATGTTACTTTCACGTCGTGCATTAAAAGCCTCAACCTTCCACACTAACACATCACAAAATGAATCTAGCACTTGCGTAAACCTTGTTTATCCGATGCAAAATCATAATCATAAATCTATAGCTTATTTACAGTTGTTTTTTTTTTGTAAAGTAGTGCTAAAACTTTAAAGCACAAATTAAATTTAATGTGAAGATTAAATTTAGATAGAATATAAGGAAAATATATTTACTAAATTAGGATACATGTTTACAAACAGACAAAGGACACAAGAAAGGCTGTCCGTTTTCATTAAGAGTATTATTTACGTACTAAATTCGAAAAATGATAAATCTTAAATAATTTTTTTTTTACTTATTTAGAATTGAAATGATCAAATTTTTATTGTTGTCTGAAAGGAATTTTTTTTTACGTCAGAGGAGGGGAAAACTCTACCCCAAAGATTCTGTCGTCTTTGGCGTTTGCCAAAGACGACAGAATCGGGCTTTCACCGATTAAAACCCATCCCCTTCGGGAACACGTGAAGACCGAACCCGCCAAGAAGCATACCACAATGTCCGGTGGGACTTGCGAGATCGACTACCAGAAGACAGCGAAACGGTGAAGTGCTAAGGAGATCAATGGAGAAACGTCCATCCGCACCGGACGCGGACGAAACGCATCCTATCCACCGCAGGCTGACCATCCGGCCCACATTTGCCTCCCTCCCGCGATGACGCTTGATCGCCTCGCTCCCGCGATTGTGCGAGTAAGACGATCGTCAGTCAGAAAGGGACGGCAGGAGCTGCGCTGTGTCCCACGGTCGTCAACGGAGAACGCACATCCATGTCGATACGTGGACGGGCGCAACCTATACCTGCATGCTGACTCTCTTCCCTACTCTTCAGCAACCTTACCCGCGATAATCTCCCTCGCTATCTCAGAAACAGCGTTCCACTTTTCGACGGAGTGGAACATGGCCGAACAGTAATATTTGCGTCTAGAGGGCCCGTCACTGCCACACAACGCACCTTTAAATCTGTCATCTATCGCACACAAAAAATTCCGAAGACAACTTGTAAAAGTTTATCTTCCTTTTTCAGAATTTCTTTAGAGTTATAATTTAATTATTCCAGCTCAAAAAATAAAATTATGGTATTCATAGGAAAGGATCCTGTGAAATCAAAGGTGATCAACCTTTGACTTTAATAACTTACTTTCACGACTTTAATAACTTTCATGTATAATAATTTTATTGTAGATTAATTTTTGATCGAGGGATTGTCTTTTACTAAACGATCAGCCGTTTTCAGAGCCATAGGGAACAATTACAAGGATAATGGGGGAAAAGGCTCGCAAATAAAACCCAGATACGTTTTTATAATATCATAGCATTTCCGATTCTCTTCTACCGTATAAATAAACGTAGACACTTACCAAAAGAATTAAATAGAATTTAGAAACAGTTGTTAATTATGTAAATGACTGGTCAAGAGAGAAGTGAAATTTATACATCTCATGTGAATTGTAGAGACGTAGACGACTTGAATAATTTAAAAATAGTTTGTACCGGTGAGAAAATTGACTAATATCGCAAAAAGTGGCGAAATCATTTTCAAAAAATGGATAACGGTAGAATTCAAAAAGTGTGTTTGGAGTAAAAGACAAGACGAAGAAGCAAGGAAAATTCTAATATTGAGAATAGTACATTCTGGTGTCGAAATAGGGATTTATTTATAAATTTATCTCTTTAAAAAAATAAAAAAAAGGAATATTTAAAATTAGATGGAGATTTTGAATGTCTCTGATTACTAAACGATCATCATCGATATACTGAGAAAGTGGTAAATAAAAATTCTAAATTATTTAAAACAATAAACAAATTTTTTTTACAAAAAACATCAAAGATAATAATAATTGAACAAATAATATTTACGGAACATCACAAAATTTGTATTTTTTACCTGTTTTTAAAATATAAATAATTGAAAAAATTAAATATCGTTTAAAGCAATTACAGCCAAAAGCGGAAAAGTGGCTTAAAATGATAAATATAATATATATGAGTCTATTTGGCTAACAGAAGAAATTAGCGGGAAATCAGTTAAAATCTCACCTTCCTTAATAAACAGCTATAGAACATAGAATTGGAATGTAGTTTTTGTGAGAGACTTGTATAAATTTTAAGGTATCCTATAACCGCTAAAAATTATAGCACCCATCAATCGTACGTCTCAGAAACTGTTAAACATAAAATCAATAAGTTTAGGTAAATTTTTATTGATTTACATTTTGACTTGGCATTTTTTCTGTATATCCTACGTTATCAGAGTAGAACTTTTATTAAATGATTCCTTATTGAATCTTAAACCTGTTCCAACCTTTTATTGTTCAAATAATATATCAAAATATTCACTTGTAATTTTGTTCTGATTTTATTCTTTAAGCTGAAATCAGATCTTATTACCTTTCACACTAAAAAAATATAGATTTGATAAATTATCTAATTTTTGTAGTATTTCAACATTTCGAATTTGACCTTTTTCTTCTTCTTACTTTTCTTTTCTTTATTTTTTTAATGAGATAACTTACACAGATTAGTTTAGCGCAGGATTTTATTTCATTTTCTAATTTCATAATTCATGACTACAATTTTAAAAACTAAAGAAAAAATTCTTTTGATAAAATAAAAAGTAGAAAAATCAAAAGTAAGAGAATTAAATGCTTTTTCATTTACCTCTGAGAAGGCGGTTCGGATTCGGCGGTTACATTTAAACCCCAACAATTCGTTGAGACATTTTAGAAACATTGTTGCCCGCATTGTTAAAAGAGTTACAAAATCATATGATTCATGTACATAACATACGACTAATTATAAAAATAACGAAAATTTACGAATTCTTCTACCTCAAAACGATCTACTTTTTCAGTATGAGATCACCATACTTCAATCAGCCGGAGAGCCGCCAATGAGATCTCTTAGAAATTTTAAATAGAGAGCGTAGGAATATAATAATCATTCTAAAAGGCTTTGAAGAAGAACCTGCATTAAAAAAACAAACTTCAGATTACGATTACCTTAAGCTATGTAACAAACAGTTATGTTTTCTACAACTGTTTCAAATGCAGTTTAACTACCTTTTAAACAATTTCTCAGTGAAGAAAAATTAAATAAATATAATTTAGTTAAACGGTTTCCACGGAAGACAACCTATTTCTCAGTATGGGACCACTACTTGAGGTGTACCAAGTCACTTTTTTTAATAACAATGAAAGATATTACTAAGTGCTCGTCACACTGGTTAGGATTATCAGATTATCATAGCTAGATGTATTTTATGTAACCCACCGTGTTGGTCTAGTGGTGAACGCGTCTTCCCAAATCAGCTGATTTGGAAGTCGAGAGTTCCAGCGTTCAAGTCCCAGTAAAAGCAGTTATTTTATACGGATTTGAATACTACATCGTGGATACCGGTGTTCTTTGGTGGTTGGGTTTCAATTAACCATACTTCTCAGGAACGGTCGAACTGAGACTATACAAGACTACACTTCATTTACACTCATATATATCATCCTCTGAAGTAATATCTGAACGGTAATTCCCGGAGGCTAAACAGAATAATATGTATTTTACGTATATATTTCTGCTTTTTAATTTATTAGTTACCTTCCAATACACAGATGTATCAAATTAACTTTTTGTATTTTAAACTATCTTAATAAACAACGAGATTAAAATAACATCATTTAATTGGTAAATCTGAATTTCATAATTTGATTTTCGTTAGAATGATTAATCAGAAAGAACAACTGCTATCTATCAAGTTGGGGTTCATTAAAAGATCTATTTTACGGTGAAACTTATAATTCATCAATTTTATTCATATCTAATACAAATACAGTAATTTTTTTTATCTGAGAACAAATTTGTTTATAAGCAATTCATTATAACCTGAAAATTAAGAATAAAATTTATATAAAATAAATTAATCACTTTTGTTAGCACGGTAGTTCAGAGTAAAATTTTCAGAATATTTTATTAAACTTGTAAATCAGTAAATATGTTACAAATATTGTATAATATATATTATTGTTTATAATTAGAGACCGGATTATATACAACATAAAATTAATATTAAATTTAAATTTTAAAAGCTTGAAATATGCATGAAACATGCATGAAACGTGTCAAAATATGCAACTTTAAATAATAAAAAAATAGTAATTTTTATTTTTTTTATTTAAAAATCAGCATACAATTAGTAAGTAGTTGAATAATTTATCGATAAATTCGATAATTAACAATTATTTAACATTTTGTTACTTTTGTGGACATAACAATTAGAGGTACTGTTCCGCGGCTGCTAAGTGCGCTCTAGAGCCATGCGGCCGGCTACAACGTAAGATTTCATTTATTAACAAGGTACCCTACCGATAAATATTGTAATGTAGCGAAAATATGCATCATCACTAGATTTTAAGGAAAATATGCAATAACCGGTGAGAATGGGCGCTTAATATGCAAATGCATATAATCCTGTCTCTATAATATTGCCAAAATATTATATATATATATCAATGTTCAAGATATGTCAATGAATTAAAAAGAATATTGGTTAAACAACTGAATAATAAAAACCATTTGTTATCAGAAAAACAACAACTAAATTTATGATGCCAAAAGAAGTTAATAAATTAATGTAAGAATAAATACGTACATGATAATTTTTCTGATCTTACTTTTTAGATGTTTGGCAAGAGACATATTTTCCTTTGCCAAAACAGTCGAAAACATTATGGTTATTATCTAAAAAGTGTTCACAATAGGAAAAAATTCGTTAAAAATTACTTAATAAATTGATGCTTTTACCAGAAATACTCTCATTTTATATATTTATATACACACAGCCACATAAAAATTTGTGACAAGATAAATATTTGGATTTCTGCTGAAATGGAAATATTAGGAAACATTTATTTTTGATAAATAAAAACGTAGTTATATATTTGAGGTAAGTCTACTTCTTGGCGCTGAACACAGAAAAAATATCGGACAATTTACAAAACACACACAGTAATAATTATCTAAAAAAAAAACAATGAAATTGTAAACCGTACGGTAAGAGTCTCGCAAATATCATTTCTTCCGCTCAAAAAACAAAAATTTCTGTAATATAAATAAAACGGTTTTAACAAAATTATACTCATGTCAAAAAAGATAAGACACTATTTTTCTATTATCAAAATCTATTATTAATTTAGAAATTTCTTAAAAAAAAGAATAAATGTTAAATATATGTAATATACAATATACAATAGATATAAAATAATAAATAATAAACAATGTTTAAGCGTTCAATATAATAAGAAAAAATAGAAATATTTTTTACAAAACTCTTACCGACCCGATTTCATTTATACATAATATAACATTTACAGAAATAATACAATTCTTGTGATTATTCACTGTTTAATTAATGAAATCGAGCCAGAAGAGTTTTGTAACAAATTTTTATATTTTTGTTGATAGTCATATCATTCACTTCGTGAATCAAAGATCTGCGGAATTTTCACACACGCTACAAATCATTCATCTCATCCTCTGAAGCAATACCTAATCTTGCATGTTAAACAAACAAAAAAATAAAAATATTTTGTAAGTGTAACCGTCCTGATTTTTATCGTTAAATTCGATTTTACCAATCGAATTTATTTCTGTTTTATTTATTCCTTTTTTAATAAAACTATTATAATCTCTTTTAAATTAATATTTTTATTTTTTTTTTTTAAAGAAGTGATGGGAATTAAAAAAGTTTTTCATGTTCATTATTTTCATTTATATAAGACCATTTACTATTAAAACAAACTGTAGTATATTTTGTTTTAAATTTTATTATTTCAAGTACATTATCAAGTATTTGTACGCTGCCTAGTCCTATCAAGTATTGCTATCTAGCGGTGCGATTTGCATTGTCACCGGAAAAAACGAATAAAATTACGTATTAGAGTCCCGCGGTTCATCAAAGTCTAGTGGTGAACGCGTCATCCCAGATCAGCTGATTTGGAAGTCGAGAGTTCCAGCGTTCAAGTTCCAGTAAAGTCAGTTATATTTACACGTTATTTTACACCAGTGGATACTGGTGTTCTTTGGTGGTCGGGTTTCAATTAACAACACATCTCAGGAATGGTCGAACTGAGACTATACAAGACAGTGCATTTACATTCATACATATTATCCTCTGAAGTATTATCTGAAAAGTAATTACCGGAGGATAAACAGGAAAAATAAACCCGTCCGCCGGTCATATGTCTAGTCCGACAGGTTAGCCCGCCGGTTAGATCTTTTCATTACCTGCCTCTAACCCCTAGGGCGGGGTACGCAAGCCTGACTATGTCGATCCTGGACTCCACCTCAGAAGCCGGGACTCGGTCTTGATGCCAATGTCTCTAGTGAGTGCACTCTGTGCAAGACACTCACTCCTCGTCTCGGTTTTTTTCGCGAAGGGATGAAAGAGTCCTTCCGCCCATCCATGTAAGCACAGAGGAATGGCAGCTCCGCACGGAGTTGTCCCTCAACCACCTTGCCGCCCCTTCCTTCCTGGCTTTGTGATGGAGTATCCGTATCACAAAGTCAGTTACCGCAGGAAACCTCTCTGCTCATGATAACATACAGTCTATGATTGTGTCGACTCTAAGGGACCCGGGAGATCCCATAGATTAAATAATAAATAATCAACCGTCATATAAATATATATACATTTTCTTAAGAATATTTTGTTATAATACGTTACAAAATTTCTATCTACAACAGACACTATCGAACTGTTTTCTAGTCAACGTAAATTATATATCATCATTAATGTGTAAACATAAACACGTATATATACTTTGGTTGATAATTTATTTATTTCAAGTAATAAATTGCTTCAGAATCAGCGTTTCTTATTGAAAAAGAAGAAGAAAGTTTTTTTTTTTGTCTTCAGTCATTTGACTGGTTTGATGCAGCTCTCCAAGATTCCCTATCTAGTGCTAGTCGTTTCATTTCAGTATACCCTCTACATCCTACATCCCCAACAATTTGTTTTACATACTCCAAACGTGGCCTGCCTACACAATTTTTTCCTTCTACCTGTCCTTCCAATATTAAAGCGACTATTCCAGGATGCCTAAGTATGTGGCCTATAAATCTGTCTCTTCTTTTAACTATATTTTTCCAAATGCTTCTTTCTTCATCTATTTGCCGCAATACCTCTTCATTTGTCACTTTATCCACCCATCTGATTTTTAACATTCTCCTATAGCACCGCATTTCAAAAGCTTCTAATCTTTTCTTCTCAGATACTCCGATTGTCCAAGTTTCACTTCCATATAAAGCGACGCTCCAAACATACACTTTCAAAAATCTTTTCCTGAGATTTAAATTAATTTTTGATGTAAACAAATTATATTTCTTACTGAAGGCTCGTTTAGCTTGTGCTATTCGGCATTTTATACCGCTCCTGCTTCGTCCATCTTTAGTAATTTTACTTCCCAAATAACAAAATTCTTCTACCTCCGTAATCTTTTCTCCTCCTATTTTCACATTCAGCGGTCCATCTTTGTTATTTCTACTACATTTCATTACTTTTGTTTTGTTCTTGTTTATTTTCATGCGATAGTTCTTGCGTAGGACTTTATCTATGCCGTTCATTGTTTCTTCTAAATCCTTTTTACTCTCGGCTAGAATTACTATATCATCAGCAAATCGTAGCATCTTTATCTTTTCACCTTGTACTGTTACTCCGAATCTAAATTGTTCTTTAACATCATTAACTGCTAGTTCCATGTAAAGATTAAAAAGTAACGGTGATAGGGAACATCCTTGTCGAACTCCCTTTCTTATTACGGCTTCTTTCTTATGTTCTTCAATTGTTATTGTTGCTGTTTGGTTCCTGTACATGTTAGCAATTGTTCTTCTATCTCTGTATTTGAACCCTAATTTTTTTAAAATGCTGAACATTTTATTCCAGTCTACGTTATTGAAAGCCTTTTCTAAGTCTATAAACGCCAAGTATGTCGGTTTGTTTTTCTTTAATCTTCCTTCTACTATTAATCTGAGGCCTAAAATTGCTTCCCTTGTCCCTATACTTTTCCTGAAACCAAATTGGTCTTCTCCTAACACTTCTTCCACTCTCCTCTCAATTCTTCTGTATAAAAGAAGAAAGTAATTTGTTAATATTTTTTCCATGAATTCTTATAGTTTTATTTTTAAATTTATTAATACATTTTCTTTGAATAAAATGCAGATATAAGTATTATTACAAGAAATTTCATTTATTTTATCCTGGTAAATAATAGTATTTCGTTTGTTAAAAAACCGCTAAAGGGGTTTTTAATGTCTTGTTTACTTGCATACGGCACGAGTATGAAAAATCGTTACTAACTATTACTTCAAAATTGAATCGGCCTTTTTACGACTGTTGGACACAAATGTTAAACCCGACAAACCACTATACTCGTAAAAAGCTCATGCATATAAACCACTTCTTCCTTTTCATATAAAAGAGTTACATTTTCTTTATGCGTTCACATAAATTTATTTTATTTTTACGCATACTGAACGAACATGTGTTTATAACTGTTGAAGCTCATATATTGTACGATAGGGTTACAATGTTATAAAATCAATTTGACAATAATATCAGTTATATTTATACGTAAAATGTCTTTTCTTTAAAAATTAAACGATGCTATCTCATTACCAATAAATTTTTTTAAAAATTATATTTAAATAAAAACTGCATTAAAATTAAACTATTTTGGCTGAATAAATTTATAAATTTGCGAATTTTTCTTAATTTATTCTTTATTCATTTACTTTTTTTTTACTAAATAGTAGAATAAAACACATTGTTTTATCAATCATATTTTGTCAATTAAGTTTAATCCAATAATTATTTTTTAGTCCATCGTGTAAAAAAAGTAAAACGTTTTGTACGGGATTTAAAGTTAACTTACGTACTATATACTATAATAGGCTTTTAAAAGCAATTGTACAGAAACTAGAAGAAAATAAAAACCAATTTCACTGTTCGCCAACTTCACTGTCTTTGCGTTCCTGGCGATTCCCTTAGACCCTTGAAAAAAGCTTGAAATGGAGATGAATTAAATCACTATGTTATTAATTTCTTCTAGAGCTGTAATAAACAAAAAAGGAAAATTTACCAATTTTTTAAATTTTTATCGCTTTTTGGTTTATTTCCACACGCTAACTGATCCGTTTCTTTTATTTAGTTTATATAAACGTTAATAAAAGTGTCATTAATAAATGTTTTTGTCGGTAATAAAAGGAAAATATTACTAAAACCTTTTTAGATGAAGACGTTACGATTCAATAGTTATGTACTTCTTTGGCGAAAACAAAAATGAATCAGAAAAAACCGAAGGAATTTGATTTATTGGAGAGAAATTCAGTTTGAAAATGAAGAATAATAAAACAAACATATTTATATGTGACAAGAAGATAACGAGCGATTAAATATTAAGATAGAAGAACAGAAAAATACTAAAAGACGCAAAATTTTGTTTTATAGGTAATCAAATCGCAAAGAATGATCGTAACAAATGAATTCATCAAAAGTAGACGGGCACAAAAATATTTTTCAAACAGAAAAGAATAGTTTTCAATAAGCAAAAATAGCTGTTAATATTAAATATGGATCTAAAAATTGGGAAAAATTTTTTTCTAAAACGTTTTATGGAATACTAATGAACTATGGTAGCGTAAGATGGGGAATTGAAAAATTAGACAGAAAAAATTAAGATTATTGAAATATTGCACTAAGAGAGGCTTCAGAAAATGTTTGGACTCGTGCATAATAGAATTATGAAGTCGAATCGGAAAAGAGAGACAATCGTAACAGTATCATGCAAACAAAGTCGATTAGCTATATACATAACTAGTAGCTATGTACGTAAATTTTTAATTTCGTAACAAACAGCGAAACCTGTTGAGGAAAAAACGATTGAGATATATATAAAATGATCACCGAAGATATGTATTGGGATAAAACGATTAGCAGAAAACAGAAAGACGCCGACAAAAATATCAAACCAATTAAAGGATTGTGATAAAAAAAGAAGTAACATTCATATGGTGATACTAAGTAATATGGTACTAAGAAATAAAGTTAGACTCATCATATTAACAATCAAATAAAATTAAAAAATAAAACTATAAGTTTAAATGCATTTAAATCTTAAAATAAGTCCTGAATAATTAATTAATAGTACTTGTTTGTAATTAAAATCGTAACATATCAATTATTCACTAAATACCTTACAATTAATGTAAATAATCTGACCGAAATTCAAAATCAGAGTTTTCTGTTTTCATTTAAATTTTAATTAATTGAAAAGTTCTAACTCTTACTACCTAATTTACAATTCTTTGTTATAGTAAAATAAATCAATTACTTCTTCTGCAACGAAATAACTACTTTCCCAAATCATAAAAAGTTGAAATTTAACAGACACGTTGGAATTTAAACTTAAAATAAAATTACTTTATTTTATAGCAGTGATGTTCATTATACAACAATCTGAGCGTCAGGGGAGAAAATCCCTTTTGAAAAAACGGTTAAGTACCTGGGACTGGTCTTGGACAGGCGGCTTACCTTCGGCGAACATGTAAATTATGGGACCCAGAGCCTCACTATACCCATGCTGAACAGTGCCAGCCCGTACCCACTGGCAACTAAGTTACTTATTTTTCGGCTGTACGTACTGCCGATTCTGACATATGCTTACCCGGCATGGGGGGCAGTGTTGAGCTCCTCGCTTCAAAAGAAGATCGAGGCCGTCCAAAACATTGCGTTGCGGACGATATTTGGAGCTCCGTGGTTTGTCAGGAACGCCAGCCACTCTCCGATCCGATGCGAGTGGGGGTGGATCCGAGGTGGGGGTGGCGCAGGCGCGCAGACTGTTCGGGAGAGCGGCTGTGTCCGAACACAGTCGTCTTCGGGACATCTGCCGAGAGGACCCAACCCCGACAGTTGTAAGGAAGCGGCCTCACGCCGCACTGGACGAACCACCGTGAGGGTGCGGTGCGGGAGCCGAGAATCGACAAACCAGGCTTAGGGCCTCTATATCGCATGAGCCACAAACGGAATAACGCGTCAGAAACGTTTCCGGGGACGCGAGTGAATGGTTTTCGAGTGTAAACTGTACAAGTCAGCGAGTATACGGTTTCAGGCCAAAAAAAAAATGCGGTAAGTTGTGATTCCTTTTTTTTTTTCTCGTGTGTATGTTCTGTTTCATTTGTTGCAGATACCCACAGTCACCACAATAAACAAATGGTTTCTTCACTGCGGCCACGCGGTCCCCCCAACCCCTTCCCGGACACACGTGTGTCTGCAGATTAATATTATGTAGAGTAAAGAACTTCTGTTTGCTTCTGAAAAGGCAATCGCCGCCCCAAAACCGCGATCGCGAATAGGTACCACCAATTTGTAAGTTCCCTATTCCCTTTCCTTTCAAGAAAGAAGAATGAGGGAACGAACCCAGCAGTCACAAGCCCAGCAGTTACCTGCCCAGCAGCCACCTGCCCAGCAGCCACTGACAGCATGGAAGAAAGAAGAAACCTGCACTTTCCCCCGTTCAGCCCTTCGGGGCCTCGGGAATACTAAAGTTAATGGTGTGTAACTTCGGTTACTACCAATTCTCGGAAAGTACAGGCCAAAGAAGAATGAAGAGGTCATCGGAAGAAGAAGATGAAGAAGAAGGAAGACCCTCTACTCATCCCAACATCACGGACTGGAGTCCGGAAAAGAGCCCAGCAGAGATGCGTTCTGAAAGGCAGCCATAACAGAAGTGAATGAAGAACTTCTACCTAACCCCTCCTTTAAAACTTACATGTAAATTAACTCAAACCAGCAATTGCGACTCCTCCGGAGAAGGGAGCGCATTGCTCCCTCCATATAGTTAGTGCCCCGTTGTGGCGTATTCCTGCTAGCCTATGAAGCGTTAGCACCGAAAGGACTTCAGTGGACGGTCTGAAGGGGAATTACGTCGAGAGGACAGGTTGCATAAGCCTAGCCTTCCGCAGTCGGCCCATAAAATGGGTTCGATAACGCTGGTTTAACAACGGGTTGGAATGCAATTAAATCCGTCCTTAAAAATACTAAATATTAAATAAGACAAAACTTGAAAAATTAGACCCGTCACTTAAAATAAACCTTTTAAAAACACGCCCGATTGAATCATCCACCAGCAAGGGACTCTGTCCGGGTTCTGCGATCCGTAGGGAGAATCTATAAACTCCCGCCAACTTTGCATTCCATTCCAATCTGAGCGGTGAACAAAATGAAGGTCCCGCACTAGTACTGAATATCATCTGAATTTAAATCGAATTGGCATACCGATATGTAGCAGTATTTATTAAGCTTAGTGATGAATGTAATGGGAAACCACTTATGAAAAAATAGAATAAGGAGATCGGTATTTACCTTAAAATTCACGTTGGGGGTTAAATGCAATCGGGAAAGTTTCGCCAAACACATTGTCAGTTTTATTATTAACTTTTTTACTAAAAACTTTTATACTCTGTAAATTATGAAAGGAGCGTCCATACGTATAGCCGTTTTAATAATAAATAATAAAAATCTAATTTCAAACTTTTGAAATAAATAAATATAACATTTGTTAAATATCTTCGCGTGGAAAGTAAAGATATACAATTTAAAGTTGTATTTTATAGTAATAATATCATACAAGCTACCTTTCATCGCTTGTATTTTAGAATTATGTGTAACATATCTGACTCGGTAAAATTGCTAACAGGAAATCAGTACGTTTATTTTACCTAGTAAGCCTGGCAAGAAATGCATGTTGTTCTTAAGAATGGCTGTGATATATTTTTAACTAGATTACGTTTCACAATAGATCGACTGCATGCTTTAAGTTACGACAGTACACACAGATCCTTGGTTTCTCCAAGGATCTGTGCTAAGCCCCTTCTTGTGGAACCAAATTTTTGACGGGGTCTTGAGATTGAGATTCCCGGAAGGAGTGACATTCGTTGCGTACGCCGGCAATTTGGCGATGCTCGTTGATGGCCCCGCAGAATATGAAGTGGAGAAAAAGGCGAATAGGGCCATAAGACAGGTAAGCATGTGGTTGGCGACAAGGGGGCTACGACTCGCTCCACAAAAAACTTAACTCGTAGTTGTGGCAGGCCGACGTAAGATTAGAAGAATTCGAGTTACGGTCGACGGGGTTAGACTAGAAACAACGCCCTCTGTGAAATATCTCGGACTTTGGTTCGATCAAAATGGACGGTACACCCGGCTCCTCAATGAAGTATGCAGTAAAGCGGAGAGGATCGTCAACGCTCTGAGTAGATTGACGGTCGCGAAGCGGGGACCCAGAGCAGCTAAAAGAAAGCTATTTTATAGCCGGTGAGGCAGGAGTCCTGGCCGAGGTACCGCCGATCCAGTTACGGGCTACCCAAATGAAACGGATTTATGAGGGCATGGACAGGGAAGATGCCACTAATCTCTTGCTACAAGAATGGAAAGAGAAGTGGAAAGCCGCTGCAACTGGGGCGTGGACAAAGAAGCTTGTTCCCGAGATAGGACCGTGGCTGGGGAGGAACACGGCGACATAATTCCTGTCATAATTCCTCTCGATCACGGAGGATGTGATGTATACTTACACAGGTTTAAAAGAAGGGAGCTCCCAAATTTTGTGTACTGCGGTCAAGAGGACATCCCTGCCACACCTTTTTTAGATGTGCACTTTGGGAGGATCTAAAAATAAGATATAACATACAAGAGATTACCTTGGAAACTATAACAAAGTATATGCTGAGAGGTGAAGTATATGCGGAGAAGTGTAATGGTTGACAATAGGGAGATTCGTGGCTGAGATTATACGAGCAAAGGAAGTGGATTACAAGAAGTGGGAGGAGTTACTTTAAGAAAAAAAACATAACGGTCGAAACCCGGATGCTGGGCAGGGCCCGGGAACGGCATAGTCGGGCCCGGTGTCACTGGCTTTAGCGGTTAGAGGCAGAGGCAACATGGAAATAAGGGAAAGATCCGGAACCGGTGAGCCGACTTCCCACACCGGACGTGCTGCCGGGCCGGCAGCTGGGGAGACTCATTAGAGTAGCAAGGACACTTCCCTGAGCTGAGTAATACTTGATTGTTGAGCAGGCTCAAGGGAGCAGGAGAACAAAAAAAAAACTTACAACAAAACAAAACTTTTATTTATTATAAATTTTTCTTTTACGTTAATTTATATTTTAAAGTTTGGATTATTTTAGTTTTTCTAATGTTTGTTTATCTACTGATGATGATTGTTCAGTAATCGATATATATCTGAATTTTTAGATTTTATTTTTTTTGAAAAAGTATGGGTTTCTATTTGTGACATTATTTTAATAATACTTTTTATTTTTATTCTATTTATAGAACACAATCCGTTTTAATTTAGTTTTAGAAAAAACTTACAAAAAGACCACAAACATTTTCTTCGAACTATTTTTGATTAAAAATAAACAATTCATACTAATTTTAATAATATACTGGTTTCTACATACAGCACTTACGAAGTAAAATCAAATAATTTATCTGTGGTAAATGTTTGATATTATCTGAAATCAATAAAAAAGAGCCAACATTATTAGATCAATTACTTAATTTTTTCGTGTTAAAATGGGTACACTTACATATACAACCACTTTACAAAGAATAATTGTATTCATTTTCCTAGAATCTCTCTTTTTATGTTTTGGTCATTAGAAATTAAACCTAACTCAGTTTAAAGTGAAGCCTATTTTCACCAAATAGAGAGGTACTGTATAACACACACACACACAACCCGCGCGCGCGCGTACTTATAATTTTTTTTTTTAAACAACTTGTGATACACATTCGTTGCTAAAATGAGCGGACTAATTAAGTAACTTTTTCCAGTATAGCATTCCATTAAAATCCCTTTTTTTAATTAATAAAATATTTTAAAAAATGTATTTCATCAGAATAGCTAGAATTTGATAATGGAGCGAGACTTAATTTCCGTTTTTAATCATTTATCGTGTTTTTATATTAAATTTTAAAATGTTTTTATCATCAATAATTTATAAGTAATTCCATAGTTGGGTAATAAAATTAAATCCAGTAACTATTATATTAATAATAATTTTAAAAATAATGTACATAGCTCATTTACATACAATTCTAAAATCGGTATTTTTTGGAATCCGACATTCACTTCTTTAATTTTTTCTTCCAAATCATTAATTATTTGGAGATATTTGCAGAGAAATTATAAATATAATCGAACCAAACTTAACCTACGCTCGATTTGCTCGTTAAACCTTCGCTTGCTAGTCAAGTTAGCGACTGAAGCGAGCGTAGGTTGAGTTTGGATAGATTTTTTTGTTGTTGAGGATTTTGAGGTCACAATGGACCACTTTGGTTAATATATGGTTATATGGATAATGAGTAAACCTGAAAGGAAAAGAGCAAAAGGCTACTGAAATGTGTTTCTAAATGTTGTTAAAAATTTGGTAGATAGGTTAAGAATAAAAAAAAAATCCTTTCGGCACATCGAAAGGAGGAGGTAGATTTCACCTGTGTTAAGTAGTGGATAAAAAATATTTCAACCTTAAGTTAAGAAAAACTTCAAATTTACTCAATACGATAATGATTGCATGTGAAAATGTTTCAGATATTTAGCATACGACAAGCCCCATCTTTTTACAATTCCAGCAAAATTTTGGTCATCCCTTGCCGTAAGGGTTGGTCATATCAAAATTTGTTTCAGACAAAGTTGTTTTAGGTAATGTTTATTACACTAATGACCACTTTAAACCGATTCGGTACTGTGCCTATTAAAGGTTTGATTTTTTTTGTGTTTAAACCCCCATTTTTTCCACTGGGACAGTGGTTGGTGATATCAAAAGACTTTCCGTAGTCAAGTTTAGGCCCTTATCTAAAGAATACTAGGAACTTTATACGAATTCGTAACGTTACTTATAACATATAAAGATACTTTGTTTTTTCGAAAAAGCCTATTCACGTCGACCCCCATGGTCCGATTTTGGCCGTCAAAAAACACGACCGAGATTTTTGAACGAGTTATTTTGAAGAAACAATTTGAAAGTGATTGTCGCAGAATTACGGCAGGTATCGTGTCCACAAGAAAGTTTATATATATATATATATATATATATATATATATATATATATATATATATAAACTTTTGAGCAGACGGTGGTTTTGGGGTCTGGGAGATGTGAAACGTGAAGGTATGTTAAATTTTTCTGGAACTCGAATCATGGTACCCATTACAAGAGGTAACTTTCTTTTGAAATCTACCTAAAAGAAGTCTAAAAGAGTAATAATTGAAGAGAAAAAACTGCGCCTTAATCTTGTACAATAAAGAAAATGGTTGATATGCCACATAAATGGACAATTCCTGTTTAGTTAAGTTAGTAATTTAGGGCTCTATAAACAAAACATAAAAACTGTTGAGGAAAGCAAAGATTTAAATATATCAAAAATTATCGAAGATGTACTACGTTTAGTAATATATAGGTTTTGCTTAATCCATTATCGCAAAACAGAAAGGATCGGGAACAACAACAAATTAATCAGAAGATTGATGGGTAAGAAAAAAAAAATTGAATGAAATTTTCCTTTTTTTCTTAAGTTTGTTATTTATTAACGTTAAATAAAATGCGAGTTAAATCAAAATTAGTGTGGTATAATTATTTGGTTGATAATTTAGTAAACAGATTTATAAAACAATTTTTTCTCTTTAATCCAAAATTAAATTTTTATAAAGGAATAAAATAAAACGTTACTGTTACTGGAAACACATTTTAGACATGTTATTATAAGAAAGCCAATTCCCTGTAGAACTGTAAACATTTTTCAATACCAAGTGAGAATACGCACACTACCACGCGCGCTTTCACACTTTTTTTATACGTGGGAATAATATTACGTTTTCTATAAATATTGAAAAAAACATTTTTTTTTTTTTTATCTTTTGGAAGATAATTTGGGAATCGAATTGGGGAATGAAATAAGATGAACTAGGATCTTATGACTCTTTTGGAAGGTACGTGGAATCATATAATACGGTTTATGTGCGACATCTTTTACAAATTGATCCCGATGGCCCAAGTGTAGAGCAATTCTTTAAATAAATGAAATTATTTTATTTCAACGTGAAATATTCCTCCTGTTACTTTAAGTAAATTATTTTCATAAAAAACAATAATGGATCTTTATTTTAATTTATCATAAATATCCATAATTAATTTTTTTTAAATAAATTGAGAGGATCTCCAGACACCGATTTCCAAAAATTGTCGGTTTTTCAGAAGCATTCGTTAAGATCTAGATTCACAGGTAAACGATTTTATCCCAGTACATTAAAACTAACTTTTTTTTTAATATTTTTTGACAATTTTTACGTATTAATCTTAAGAAACCTTAACCCCTACAATATCTACAACTGGAAGGTGGCCTTTTGAAGTAATTTTTATTATTCGTCAGTAAAATTATTTTTCCTTTTTTAATATTACTGAAAAGTTATATTTTATTTATTATAATTTTAAGTCTTAGGGATTCAAAAAATCACCTTTATAGAAATACTGATCAAAGAAATACTTATAATTTCGAGTTAAAAAAAAATAAAAAATAAAAAAACCGTGAAAGTAAATTGTGTAAGACAGCATACCGTATGCTGTCCTTATACTGTCTTACGTATTGTACATACGAGTATACGACTCCTAGTGAACTGACATTTCCCAAGGCAAATTAAACAATCTTAATAGTTGAAACGTTTTTATTTAAAGGTACAATTTGTCATTATCCTACACGGCGACTGTTTTTATCTATAGAAATTGGTCGCGTCTAAAAACCAAAAACACTACCGACTTTCGCGGCGGAAGTGGTAGCTTCTCGGCCTTTCATCCGGATTATAACGAATCCATATAAATTAATCCAAAACGATTATAACGCTACATAGGAAAATATTATTATAAAATAATATTTACAAAATTATAAACTTATTACACGAGATAACTAGTTCAAGAGTAGAGAAACAAGAATTTCAACAAGGTAACCGTTTATTTATCTTTGTTCCCGGAGAAGCGAAGTCATCCCCTTTTAAGTGTTGACTCAGCACAAATGTAATTTGTTGCTTCCTCGGTTGTCGGTTTATATACAGTCCACAGATACAACAAATTAAATTATTTATTATTTGATTGTTTATTAACTTAAATTGTATTACTATATAAGCTTTCTTATTTATAATCTGTGACAAATAAATTTAATAATGCCTAATCATTTTAATATTATCAACGTCAAACTTTTTTTTTTTTAATGCTTTTATTTACAGTCGCATCAACAATTAAAGTGATTAGCGACTAAAGAAATACTACCTGACCGTAAATATCAAAAATAAACAATTAAGAAACAAGTACAATAAGCAAAATTTTTAAATACTCTCTTGATAAAGAGTGTAACCAGAAATATTTTTTTTCTTTATATTATGTCACACAAATATGTTTATAAGTATTATTAGAATCATCGTACGACTTTTTGTACGTGGCTGACAGAGATAATATTTAAGATATTATTTCGAAATAATAAAAAAAAAAATTATAGCAGTGCAGTAACAGTTACTGTACTTTCTTGACAAAAGAATTGAGTTTGAAATTTTAACTTTAATTTTTTATGAACTGGAAAATTATAAGCGGTATTATAATTTTATTATTTATTTAATAATCAAAATAAATTTAAAAAATATAATTTATAAAACGCGATTTAAACAATTCGAAATAAAAATTAAAACGCATGATTTTCTTTTAGTTTTTTGTATAGATTGTTTTAATTGTGATAATTAACTAATAATAAAATATACAATAATTTCCTCGAGCCTGATGAAACGGGTAAGATTTTGCTGTTAATTATTAATACACTGTAGTTACCATAATGATCGGTTGGAAAGTAAACATTATTACTGTTAGAAAAACAAAATATTTGATGACTCTTTTTTTCCTCAGGATTTATATTACGACAAAGTATAAACAATAAAAAATCTGGATAGAAAATGTAAAACAATAAAAATTAATATACCTCATTCAAATCAGAAATAATTCAGTATAAAGACCGATCGTATTATAACAGCTTATTTGTCATTTCATGGAATTCATTACCAAAGTATGAAATACATATTTATTTATTTGTATTAAATAGATAATTAAATACATATTTATACTTAGTTATATTTTATAGCAGACCTCAACCAGGTGACCATCATGTACATGACATGACAATCAAAGGAAATATTTTTACAATTTCCAAAGCTAGAAGGCATAAAATTTCATTTTACAGGAAAAAAAGTAAAAAAGAAAAAAAATAAAACTTTTAATTGTTCATTAAAAAATATAAATTATATAGAAAATTTTTTTTTTTTGTCTTCAGTCATTTGACTGGTTTGATGCAGCTCTCCAAGATTCCCTATCTAGTGCTAGTCGTTTCATTTCAGTTTACCCTCTACATCCTACATCCCTAACAATTTGTTTTACATATTCCAAACGTGGCCTGCCTACACAATTTTTCCCTTCTACCTGTCCTTCCAATATTAAAGCGACTATTCCAGGATGCCTTAGTATGTGGCCTATAAGTCTGTCTCTACTTTTAGCTATATTTTTCCAAATGCTTCTTTCTTCATCTATCTGCCGCAATACCTCTTCATTTGTCACTTTATCCACCCATCTGATTTTCAACATTCTCCTATAGCACCGCATTTCAAAAGCTTCTAATCTTTTCTTCTCAGACACTTCGATCGTCCAAGTTTCACTTCCATATAAAGCGACGCTCCAAACATACACTTTCAAAAATCTTTTCCTGACATTTAAATTAATTTTTGATGTAAACAAATTATATTTCTTACTGAAGGCTCGTTTAGCTTGTGCTATTCGGCCTTTTATATCGCTCCTGCTTCGTCCATCTTTAGTAATTCTACTTCCCAAATAACAAATTTCTTCTACCTCCATAATCTTTTCTCCTCCTATTTTCACATTCAGTGGTCCATCTTTGTTATTTCTACTACATTTCATTACTTTTGTTTTGTTCTTGTTTATTTTCATGCGATAGTTCTTGCGTAGGACTTCATCTATGCCGTTCATTGTTTCTTCTAAATCCTTTTTACGATTAGTACAGCTGTTTTTTTTCCAAGAAAATGTGGCTCTCTGCATTTTCACATAACAATATAGAAAAAAATTCAGTTTATTTAATTACTAGGACATCTTACTCAACGTTAAGTAACACTAAATTAATTTATTGGGCAATTGATCATCATGGAAAAAAATTAGATTGACGTCATTACAAATAAAAATTATACGACTGATGTTTTTTATTAAAATTTTTGTAGTTTATTGTAAATAAAATCAATAAAACTTTAATGCATTATATTCGTTCGTGTTAATATTTCTGACAATTCTACACGCACCAGATGAGATCATACGTACATATGAGAAAATCTCGAGTTTGATTTCATTACAAAAATGGAGAATACGTTTTTATTATTGTTGAATGTATAATATCATTACGTTTATATAAATTATGTAAAATTAATTTAAACTTTTTGAAAATACAAATTAAAAAATTAATCTTTAATTAAAAGTAAACTAATTTTTTTTAACAAATATAAATACAATTAATTATTAAATTAAATGCTTAACCGAAATGTATATTTTCCTTAAACCTTAGGTTTACTAAACCTAAGGTTTATTATTAAATCTTAGTTCCAGTTTTCAAGTTTACATTATCTTCGATATAAATCATAAATAAATGTTAGTATATATCCCCTTTGTCCGCCAACACAGTCTTCCGTGTTTGGAAAATTTAGCAAATCTGTTCATTGGTGTTAAAATAAATTATTCAGTTAAGTCCCTGACACATAAAAAAAAAGAAAAAAACATAACGCTAGACCAAAAAAAAACAATTTAAAAAGGTCTGTTTAATAAATAAAACTTTCAAGTTCCCATCTATATTTCCGAGCAATTCGACAATACAAAGCCTAGTTCCTAAGTATTGACTAATCCGGCGGTAGAGATAAATTGGATTATCCTAAAATCACCCGTCTCAACATTTCATTCTGCTTGAACCGTTTACTGCTATATTTAGTGAATATCGGACAACAAGCTATAAAACGAATGATGCATTTTTATCAGCGCAAATAATACGACGAGCAGATGGAATTAACGTTGCGCACCCATCGCTTAAAATTCAGATTTATCGTTCCTTGCCCCTTTTATTTTCGTTATCTACTTTTTTCCAGGCCATCTGTTGAGACGAATATCAATCCTTATTTAGATTTACTTTTCTTCTTTTCATTTATTGGGAGATCTTACGTCCTCCCAATACGTTTTTATTGGGGTGGGCCGCCTAGGTGTCCCACTCTCTATGATGGAACTCCCACGTGGCTTCGGATTTTGAGAGGTAAAGTAAGACCGTAGTCCCAGTGTGGGTTCCCTCCAGGGGTTCCTCACTAGAGGTAAGGCGTAAAGACCGGAGTCCAGGTGGAGAGACCCACTTGGCGTCCCCTCATTAGTGGCATGGCATATCACCAAAAGACCGAGTCCCGGTTGCCTGGCGGGAATATTAGTTCTCGACGAGGCAGTTTGAGGCGAAGGCACCTCCTGGAGCTTTGTTTAGGCTTAGTTGTGTGTACGGCTCCAGGGGAGGGGATAAGAAATGATAAAATCAACAAAAAAACTTTTTATTTCCAATAATTTTTTTCTAAGAAATTGATTTCTTGGACATGCCTACGACCAGAATAACCGCAATCGTACCGCGCAAAATACTTAATATCGAAAAAATATACAGATAACAGATTCATCGAATGTTAGGATCTATTACAAACCACGATGAACATTGTTAAAGAAAACGGGAAGATGTGGATAATGAGAAAGTTATGAAACCTCAAGGTAAAGTACGAAAAATTTTCAAAAGATACAGTAAAAAGGCTCCTTCAGCGTTAAGCGTTCACAGTATCTTGGAAAACCCTAATATCTTTACCTAGATTGGGAAGAGAACATTACTGATTTGATTTTGCGTTTACCAGATCAACAAATATGTGTAATAAAATAATTTTCCTCAGGAAACTAGTCATCTGAGAACAAAACGTTTCCTTAAGGAAAACTCTCACCCGTGACCAGAATCGCGTGGCGTATGAAAGTATCGGACGTAACTACAAATCATTAAGTCCATAAACTGGAGAATTCTAGTAGGAGATAAATACAGCCTAATTCTAGTTAAAAGTTGTACGTCATTATAAATTACGTTTGTATATTTAAATTTAATGAGCTTTAATTAGAAAAACAGAAGATGATTAGGCAATCGTATGTAAATATTATTATTTTAAAAATACTCCATATTAATGCGAAAAATTAACCTTCAGATTTTATGAAGCAAAAAATATTTTCAGTTTATAACAAAACCATCATTTTAAAAATGTAATAAAATTTACCTATCGTAGCTTATGTTTTTTGTAAGTTGATTTATTTATTAAGTATTCGCTAAATTATTTGATATTCTTCAGTTACGTCCAGTTCTCATTTATTCATTCTGTTTTTTACATCCTTGTACGAGGTAAAAGTATTGTGATCACAAAACATTTTGGAATTCAGATATCAACAGAAATATACATTTTGACCTGAATCCATTTCGACTAGTTTCGGCGTGATGTCTGTACGTACGTATGTATGAACATATCTCTCATAAATCAAAAACAATTAGCCGTAAGATTTCGAAATTTTGGATTTAGAACTGTTATAACATCTAGTTGCGCACCACCCCTTTTGACAGCAATCGACTGAACAAAAAGTGTCCAAAAAAGCCCGAAATCCAAAAAAAAAGTTGGATTTTATACTTTTTCTTAACTGCAGTAATAAGCCGTCAGTTTTTCAAAGATACATCATAAGTGGTACTAATTTTCATTGGTTACAGAGTTATAGCGAAATGAAATTTTAATTAATGAAATATGTTGATCTTACAAGGGGAAGGTACATCGGTTCGAATCAGACTTCATCTCCTTTTTTGTTTTAACCTTTTGTTTTTAATTTAAATATATTGATTTAATAATAATTATTAACCTCTGATTGTAAAAAAAAATCTTTACGATAAATAATAATTCAATAATAACAATAAAAAAAGAAAAATATGAAAAAATGTCAGAAGTTATTAATGAAATAAAATTTTATGTACTTCTCGTTTTAAAAAAAATGTGTATATGTAATTTAATAGGCGTGAAGTCATGTGGTATCCATATCAGATTTTTAAAATTAATTTAAATTATTTAATATGAATTATTTAATTACGTATGTTCTTACGTGCGAGAAGCAATCAAACTTCGTAATTTTTATCTATTGTTAAAATCGACTGAAATAAGATTTGACATTTTGAGATAGATTGAAATACTTTTTGTAAACAGAATTTATTTATTTGTGATAAACTATCGTGTAAAAGTATTGTTCATGATCAATCTACCTTATAAAAAGATACTTCTTTTCTTCGTATACAAGAGAACTACATCAACTCCTTTATAAATCATAGTTGTAGTATTGTACAAATAAACATTATTATTGTAGCTATTATATAGATTCTACACAACTGGCTTTGTTTGTACAGTTTCAATTATATATATTTTACAGATTTTGCGGATTATCCGTGATTTCTTTCTTTCTTGGCGAATCCGTCTCCATTTCTTAAAATCAAAAGTATTCATTCAAAACTTGTTTACAAGGTATAGAGAAAGAGTAGGGTTTATAGGGTACAGAGAGAACGACAAAGTATCACGCTTATCTCTTAGTATAGAGAGATTAGAAAATATATCGCTAGATGTCTGTAAATGTTTTTCAAGGATTGAAATTTTTTTTGGTATATAAAAACGGTATGTAGTGACATTCTCGATTTATTATTTATAATTCATTTTTCTTAAGACAGAAAATAATTTAGGTATTTTAAAAACTGTCACTTATTCGTTTAAATGTAATGTTTCTTTGTAAACAGTAAATATATTATATCAAAAAATATTATAAAAAACTTATAATTGTTTAAAAAAACCTACGAAAAAAATTGTACATTGCAAGAATTTATGCATTTAATAGTGTACATGTGTACATTATTAAGTTACATTGATTATAAAAGTAACTTATACTATTTACGTAATTTTTTATAAATAACTTTTTTACAACTTAAATGTGCAAATATTATATACATATTTCTACAAAAATAAAAAAAAATATATTTCTTTTTAATGAATCATAGTTATTTTTGTTTTAGAAAAAAAATTATTTTATTTTAAGCAGAGAATTATCCATAATATTTTTGTATGGACAGATTCTAGACCCTTTTAATCATTACGTAAATTTTAATATTATAACGAAAAGTTAAATCTTACGCTCTAAGTTTTACAATGATGGGGGTTGTTGAACGCTTTCTTCAACAAATATAAAATGGATTTATCGTATAAAAAGCCGTTCAATTTATTTCCTATTTCAGCTGAATTAATTTTTTTATTAACGTACAAATTTATCGTTATTCTGAATTGTCGAAATAATAAATATTAATAACTATTGTTTTGTTTTAAGAGTAAACGGTGATTAGCCATAATATTTGAAATCACAGTTTATTACTTAATAAATTACTTATTTATTACTTAATAAATTAGATATGTTAAAATTAAAATAGAATTTTTTCTACAATCTGCCTGTATTAAAATGCTTTTTGAGGAAGGAGTCCTAGAAATCACCACGGTTTATTATGAAGAGGGGTATGCAGAGGGTATGAGGCTGCATCATGAAATGCAATATATGAATGGGTCCTTTGATCACGTAAAATGATCATAATAGTAGCCACGAAATTTGAAAGATTTCTATTAACTATTATCAATAATAATAAAAATTGTAAGTGCTTGTAATTTTTGACTGACGTAGATGAAACATATTCTTTTATATTTTAACGTAAGTTTGAAATATCTGCTCTAGTAGTGATCACTACGAAAGCGTTATATAGGAAAAAAACACAAGCAGTAAGTGTTGAAATTGTTATTATTATTATTATTGATAATATTTTGTTATTATACCCCTATGATGCTTAACTGCAAACTCATAGAGGTTTCTATTAACGTTAAATTGTATAGACGACAAAAAAAGTTTTACTTTTCCGGGTACTTTAATACAGAATCCTACATGCAATAAAAGAGTATTGTAACTACACTTTGATGTTAGTCAAGAAGCCGAGAAGCGATTACAGTATTGTTACTGGCCTTTCATTCTTCTGTTTTTTTCTGCATTTGAGAATCACTGAGCCCAAAAAAAAACATGTAAAAAAATATAGCCTTCAATTCTGTACATTATACATTATAATCGGCGTAACTGAAAAGAAGCACATAACAATGAAAATACGTGGGTAGATACATTTACATTATGATCATTGATGCTATTATTAAAATCGACAATGAAATGGGAATATCCTTTTTTTTAACCTCCGGATCCACCGTTAGGCATTCTTTAGAGGATGAAGATGAATGATTTGTAGCGTGTGTGAAAATGCCACTCCTGACTGGGATTCGAACCCGGGACCTCCGGATGAAAGGCCGAGACGCTACCACTCGAGCCACAGAGGCCGGCGGGAATATCACTTTAGCTCATGGTGAGGCCACATATAATCAAGAAAAATTCACAACCACAAAAGAAATTAATTTTTATTTTTTCACTAAATACATAATGAATACACTGTAATCACTTCAATGGAATGATCACTAACTAGCTTTTTAAACTATAATTCGTTTAATTTTTAAAGATAAAATTGATTAAATCTTAAGCACGGGAATCACAAAAGATAGCAGTTAATGTATACCATTTCTAAGAGTAATAAATAAATATTTTATTACGATCGTTAATAAAATCTATTATATTGATCGCGTAAGGAACGAATAATAATACTACACGTATAAACAAAGGAACTATTTGACTGGACGGATCAAATGCTCTTATCATTCGACTGGATAGATTGTCGAGGAAAGCCACATTAAAATCCTGATCAGAGCAGCACAAAAAAGTGCCCGATTAATTATCAATCAGAAAAATAAACATATTCAATAATATTTAAACATATTAAATTAAATAAAAATAAATATAACTAAAAAGTAAAAAAAATATAATACACGTAAAAATGTAGCTAAATATAATTTACAATTCAGAAGACAGTAATGAAAATTGAGAACATATTTATATACATCTTAAACAAAAAAACAAAAAAATTCAGTTTTATATTTTAATTTTTTTTTTTTAAATTTTTACTATTTAAAAGCTCATCGATAGAATTGTATTGTTTCTGTAGAAAATAATCTTTTAGTTTTATTTTAAACAAATTGGTAAGAAAAACTATTAAAACAGTTCTGAAATTTTTTAAATATGATATCGATTACATAACCAGGTCCCTTTAGGGAACAAAATGAAAACTTATTTTGTATTACCGAATATTACTTGTAATTTAATGGATTCGATAAGTTAATCGCAACAGTATATTTGGCTCAGTTATGAAGAAAAACTCAGTTAACCCCTTCACACGTAACTTTCCTTAGTAAACCTGTTATGAAATGATTGTTATTCTTGAGAACGGTTACGTCACTTTCGGAAGTGATTTGCAAGTCAGATCGCCTATAAACATTACGGTCATGAGTACTCGCATACAAAATAAGTCTAAAATATACAATATCACCAAAGATCCAAGCACGGTATTATAGCTGCCCTCCGTTTACGAAATAAAATGCTACGAATTGTTTCAGGTGAATCATGATTTTTAACTTTTAATATGTCACAGATTAAAAGGTGTACGTCTAAATTTCTAAATACGCTCAAGTATACATATATGTGTACGATTTAGTTTAGAACAAAAGACGAACTTTTTATGTACGTTCGTGTTTGTCTCTGCGTGCGTAGTTGGATCGTTGTTTGTATTACTCGCCTACAGAATAAACTTTGTTAATTACTTAAAGCTATTCAAACACACGTTATTACGAATTTACTAACAGGCCAAAAAACTAATTTAATTTTTTTGTTAATGAACTTTCTATTGTTTTATAACTGTTTAACAAAAGGCATCGCATTTTGTTAAAATAAAACCATATTAATCATTAAAGAATTTCAGTATTAAAAAGGGCGTTGGTAATAATTAAAAATGTTATATCAACAAGAGGGGAATTGCATAAAAAAAAAAAAAACACGGAAAAACAATTTATTTTTTAAAGTTGTAGCCATAATTCTAATTACTGGTCTAAACAATCGATTAAGCGCCGAGAAGTTTGTTTCTAAACTACTTAAACTGTCTAAATATATGGCGGTTTTTTTTTGTTGAATTTACTGAAATGAATAATTGAGGATGTGTAAGAATCTATGGAAGTTGCAGTTAATGATAAGCATCCGTTGTGTAAGAATCGCACCTTAATAAAACCACACGTTTGAAAACAAATTTAATTTGTCTTCCATTTTTTTATGTTTTACAAAAAGTAAAGTGAATTTCATAAGAGGGTACTTTTATAAAAAAAAAAAAAAAAAAAAAAAAAAAAATTATACAAATAAATTAATACATGTCGTACATTTCAAACATTTCTAGAACTCATTAATATCTATTAATAAAGAATACTTTTTTTTGGAGGTGTACAGTCTCAAACAATTTTTACGTTAATAGAAAAAAATTATAATCTTTTTTATTTCCAAGAAACTCGACGATGAAAACGATCATTAAATGATTATTTCAGTGGATGATAATCACAAGAAACTTTATTCTGCGAGTTATAAAAGTTTTCACGTAAAGTATTAATTTTAATTTTTATTAAGAAGCACTAATGAAAATACAAAATGAATGACTTAATTTTCTTAATTAAAATTTCAAGACATTTAAAAAAATACATTAACACAAAATTTATTTCCTTAAGTTTAAACATTTGAAACTTCTTTTGAATTTTTAAACTAAACTGTATCTCATATAACAAGATATTAAAAATATGATTATAAATATATTAGAATTCTGAATAAGTAGATATTTACGAATCCTGTTTTTTAATAAGATTCATAAATATTTTTTATTAATTATAATTATGTAGATTAAAATAGATACGTAGACTTCAGCTCACTCAATCTATCTTTCTCAGACAGTTACACGCGTAAACATATGTGTTTTACCAAATAAAATTTACAAATAGTAAAAAAATATATTTTTATAGTCGAATAATTAAACGCAACAAAACGAATTGGTGTTTTTCACGAGGACGACCGTTTCATTTTCGGTTACATAATATACACGTAATCTTTTCTAGGTTAAAACGTTATCGTAAAAATTATCATTGGATATTCATTATTACTGTTCAATTTATATCGTTGAAATAAACCTAATTACTCTTAAGTAATTAAATAAAAGAAATAAAAAAATAAAAATTAATTCTAGTTTTAACGAGTCATAATATCAACATAAAAGTTTCTCCCATGCGTAAAGTAAAATGGGCATGATGTTTATTTTACTTTTAACATAACCAGCTAACAAATGAAGATGTGTTTAATTTAAAAAAAAGTATATATTATTACTAATTAATATTAAACTATTAAAACATCACTTTATATAATTAAAATGTTAGTTAAATTGAAAATAAATGGTAGTTAAAAAAAGGGCAACTTTTACTCATCTGAATTGTGTTAACAAAAAGATAATCGAGTATAAAGAAAGATACAATATCTGATGAAATATGTACCTAGCACGCGGTTACACTTAAAAAAACTTAGTACTCTATAATACAAAAAAGAAAATATTTTAATGAGGTTATTGTTTATTAAATTGATACAACTTAAAACTATCGCATAATAATTTAATAAATAGGAAATAACCAAACTTTTGAAAGTTATTACAGAATAAATAATTATTGTAAAATTACGTAACTAAAAAACAAATGTTCTTATATGACAGGCATTAACAGCTACTAATATTTTAATAATTTTTTTACAAATCAGTTTCATTATTATAGATGAATCATTTACATATATTTTAAATATAAATTAACTTGGCGGGAACTGACCGGTAAAGTACTTCCCGACTTCTCGTTACGATATGTGGCGGGCTCTTCCGATGTTAAGCGTAGGCGTCGGTCAGCGTCGGTGGCAAACAGCTGACTGGCGTCGTTCCTGTTCCGACCGACTCTTGCGAGTTTTGAATATTACCAGCAGAGCGCAACACTGTACGCGCTCGTAAACAAAATTACCTGTGCAAAAAATAACGTACAATTAAAACAATAGGAATTCTACATGTAAAATAAATACGTTTAAATGGATTAACGAATGCGCAATAAATATACAAAGCTTTGTCTGCTTCATTTATATAAATGAAAAGAGCATCCGTCTCACTTGGTTAAAACGAAATTAACTTAATTTCTTTTCATTTCAGTTTACGTTTTTGAACTACAGTAATAATATTTGTACTTTTTTTAATTAATTTGCATTCTATCCGATTTAGAAAGAAATCTAATTACATTACAGTTGAAAATTAAAACATAAAGTAATAAAATTTTATTTTTTTAACTACTTGTATATATTGTATCTGCTTGTATACACTTGCAATAATAACAGTTGACAATAATATCTCGCTGAATCATGTGATGACAGTAAAACAAAAATAAACTTAGAAAAATTATAAATATATTTTTTTTTTAATCGATAAGTTTAAATAATAATAATGATAAAAATAATATAAATATAAATATATATGTTTTTATCTGTTTAGCGCTCCCTAAAATATATACAATGACAAACAGGGATGCCGATAGTACGTTTACTGATGTTTTTAACCGGTTATAAAAAAGAGTTTGTTCTCAATTCGACCTCGAATTTTTTTTTACGTGTGTTCAAGCATTACTTTTCTCTCTTTGTCTCATTTTTTCTGTTTAGCCTCCGGAACCACCGTAAGATAATTACTTCAGAGAATGAATGAGGGTGATATGTATGAATGCAAATGAAGTGTAGTCTAGTACTGTCTCAGGTCGACCGTTCCTGAGATGTGTGGTTAATTGAAACCCAACCACCAAAGAAAAGAACACCGGTATCCACGATCTAATATTCAGATCCGTATAAAAGTAACTGCCTTTACTAGAATTTGAAACATAGACCTCTCGACTTCGAAATCAGCTGATTTACGATGACGAGTTAACCACTGTACCAGCCCGGTGGCTAAGCATTACTCCTCAAAATTTGTCTGATTTCGTCGACTCTTTTTTGTACTTTATAAAGAAATTTCGGTACTTACGTATTAACGCCACCGCAGCTACAGCTTTATTTAAAAACAAAGTAGTCAATCGGATTTCGGTGGAAAATGAACAGTCTCTTTATTAATTTTAATAAATGGTTATTTATATTTATTTATTTTATAAATATAATTTAACCAAACTTAACCTACGCACGCTTCGCTCGCTAACCTTGACTAATTAACACCGTAATTTTTTGAGTATTTATTTAATAAATTCAGTAATTATTGCAATTATTTATTATTTAAACAATAAAAACACTCCTGTTAATTAGTCAAGGTTAGCGAGCGTAGGTTAAGTTTGGTTAAATTATATTTATAAAATAAATAAATATATAAATAACCATTTATTAAAATGAATAAAGAAACTGTTTTGAATCTATATTAAACTTTATATCGGCCCATTTTCCACCGAAATCTGATTGACTACTTTGTTTTTAAATAAATCTGTAGTTGCGGTGGCATTAATACGTAAGTACCGAAATTTCTTCTGGTGGTTTGTTAAATTTTTTAGATAATTTAAACTGAAGTTATTTTAAAAGATAACTTTCATTAATTACATAGATTATTTAAAAATATGTTTCCTTTACTTTGTCAGTAATGTTAGTTAAATGGATAACGTGATAAAATGTCACGAAATGATAAAGATAGTCAAAGAATTTTTTGATGAATTTGTAAGAAATTAATTGAAAACTTTGGATTAGAAAATTATTCATGTTGTTATATTCCATACGCCTAAGCGTTTGCTCGGAAAAGTTTTTTTATTTTTCCCTTTATCCCTTTAGTTAATTTTCAGATTCATTTTCACGTATATTGCTAACGGCGACTTATGTTTATACAGCAAGATTTTTGTGAACCTAACCATATTATAAAAAAAATCAAATAATTTAAAATAAAATTCATTTTTTATATTTTTAAAAACCGACTAACAAAATTCTTAAATAAAAAAATTACTTATTCAACTTTTTTTATAATTAAAAATTTTTTAAGTTCCTACAAAGATAAGGGTTAAAAATTTCGTTGGTTTTCTTTAAATTAGCTCAGAAATCTAAATATACGGGCGCGAGTGTTAGCGTCTCGGTCTTTCAATTGGCAGGTCTCGGGTTCGAATCTCGGTCAGGCATGGCATTTTCGCACAACACAAAAAAAAACAACACCTCTAAATGTAGAAAATAAGGAAATTGGAAATTTTTTTTATCTTTACTATTCTATGGAGAAACTTTCTTTGCCAGAAGATATAGGAACGTTTTTTTTTAGAAAACAGAGGAGAATTTTTTAACCAAAAAAATTGACGTACACGATTTGAAGAAATTTTCATATTTTACTTAATCATCAAAAATTAACATTCGATATTTTAAGTTTACATACATAAATCCTGCATAATATAGAAAATTATATGCAAGAATTTAAGAAAAAATGAAGGGGTAAGATGGATAAACTTAGGTCAATTTTTGAGTAAAAGAAAGAAAACATTTCCGCATTTCATGAAAACTTTTAATGTTCTAAGTAGAAGTCAATTTACTACCTGTCGTTTCTCAGAATTTTTTCCCTTATTTTTACCAAGAATCCAATAAAAATATACTTTCTCATTTTTTAATTTCTTCCAAGCAGAGGTTTTTTTTTTAATACAGGCAACGGTTTACGTGGATCTTTCCATTAAACTAAAGTAAATAAACTTGCCGGTCTCCGTAACACGAATTATAACATTTCGGCCTTTCATCCGGAGATTCCGGGTTCGAATCCCGGTCAGGTATGGCATTTTCACACGCTATAAAGTTCCATCTCATCTCATCATCTAAAGAAATACTTAACTGTGATCCCGGGGCTTAAGAAAACTTTAAAGTTAGATTATAGGTAAATTAAAATTAAGAAAAAAATTAAAATAAAGCAAGCTTTGTAAATACTATAAAACCAACTTTAGAACAAATCCTAAAAAGTAAAACTATACAAGTTTATAAAACTTGGATTATTATATCAAATTAGAGGGCTCATAAATTTTTCCTGGTCGTTTTAGATTTGCCGTTAATTTCAAACTGTCGAAATTTTAATATAGATTGAATTAGTATATTTTAATATCTACTCTTATTCTGAAGACGGTTTTATTTTATTTTTTCAAGTTTATCTTAATTTTAAAAATTGATAAAATAATTTTTAGGTAAAAACACTGATAGCGTGATTTGGAAAAAAAAATGGTGCACGACCCCGATGTGGAGGTGGTAGCAATGCTTTACCAGAATCTAACCTACGCATAAAAACAGTAAATTTGTTTTTTTTTTTAATGTGTAGATAACAGTCTGTTCAATTAGTGAACAATAAACAACCCCTACCCCACATGACAGATTGAGATGGGGATGATATGTATGACACGTAAATGAGGTGTAATCTTATACAGACTCAGGCTCACCATTCCTGAGATTTGTGGTTAATTGAACCCTAACCACCAATTACACCGGTATCTATTATCTAGTTTTAAATCCACCCATAAGTAACCAACTTTTACAAGGATCTGAACCTCGGAACTTCGACTTCGAAAATCATCTGTTAAAATAGTGATTTCCGATGAATTTACCATTAGACCATTAGGTAGGCTAAATATATTTTGAAAAAAAAAAAATAAAATATAAACTATAAGATCAAATAAACACAAAATTACATCGGTAAAAATAGATGTTTTCTTTAAAAAAAAAGTTTATCTAAACAGGAGTTCAGCATCCTGTTATTCTGATAATTAATTTAAATTATTTTGTTCAATTGCATTATGGGTGAAAATGAAAAAAATATATATACTACCCTGTCGAAATAATTAATTAAAATGAATAATTAACGTTAAAACCTAAACGTACTTCAACTATGGTTAAGATTAAATTATTATGAATATAGCTTCTGACGTTGTCAGAGATGATCCGAAAGATTAACCTTTACAAATGGCGACAGAAATCTTTATGATAATGATAATTAGAGATTTGTTTGATTTTATTTTTTTATTATTGAAATATTAAGACAAGAAAGATTGTGTTGTGAGAAATATATAGTTAAAAGTATGTATAAATACAGTTGTTAGTAAATATTAATTTTGTGAAATATAATTTTCCATATCTAATCGTTTGTTAAATGAAATGTGCATTAGGGTTTTATAACTTACGGGAGCGTTGTGGCCAAGATGGCTCGAACTTTTCTGATTTCAGAGAATTTTGAACTTGCTTCCACAAATAAAAGAATTGTTGCGAGATGGATGGTTACACTAACACTAAATTTGCTAAATATATATAAATAATGAAATCGACGCAATAACAATCGGTTTTGTACATGTCTAGACAGGACTGTGAACCGAAGTAGTACGCAGGTAGAGACGCGCACGCATCGACATTAACGCAACTAAACAACTCCGTAACCTACAACTGCGGAGCAGACGACTGCGCTAGCGCACTCAGTTATCGTTGCTTGCAAACTCACACAAGCATTACGTCAGTGATCTACGCGTACAATAGACACCGAAATTGTTTGTCAGAAGGAGTAAACAATCAAATAACCGTTTTGAAATACTACATAGCCACCAATGAATTTACTCAACACACCCCCACGTATTTCTCTTAATTTCATTTTCCTTGCTATCCCCTTCACGATAATATTATTAATATATTATGAATTTTTATAAAAATATAAAATCTCATTGAGAATAAAACATTCATCCTAAGCTTACCAAACCGACTTTTCATGTTACGGAGCGGATAATTACCACATTTAATGTCAAACACTGCAAATATATTTAGTTTATTTTTTAAATAAATTGGAATATTTTTTTAATTCGTGTTATTTTTAAAATGCAATATCCCTCCAGAAACAAGTACCTTAATGGAGTCATTCTGATCTCTTTTTTCCTCTCGGATTATCTAAGCCCCTTAAATTAACAAAAAATTTAGTATCGCTATTTTCGGATTGTTTTTTCTTTTTTTTTTTAATGCGTGTTCTAAATTCAACAATTAATGACATAAAAATGGTTCAGGATAAATAGATCTAGTTTCTGCTCTGCAAAAAAAAAAGTAATAAAAATATTTACACGTATATAGTATAATCGAGTAATCTTTAAATCATTTTCTACAACATCTACTTACTACTTTTAGATAACTCCTTTAAATTTTAACAAAAAAAAATTCCTATAATTATCCACTTCAAACGTGTTTTAAATATAGTAAGCAATAAAAACATACTTACAAAGATATTTAGGTCTGCTTATTCCCCAGTCCACGGCATTTGTCTAAAATAAATATTAAAAATGTGTAATTTAAACCTTTATTTCGAAAAACGTATTTCGTCTAATGAAAACAACAAACTTCAATACGTTATAAGGTTTTGTCCATCTAATAATTCCAGGCGCCCAAGCCTCGTGCTCCCTTTTTAATTTTTTATAAATGCATTATATCTTCAAGGACAAAAAATCATTAAAAGATCCTTCAGCCTAAGCCTCGTAACTTCCTTATCACCAGCCAATTAATTTATTTGAAATATAACGAAATTAAAACATTCCTAAATTAAAATTTTCTCTGCTTTCAAGGACAAGAAAAACGGTGTTGCGAAGATTTGGGACGCGATTCTTCCAGAAATTTCTATTCTTCCAACTCTCCTTTAATTAATTTAATGTGATATTCGATTTTTTTTATATTTTATTTTTTTAAATTCTGCATCAGCTGGCAAAAAAAAAATCTTGATTACATTGAACATTTTTCACAGGAACAGTTCTTTTGAGATACGCATTCTCTCTGGGACAAAATCTCACGGTTATAATTTTAATTTGAGACCTCTTGTAACGTTCTGAACCCTTAATTCCTTTTAATTAACCAAAATTAAAATATTTTTAAAAGTTCTTATTCAACATTTTTTGTACTTTTGGAGATAAAACTTCAGTAATACGGAAGTGATCTGGGCATCCTTGGTCTTATCATTACAAATCAATAATTAAAATCTCACAGACCTTGCGTTTAACCTAAAATGAATAGTTATTGTAATGTATTAGAATAAACGGAATATGAAATTTTTCCACGGTTTAATTTTTAGTGAACTGTTTTAATTAAATTCCGAATTTAGGATTTAAAAAAAAATTTGAAAACATTTTCATTGTACCCTAATTTTTTTTCTCAGGTAATTTTTCTCGCCTAGGAAATGATGTAAGAAAATTTGCTGATGATATTAATCTTAAGTACGATGAAGTTTTTAAGTAACTTTATTAAAATAATTTTTCTGGATAGATTTTAAAAAACAATATTAAAACTTGTAGCAAATCGCTTAAATTCTGAATATTACTACATTATTTAAAAAAAAAAAAAAAAAAGTTTTTTAGTTCTCTGTAGTGATAATATATTTTTCGTGTTTATAATCTGAAGTCTGATTTTATCAAATATTCTATGTAAAATTAACTAAAATAAATATAATTTAAAACTACTTTTGTTGTACGATTTTTATGTTCACTGGATGTTGACTTTTAGCATACTAATTAAAAGTTCATCAGCTTGTATTTTTATTGTTTGATCAAATTAGTTTGTTTTTTTTTTTTTAAGAAATTATAATTACCGCTTCTACAAATAGATGCTCATTTTGCGTCACTACCAACCATGCCATGAAATAAATTATATCTTAATATATTTCATTACAAATGTTTTTACTTTCATTTGATTCTTTACAATTCAAAAACAGTCCGTGTTTTTGAATTGTAAAGAATTAACAGTCCAGCATTTCTCATTCTGGCTTAGTTAATTAAAAAATACTTTTTTAAATATATATTATTATGCTTACATTTCTATAATCTGAAATTCAATTCTTCTAGATTAACAATTCTTTCGGCTCATCAAGATGTATGTATCAAAGCCGTAGTACAGTATTTCGTTAAGTAAAAAACAAATTCAGTAAATCTACGTGAATAAAAAATAAAATTGAAATTCTAAAACTATAAATATAATCTAAATCGTCTTTACCATCTTCATAATCGCACCTAAAACGATGTGCCATAAAAACATGAAATTTTTTTCTCGTAAATAGTGTTGTAATATTATATACTAGAACTACAGAATGACTTTCAAAAGAAAAAAACTTGTCGTTTGGAGAGTTATTACGTGATGTAAGAAATTGAGTTTTATACTTCATTTAAAAATGTTTTTTCTGAGATACTGTTGATAATTATAATTTATTTGAAGAAAAACTACATGGAATTTAGGTATAAAAAATCTGATGTGGACACCACATGACTTCCTTCTACGCCTATTAAATTACATATACACTTTTTTTTAAATGAAAAGGACATAAAATTTTATTTCATTAATAAATTCTGATATTTTTTCATACTTTTTGTTATTGTTATTATTGAATTATTATTTATTGTAAAAAGTTATTAATAAATCAATATATTCAAATTAAAAAAAGGAGATGAAGTCGGATTTGAATCGATGTGTCTTCCTCTTGTAAAATCCAAATATTCATTTATTAAAATTTTATTTGGTTATAACTCGAACCAATGAAAATAAGCACCACTTATGATATATCGTTGAAAAGCTCTCAACGAGGGCTTATTACTGCATCTAAGAAAAAGTCCAAAATCCAAAGAATTTGGATTTTGGACTTTTTTGGACATTTTTGTTAAGGGAGGTGCACAACTAGATGTTACAAAAGTCCTAAATTCAAAATTTCACCATCCTACGACTAATCGTTTTTGAGTTCGCACAATTCACAAAAAATATATATATATAAAAAATTATTTTTGGATACATATAATACTTAAGTAAAAGGTTTTCTGATGGACAGTTTCAATGTGGTACCTATTTGTACTTCCTTGTACACAATAAAGTAATTATTGACATCGCGAAAAATTTCGGTTTTCAGATTTCAAGGGAAATATTCATTATGACCATCCCTGAATATATTTTGACTAGTTTCGGCGTGACATCTGTACATACGTATGTATCTTGCATAACTAAAAATCGATTAGTCGTGGTGTTGAAATCTTGGATTTAGTACTTTTGTAACATCTAGTTGTGCACCTTCTCTTTTGATTGCAATCGGCTTGATCAGAAATGTCCAAAAAAGTCCAAAATCCAAAACAAAAAATGTATTTTGTATTTTTTTTTTAACTGCAGTAATGCGCCCTCATTGACAGATTTTCAACGATATGTAATAAGTGGTACTTATTTTCACTGGTTCCAGAGTTATAGCCAAATAAGATTTAATTAATGAAATATTTGGATCTTAAAAGGAGAAGGCACGTCGGTTCGAATTCGACTTCATCTCCTTTTTCTTTTTAACTTCTTTTTTTAATTTAAATATATTGATTTTTAATAATTATTAATCTGTGACTGTAAAAACATTTTTACAATAAATAATAATTCAATAACAATAAAAATAAAAGAATAAATATCAATTAGTGAAATAAAATTTTATGTACTTTTAAAATTGTGTATGTGTAATTTAATATGCGTACAAGGAAGTCATGTAGTGTCGACATCAGATTATTTTTATGCAAAAGAATTCTGGTATATTTGCAATGTTATACTGATCATATTTTTAAATTCGTTTTGAATCTAAAATTAATATTAGCCTAAAGTGAAATTATTACCCGAATATACAAATTTGTAATATGTAAGTGTATATTGGTAGTTTATAGTGATTGCAGCTGCTTTATTTCTTGATAATTGTGAGATGTTTTTCATAAAGTATATACCAAACGGTTTCATTATATTTTTCTGTAAAAACTGTTTTATTAATTTTTAAATATATTTTTGAATTATGAGTGAGTAAATCTGAATATACTGAAAAACTTTATGACATTTATATTTACAATTTACAAGTGTTTTTTTATTATACATAAATTGCTTTTATGTATTCTTAGTTACTTTACAGGTGGATTAAATCGTAAGATAGGAAGAATCAGTTGAAAAGAGAAAGATAAGATGATAAATGATCTAAAGGAAATGCGGATTTTCAAGTATTCGTATGCAAGGAAATAGAGTGAAAAGGAATATTATTCAGCTACAGTTGGTTGAGATGGAACTGCCTTCTGGCAGAACACTTCAATGCTTTCTAGGTTTAGTACAAACAGCTGACAGTCACAGGTAAAAGTAAAAATAGAAATTGACTTCAGACAGATAACTATATAAGATAACTATATAATGTACTCCGATGAGAACACTGTAATAATTTTATTTTTCTTAAAAAAAATTATGAAAAATTGAATAATTTTCAAACGAATTAGTCTAAATATTTGCCGAAGTTTATTTTACGTTAAATAAATAAAAAATTCTTGCGCGGTCTGCACAAGATCGACTTTTCATTATTTATTTTGTTCCTTTTAAAAAAGAATCAAATTTTCTAACCTAAAATTTTATAACAAAAAAGATCTTTGATCCGTAAAAAAAATAATTGCATGTCAAACATGCGTTAAAATAAAAAATGAAAAAAATACAATAAAATTTTCCGACGCCCTCATTATTTCGCAGTCAGAAGCTCACTAATTCGCCTTCACTATTTTGCACTGATTTCATTAGTCAACACAAAACTTGTAACTAACATGTTACGCAGCTTTTCTCACTGTAACTTGAAAGCTGATTTAAAATATACTATTGAAATTGGTACCACGTAAATGATAAATTTGTAAAGATTTTGTAATGAACACATTCAACTATTGGTTACAATTAAGAATAATTTCTGTATTTTTACTTTTAAACAGTATGCATACATGCTTAAAAAAATAAAAAAATAAATATATATATACACTGTAACATGAGAAGTAGATTCGTACAAACATATCTGTATGATGACATAATACTGACATTTGTTTCCTACTACAGAGCTTAAAATTTTATTCAATCTAGCTTTACTTGTTTATACTGTGCGTTGAGTTTCACAAAATTATTAGTGTTTTGGTTTATTTATCAATCTCTTTATAATACAAAAATGATTTTTCTTGTTTTTTTTTTTTGTTTCAACATAACTTTGTAAAAGTTCGTGGATGCTCAAATTACCCAGATAATTTTTTTTTGTCTTAAGTAAATTTCAAAGAAAGACTACTTCTGAATTGATAAAAACAGTTTATAAATTTTATTTTGATTGTGCACTCGCGAATCAAGATAAAGTCTTAGCCTCATGTTATTTGGATATCGTGATCAGTAACTATAAGTGAATGGTTGAATTATAACCATTCGCTTATAATTACCGATGGTAACTTAAGTGCCATCCGATGGTTTTTTGCTGTACCGATGGTTTGACGTAAACCTAAGGACCACTTCACCAACTGCTACTTTTGTATGGCAAAAGATTTTTTTGTTGAGTAGTTCTTTCAGAGTACAACGCACTAGATACGTTTCATTAACGAGTAGATCCATCAATTTTAAATCATTCACAACTATAACTCACTGCATTAGCTGGTTTGAAAAATACACTAATTCAAATTCTCTCACTGTCTGTTGTCGAACTTAAAATGAGCGTAATGAACAATGACTCATCAAATTTTCATATGTACAACTTCAGATATATTACTACAGCATACCTAAATTTCAATGAAATTTAGAAATTTTTCTCGGAGTTTTGGTGATTTTCAAACCAAAAATTCGAATAAAAGATCTCTAATTTTATATATATAAATAAGGAAACCCCAATCTAAGCGAATGGTATTTTCGTACTCCGCATACCTCAAAACGCAAAGAAAATTAATTTTCATTCCCCCACTCCCTCCAGGCGACCGAAAGTTTAACCGTGTTTTTCCTCGAAACGTTAAGTAGAAAGAGTTTTTTTCTGTTTTGCGGAATTTTTTCCTAACACATTATTATTATTTTAACCTATTATAACAACGTTAAACAGAACTAATTTTATTTCAAAAGGTTGTGTCTGTAAAAGAAGATTTTTATGAAAAGAATTTATAGGTGGACTTAAATATTTATTTTTAAAAAATGGGAAAGTATTCGATTAAAAATAAAAATATTCTCTCTTAGAACTTCACAATTCGTTTTAATATTTAATTGTAAATGAATATTGTACTAATAACATCTCTACATCCAAGTTTTTCACTACAAACCTACATCAATTTTCAAAAATAAATTCAAATATTAAGAAAAAGGGTTGATCAAAATAATCACTAGTTTTTATTTTTTGCATTCTGAAAAACAGGTCGCGATAAAATTTGATTAATGGGAATAAAATACCTACGACCTTAAAGCTAGGGTGTATGACTTACCGTAAAAAATACATCACAGACCTCAAAGAAAACGGAAATACTACTATTACAAAATAGACCAATGATTTTCTTTCTTGAGTTATTTGGACCCAAAAATTTATTTTTAAGGAGTGACGAAAGCCCTGAAAGGAAGGTAGATTTCGTATTTCGACAAATTTCTGGGATTTCACACAGAAAGTTAGTGCATTATTATGCTCTTATTATCCTTACAATCGGTTTTCACTTTTCTTACATTCTTATGATATGTACATGACTGACAAATTTATCAAACTGGCTGAAAAATTTAACGTTTTATATAATAAGTTTCAAAATATATCGATGATATTTTATTAACACAAAATTTCGAATTATTTAATCACTGCCGAATTTTTAAAATAATAATAATTATTAACTTTACAAAAATCTTATTTATTACCTAAAATCCTCTTTCTTATTGTTATAATATCTGTTACCCTCTGAGATAGTAGCGGATGTACCAGGCTTACGTTATATTCTTTCATCTGATATTCTGCTTGGTATTAGGTCCCTTCACTGTCGTCTCTACCCATTTCTATCCGAAGCGCCTTCTTCTTCATTCCCTTGTAATTTCTAATCCTTTTCACATCTATTAACTTCATTCTTCTTCTTCCTTGCTTCTTTTCTTCTTCTACGTTCTCTTCCAATTAGATTGACAAGATTCCAGTTTCTCTAACTACATGTACTAACCGGTTTCTTTTTTTTATACTTTCCATATAAGAGCTCTTTCTTCTTCAAACCTATACATTATTTCCTTATTCCTTATTCTATCTGTTCATCTTTCTAACATACACTTCATACATAGTGTTTGGCTAACGTCTTCCTTAATTCTAAGTCCAGACTTTTTCTACAAGATAATATTATTCTCTTCTTGCTGAAGGCTTCCTTTGCCATCGCAGTCCTTCCTTTTATTTCTGTTGTGCTCTTCTAGTATCCAAATATATAATTTCTTGCTCTTCATATCTTCCCTTAACTTCCCCTTACCAATAAACCCTATTTGTTGATTACTTCCATTACTTTGGTTTTTACTAATTTATTTTCATTCCATACTCTTAACCTTATGCTAATAATTCTTAAGAAGAAACTCTTTAGCTTATTCTTTCTGAACTTATTCTCTCTTCTCTTTCTTCCATTATTTTCCATATCATATCTTCAATGTAAATGTTTAACAATGTTGGTGAGAGACAGCGTACTTGGCTAACACCTCTACCTAAACCCACCCAGTCAGCATATTCTCATTTTAATTCTTTAATTAACCTTGTCTTTCCATATACACATTTTTCTTGAAGGACCTCCATTACTCTCTTCCAATTACCTCTATCAAATACCTTCTCCACATCTATGAAAAACCGGCTCGTTCCTCTTCAACACTCAAAAATCTCTTCAACCGTCCTTAATAGTCAGGTTTGAGAGGCATCTCTGGTTCCTTTTCCCTTTACTGAAATCAAACTATTCTTCTTCTGCGCTCTCTTCCATTATTCTTAACACCCTCCACTTTAGAATTCTTAACAATTTTTTAGTGGCAAAGGCTCTTAAACTTATTTTTCTGTGTTTTGTACATTTTCTGGTATAAGTTTTCTTCGCAATTGATATCATTACTGGTTTCACATCGTCTTCAGGCCATTTTCCCTTTCAAATATTTTTTCCATTGCTTCCTCACTTAAAAAATTATAAAATTCTACGGGAGCTTTATCTAATGCAGTCGATTTTTTATTCTTTATTTCTTTACTTCACACTTTAATATCCATCGTCCTTCAGCTCTCTTCAGCTATCTCACATCCCTTTTCTATGTTTAGTTCCTCAGGTTTCTCTCTTGTCATATACAGGCCCTCATGTATTCCTTCCATCTTTCTCTTCTTCTCCTCATCTAGCACTTTACCATCCTTATCCTCAATTTCTCTCAAGTTACCATTCCTTTTCCATTTATCTGTGTAATACTCTTCACTTTCCTATACATCATAATGTAATGCCTCTTTGTTTCAAGACCCTCAGTATCAGTGAATTTTTGCTTCATCCAAGTTTCTCTAGTTCTTTGTTTCCCTCCTTAACACCCTGTTTAATTTACAATAAATATATATTTTTTTTTTGTACCTTATATTATACCACCTTCATTCCTCCATTTTCTTTAGAGTTTATGTTGTTGTTACCAGTGATTTCTTGGCTCTATTTCTCTATTAATAATTTCTTCTTATACTGATCCTACTACATCGTTATTTATTCTCATCTGTATTTCTTTATTGTTCTCATTTTACTTTTTTTGCTTTCTTTAATTGCCTTAGCTACTTTTTCTTCTATTGTTTTCCCATCTCCAATTTCTTTGAATTTTCTATGTTCCATTTTCTAACTAACTTTGCTTTTCCACCTTCTTTATTGCTATTCTCATTTTCATCATAAATAGCACACGATCACTATTAATATCTGCACCTGGTAATCTATTGGTTTTTTTAATACCATTACTAAACCTCTCATATATACAATAGGGTTTAACTGATACTGAGCTTCGTCCTTAGGAAATACCTGCATATATCTTCTCCCTTTTGTATTTTGAACCATGTATTATTTATAACTAATTTTTTCTCTTTGAAAAATTCTACTAATCTGTTCCCCCTTCCATTTCTTAGCATTAGATTTTCCTACCACACTTCCCTCTTCCTTTATCACATTCTCCAATCACAGAATTCAGTCTCCAACAGTACATGACAGCAATCCTGATTACAGCAGTCCTTTTTTGATTTTTCACATCTTCAATACTTTCATATATCTCTTCATGATTCAATTTTGGAATATATACTTGTACTATAACTAAATCTTTTCATATTATCTCAACACTTTTAGCGGTCCTTTTCTTTTTCCTGTTTAGCCTCTGGGAATTACCATTCAAGTATTATTTGAATGGGGATGAATGAGGATATGTGTGAGTGTAAATGAAGTGTAGTCTCGTACAGTCTCACACTTCGACCATTCCTGAGATGTGTAGTTAATTAAAACCTAGCCACCAAAGAACACCGGTATCCACGATCTATCAATCAACGTAACTGTTAAGTGTAACATAATTTCTGTACCTACTATTTTATCTATTTTGCTTCTTATTTTACTTCCTTTTTTTACTTCATTTCTATCGATTATTGCTACTCTATTTTTTCCTTTTTTTCTTCAATAATAGAGTAACTTCTCCATTCCTCATTTCACCTTGTCCTTCCCAACTTACTAGACTCAGTAATATCAATTAGTTATATATCAATTTTATTTATCTTCATTTCCCTCTTGAATTCCTCCAACTTTTCATTCTGTGACAATCTTGACATTCCAAATTCTTATAAACAATCGATTCTTTAACTTCTTTTGTTGCATTTCCTGAAGATTGAATGATCTCCAGCTATTTTAACTCCAGAACATTTTACAGAAGAAGCCAAAATCATACTGTAATGCAAGTAACTATCATTAGAATACTTAATGCAGTTATTTTTCATTGACTTTTATGTTCTAATACTGTAGTCTTCCTGACTTCCTGAAGAAATTCCTCTGCTTTTGGAGACAGTTTCTCACCTACAAGGCAATACAGTACCCTACACCTACCACTTAGCCCTCTGAGGAGGTGATTGGGACTTGTAATGGGAGAGCTTTTTATACTGTGATTAACTCAATTTCTTCATTCTTGTATATACTTGTGATTGTTAATAAGTACAATAGTTGCACCCTCTCTGCCATGGGAAGATGACTATCAGGAGTTTTCCTTCATTGAATCTTGAATCTTACAGGTATCTTTTCTAGTACTTTTGAGAGGATATTCTAGGATACTATTTAGAGATGATGTTTTAGAAAAGATATTCTTTCATTTGGGTTTTTTTGAATTAAAATCACCATCAGATATATTATTTTTACAAGCTGAAATTTTTTCTCTCACATGTTAATATCAGTCCCTACTAGAAGTGACTGAACATATGATAAAGTATCATTACAATAACTGTTATGTGCTACTGAGAATACTAGATCGTGGATACCGGTGTTCTTTGGTGGTTGGTTTCAATTAACCACACATCTCAGGTATGGTCGAACTGAGACTGTACAAGACTACACTTCATTTACACTCATACATATCGTCCTCATTCATCCTCTGAAGTAATACCTGAATGATAATTCCCGGAGGCTAAACAGGAAAAAAGTACTAAATGTTAGTTTCAAGGAATTTTACTTTCCAAATCCATTAATTTATCATAATTTTGATCGCGATGGTGAACTCTGTAAATGTAAATCAATAGAACATTTTGATTGTTTTAAGTATGTAGGAATATTTTTAGATCATAGAGTGTCATGAAAAAACATACCTCAAATTTGTTATGTAACACTCGATTAAATGTAAGAAAGATTTACTTTTTAAGAAATCTTTGTGATATCAAATTATTACGAACCTTGTATTACGGTTTGATTCAATCGGGACTGCAATATGGAATTATCTGTTGTGGAGGGGCTTGTAAGACCAGCATTGAAATATCAGAAAAATTCAAAATAAATTTATTCGAATTATATTAAAATCCAACTTTCGGCTCTTCTTATCCGCTAATTATCTTTCGATTAATTATCTTATCCGCTATATATTCATTAAAAATTGTATCAGTACAACATTTATTCATTTTCAAAGCGCTGAGATTGTTTTACATTAGAAGAGGAAACAAACACTCAAATCGATTGTGGCACAATACCCGGAACAATAGCGAACAAATTTTTATTAAACCTAAAGTCAACAGAATGACCTTAAAACAATCTCATAACTATATCGGTCCAAACTATTTAACGAAATACCATGTAATATTAAACAAATACATAATTTAAATATTTTTTGTAATAAACCATTGGCTTTTCACTTTAAATGACGTTACATTTTTGAACTTCTCTAAATTTAAGGTTTAATAATTCAGTACAACTAAAGTATCTAAACTTAGCGTTAAGTTTAGAATTTGTATATTTGTGTTTTTCTAAAAGTATACGATTTTTCTTGTGATTTTCGCCCGCAGAAGTTGCCGAGAAATTAATTACAATGGCAACAGTGTGACTGGAATGTTTTCTGTTTTATTTTTATTTAATGTGTAGTTTATGTTTATACCATTCGTTCTCCAAGTGGGCGATAACGTCCCTCTTTTGAATGCAGGAGATCTTAATGGGGGGGCGGGGTAAAAAGCCAAAGAAGATTGGAGGAGATCAGGCGGTCTAGGAAGGGGATAGCTGATTAAAGAAAAAGACAAAAATCATGTTTCCTGTTATGTAGTTCAAACTAAAATTAAATACCTACTACACTAGCACAAAAAATTAAAGGGACACCTATATTTTGCGATAAAAGTGATTATATTCAAATTACTTTAATTTTGCAACCAAAAGGCTTAAAGAGACGAATAAAAAAAAAAAATTAAAGCTTGGATACTCTACTTTTTGACAGTATACTTCAGATTTCAAAAATCATCAAATTAAAAAAAATCAATGAGAAGAAAAGTTTTAAGAATTTGAACGTTTTTCTTCTTGTTTGATCGAGCACATGGAGGAACGAAATTTTTTCAGTAAACTGCATTAAAATCGTTTAAAAGCTTAACAATTAAGCTTTAATTTCTTTTTTTGTATGTTTATTTCAGAACTGAAATATTCCACTTTTAAAGAGAAATGTCCAATTTTTTTTTAAATGACAGAAAGTTTTATAAAATAACTCCAAATGTAATTAAATATAAGTTAAAATTGCTCTCATTTAAAATGTTAGTTTCAACTCAGAAGTAGGATATGCCACGTTTAAAAACAATAATTTCAATTGCTGTTTTTAAGAGCGCATCTTAAAAACAGTTATTGCAATTATTTATTTTTAATAAGTGGTAAGTTTAAAAATTTTGGGGGTGCTAGAAAACTTTTTCTAAAATTTTGTTTTTTAGAATTTTTTTATTACTTTTTGGCGGTGGACGAAAAAGTTTGAGAATCAATAGTTTAGATTAACAACGTTACTACTGGCAACAGTGGTTAGGTTGTGTACAATACAATTAAGCTGATGATGTAATGGTTTGTGTTATTGAATAAAATCCATTAATTATTTCAGTTAAGTTGTTTGACTGTGTGTTTATATTGCAATTAGGGGCCGAACGCGTTTTTTATTGGTTTATTTTTTATGAACTTTAGTAAGGTTCTATTCTGTTAAGAAGAACAAAAATGCTGTGTAACTATTTTTCATACATCTATCCTTTTCAAAGTAGTAGTTAGTAAAATTACCGACAAGAGTGCCGTTAGTATGCTTTCACTCACTAAGTCACAAGGGTGCTCTTTGTGCAGGTATTTTATTAATATTATAAAATAATAATAGTAGTATAAATAATGACTATATTTTATGCTTACCGCTTAAACGGGAAATAAAGATTCTTTAATCTCAAATAAATAAATAAACATAAGGAATGAAATAGAATTAAACCCTCGAAAGCTACGAATCTGTTATATCCTGTGTCTTTAAAATTGCTATGTACATACGATAATGTTGTAGAGTAAGATTATTTCTGGTACTGGCTAAACCTTCTACAATTATTTTATTAATTAATTAGAATTGAAAATTCTATCTAATTTCTCATCTTAACTTTATTTTTATCAGTTAAGTTTAGTTTTAGAGCTCAATTTATAAAATTAAGGGAAAAGTGATTGAAATCAAATTCATATCTTCAAGAATAAATCTAAAGATATAAGAAAAGTGCGTTGAGTGAAATAAAGGAATAATAATTCAGAAATTATATATATAGGAAGAACTACGTAAATGTTTTTGTAACATATAATAACTTAGGTCTATTATCTCTTAATCTGTTTACTTGACTGGGTAGCTAAATTGAAAGAAGTTAATGCATTGATACATTATATTTGAAGTGATCGGATCAGAAAATTTTGGTTGTCATAGCAATGGTCGTCTTAGTATAGAACGAAGAACAATGTAACCAATCAACTGCGTAAATTCTATGAACGATTTAGCGGAGCTAAACAATCTTCGACTATTATGTGATCAATTTGTTTTATACTTTAATTTCCTACTGTTTTTTCGGATAAAATGCAGTAAATCAGAAATTCATTGTTATATAACATCTTATTTTATTGAAAAGAAAAATTGGATTTTCAATAGATCTATTGTGTTTATTTAAATAAATACAAAACACAATAAAAATTTGATATCCGTGCAATGAATGTGTTTCTCTTTTTTCAAAGTTTATGTTTCCTACGAAATTAAATGTTGTATGATTTAATTTTTTTTTTTTTTAGCTCTTTTCTACTATATTGCTCCTAATATGATTAGAAATAACTGCTACAACTTAGTTTTGGAGACAACTTACAAATAGTTTTGGAGAATGTTTCTGTTTTAATTAAAATTTTTAAGCTACAAACTTCTTGAATCTAAAAATTTTCTTTCTTTTCTCTTAAAATTTTTCTCACTTTATCTTGAAACCAAACCCTATCGTATATAAAACTGATCTTTTATTATCACTTTTTACTTATTTAAAGAAAAAAAATAATAGTATTTTAAAAAAGCTTAATCATATGCGGGGTTAAATTTGAATCTTTCCTAAATTACCTGAAATCAGCAATCTATTTATTTTAAACAGGTAAATAAAGTAAATCATCGACTTAACTTCAAATTCTCAAAAATGGAGACATCTCTAAGAATAAAAATTCCTAAACTTGGAAAACTTTCAAATGGTTAAGATACTACGGTTTTCATTATTCTGTTGTAGTTATTTAATCGATTTCATTCTATTTTAATTCAGAAATATACGGCAGTACACTGCACTTCGCGGCAAAAAATTCAAGAAAGTGTTGCAAAGCGGTAGATGGAATACAATATTTGTATCCTACCGTGTTAATAAGCAGAAAAAAGTAACTAAATTAGTAAGCTGAGTAGTCACAAAAAATTGAAACACAAAGGACGCAATTTTAAAGCGTTACAAGCTTATCTAAGGAATTAACTATTAATTTCGCATAATGCTCGTAGTTAATCAACCTTGATCTAAACCATTTAGTTGGTGAGGTAATGCGTACCTTAATGTTTTGGAGCGAGTAGCAGGATTGACAGACTACGCACCATAGCTACACATTTAGTCAATAAAAAAGTATAATATAAACTGAATTATAACCTTACTAATCAATTAACATAATGTAGAATTAAAATATGGAACTAAGCAAAGAATCTTTATATAAAAAATAACAATTAATTTTAAACCGTTAAATTTTTTTTTGTCTTTTTTCTCCGTCATTTTTCCAGCCCCTTGAAGCCGGATTCGCGACTAAGCATAAGTTCAGCTCCAAGGGATGCCATCGCCTCAATACCTCGGAAGGGAACAAGGCCCCGCCCAGGCAACCGGGATTCGGTCTTGCTTGCTTGCCATGTCTCAAATGAGGGGATCCCAAAGGGTTTCCCTCACCGGGACTCTGGTTTTAACGTCTCGCCTTTAACGAGGAACCCCAAAGGGATCCCCCGCCGGAACTACGATCTTACTTACTGCACTGCAAGAGAGCACCTACTCGATCATCAAAGGATATGACGCGGAGCCTTCCACCCCTCCCGGATGGCTGTACTTTACAGATACCACAGCGCAGCTGTGTACATATTCATGAGGCTGGCGCAGATGGGGTCACATTACATCCTCGACCTCCTGGATGTCCGTGCGATCTATATGACAGACAGTGAGGTTGCTGTGTGCAGTCCCTCCTCACGTGGCCGGCCCAGGCAAAACAATGACCACTTCGGTGTGGAGAAAGAAAAAACTTGGCCGTTAAATTAATTCTATATAACTTTACTTCTATAAAATATGGCTTATCTCAGAAAGATAGTTATTTCATTTTTTTTTTTGCCTATTTTCATTAGTGATTTATGTTTAAGATATGTTTATTATAGTGATTATTAGATAAACATATGAAGTACAAAAGTAACATAAAAAATAATTTAAACAATTTTTTAAAACCTTTAAATTAATATTCTATCATTATATAATTAAATATGTTTAATTAGTTTATTACCTGAAACTTTGGAATTGAACTATTAAACGTTGAAGTTGGGTGCTCAATTTTTTCATTTGTAGTGTTACTTTACAATCCTCCTCTATGAATCATGAGACCTTGCCGTTGGTGAGGAGGCTTGAGTGCTCAGGGATACAGAGTAGCTGAACCGAAGGTGCAACCATATCGGAGAGGTATCTGTTGAGAGCCAGACTAAGGAATGATTCCTGAAAGAGGGCAGCAGCTCTAATGGAGGCGCCTTCCTTGGTAAAATATTCCGGAGGTAAAATAGTCCCCCGTTCGGATCTCCGGGTGGGGACTACTAAGGAAGGGGTCACCAGAAAATTAAAAAATAACATTCTACGAGTCGGAGCGTGGAATGTTAAAAGCTTGAAAAAGGTTGGTAGGCTAGAAAATTTAAAAAGGGAAATGGGTAGGACAAATGTGGATATAGTAGGAATTAGTGAGGTTCGGTGGGAAGAGGAAGGCGACTTTTGGTCAGGTGATTTTAGAGTAATTAACTGAGCGTCAAATAATGGGCAGGCAGGAGTAGGTTTCGTGATGAACAAGAAGATAGGGAGGAGAGTGGAGTATTTCAAAACGCATAGCGATAGAATCATTGTAATAAGGATAAAATCAAAACCTAAACCGACAACGATTGTTAACGTCTATATGCCTACAAGCGCCCATGATGATGATGAGGTAGAGTGTGTATACGAAGAGATTGATGAAGCAATTAAACACGTAAAAGGAGATGAAAATTTAATAAAAGTTGGAGATTGGAATGCAAGCATTGGAAAAGGCAAGGAAGGAAATATAGTGGGTGAATACGGGCTGGGCAAAAGGAATGAAAGAGGAGACCGACTTATAGAATTTTGCACGAAGCATAATTTAGTAATTGCCAACACCCAATTTAAAAATCATAATAGAAGAATATACACTTGGAAAAAGCCAGGCGATACTGGAAGGTATCAGATAGATTATATCATGGTTAAGCAAAGATTTAGAAATCAACTCGTTGACTGCAAAAGTTACCCTGGAGCAGACATTGATAGCGACCATAATTTGGTGATAATGAAATGCAGATTGGGGTTTAAAAACCTGAAGAAAAGGTGTCAGATGAATTGGTGGAATTTAGAGAAGCTTGAGAAAGAGGAGCTAAAGAAGATTTTTGAGGAGGACATCGCAAGAGGTCTGAGTAAAAAAGATAAGGTAAAAATGTAGAAGAAGAATGGGAGAATGTTAAAAAGGAAATACTTAAATCAGCAGAATCAAACTTAGGCGGAATAAAGAGAACCGGTTGAAAACCTTGGGTTTCAGACGATATATTGCAGCTGATGGATGAACGTAGAAAATATAAGAATGCTAGTGATGAAGAAAGTAAAAGGAAGTATCGGAAATTAAGAAATGCTATAAACAGGAAGTGCAAACTGGTGAAAGAAGAGTGGATTAAAGAAAAGTGTTCAGAAGTGGAAAGAGAAATGCACATTGGTAAAATAGACGGAGCATACAGGAAAGTTAAGGAAAATTTTGGGGTTCATAAATTAAAATCTAATAATGTGTTAAACAAAGATGGTACACCAATATATAATACGAAAGGTAAAGTCGATAGATGGGTGGATTATATTGAAGAGTTATATGGAGGAAATGAATTAGAAAATGGTGTTATAGAGGAAGAAGAGGAAGTTGAGGAGGATGAAATGGGAGAAACAATACTGAGATCTGAATTTAAGAGAGCATTAAAAGATTTAAATGGAAGAAAGGCTCCTGGAATAGACGGAATACCTGTAGAATTACTGCGCAGTGCAGGTGAGGAAGCGATTGATAGATTATACAAACTGGTGTGTAATATTTATGAAAATGGGGAATTTCCATCAGACTTCAAAAAAAGTGTTATAGTTATGATACCAAAGAAAGCAGGGGCAGAAAAATGTGAAGAATACAGAACAATTAGTTTAACTTGTCATGCATCAAAAATCTTAACTAGAATTTTATACAGAAGAATTGAGAGGAGAGTGGAAGAAGTGTTAGGAGAAGACCAATTTGGTTTCAGGAAAAGTATAGGGACAAGGGAAGCAATTTTAGGCCTCAGATTAATAGTAGAAGGAAGATTAAAGAAAAACAAACCAACATACTTGGCGTTTATAGACCTAGAAAAGGCTTTCGATAATGTAGACTGGAATAAAATGTTCAGCATTTTAAAAAAATTAGGGTTCAAATACAGATATAGAAGAACAATTGCTAACATGTACAGGAACCAAACTGCAACAATAACAATTGAAGAACATAAGAAAGAAGCCCTAATAAGAAAGGGAGTCCGACAAGGATGTTCCCTATCTCCGTTACTTTTTAATTTTTACATGGAACTAGCAGTTAATGATGTTAAAGAACAATTTAGATTCGGAGTAACAGTACAAGGTGAAAAGATAAAGATGCTACGATTTGCTGATGATATAGTAATTCTAGCCGAGAGTAAAAAGGATTTAGAAGAAACAATGAACGGCATAGATGAAGTCCTACGCAAGAACTATCGCATGAAAATAAACAAGAACAAAACAAAAGTAATGAAATGTAGTAGAAATAACAAAGATGGACCGCTGAATGTGAAAATAGGAGGAGAAAAGATTATGGAGGTAGAAGAATTTTGTTATTTGGGAAGTAGAATTACTAAAGATGGACGAAGCAGGAGCGATATAAAATGCCGAATAACACAAGCTAAACGAGCCTTCAGTAAGAAATATAAATTGTTTACATCAAAAATTAATTTAAATGTCAGGAAAAGATTTTTGTTAGTGTATGTTTGGAGTGTCGCTTTATATGGAGGTGAAACTTGGACAATCGGAGTATCTGAGAAGAAAAGATTAGAAGCTTTTGAAATGTGGTGCTATAGGAGAATGTTAAAAATCCGCTGGGTGGATAAAGTGACAAATGAAGAGGTATTGCGGCAAATAGATGAAGAAAGAAGCATTTGGAAAAATATAGTTAAAAGAAGAGACAGACTTATAGGCCACATACTAAGGCATCCTGGAATAGTCGCTTTAATATTGGAAGGACAGGTAGAAGGGAAAAATTGTGTAGGCAGGCCACGTTTGGAGTATGTAAAACAAATTGTTGGGGATGTAGGATGTAGAGGGTATACTGAAATGAAACGACTAGCACTAGATAGGGAATCTTGGAGAGCTGCATCAAACCAGTCAAATGACTGAAGACAAAAAAAAAAAAAAACTTTACAATATTAGACTTAAACATGAAATATTACTAAAATGTATATTATGTATATATATATATATTGATAAATTGACAAAGAAAAATATTAGCTGGAGAGCGGGCGGCGCTCTGTCAAAAATAATTTCACCTGCTGAGTAATAATAATTATATAATATAATATATTTATATATTCTTTTTTCTAATAATTAGTGTTTATATATTAATATTTTAAGTGGTTAATTAAATAAGTATGTAAAAAAAAAATGATTGAGATTTTTGAAAAGAATATTTTTTAAATTGAAAATTTGGTACTGATATTATTTGCCATCCAGATTTTCTTCGCATTTCTCAAGAGAAAGACGGGCTATCTTTTAAAAAAAAACAATAGTCCAAGAAAAGGAACCGTTATGGATTGCTGTTGAGCTACCTATCGACTTACTGTAGTACTTCCAGTGCTTAGCGCGCCATCATTTTACTAAACACAGTACTGTAAATATAAAATTTACTTCACTGTGTGCTGTAAAATTTAACAACTTTATTAACAACTAAAACTTTGCTAGTAAAATCTGATCGATTACGGTTGATATTTTCTTAAAATTATATTTCATTATTATATAGATATAATTTGTATTTTAAAAATAAAAAAATTAGTAAAATAATTTCCTGCTCATCTTTTTTTTTCAAATTTCTTGATATTTTGAGAATTTCACGACTAAAAATACAAATATTAAATTGTTACGAAATATTGATGAACGGTGTGTGTTTTAGAATCTCTTTCGTTTCATATCTCAGGGATAGTTTAACCTAGAATCATTAAATTTGCGTATGGTTACTTGTTTATTATTTTATTAAATTAAAAAAAGGAAAATCAAACTACGGAAGAGAATTGAAAGCTGAAACATTTCAGAAGATATTTGCTTCGTGAAATTTTATTATTGTCTTTTGTTATAGTATCAGAACAATAATAAAAACAATTAATAATAGTAATAATTAAATAAAAATAAATGCAATATAATCAAATATAAAATTGAATACAATAATAATAAAAAAATTTGAAAAAACGAACTATTTTTAAAGCCTTTCGCTGAAGATGTTAATTTAATTTTTTTTTTTCTATTTTCAAGTTAAGATTTTTTTAATTTTTTGTTTGCTCTAAATTAACCATTGTGAGAACAGAAAACTTTCTCCGTACATAAGAGATTTAATAGCTAACACACCTTCCAACATTAAAAATAGGACTGGTGGAAGAGCGTAGCGTCTCAGCTCTTTATTCGGAAGCCCTTATATATTAAAATCCTAGTCAAGCGTGGAATTTTCATTCGTGACAAAATTTCCATTCCATATTCAGATACACAAGCTTTAGAGCTTATATGGTAAATTAATCATAAAAAAAAAGAATATAGAACTAATATAAACGTTGGTTAATTTTTGGTTTTCTATCAACATGGTTTTCTTTTATTATTATTTTTTTTTAGTGTTACTTATCAGTGTAAGATCAATTATCAAATATTATAAAAAATTTAGGTGATGATAAATTCCCATCATACTAAAAGTAGGTTTAAATAAAAATTTAGTACTTCAATCTAACCTTTAAAAAAGGTTAAATTATATTTTTCTAATGATGTATTATCGAGATGAAAGTGTTTTTTTATTTCTACTACTAGAGGTAAAGTGAAAATTTTAAAATAAATTTTTTGTATGATTAATCTAAATTATTAGTTTTCTATGAATACACACATTTATTCACTTTGTATTAAAATTATGAGATTGAGCTCTGTAAAACGAAATGGAATTAATAAATTGAAAATGAAAATAAAGTATAAAACGGAATCGCTGATTACAATTAATTATTGAAAGATTAGCGGCGATAAAAATAATCTTAAACATCGTTCCAGGTACAATCAAAGCCGGCATTCGTGGCGCGGGTGGTAGCGTCTCGGCCTTTCATCCGGAGGTCCCGGGTTCGAAGTCAGGTCAGGCATGGCATTTCACGGTACAAATACACTCATTTTATCCTCTGAAGCAATACCTACGGTGATCCCGGAGGTTAAAAAACAAAAAAGACTTAACTGTTAAGAAGATATTTCTACTGCATCTTCTTTCTTTAGTTTTAAATACAGCACATAGAATATAATATAACAAAGGTCATATTTTAAAAGTAGAGTGTACAAAGAGCCACCCGCGTGATTGTGGCTCGGACGGAGGACTAATAATCAGCGCCGTTTCCAACTGCAGTACCGCTATTTCTGAAACAAAAAAATTTTATAAAAAATCTTACCACATATTTGTAAATCCTAAAATCAAGGAAGTATATCACGAAATTTATTAAATGTCGGAAAATTCCACTTAAACACACACACACACACACACACACACACACACACACACACACACACACACACACACACACACACACACACACACACACACACACACACACACACACACACACACACACACACACACACACACACACACACACACACACACACACACACAGGCAGGCAGAGAAAGAGAGAGAGGAATGACAATAATTCAAACTAAAATAGAAATCGCTTCGTTCGGTCAATTACAATATTTAACTATACTTTATGACACCTTAAAATGTAACCCTTTTCACAGAAATAAATTATTATTACCCTCAGGAACTTAACTGCTATCTTTTTTTTCTTTTTATCTCCGGAATCACTGTTAGATATTGCTTTCAGAGGATGAGATGAATGTTTGTAGCGTGTCTGAAAATACCATGCCTGACCGAGATTCGAACCTGGGACCTCCGGATGAAAGGCCGAGACGGTACCACTCCCGCCACGGAGGCCGGGTAACTGGTATCTTACGTGTAATTTAACTTACTTATTTATTATTTTACCGAAGGCAAATTACAAAATTCTTTTTTAATGATTTTTTAACTACGTGAAAAATTAATATGAATTTAGCCTTATTCAGCTACTCTGTTTTAAGCTCAGAATGTATATGCCAGAAAAGTTAAGCAAAATTTTAGTCATTTTTTCAGTAAAAGACACTTATTCATAACTAAGAAAAAAAAATTTTTTCTTTCTATTTTTCAGTATTATTTACATTAATTTTTTTCAATAGTTTTCTAGCTTTTGATATAAAGGAAGCCAAAAAATTCCGGGATAGAATTCCTAGTAAGGTAGTTTTGTAACTCAAATAAAAATAAAAAAACCAGTTGGTGTTTTATACAATTAGATATAATTTAATGCACGTAATTAATTAGCACGATAATGATTTTACTAAATTATTTTAAATTAATATATATAACAAAACATTAATATTAATTTGTCTCTTATGCGATGATATTATGAAGGCACTAAAGAACGAAAATATATATAACGTCACAGCCAGATGAGTGCAAACGATGTCAAGAAAATTAAAAGCCACTTCAGTTGAATATAATTAACGTCAACACTTTTAATTCTTTGTAGGCTGAACTGTTAGATGTTCTTTCGGTAGTAATGTTATTAAACCAAACTGAAGTTGGTAAATTTGATTTAGTCAACATTTATTCTAGTCTCATAAATACACAAACATTTTTCAGTAAATACAAACGCCCATGTATCAGCGTGAATTCAATATTATTTATTACATTGCTTTTACGTTTAAAGGTAGAAAAATTTTTTATGTTATAAGATAAATAATTAAGTAAATAAAATGATGAAAAATACATTATAGGTTGAATAATTTTTAACATGAAGTGAAAGTGATTATTTTGAGCAACCGAAAGTGGTGAACATCCTTAGTTTGACAAATACCGCTTCTAAAAGGGGTACATTACTTGCAACAAGTATCACTATCACGGTCATGAGTCCTCGAATGGTATGTAAAGAAAAATTTAATAAAGATTTCTTTCATAAAAAAAAACTAACTATTAATTACATAGTTATTATTAAAGGAAAATTATTATACGCTAATAGGTATAATAATTGTTGTAAATATATTATAACTATATAGATACTGCATAATAATATCTGTAGTAAAATAGTATATAGATATTGCATTAGTTTACCACACTGATTCCAAGTTAGCTGCAATTTTTACCCTGGTGTGGTTCTATTCATGACGTAACTGGTGATGTCAACTGGCAAAATTCATTTGTACCTTAACATTTCTCGTTTCCTTAGACTTGTGAAATTCAACTAGGAAAAAGTTTTAAAATTCTTTTTATGAAAATCAGAGATGCGAGTACACTAAATACATGCGTTACTCAGTAGAAGCAGGGATCTTTTATCTGATTGTAATGAATACAATTTTCTATGATTCTAGACAGTCTAAGTTTCTAAAATTAGCTTGTTGTCTATTCATTTAATTAGTCTGAAGATCACGTGGAAATAATATGGATATATTTCCAGTTAAGTTATTTATAAATTTAAAAAGAAATATGTGGTAAATATGAAACTGTAATTTGCCAATAGATGGCCCTAGCTGTCAATATAGTTACCGTCAAACCTCATCATTGGCGCCATTTCCTTTCTTTGACAGCTGACAGGGATTTTCAACTCATAATAATACAAGTTTTAGTAAAATACAACAGCATAGTTTTAATTAGCGTTGAACATGTCGAGTTTTATACCTACAAACTACGATTTGAGAATAGCATTGATTTTCTATTACCATTTAAAGAAAATGCTGCAGAATCGCATCGAATGCATCTCAAAGCTTACGGTGAGGATTCTCTTGATAAATCACAGTGCTTTGAGTGGTTTAAAAAATTCAAAATTAGCGATTTTGACGTGAGAAACGAAGAACGTGGAAGACCACCGAAAAAGTTTGAAGACAGCGAATTACAAACATTGTTGGATGAGGATGACGCTCAAACGCAACTCCCGGATCAATTAAATGTCATACGAGAAGCCGTCTCCATACGTTTGAGAACCATGAGAAAGATCCAGAAGATGGGAAAACGGGTTCCACATGTCTGAAGAATTTTTGATATGATCAGCCCTTTCAGCAAGGATGACAAAATGTTGATGGAATTATAAGAAGATGGGGCTTGTATGCCAAACATGTGAAATCTTTTTCACATGCAACCGTTGTTGTACTGAGTAAGCTTGAAGTTTTTCTTAACTTTAAGGTGAACATTTTTTTATCCCCTACTTAGTACCGGTGAAATTTACCTTCGCCTTCCGGAGTGTCGAAAGGAATTTTTTTTTTAATATAGATAGTGTATTAACAAAATCATTTGGGTTATTTCACAAACGTGAACGATTTAATTTGTACGTTTGTGTAAAAGTTCAAACTTATTTGAACTTTTACTAGAACTTTATGGACTATTCTATGGTGCGTTAATATGTGGCCTATAAGTCTGTCTGTTCTTTTAACTATATTTTTTCAAATGTTTCTTTCTTCATTAATTTGCCGCAAAACCTCATCATCTGATTTTTAACATTCTCCTATAGCACCACATTTCAAAAGCTTCTAATCTTTTCGTCTCAGGTACTCCGATAGTCCAATTTTCACTTCAATATACGAGTCAAGCTACACTACAAACATATACTTTCAAAAATCTTTTCCTGACGTTTAAATTAATTTTGGATGTAAACAAATTATATTTCTGCCTGAAGGTTCGTTTCGTCTGCGCTAGTCGGCATTTTATATCGCTCCTGCTTCGTCCACCTTTAGTAATTCTACTTCCCAAATAACAAAATTCTTTTACCACCATAATCTTTTCCCTTAATATTTTTATATTCAGTGGTCTATCTAAATTATTTCTACTGAATTTCATTACTTTCGTTTTGTTCTTGTTTATTTTCTTGGAGTAGTTCTTGCGTAGGACTTCATCCATGCCATTCTTTGTTTCTTCTAAATATTTTTTTACTCTGGACAAGAATTAGTATATCATCAGCAAATCGTAGCATCTCTATCTTTTCACCTTGCACTGTTACTTCGGATCAAAATTGTTCTTTAACATCATTAACTGCTACTTCTATGTAAAGATTAAAAAGTAACGGGGATAGGGAAAATCCTTGTCGGACATCCTTTTTTATTACGGATTCTTTCTTATGTTCTTCGGTTATTACTGTTGCAGTTTTGTTCCTGTAAATGTTAGCAATTGTTCTTATATTTCTATAATTGAATCTTAAAATTTTTAACATGCTGAACATTTTATTCCAGTTACGTTATCGAATACCTTTTCTAGGTCTATAAATGCCAAGTATGTTGGTTTGTTTTTCATTCTTCTTTCTACTATTAATCTGTGCTAAAGTTGCTTCCCTTGTCCCTACACTTTTCTGAAATCAAATTTGTCTTCTCTTAAGACTTCTTTCACTCTCCTCTCAATTCTTCTGTACAGAATTCTAGTTAAGATTTTCGATGCATGAATAGATGAGCTAACTGCTCTATATTCTTCACATTTATCTGCCCCTGCTTTCTTTGGTATCATGACTATAACACTCTTTTTGAAGTCTGACGGAACCTACACTTTTTCGTAAATATTACACACCACTTTTTATAATCTATGTATCGCCTCCACACCTGCACTGCGCAGTAATTCTGCAGGTATCTCGTCAATCCCAGGAGCCTTTCTGGCACTAAAATCGTTTAATGCTCTCTTAAATTCAGATCTTAGTATTGTATCTCTCTTTTCATCCTCTTCGACTTCCTCTTCTTTCTCTATAACACCAGTTTCTAACTCATTTCCTCCGTATAACTCTTCAATATATTTCCCCCATCTACCGATCTTTTTTTCGTATTATAAATCGGTATACCATCTTTGTTTAGCTCATTATTAGATTTTAATTTATGTACGATAAAATTTTCCTTAACTTTTCAACATAGTCCGTCTATTTTACCAATGATCATTTCTCTTTCCACTTCTGAAAACTTTTCTTTAATCCACTTTTCTTTCGTTAATTTGCACTTCCCGTTTGTAGTATATTTTAATTTTTGATAGTTCCTTTTACACTGTGCATCACTAGCATTCTTATATTTTCTACGTACATCCATCAGCTGCAATATATCCCTTGATACCCAAGGTTTTCTACCGGTTCTCTTTGTTCCGCCTAAGTTCGCTTCTGCTGATTTAAGAATTTTCTTTTTAACATTCTCTCATTCTTTTTTTCTATATTCTACACTACCTTTGTTACTCATACCGCTTGCGATGTCCTTCTCAAAAATCTTCTTTGCCACCTCTTCCTCAAGCTTCTATAAATTCCACCGATTCATCTGACACCTTTTCTTCTGGATTTTAAACCCCAATCTACATTTCATCATAACTAGATTACGGTCGCTTTCAATGCCTGCTCCAGGATAAGCTTTGCAGTCGACAAGTTGATTTCTAAATCTTTGTTTAACCATGATATAATCTATCTGATACCTTGCTGTTTCACCTGGCTTTTTCTTATGTATATTATTCTATTATGATTTTTACAACTGGGTGTTGGCAATTTCTAAATTATACTTCTTTCGAAACTCAATAAGTCGGTCTCCTCTTTCATTCCTTTTGTCTAGCCCGTATTCACCCCCTATATTTCCTTCCTTGACTTTTCCGATGCTTGCATTCCAATCTCCAACTATTATTAAATTTTCATGCTCTTTTATGTGTTTAATTGCTTCGTCAATTTCTTCATATACACACGATTCCTCATCATCATAACGGGCACTTGTAGGCATGATGATCATGATGAATAAGGTATCATGCGCCTCCATGTTTGTTATATGAAAATGCAGAGTTACATTTTCTTGGAAAAAAACAGCTGTAGTTTACTATTGCTTTCAGCTGCGCAGTACTGAGAAGTTTGAGTGATGCTGATATGGCCGTTTATGTCCTTCTGACCTACGCCTTTAACAACTACTGAAAGAGCTGCTACACCCTCACCCTCTTTCAGGTATCATTCCTTAGCCTGGCTCTCAACAGCTACCTCTCCGATATGATTGCATCTTACTACTCCAGCTACTCTGTATCACTAGCACTCAAGGCCTCTCAACATCGGCAATGTCTCATGATAGAGACAGAACTTATTATTTATTCATTTAAATGGACATACGATATTACTTACTTTTTTTTAAAGCTGTTTGTTTCTTTTTTAATTTAAGATTTTATTTCAGTTATTGTTAAAGCATCTTTCTCTTTATATTTATGTTTTATTAAGAATTTTATCATAAAAAATCTAAAATTACCTTCTTCCTTTATAAACACACATATAAAGAATAATTATAACGTTTATAAATAAAATTTTCTTTGATAGAATATTCTTAATAGGATTAAGTTATTTGTAAATTCATGTATTTAAAATAAAGGATTAACTGTTAACGATGAAATAAATAAAATGTAAACATATATTTAAAGAAAAAAAAATTTAAAACGTTAAAGTTAAGTTATATTCAATTTGAGAAATAGATTTAAAAAGAAATCGAGCTGAGGGTATAAAAGAGATTACAGAACAAACTTTGTTTTAGGTGAAGTAGGATGAGAATTTTAATCACGTTGTTGGATAGCGGTCAATGTACAGAATAGTAGTAGAGGTGTGCCCCGGAGAGTAATGTTTCACAGACTGTTATAAATCAGTTGCACGCTCTTATCACTATTCGTATAGGTCAATGGAGCGATAAACTGCGCTGACAGAAGCTTCGCCACTTCAGTATACCTCATCCGCAACCTGTTTCAAAACCTTTCCGTGAACTTTTAACTAAATTATAACTAAACTTATTTACTGATAAATATAAAATGTTATCTTCTCTATGAAATAATTATGAACAAAATGTTATTTACTGCTTAGAGGTAAAATATAATGCGATAAATTTTGAAATGATAATAATAGTACTAACACTTTTCAAACGTCTCCCACTGCTTAACTCCCCATAGTACTACCAAATATAATTATAATAATAATAATAATAATAAAAAAGATAAAAAGAAAGATGAATAACATAAATGAACATTAAAATTAATTAAACTACGATTTAGATAAACTAAAACATGGAGAAATTTACATAAACAGAAATTTTGCTCTCAGTTTGAAATAAACAATGAATGTAAAATATTAGTATCGAAGAAGTACAGAATCCTTTGCAAATAATTTTAACATATACCAGTCCTATCTTTGTCTATGAATTTAAACGTTAATAAATAATTTTTGAATGTCAAGAAAATATCAAATGCACTTTCATTTTATCCCCCAAAACAATATATTTTAAAACCTTGAAGTAAGAAAGAAAAAAATTCTTAATGTTTATAATCAGTGGTACAATCAAAGATATCGTGAAGAGTAAAGAATAAGGGAAATGAAACAGATAAATTTAACATACAAATTAACGAAATTTAATGAGAAAAAACCAATTCACATCTTATTTATATATATATATATATATATATATATATTGTCGCGTCGTGTGGTTCCGCACGGCTCGACCAGGATAATGAGAGGTTGTTGATAATTTATAATATTTATATAATTATAGTTTATTGGTATAAAATGTTCAAATAGCAACCAGGAAAATTATTAATAATAACAGCGGTGATAAATACAATAATGATAATAATAATAATAAAACACTTATTGAACACAAATATTAATACAGTAATTACAACCACAATAATAATCAGGATAGTAGTAGTAAATGATAATTAAATCACATAAGAACAGGCAGAAATACATAACGTAATCAACAAAGTTAACAATCAAAATCATTACACGTCAACTAGTGACAGTAATATCGATAGTAAGTAATAAATACAGATTATACGTCAGACTACAAAATAAATAATCGTTCGGAATTTATCCCAGGTATATAAAGAGAAAACTATTATTCAGACCCATTAACAAAAGAATCCGCTAGTTTTAACCCTTTTTGACAGCTTGTCTTATATTAACAAACAATCTTAAAGTGTTCACTTGCAAATACCTTTGCTATCTACCCTAACGATTTATGAATGAAGTCTATTGCATTATTTCTTTCGCTTATACACTTATAGTTTTACTGTAACTCACCGATAGTGTTTCTTAGTTACTGGAATTATTAGTGGCGTCACCTTAATTGTATTGAACCGGATACTCTCCACCCTGGACTGTCGTCTCACATTCTCGTCTCGCAGACTCACACCTATGACTCTCCACGCTGGACCGTCGTCGTACGTCTCGCTAGACAGGTTTGCAGAACTTTCTACCGAATTCACACAACTCGCAGCCTCTCCTCTGAACTACCCTTGCGGAACCGATACCGTAACGCTTTGCAGACTGGTTCGCAGAAGTCTCTGCTGATCTGATTTTTAGCTGGTCTTATTAGGCTATTAATACTGTCAGCCTCTCTACCTTTAGGATCGGACCCAAGCCGAAGTGTGAGAAGAGTCGACCGAGGCTTTGTTCCCATGAATTCCAAGCCTTCGGTAAGCCTACGGTAAGTCTTCTTACCGTATAACAGGTGCTCATTATGTAATAAGGGGCAGTATAACAAAAGAAAATTGTAAAACGGACCTATACTTTACAAAAAGGGTTCTCCTTTTTGTCCCTTTCTGGATTGTCCCAATTAATTAAATTTTATATTACTTTTATAATAATCAGTAGGAATTCGTCATTCAGACCCTATACCGGTCTTGTTGCAAGACCGGTATATATATTTATTTATTTATATATTTAAAAATACATTAACAATAAAATGGTATGAAATTATACATTTTCGACTGTTAATCGTTAAAATCAGTTTTGACAAAGTGATTTTGGGCAATCATTCGAAAGGAAAAATTCTTTTGTAAGGTAGTTTAAAATTCTATTTTTATTTCTTGTAATTGTTGTATATAGCTAAAATACATCATGTTTAATGTGTAAATTAAAAAGTATTTTCAGCAAAAGTAGATTAAGTTTAATTTTTGCTCTATCTGTCAAGCGAACAGTCAACCTTACAGTCGTCCTATCTTATAGAGAATTTGTCGTGAAGCAATCTAGAGTCTTTGACTAGCTAAGAAGTTGCTACCGATGAAATTTAGAAAATAAATTGAATTATATCTTGTTATCTCTTAAATAAAATAAAATTATCTGTTCTAGTCTTATCGAAAATGTAATTGAAAATGTTACTGTAGCGCAATTGTCGCGGTAGGAGAGATGCAATTGTTTAGCAAACACCTAATACATATACTGCATAATTATATAGTGTAAAATTAAAATTTGTTTAATTTTGCTAAGATGCGTTTTACCGTCTTTTTAATTTTTTATAAAAATGAAGTAAAAAAGCCTTTGCGCAGCTGGCTGTTTTAATTCAATTGTGTCCATTATTTTAATTTAATTGTGTACATTATCTCTGCTGGTATTTGTTTCTTTTAAAATTTGAAAAATTTTTTAAGGAAGTTTTCTATCAATTTTGAATGAGGAGCTGGTGTTTCACGTTCCAGGTAGCATAAACTTTTTGTTTACTACTGATCTGTAAAAAAATTCAACAGATGAAAATCATAGCAAATAAAATTTCCAACCACTTACACAAAAACTTTCCTGAAATTTTAAACTTGGCATCCTTTCCTATCTTCCGAGAAAGTTTGCGGTAATTTAATTATTGTGGCTAAATTTTAATAAACTTTTCTGAGTGGTAAGACTAAAGGAAATACAATTTTAAACAGTATTAAGAAAAAAAATTTTTGAAGTTTTACAAAATTATTAAAGTAAGAATATTAATTAGATTTGGTAACCGGAGCACTGAGTAGTTAGCTTGTTACGAAAAAAAATTATATATATATATATATATATATTAATTCGAACGGTGAACATGTGAATTGTTTAATTAATCTAATATAGTTTAACTTTTACTAAAAACAGTAGTCACTGTAAAAATGTTTAATAAAAAACAAAATTTGTAAACGAACATAAATGCTTGAAAGAGATATGTTTTATTTAATTTTGTTCACTTTATTTCATTCATTCATTTATTTATCCAATAGAAAAAAAAGAAGAAAATATCCCATTACTGAGGAAATTGACTGTAAACTTGATATAAAGCGCGATCAATTTTCATGATTTATATATTATTTACAATTCTAAATTAAGTTCAACGAGTTGAAACAAAATTATACAACTAGTCTAGAAATTTAAATGTAAATTATCAAAGAACAAAATTAACTCTTCCTAATTTAGTTTTCATTTCATTAACGAATGTTTAGTCATTACTGTTACCGATAAAACTAATCAAATTAAAACAATGTTAACATAATATTTTTTGATTTTATTTTTGTTTTGTTTTTAAACATAATTAATAGATAGATTTTAATATAAATTACACCTAAAAGATATCGGTGGAGTTTTTACTCATATAACACAGTTTGTGATTATTGAATATACGAGTATGTTTAATACAAATTCTCTTTTTAATCGTTATCACTTGGGATTGAAAATGCGATAAATAAAAGAATAGATAGTGAAAATATATTTGGTAAAGCGAACATTTTGTCTGTTTTTGAAGCAGTTATAGCTAAATGCGTATTTTGTGTTTTTTATTGAAATTTTGCGATATCCAAAAAAACCTTTCGCCTTTCCAAAAAAAAAAAATACGCCGTTCTGCCTTATTTCAAGGCAGAAAGGCGTATTTGTAACGATTATTTTATTAAATTTTCAGTTTCAAAATTATGGCCGTATTTTTTTTAGATATACTGAAGAAATGTGGAGTGGAAAAACCGTTTCTGTCGCCAAGACACGCTTCCTTTTACTTGTGACCGATTTACTGGTGACTTGATTTACTACTATCTAGTTTTACTCGAAATAGATCTACGATCTACTACTTAGGGAACATCTTCACATTCTCTCTCACTCACTCACTCTCTCTCTCTCGGCGATTACGAGTTAAATTCTTCATCCTTCACCTTTTATCCTATTTGTAAAACTAAGGTTTGTCTCTTACGCTTCTATCTTTTTCTGTTTAGCCTCCGGGAATTACCGTTCAGATATTACTTCAGAGGATATGTATGAATGTAAATGAAGTGTAGTCTTGTACAGTCTCAGTTCCACCATACCTGGAGCTGTGTGGTTAATTGATACCGAACCACCAAAGAACACCGGTATTCACGATCTAGTATTCAAATCCGTATAAAAGTAACTGGCTTTACTAGGACTTGAACGCTGGGACTCTCGACTTGCAAATCAGCTGATTTGGGAAGACGCGTTCACCACTAGACCAACCCGGTGAGTTTGTTTCTGAAGCATTCGTTCCGTTGTTCCCAGAAAGGAAATATTTAGATTATTCTAATAGAATAGGATTATGTTTCGCGCTGGTACCATCTTCCTCATCAATTGCGGTAGACATTTCGGTTTTAAACTTTATTTTAAATTTCTTTTTTAAATCCACTTTCATTAAAGAATTCAGTTGGTTATATCCAGTAGAAAAGAAATGAGCTCTACTCGTCACCGAAAATAATAATAATAATAATGCCCTGAGGTAGATAATCCCCACGACCGGAACTTAACATCTACGTTCATCGTCCAGGGCGGAAACAACTGTACATATTTACTATTCGTAATGCTGGCTAACTGAGCTCCGAGTTTTTTCCTCGGAGACTGAATTTTCTTCGGCCTAATTCCAACTACAAGACAAGGACTGGATTTTCGGCTACCTGCAGATATGAAAAACTCTAATGATTAAGGATATGGATTCACACCACCTTTACAGCTGTCGATGTGGCGGCCAGGGTCGAAGTGATTGCAGGTGTAACCTGCACGCACATGCCCCCCTTTCCGCTGTCCACATGCCCCCCGCCAAGGCATGCATGTAGTTAAGGTGCCCATGTATGTCTGCCTATGGGAGTCCCAAAACTTCGGTGTGTAGGGCCTAGAGTCAGTGCGGAGACTGCGCATCCGCTCTCTGTCAACACATATGCCGGTTCCACCGGAGTACCGGACCGGACCTCCAGGATTGGTTACCCTGAAGTGGAGGAGTATCCCGGCGGCTAACCTTGTTGCAGAAGGTAACATTTAAAAATATCATGCAACCTGAACAAACAAAAAACTTAGCAGAGGGTTCACGGAATTACCCTTGTTTAGAACCAACCGTTTTACCTGAGGCGAAACGGAGAAAGAGTTTTGAAACAAGAATGAGAAAGGAGGTCAAGAGTTTACAGAATGCTCCATTCAAGAGTAATGAACCTAAGCCTAAATACCTGGTAATTACGAGAGCTAATGAAAATTTCTCGAGAGTAAGTCCTTTCCTTATTGCTCGAGAAATAACAAAATGTGCTGGAGGCCCTGTTAATGATATCAGAAAAACATATAACGATCTTTTTGTAGAAACAACCAATGATGCACAGTCGCAGAAGATCCTAGGACTGAAGTATATTGGCAAATTTACTGTACACGTCGATTCGCACAGCACATTCAATACATCAAAGGGTGTTGTGGTCTGTCGGGATCTGCGGAATTGTACAGAGCAAGATATGCTGGAGGAATTAACACCACAAGGAGTGAAAGAGTGCCGCAGGATTAACATGAGAAGAAACGGCGAAGTTCTACCTTCTGCTTCTCATGTTCACACCTTTAATAAACCAACCCTAGACCAACCCTTCCGAAGAATGTACGTGCAAGAATCCATAAATTGGATGTGAGGACATTCGTACCACAACCGATGCGATGTTTCAAGAGCCATCGTTTTGGCCACACGGCTGCTTGCTGCGAGAGACCGCAAATATGCGTTTGTGGTAAAGAGGTTCATCAAGGGGAGCCATGTAAGGATCCTGCTTTATGTGTAAACTGTAGAGGATAGATTCGTGTAGAGACTGTACAAGACCACACTTCATTTATACTCATACATATCATCATCCTTCATCCTATCAAGTATTATCTGAACGGTAAATACCGCAGGCTAAATAGGAAAAGAAAGAAAAAGAAAAATTATTATAATAATTAATACAATTTCTTGTTACTGATTAATGTTATCTAATCATTTATAATTTATTACAAATTAAACAGGTAAATTCTCAGAAAAAAAATTAATTTTACCGTTATGCTTCAGTACATATTAATACTATGTTTATTTTTTTAAATTAACATTTGTATCAATATTTAACGGTTTTAGGTCAGAAACAAATGGGGACTAAGTCGTAATCAGATAAGAACAAACTGATATGTACATTTTCTATCTATAGTCCACCTAATATTCATTAATTATAAATAATCCAAACAGAAAAGCGTAGACAAAATATAAACTTGTGTGTCCTAATATGATGTCTGAAATAATTCCGTTAGATTATCTTTAAGTCAAACATCGGATCTTCCATCCTGCATTTATTGGTAATTAAATCGTATATATCTAACAAACGTTGAATCTAACAAACACAATATTACACAAACGTTGATAACAGTTTTATATTCATCGCCCCAAAATTAGTTAAAAATCTCCATGAACAAGTCCAGACATACGAATTTTTGTTTTGTTTATTGTAATTATTATATATATATATATATATATATATATATATATATATATGACTGATAGAACTTTATGATAGCGAAATATGCACATTCGAAAAATTAAAAAGCTAAAGTGTGGAGGCCTAAAAATGTGATGTTACCAAAGGATGATGGAAGTTATTTTGCTTGAAATATCATTCTAAGGAATATAAGGTCCTAAGAAGTATCGGACAGGAGAGAAATTTGTGGTAAAATCTTCTTATGAAAGAACCATTATTATTTTTTGCATATATAAGAATCCAGGATTGGTAAAAAAAAATATTTGATAAATTGACGATAAAAAGATGTTTAAACAGGAAAAAATTCAGAAAGCAACAAAATTTAAATTTATATCACAAACAAGTGAGGTCATAAGGTTTATTTAGTTTTTAAGTTAAATGATTTGCATAGAACCTAAAGGCGAACAACAACAAACTGAAAACATAGATGATTCCAAAAATTAGAAAAAACACGAGTAAAATTTCTCCAAGTAATCAAACGAACTTTAATGCTACTTAATTTACCCCCTCCACTCCTTTTATCGGCTTAAAACTCAAAAAATCAGCAAGCTCATCAATAAACCGATGATTTTATTTTCAACTTAGAGATGTAAATTTTTATGGTATAAATTGAAATAGGCCTCAAAACATATGTTTATACAGACAATTCTTTAGCTTAAGTTTTTGAGTTTTTGGACCCAAGTTGTGGAGAAACTTCAAAATCCATAATTTTTAATCCAGTTTTTTATTTGCATCAGTTTCTCCTTGTTGTACAACATAACAGATGGGAGAGCAATAAATAGCTGTATTTATTCTATAACTACCGGATACTGGAACTGTATGTACGTTCTCTAATATCCGGAAGAGAGTAAACCATATAATACTCCTATACAACGTTTTATTGCTTTGAATTCGTTAATTCATGGTATTTATTTCTTTATTTTTCAAGTTTTTGTACCAAAACTTAATAAATTTTATATTTTTGTCATCAGCATTTTAAAAAAATTAGGGTTCAAATACAAAGATAGAAGAACGATTGCTAACATTTACAGCAACCAAACAGCAACAGTAATAAAATAAGAACATAAGAAAGAAACCATAATAAGAAAGGGAGTCCAACAACAATGTTCCCTATCACCGTTACTTTTTAATCTTTACACAAAACTAGCAGTTAATGATGTTAAAGAACGATTTAGATCCGGAGTAACAGTACAAGGTGAAAAGATAAAGATAATGCGATTTGCTGATGTTACAGTAATCCTAGGTGAGAGTAAAAAGGATTTAGAAGGAACAATGAAAGGATGAAATCATACGCAAGAACTACCGCATGAAAATAAATAGTAACAAAATGAAAGTAATGAAATGTAGTAGAAATAACGAAGATAGACCATTGAATGTAAAAATAGGAACAGAAAATATTATGGAGGTAGAAGAATTTTGTTATTTGTGAAGTAGAATTACTAAAGATGGACAAAGCAGGAGCGATATAAAATGCCAAATGCCAAATAGAAACGACCGTTCAGTCAGAAATATAATTCGTTTACATCAATAATTAATTTAAAAATCAGGAAAAGATTTTTGAAAGTATACGTTTGGAGCGAATGGAAGTATAACTTGGACGATCGGAGAACCTGAGAGGAAAATATTAGAAGCTTTTGAAATGTGGTGCTATAAGAGAATGTTAATAATCAGATGGGCGGATAAAGAGACAAATGAAGAGGTGTTGCAGCAAATTGATGAAGAAAGAAGCATTTGGAAAAATATAGTTAAAAGAAGAGAAAAACTTATAGACCACATATTAAGGCATCCTGGAATAGTCGCTTTAATATTGGAGGGACATGAAGAAGGGAAGAATTGTGCACGCAGGCAACGTTTGAAATATGTAAAACAAATTGTTAGGGATGTAGGATGTAGAGGGTATACTGAAATGAAACGACTAGCACTAGATAGGGAATCTTCGAGAGCTGCATCAAACCAGTCAAATGACTGAAGAAAAAAAATAAAAAATAAGATAAGAACGTAAGTTTTGAATCCTGAAGATTTTGAAAATCATGATGAGGCTTAAATTTTTAAGACTGGAAAGGAATTTATGTAAACAAATTCAAATGCCAAACTTTTTTTCATTCATTTTTTTCGAAAAGTTGTTGCTTCTCGTTTAAAACTTTCTGGAAAGAAAATAACCGTACTACTGTTGACCACTAATTTTCACGCACGCAAAGAAATGTATCTAAGATTGTGAAATCTTAGATACAACTGAAATGTTTCAATCTTAGATAGATTGAAATGTATCCAGATTTCTGTTGATTGTGAATTTTATAACCTATTGCTGAAACGCATTGGAAATATGAATAAGTAATATTCCAATTTTTTTTCTTCTAATATTTTTTTATTATCTGTCCATAAAGTCAAGGTGAAAAATATCTTTGATAAGTGTGCAGCTCCTGTCTTATTTAAATCACTGACCCCAACGATAGTCATCTTATATTAATGCAAAATATTTTTCAACTTTAAGCTACGTAGACAGTTACTTCAGTCCACAACCAGAATTACAACTGAATTCATTACTTTAAGACAAGACAAAAAGGAATTCAGGAAATTACAGGAAAAACAGGACAAACAGTGTCCTATTTTGTCCTTTTTTGGAAAAGCAGGACAAACAGGAATTCATCTGATAGGGACAAGCAACTTAACCATATCCTTAATTGACTTAAAAAACTAAAGAATATTCGTTTCCAATCTCTAAACAAATATAATTACTTCCAACACTTAAATAATCAACACACTTAACTTCCAACACATATAATTAAATACTTTTAGTAATAGACTTTTTTTTTTTAAAGAGATGGGGGAACCCCATTTACGGGCGCCTAAGCAATGTCGGGCTCACTAATAGGTTCCGCCATTTATAACCAAGAGCGTATGTATACTTGCGCAGTACCGACTAAACCTCCATCCCAGCCTTCCCCCTTCTTGGACTGCTTATAAAAACATTTCATCAGAAGAATGAGGAACCACCCACATACACAGTCGTAACAATCCAACAATGTCACTCACCACACAAGCAACACATACAACACGTCAAACACATACGCCGATAACACAACACACAAGAATCTGCAAAAACAGGACACGCTACTAACATCCACAACACCCACGCGTTACACACCCACACAGCCGTCAAGACAGAAATCTTAAATAATCACACCACTTACCAGTAGCCACCATCAGACGCACGAGCAGAGTGTACTTGGCCTCATCGCACCCAGGCACTCAGCCGAGAACCTATCCGCCCCCGCGCCATGCGGCGCCATTCTCCTCTGCGGGGCTCCTCATATAATTGGAGCTTTCTCATGACCGTCCTCACGAATCTTTCCGCTGTGCCTTACCTTGTAATAGGACTCGTAGGATATCTTCAGGGTGAAACATGTGCTCACGTCTCAGGTTGCCGAGCACCTCTCCACGCTCCATGGCGAATCGCGAGCATAAAAAGAATACATGTTGGGAGGTCTCTTCCACTTCGCACTCCGGACAATTTTCAGATTCATCGAGCTCGAATCTATACAAATAAGGCCTGAATCCCCCATGACCCACCAGGAATTGCGTTAACTCAAAACTCAGCGTGCAATGGGTCCTCCGGCGCCACGCCCTGATGTTCCCAAAAAGGCGGTAGGTAACCCTTATTGGTTTTAATAATAGACTTGAAGATTTTTGAAATATGGCCATGTACCCGTTAAGAATCCTTATCATTCCAACATTTATATAAAATCATACCAGATGTTATATTTTCCCTTCTATTTAACATATCTTTACTTACACGCGCACTTCAATGAGAATAGTCAAACAAAATTTTTCCCTGTAAATACTTCCCACCTATGAAAATTAGTATCAATCATCATCAGAATTTGTACACAATCTACAGATATGTATCTATCTACTAATTATCTTTTCGTTTCAGTAACTTTACAGGTGGCAAGAGGTATGAATTTCATATGTAAAAAATACCTTATCCATATTCGAATCGTATCATCTAAAAAATATTGACAGACGGATCTACAATCCGTAAGAGTCTTGATAAGAATCCTTATAATTGTAAGAATCCTTTTAAGATTTCTTAGGAATCTTTACAAATTCGAATTATAAATTTTATTTTCTGTAATGTAAAAAAAACCGAATTTTTTGTAAATATAGTAAAATATTCGAAAATTATTAATTTTTCATTATAGAAAAAGAAATCTGTTAATAGAAAAGTTGATTTAAAATTAAATTATAAATTAATGAAAGCATAACTAATTTATTAGAAATATAGTGAAAACATGTAAAAAAATTAATAATAATAAATCAAATGTTACAAAAATTAATATGAATAGTTAATTAAAATTTAAATTGAATCCCTGGAAAGTCTGAAGAAAAATAATTAGAAACTAATTTCTACCGAAGAAAAATGTAAAAGAAATAAGATTTCATTTTATAAATTAAATTAAAACTCTCTGTTTATTTTGAGAAAATATTAATTTTAAAATATTTCAAGACTTTAAATTTTTACGAATAAGATATGAATTACTTAGTCAGTGCTCTACGAATTAAACAGCTAAATACCACTTTAAATTAAAAAAAATATTTGTTTGAATACATTTATTATTCTTAGCTCATAATTGTATTTAATAAAATTAATTACATTTAATGTTTCTTTAAACCGTTTTGAGAAGAATTTCCCCGACAAAATGAGTTACAAAAGTCGATTAACTTGGATGAAAAATAATTTTTTTCAAGAAAAAAATGCATTACGATATATTTTCTTTAGCGTCAATTCAATTTCCATCATAAGTAAAAAAGCTGTCGAAATTTATAATTTAGTACTTGTGAAACCCTTATATATTGCCTGTGAAATTACATGATTTTCTTCTTCTACGTTTTTCGTAATAAAACTGATTTATTTACTCTCTCGGTAGATATTTTGTTATAATTTAGTCAAGATTGGTTGTAATATTGAGGGAGTTTTGAACCGACGCAAAAGGGTAAAACCAAGGTAGGTTTTCAAATCAATCGATCTTTTTAATGTTTTTTTTTTTTATTTTGTGGAAAAAGTCCTCGATTGTCCAATTGTATTTACGTCACGAAATGTAAATGAAAGATTTTGTAACTTATTTACATAATTTTTTTTTTACATCATCATTGCTTAATATCGGACTTTATGTTCTACTTATCTATGAGATAAGTCATGTACTAACCAAATGGCATTTTAATATTCAAAGTGTTTTCTTGCCAAAATTTAGTAAAGTTGGTTAAAAACTTTTAAGTTAAAAAAAGTAATGCACGTTTTCACATTCAGAAAGCCGTAGTTCATGTTCGGTAGCAATCTCTTTACGTTGATTCTTTGAATTTGTTATTTTTATGAAGATGCCAATTTATCTCTTTTTACCTTTCTTGAAAACGACTAATTTTCATATAACTAGCGTTATTTTTAGGTTTAGCCATAATTCTAAAAATAAACAGATAAAGCTAAAATATTAAAATAAAATAGATTTTCACTATAAAGATGAAATCATTTCAAGAAATAACCGCCCGAAATTGTAAAAAAAAAATAATACTTTTTCAACTGTTCTTTAAACTTCATTTTTATGAAGACACTGAAGTTAAATACTTTTTGATTGCCGTATTTTATCTGATGCCAGCATTTAAACGATTCGAGATTTAAAGGATTGATGACTAGTTGTTATACCGTATAAAAATTTATATGTTAAGTTTTTTTTAAATTTAGGCTTTTTTAAATATTTAAACTTAATTACGGTAAATCCATGGAGGTAGTATATTACAGATGAAGAAATTTAGAGAGTATTAACGAAAATATCTTATTTAAATACGGTTTTTTTCAGCGTATTTATTTAAATTTAAATACGGTGTATAAGAAATATAATAAACAAAGTACTTTATGAAACCTATTTTTTCATTACGATATGAAATTTTATTGTTTGCATAAAATTTATAAAAAAATAGTAATTCATTTAATAACTCGAGTGGAGGTTAGTAATATTAAAACCGATGCGTTTTCCCTTAACGGTTTTGAAAATTAAGTTTTGAAAGACATGAGGGTGAGTTAGTGTAAAAGGCTTCGGGCAAAGTGTAGTAACTGTTTGTTTTGTGGCCAAATGGTTCTGACAAGGGATGAAAATACACCGGAGACCCGCAGTGGAGATAAACTGCCAAGACCTACAACCTCGCCCTGTAAATTTATTAAAGGATAAGAGAAATCTTCTAACATATTCTGTATGAGAAAACAACAACGGGATTTTGTGATTTATTTGTGTCACGTCGTTATATTTAGTTCGCGCGTATTGCTGTTGCTCTATTTTATCTACTATTCTTATACTCTTAGAAAATTTAATTTCTTAATTGAAGCAAAAAAAAAAAATGTAAAGTATAGTAATCCTTTATTAATATCTTAAAATATTAATTAATGTTAAAAAGAAAAAAAGTATAGATTTACAACAAAAAAAAAATATATATATTGATTTTTATTTTAATACAAAAAAATACAAGTTTTAAAATTGTGTCTTAATAAAAAAGAAAAAAAATCAATTTTTTTTTTTTTTAATAGTGCATAATAAAGGTAATAAGAATGAGTCAACGTCACCGTCAGGATGGCCGAGCGGTCTAAGGCGCTGCGTTCAGGTCGCAGTCCACTTCTGTGGGCGTGGGTTCGAATCCCACTTCTGACAGTTTTTTTTATATTACTTATTTTATGAAGCTGTATTACGTATTTGGAAAAAGCGTAAGCTTTATTAAAAAATTACAATTTTACAGCTCTTCTTTTTGAGAAATAATATGATTGAAAATAAAATACTGTTTTTAATTTGCAGAACGAAATTATATCCATTAACAAAACAAATTTTTGTTATTTTAAAATTTAACTGCGCAGCAGGAAGTTTTACAATTTGACAGCTATTATTATTAATTCTGAATCACAAACACACTTCCTCCTTTAAAATCGAAATGACAAAAAAAAAATTTTGTCATCATTTGACTGGTTTGATTCTCTCATGATTCCCTATCTAGTGCTAGTTGTTTCATTTCATTATACCCCCTACATCCTACATCCCTAACAATTTGTTTTACATATTCCAAAGAGTTGCCTGCCTCGTACTATATAATCAGCAAATCGTAGCATCTTTATTTTTTCACCTTGTACTGTTACTCCGGATTTAAATTGCTTTTTAAAATCATTAACTGCTAATTCTATGTAAAGATTAAAAAGTAACGGGGATAGGAAACATCCTTGTCGGACTCTCTTATTACGGCTTCTTTCTTATGTTCTTCAATTATTACTTTTGCTGTTTGGTTCCTGTAAATCTTAGCAATTGTTCTTCTATCTCTATATTTGAACCCTAATTTTTTTAAAATGCTGAACATTTTATTCCAGTCTACGTTGTCGAATGCCTTTTCTAGGTCTATAAATGCCAAGTATGTTAGTTTGCTTTATTTCCTTCTACTATTATTCTGAGCCCTAAAATTGCTTCCCTTGTCCCTATACTTTTCCTGAACCCAAATTGGTCTTCTCCTAACATTTCTTCCACTCTCCACTCAATTCTTCTGTACAAAATTCTAGTTAAGATTTTTGATGCATGACTAGTTAAGCTAGTTATTCTGTATTCTTCACATTTACCTGCTCCTGGTTTCTTTGGTATCATGATTACAACACTCTTTCTGAAGTCTGACAGAACGTCTCCTTCTTCATAAATATTACACACAAGCTTGTGTAATCGATAGATTATACAAACTGGTGTGATATATATATAACTTCCTCATCTGCATTGCGCAATAATTATTCAGGTATTCCATCTATTTCAGGAGCCTTCTGGCATTCAGATCTCTTAATGCTCTCTTAAATTCAGATCTCAGTATTGTTTCTCCCCTTTCATCCTCTTCGTCCTCCTCTCTTTCCTCTATAATGCCATTTTATAATTCATTTCCTTCGTATAACTCTTCAATATATTCCATCCACCTACCAACTTTTCCTTTCGTATTGTAAATCGGTGTACCATATTTGTTTAACACATAAGATTTTAATTTATGTATCACAAAATTTTCCTCAACTTTCCTGTATGCTCCGGTCTATTTTAACAACGTTCATTTATCTTTCCACGTCTGAACACAGCGTATCTTATATATTTTTTTAATTAAGGTTTTTTTTAAATTGCCAACTTTTTAATATTAACACATTTTTTTTAATTATGAGTTTTTGTGTATGTGTGGGAATATAGTAAAAAGATTAATGGCGCGTAAAAAAAATTCTATGCGTGAAAGGTATTTTTACCCTGATAAATACGCTACTACTTTCCAAAATCGTTGTTATTAATGCCATATGAGGAGGTATTAATGCCGTTCTGTTTAAAATAGAACTGAGTAGATTATTTTTTCGAGATTAACAGAAAGTATATCTTAAAGTAACTGAAGAAAGGTTTTTAATTCATGTTAATATTTGTCGGCATATATATTCTGAATACCAACAACGGTTTTCTGAATTTATTTTAATTTGGAAACAACTAATTGCGAATGGGTTTAATAGAGTTTACTTGTTTTGCTTGTTTTCGAGTGTCTTTTAAACGTTCAAAAGATTTCTATACGCTTATCACGTAATCAGTATGCATTATGTTCTTAACTTCGCTGTATGGCTACCACTACTTGCGCTTAAATGCATGTACATATAACGCTTAGTCAATTGCAGGGTCCGTACAAAGTTTTGTGAAGTTGTTTAATCGAGTTCAGATTCGACGTGCTATTTCTAGAATGTCTTTTACTTCGTCGGGAATGATCTTGTTTTGAGCGGTGGACTATTTATTTAAAAGTTAAATAAATTGTATGATCTTTCTATAAATTCTGCGCCGTTATAAATTATTAATTGAATTTTTTTTACATGAATAGAACAGTTATGCTCCTTTAACGGTAGTTTATAGTTTCCCCAACATTAAAAACATTTGGTGCAATAGGTCTGAGATCGATTTAAGCACTTTTTTTTTTATAAAAGAAAACATAAATAAATACGAGTCGAATTCAGAAAAACTTTTCCTTTCTGAAGCCTGGTAATTGTACATGTACAGGTAGCCTTGTTTTTTTGTTTTTTTTGATAACTTAAGTGAGAAGTAGTATTTAAGAAAAAAATACTTTATTACGTAAATTGTATGTAGATTTTTTTCATCCTACTTAGCATTAGATTTTTATAGTATAGTATAGTCGTTTAGTCTGTTATTTCATGTATTGTTACAATGAAATTAGGTGGAAAATTTAGGATTGAAAAAATTACCTTTTTACATGTATTTCAGTAAGGCTTAATTCACGCTCAATAACACTGTTTTATTCATGCATTCTTTTTTAAATTTTTATTAATATTCAGCGTTTTATTCTTTACGTTTTAACCTGTTTTTATACGGAATCGTTCTTCTTTGGTCTATCCATAAATTGTATGAATAACCAACTGTAAAAATAATTAAATCGACTTTTTAAAAAAGCTTCTCTGTAAATAAATAATTTTTTTAATCCGTTTTAGCTAAAAGGGATTGCTCTTTGATTTTTTAATCGGTTTAAACATATTTATTTTTCTAGTAGTATGTTACACACAATATACAAACTCGGTCGTGGGTGATTTGTAACACGTGTAAATGAAAACCATTTGAATGGTTTAGGAGTTTCATTTGAATGGCTAATGATATTCTATTACTCAATACCAAAATGTCATTCATCGTAATTTTTCATACCATACAAAATTTTAATTTCATATTTTCAAGCGCAAGCTTCAAGCTTACGTGATGAATTAATCGTAAAAAAATCAAGGAAAATAAGTGATAGACAAGTAAATAGACAACTTCAAAATGTTAATATAAATTAGAGAATCGAAATCTTTAAATATTTCCTGATGTAAGTTATTGTAACATTATTGAAGATGGAATAAAGTGGTAGTTTATACGTTTTTTTTTTTGGTAAAGATTTTCTAAATTTTTTTAACGGTGTAGTATGTAAATTTTACCCTAAATAATTCACTACAAGATAACTTTGTAACTAGGCTTTATTTAATTAATTTTCCTCCTAAACTTTTATGCTATCAAAATATGAGAGTTAATCTAATTAACTCGCTAACAGGTAATTAAATTCTGCGTAAGAAAATATTAAGCCGCAAAATAACTGGGTAACAATGAAATAGTATAACTTTGATGATAATGTTAGTATCGTATTTAATGTTTATAGTAACGTTTTTTTTTTTTTTTTTGGTAGTATCGTAATACAACGTTTTATTACAGGATGATATTTTTACCACTGATAATAATGTATTATATATTAAAATACATAATGTATTAAATAAAATACATATTTTTATATAAAATAATGCGAGTGTAATATGTTTGCTAAATTAATTAGTAACTTAAAGGTATACAAAACAAAATATTTCTATATAAAGAAAAATATAAATGTTCGTTTGTTAAAAATCTTAAATCTCCGAAAGTTTTTTACTGATTGCTTTGAAATTTTGACACAACGTTGCATTCAAATACGCGCGTGATTTATATACATAAGATGTCACACATATGACAGGTAAAGACGTGGTTTTTTTTTGAAAAACAGTGCTATCTGTAAGACGTAAAAGTAACATACGCTACACTAAATATTTCACGATTCCATTACAATGTTTCTGATATATGTACTATAGACTAAAAAACTAGTGGACTGATTTACGCACAGGGAATAGGGAGAAAGAGAATAATCGGAAAAGGGAAAATCGATAAAGGTAAAAGGGAACAAGGGGAAAATGGAAAAAGGGAAAAAGAGGAAAACGGGTAAAAGGAAAAACGGGAAAAGGAAATGGAAAGGAGAAAGAAGAAAAAATAAAAGTGGAAAAGGGTGACGAGGAAGAGGTAATGAAAAACAAGGGAAATAGAAATGCGGAAAGGAAAGGGAAAGAGCGTTGAAAAGGGAAAATGGGAGAAGAGAAAGGAGGAAAATGGGGAACGGAAATATGGTAATAGTTAGAAATGGAAAAATGAAAATTGCGGGAAAGATGAGAAAGGAAAAGGGGAAAGGGAGAAGGATAAAGGGGGAAAAATGGATAGGTTACATTTTGTGAAGTTCCGTAATGTTCATTTTGTTAATGTTTTATCAAACTTTCAAGTGCATTGCCGTGTCTGCTAGTTAATATATAAATAATGAAGAAAAAAAAAATTATATGTTTCTTATTATTATACGAGCCGAAAAAGGAGTGTAATGTATTTCTAGTGCGTGTAGTATGTATGTTTCTTTGTTTCCCCGTAGCAGCTCAACGGCTGAACCGATTTAGATGTATGACCTCGCATTAGAATCCTTACGTTACCGGGAGTGTCTGTGACACTCCCTAATATAATGTATAGCCTACGGGCTATACATTATATTATAATTATGTAGTAGTGGAGATTTGGTGGTTGAAGCAAACTTTAATGAATTGAATTAATGAACTGTGAAATGTAAGCCTCTATCATTGTGTGAGTTGAGTTTGAACTGAATGATTCGAATCGATCGAATGAATAGTATTATAAAAATAATACAGCTAAAATTACGTTAAATAAAATAAAATAATATTAAATAAATTTTGAAAAAAATGTATTTTTAATAATAATGGGCTTCCCGTGGGGACTGAAAGTAGAAATCTATGTTTTCACTAACGTTTTTAACTAAATAAAAAATTCATTTAAAATGAGTTGTATAGTTCTATTGAAATATAATTACTGTTAAAATGCTTTTATATTGCACACTTTTTTCGTTAAGCACAATACCAAATATAATTTTTTTTATTATAAAAATTACTAAAGTTATACGATTAAAGATGTTAAAAAAAATAATGCAACTTCAGCCCAATTCAATTTAAAAATGATTTTTAATTTTCCGATATTCTGCATAATTTTGTTTTATCAGTATTCAAATATTATTATTATTTCAGTTTTAGTAGTACTGATATGAAAATTAATTTGGTTGAAATTTCTGTACTAGCGAATTTAAAATTTTGTTTATCATCATCTACAAATTAAATAAATTTACAAGTACATTAGATATGATTAAAATTATCAATTTTTTAAATTGTCACATCTTTCATTTATGAAAAAGTGTCATTAATTAATGCGGTCTGTATATTTTCATTTATGTTAATAACATTTACAAAATTGCATTTGTTCTTGAAATAATTTTTGTTAAAAACGGAGTGTAATATATTTAAGGTGTATGTATGTTTGTTACACCGTAATAGCTAAACGGCTGAACCGATTTGGATGTATGAAACCGCGTTGGAATCCTTACGTTACCAGGAGTGTCATAGGATATATATATGTTTATGTTTAAATAAATTTAAAAAAAATTTTCAAAAAAATTATACTGTATACAAAATTGTCACCCGCACGCTCTTTAATTATCCTATATTAGTAATTATCCTACATTAAAGAGCAATGTTTATCAGAAATGTTTCTTTTTTTTTGGCAGTCGTGCTTTTTAATTTTTAATATTTATATCTTGTTTATATTTCTGCATACTTATCTTATTTTTACTGATTAATTAAAAAGTTTTTTCAACATGGTAACAATTTACTTATAAAGTTATAAAATAAAACAAAAATCTTAAAATAAAAACAAAAAATTGTATAAAAAACAGTAATTAAAATAAAAATAATAGTTAGTGCTAATAAATTTAATACACGAGCTAGCATACAGTAAAAGTATTACTAAATTAGAATTCATTAGGAAAAATAAATTTGTAGAAAAGTTAATAAGCCGACAAGTTTGAACAGCAAAAATTATAAAATCAACTAAATTATGAACATGAAATTATAAATTTAATTAGCAACAATTTAAACCAATAAAGATCACTGTAATTAAGATCAATGAAAGAAGAAAAACAAGTTGATATAATTAATTTTATTAATGCACATTGGAATAAAAATAGCATTCTATTAAATAACAAGTACGTCATAAAAAGCAGTAATTTGTTTTCCATAAAAACAGTAGCATAAACAACGAAATAAAACAAAAACATTTTTTTTTTAATATGGAATCTTTAATATGAAATCTTAATATGAAAATAAACAAGAACAAAACAAAAGTAATGAAATGTAGTAGAAATAACAAAGATGGACCACTGAATGTGAAAATAGGAGGAGAAAAGATTATGGAGGTAGAAGAATTTTGTTATTTGGGAAGTAGAATTACTAAAGATGGACGAAACAGGAGCGATATAAAATGCCGAATAGCACAAGCTAAACGAGCCTTCAGTAAGAAATATAAGTTGTTTACATCAAAAATTAATTTAAATGTCAGGAAAAGATTTTTGAAAGTGTATGTTTGGAGTGTTGCTTTATATGGAAGTGAAACTTGGACAATCGGAGTATCCGAGAAGAAAAGGTTAGAAGCTTTTGAAATGTGGTGCTATAGTAGAATGTTAAAAATCAGATGGGTGGATAAAGTGACAAATGAGGAGGTATTGCGGCAAATAGATGAAGAAAGAAGCATTTGGAAAAATATAGTTAAAAGAAGAAACAGACTTATAGGCCACATACTAAGGCATCCTGGAATAGTGGCTTTAATTTTGGAAGGACAGGTAGAAGGGAAAAATTGTGTAGGCAGGCCACGTTTGGAATATGTAAAACAAATTGTTAGGGATGTAGGATGTAGAGGGTATACTGAAATGAAACGACTAGCACTAGATAGGGAATCTTGGAGAGCTGCATCAAACCAGTCAAATGACTGAAGACAAAAAAAAAAAAAATGAAATCTTTTTATACACACAATAAAATCACAGTTTCCAAAAACACTTAGATAGTAAATGTTATGGTCACCAACTTATTGTACCGTGACAACAAAATAATGTTAACGATTATTAATATACATAAACACAACACACCGTACATCCAAGTGAAAATCACATAAAACTCACTGCTATAAAATACGTAGGGAAGACCGGGGCAGGTTGTCACAAGTCTCAACACTCAGTCACTGCTGCTTCCTAGCGGTCTAAACTGAAACCACAGAACAGACACTATTCTTAGTAGGGTGGACGCAGTTTCTAGTTTCTGGGGACAGTTTTCTAGATTTTAGTGGTGTTTTTCTGTTTTTGCAGCTATAAGTATTCATTTACTGATATAATTAACTCTCTTTATTCATTCTGTATTCCATGAAGTCTATATCCCAATTATTTTCTATTACTTTATAATAGTTGTACAATGCTCTACATTGAGGTTAGGTTCAAGGTCTGTTTTTCCAGCTCGGTTTTTTGTCTGAAATGCTTGTTCGGGATTGGTTGTCACAAAACTTCCGGGAATGGTTGTTACATGTGACGTCCTACCCAGGTAGGCTTTTTTAGTAGTTTTTTCGCTTGTTTCAGGTAAAGATGGTGAGAAATCATAAAAAAATCGAGAAGAAGTTGCTCCAGAGAAATGCTTGCAACAGTGAGGAAGGTAAAAAAGGCGGGATTATCAATTCGTGAAGTTGCAGCTGATTGTCAAATAAATTATCGAATTTTAGCAAGATACTGTAAAAAGATTCCCCAAGATGAAATTGTCGATCAAAAAATAGTTCGGCCTTCTATCACCGTTGGTTATTTTCCAAATAGAAAAGTTTTTTCTGATAATGACGAGCTGGAATTAAAGCAATACGTTCTTCAAGCAGTCGATCTTTACTACGGTTTAACGGAAACGCATTCAAAATTTTGGGTTATGATCTTTGCGTAGCAAATTCTATTAAATGTCAATAATCTTGCTAGCGTAATGGTGTGCCGGAGATGACTGGTTTGCTGATTTTTTAAAAAGGCATGCAACTCTTTCATTACAAAAATCAGAGGGGACCAACTTAGCACGAGCTTCTAACTTCAACTGAACAAACCTGGAATCTTTTTTCAATAATTTCATAACAGTTCTCGGAAGACATCATTTTCAACCTCACGAAATTTAGAACCGGGACGAACGGATGTTACTTCAGTGGAAAGGGCAGCTAAAATTGTTGATCGTAAAGGAGCTAAACAAATCGGTACATGAGTTTCTGATGAAAGGGGTACTCTAGTAACTTTGGCTTATGCTGTCTCTGCTACTGGAACCATATCCTATTATTCTTTGTGTTTCCAAGGGTCAAGTACCACAAGTACGTTCTAGATACTGCGCCTGCAAGTTCTGGTAGAACTGCAAATAAATCTGGATAGATGCATGAAGCTGATTTCATCTTATTTTTAAATCGTTTCCATAAGCATACAAAAAGCATACCTGAGAATCCACGTTCGCTTTTTCTTGATAATCATGGATTCCTTCTTAGCCATAGAAGGGCTCAATTTCTATTGATCCAATAGAATTGTCATGTTATTCTTCCCCTCACATTGTTAACATAAGCTCCAGCCTCTTGATGGCACCGTCTATGGGCCGGTCAGGAATTTCATCAACTCAGCTTGCGACGACTGGATGATTAACAATCCAGGGAGAACGATGAAAATTTACGATATACCACAACTCGTTTCTCGTGCATATCCTCTTGGAAAGTCTCCATCTAATATTTCTTGAGGATTTCGGTGCACAGGAATATATCCATTAAATTGTGATATATTCATAGATATAGATTTTGCACCAAGCTATGGGATCGATAGAGAGCAACAAGTAAAAAAAATTAAATAAATGTTTATTGAGGAAAGCAATTGAAAACAACGAGAATGCAAAACATAAGAAAGGAAGTAAAAAGAAAATGGAAAGAAAAATCTCAATTAGTGAAGATGACGATGACTGTTTTTGTTTGAACCATTTTCTAACAGCAAAGCTAAGGAAAAATCGATCCAGTATATAGAATATAATAAATGGTCACGTGAATTAAGTACCCCTGGGCCAAACATCTTTTATTCATGTCAAAATTGTGAGAGTGCCCTCGAAAGTGACTAGGCTAATATAAGACATTTTCTTAGATATCTAACCTAAATTACTATTTTAGTTTCTAAATAGGTCTTAAATATCTATTAGTGCTTTATCAATGCCATGGTTTGATTTTTCTATTCTTAATACAACTTTTTTTAATAAATAATTTTTTTTCCCCACCTAAATAATCCGTGACAATCAACCTCATTGTATGTGACACCCAACCCGGAGTCGGGGCAGGTTGTCACAAAAGTTTACTTCGATAAATTTTTTTTTGAAATGGAAATGCTGCAAATTTGTGGGAAAATATAGCCAAAGATACATATTACAATATACACTAACGACAGAATGGAAAACTCTAAACACTGCTTCTTCCAAAATTAAAAATCATAAATTGTGACAAACACAATCTCTCCTCTAAACACAATAACAGGACAAGACACTGACTAACGCCATTCTACACAAAACAAAAATGAAAACAGAGATAAACAAAAAAATAGTTATTTGCGTTAATATGTATGTATGTATATATATATATATATATATATATATATATACATATTAACGCAAATAACAAATTTAGGAGAAAATAGCTTACAAGTTTAAAAATCTGAATACAGCCGATCCTACAGAACATCAACAAAAAAAATAACATAGACTACAATACTTCTGGAACACATACCGGTATAAACTAATCTGTTTTGATTGTATATTATCCTACGTCGGTCAAACGGGACGCAGTTTAAAGCAAAGATACAGTAAACATAAAAAAGCCCTTCACAGCTACATAGTCAACATTTCATTGACATAATTTACAAATCATCTAAAATTGATAACCTTGATATTTTACACATCAACTAAAACGGGATCATATAACATATTTGAATAGTTATGAAATATTTAAGCAAACCTACGGAAATAATTTATATTAAATGAACATTCCAACCCCGCAGGGGAAGACACTCGCCTTGTGACGCTTCCTGTCGACACCCCCCCCCCATACCAAGCCTTGTTGGGCATTAACGGAAGTCGTCTATCGCCGAGACAAATTTAAACACATCATACTACCAAAAATGTTGTTCGCAACCACGAAATTTAGTCCTAATTCCCTTTCTGAACTCAACTTTAGTTCATATGCCAAGACTTAGGTTAGTTTATGGAATCCGGTGTGGTCTACAAGTGATAGGCGAACAGACCTCCTACTCCCCCACTCAGCTTCATCGCAGAGTCCCGCATGACATTCACTTGTTTCAACTGTCGTCGAGATGCCGCTACACCTCACGGCTGCATGGGATCCATGGCCTCAGCGGTGCAGTCGCCATCCCGCCGAAAGATATACAGTTACATAATCACCACAATTTTAACTGACCGTGGCTCGCTGCTAATACGCCTACCTTCGGCCAATCAACTTCCGAGGCGGTCTCTAGCCACCCGGGGTACTACTCTACTAAATCTCCTCGGCCGTCCTGCTCAGGGCGAGGAAGCGGAGAAAGCCAGCTACAATTGTCTAGTCTGCAAATATTCCAGTTGACTCGCAGGTCAAAAAGGAAATTCACTCTCTCAAGTTCCCTAACAACTCTGGTACGTTCAGCTTCGTACCGGGGACAGACATACAGGACATGGTCCACAGTGTCATCGATCCTACAGTCCAGACACAAGACGGAGTCAACTAAACCAAACCTAGCCGATTGGAGGAAACTCAACTAATTGCTCGCAAATCCCTAACATTTGGAAAAATACCATGCGTGTAACGACCAGTAGAAGAATCGTTTCACCTAGCTTGCCAAGAGTCCAAACCTCGGTCTTCAATTTCTCGCATTTGCCCTGAAGTAAGAAGGCCTTCCTTCCAGGAAATGTAACGCTTGATACGTTCTGTAGGAGAAATGTCAATGGGTTTCATGCCGGCGATCACAGTGACTGCCTCTCTCGAGACAGTTCTGTAGCCACCTACAACAGCTAGCAATAGAAGACACTGGGCTCGCAAGAGAATATCCGTATAACATTGGAATTATAAACGATGAACCCAGACGGGTGCAACGTGCAACATTATGGCCTCACAGACACCTTTGTAAAGAATTCGCACGGTAAGATAATTCAATCCGCAATCGGGATGGATGACTCTACAGATTCCGAAGAAGGCATCAATGACCTTCTTCGCGACAAACTGGAGAGGCTCCTTGAATTGAAGCCTTTCATCAAGGATAACATCCGAGCTCTACCTCGGCACGCTAATTGCCCTCGACCAGTAGCAACCCATCGTCGGTATAAGCCACGATGCGGCAGCCACTGGGCATCCGCCATCACATGATTGAATCGAACTCAATGACCCAGACGAGTAGAACTAGGTTGCCCTGCGGACAACCTTTAGACAGGGGCTTTCCTACCTCCGAGCTGCCGTCACGAAGGAAGACAGTTCTGTCGCCGAAATAGCAAGAGAGAATCCTAATCTCGTTTAGCGTGGACCCACGCTGCTGCAGTTGAAACAAGGCAGAGGGCCACCACAAGTTATTGAAAGCCCCGGATATGTCCAAAAAAGACGCCGAGTACATATTTGCACTCGCTGGACGAAGCCAGATTCATTACTTAATGAGTGCGTCCTATGTGCCCTTGCCGGGGTGGAAACCATAGTGGTCGTATATCGCATATGGTTAGAAGTTAACCTACTGTTAATACGGAGGTACAAGACTTTCTCGAAAACCTTACCCGCTTCAGGCAAGAGCGTCAGAGGACGGTAAGAAGAACGTACAATGGGATTCTTGTCGCCATCTTTGAAGAGCAACTTCAACACACCACGTTTCCAATACGCTGGGTAACACCAAGCAAAGAACAACCTATGAAACACCCTAGTCAAAGGACCAAGAATCACCGGCAACGTGCGAACAAGGAGCTGCACTGTGATAACATCGTAAATCCTAAATGAACTTATAATCTAGCAATATATAAGAATATTTTTATTTAAAATTTACACAAAAACTAACATATACTTTTTTGAGGAATCTTTTTCTTCAACCATGAATCTCACATACATATTCCAAGAGCGAGTTAATATAAGAGTGGTAAAAAAAGTAAAAGTGATTTAGTCGTTTTAGAAGAGAAAATAAATAATTGTTCTCAAAAATATTACTTTTAGTATTCAGTAAAAATAATAAATACTGATATAATCTAAATAACCTATGTAACATTTAAACTTTTTTTTTCTTACTCTTATATCAAATTTAATATGTATTAAAAAAAAATAATCCAATTTGTAAAATAACATTGTCTGAAAATTAAATAATGATTTAACTAAAGAAAAAGCAAATAAGAAATGTTTGGAAATAATTTTTAATAGTTACACAGTTCATTGTATTATTGTACATATATTATATAATATTGTATATTGTACAAATATGTAATAATATTAACAATTAATTTATTATTACTTACCCAGATGTATTTGTAAAAGTAATCAGAGTTTTTATTGCTATTATCTTAAAAGCTCCGTTAAAAAAAGAATATTAAGAAAAAATCAAAATCTATACCTGAATTAATTCAGTTATAATATAACTGAAGTATTTGCTAACAGTAACTAGCTGGTGTATTAACCTTTTAAGGTGAAAATTGGTGGTTTATAATGAAAAAGTTGAAACTGAAGATGTGCCTCGACATCAAAGGCAATAATGACTACGTAAGTAAGTTGATATTTTTTTTATAGCAACTTACATTTAATTTATAATGCTCGTAATGGTGTTGAATATGTTTGTGTTACATAAACAAGTAATATACCTATAAATATATATATATATATATATATATATATATATTAATTATTAAGAGAGTAATTGACAGAATAAAAATTATTCAGTTAATGTAGCCCACGGAGATGTTGACACACAGCAACAGCGTAAGCTGACATCTGTGTGTGACAGTTAAAGTTGTACTCATAACGACATTCTCAATGTCGAAACTTCTCCCTGACATCGGCACTCACTATTTGTTATCGACATTCATTCCATTTCTCTAACCATGCAAAGTTGTTCTCTAGTATTATCCATCGATACATGTAACTTTAGGCTTTTAAACAAAATTTCTACATACAGAAGAATCATGAAAAATAAAGTCCATTGAATTGTTTGAATAGTAATATATAAAAAACTAGTAAAATAATAATAATAATAATAATAACAGTTAAGTTATTAAATATTTATTTGTTACTTTCATCTAAAATTTCTATATTTTCATCGTTAAATTAAAAAAATTAACCGTGTTGTTTCATTAGTACGTTTTTTCTAACGCATCAGAAATTCATTACTAAATTTGTCAGTCTCTTAGTGAGTAATTGACCGCTTAGCTACTAAGCGATTTATCTAATCGTCCTTTAATTGTTTAATTTGGGAAAATAAAACGAGTCACTGAATCATTAGTGACCAAATCACGACTGCATGTTGGCTTCATGAGTACCTTTCAGCCGAATGTAGAAAGCAGAGTTTGAGATGGTTGAATACGGACAAACTTTATCGTAAAAAACCATTGCTACTTGACGATGGATAGTATTTCGTACTGCCTGATGGAGTCAGGCAATACATAATAATATTTTGTAATAAGTTTGTAAATTAATTGTCACTTCATTTGGATTGATATGAAGAAGTAAAAGAACTTTCAGGGTCCAAAACATCCTAGTCATAGCTTCTGTTCTTTGACTTTCTTCCGTTTTGATGGAGTTACAAAAATATTTTGCTTAATTGCTTGGTCACTGCATACATTAGTTTTGTAACAAATTCCGTTTAATTCTCTGTAACTGTTTGACTGCGAGAATAAGCTTTTTCTCGTTTATTCTCCCATCTTTATTCTCAAGTTTACAACACATGTATTGGTTTATAGGAAATAGATCCTGGCTTTTAGCAGAAAGTAAATTATTAATTTACAAATCCGTTTTGAAGCCTGTTTGGACTTACGGGATTAAATTGTGTGGTACAGCGTGCAACGCTGTATTGACATACATGAACGCTTCCAAACAAAAATACAGCGGATAATGCTCAACACACCCTGGTACATAAGTAATAGCTTATATATAATAACCTTAAGTTGCGCACCGTTCGGCAGGAAATCTCTCTGGTCAGCCTACGGTATCAAAATCGTTTGGATCGGCACCCAAATTATTTGGCGATCAATTTGTTAGGTAACACGACCAGTGATTTTTCAAGATTGCTGAAGAACAATATTCTTGGTTTGCCTTATAGATTCAATTAGGTGATTTTATGCTCTTCTATTCTATTATTAGGTCACAAGCTGCTGGGTCTGTGGCAACTCAATATTAATTCAAATACATTATTGTTGTATGAACAGATTGTAAAGTTGCTGTCGTTAAAAAAAATTTTTTTTTAATTCTTCAGAAAGTAGTTGAGAAACCGATCAGGCAAATCTCTTGATATCTATAATGTTAACTGAGAATTTTGGGTTTGAAAAGACAACCTTGAAATTCGAGGAAATGAGCCGCGTTATCAAATTTGTGAAATCTACTTCTATAAATTTCACAGTTATTTTTCAATCGTAACAGAGGATCGACTAGAATAATCTTCGTAATGAATATTGGATATTTCTTCATTGATTCTGCTATGCTATTTTCTTTTACTTGATTAATCTATAATTTCAACGCCGTAAATTTGAGATAATTTTAGCCTATTTATCTATAATTCTTCACTGCGTGAACGCTTAAAAACAAAATCACATTTCGAATTTCATATTGGTGGGATTTTATATTTTGTTTTTACAAAATTTAAATGCCTCAATAATAGTAATAAATAATTTATAGTTAACTAGACTTTCTTCATACTAAGATAATACATAAGATTTTTATCTGGCTGACGCAAAAAGAGTTTATCTTATCTAATTTCCTACCAACAGAGATACATAAAAGCAAAATTAAAATAAACCTGTTCTTTTAGTTTAATTTTATTATTAACTTATAAATATACATCAAATTTTGACAGACGATTTGGACATGCGAAAGGTTTGTGCGAAATTGGTGCCGAAAAACCTCAAACCGGAACAGAAGGACAATCAAAGAAACGTGTGCGTTGATCTTCTTGAGAGGATTGACAATGACCAAGAATTCTTCAATCGTGTGATCACAGGTGATGAATCTTGGATATTTGAATACGATCCTGAAACAAAGCGGCAAAGTGAAGAGTGGCATACTCCGTCATCTCCTCGACCGAAAAAATGTCGAATGAGCAAATCAAAGATCAAAACCGTGCCGATTTGCTTTTTTGACAGTTGGGGTATCGTGCATAAAGAATTAGTTCCTCCAGGACAAACTGTCAACCAAGTGTTTTACAAAGGTATCCTTGAAAGGCTCAGGAAAAGGGTGATTCGCGAGACATTGCAGACAAGTGGATGCTTCATCATGAATCACACCGTGTCACACGGTCATTTCCATCAGGGAATTTTTGACCTCAAAACGTTTTCCTACGGTTCCTCAACCCCCCTATTGACCTGATTTGAGTCCTTATTCCTTTTTTCTTTTCCCGAAATTGAAACATGTCTTAAAAGGACGTTATTTTGGAACTCTGGAAAACATTCAAAAGCCCTACCAGTTGAAGCCTTCCAGCGCTGCTACCAGGAGTGCGAACAACGACTCCGCTGCCCAAGGGAACTACTTTGAAGGGGATAATATTGTTTGAAAAAAATAAAAACTTTGTTAAGTAAAATGTCAATCTCATTACTTTTCTCACACACCTCGTAGTTCTTGGTACCCAAATTACGGGATAAATTTATTTGAAATTTGATCTAAAGAATTTAAAAAAGTAGGCCCCAGAATTCTATTTTTATAGTTTTCGAGAAATCTGTGAGTAAAGAGAAAAGATTACGGTCGAAAATTTTATATTTTTTTTTTATTTTTGGCGTAAAATAACTTTGTTAAATGGGTAATAAACACAAAGTTTTTAAAGAATTTTATTCTGAGTAAAAAGGTAACAGAAAGTAAATAAAACGTAAGAATTTCAACGTTTATTAAAAACGAAACATATTAAAATGTAGCAGATTAAATGAAACGAATTAATTCAATATTTTACAAAAATAAACAATAAATTCAACAAGGTACATTCTTATTAAAAATTTGATTTAAAAAAAGTAATAATAAAAACTTAATTCAAAAGAGTAAGCTAAAATGTATTATTGTAATATAAATGGGAAGTTATTACAAATAATAATTTACTATAATAAATTTTCTTATAAAGAAAAATAGTCTACCGAAGATAATAGAACGTTTTATATATCATCTATTTATTCATGCAGAAGCCAGCGACAAAATATTGTTTTCACTAACACAATAAATCATTATAAAACCTGGAAGGGATAGAGTACACGCTTCAACCGTTAAATATATTAATCGTTCAGGTTAAATACGAAGGTTATCCAAAAAAAAAACCTTTCTAATGGTTTATAAAGTTTCGTGTTTTTTTAAAAAATAATTTAGTAAAATTTAATTTTAGACATCTTAAATGCTTAATATATTTCAAGAATTTAATAATTTTTCATTCGGGCATTTTATAATTAACGAATAAAAATTCAAATTTTAGTGATATGTTGTAAAATATAAAGGAAAATCGTTCTAAAAAAGTAACTATCATTTTGAAATGCCATAAATGAATCAGCACAAGAAAAACACAACAAAATAAATTACTACTAACCTAGATTTCGAAAAGATTCACGCAGTCACAACAATATTAATGAAAAATAGAGAAGATTAATAATAATAAAATAATAATAATGAAAACACTTATTTGAAGTAAGTTGTAAATAAATATTACATAACTAAAATTTCTAAATTTTAGTTATGTAATATTTATTTTAAAACTTTTTATTGTTAAAAACCAACAGCAGAAACACGACTTTTCACCCATTTTTTCTTTTATTTAAGTTTTTTCGACACGTTAATACGTTTGTGAATGTTTTTACTTTATTAAACCTATCAAATAAAAATTATTTATTGAATGTTATTTTCCCAAGTCTTTTATATTATCGAAATACAACATATGTAATGCCCAAAGAGTCTTATTTTTGGTTTAGACCGACGATAACGTTTTTCCAAAGTTGTACTCTTTGCATTCTGATCGTTGTGAAAGTAATTATTTTCGTTTTGTAGCTTGTATATTTAGCTTTTCAAATTCGTTTTGATATACCGGTTGAAATAAATCCAGATTATTAATCATTCGATCCATCAAACGATCCAGTTTAACCATTATCATGGTTTTAAGTTAATCAAGTAGAATTACGTTTCATACGTTATGTAGAATATATCATAAAGCTTTCTTAATTGATTAATTCAAATTGAAAAATTAATTTGAATGGTAGAATTACGTCCGTTCAATATAATTCATTAAAACTATCACACTTTAAATGTCGTTTAGTTCGATAAGTAATTTTTTTTAATCTTGAAAGCGTGGAAAACTGGAATTACATAAGTCTATTAAAAATAATGTGGTGCTATAGGAGAATGTTAAAAATCAGATGGGTGGATAAAGTGACAAATGAAGAGGTATTGCGGCAAATAGATGAAGAAGAAAGAAGCATTTGGAAAAATATAGTTAAAAGAAGAGACAGACTTATAGGCATCATACTAAGGCATCCTGGAATAGTTGCTTTAATATTGGAAGGACAGGTAGAAGGAAAAAATTGTGTAGGCAGGCCACGTTTGGAATACGTAAAACAAATTGTTAGGGATGTAGGATGATGTAGAGGGTATACTGAAATGAAACGACTAGCACTAGATAGGGAATCTTGGAGAGCTGCGTCAAACCAGTCAAATGACTGAAGACAAAAAAAAAAAAAAAGATTAATAATAAATTCGACACAAGTGTCGACTCTTAAACGGATATTTGATCGACATAAGCCCAAACCATACTGTACAATAACACATAAGTCCAAAATCTTTAGAAATTTGCGAAGAATGCGCAACTTACTCTCCGTCTCCACAGGTCATGTGGAATTTAATGTTTGCTTTTTTGACTTTTTGATAATATTACTGTAACAAGTCCGGTATAGCGGGCCTGAGTAACGGATTCCTACCAATTACCATGAAAGTAATAATTACTATAATAATTGAAGAAATCCAGAAAGGGACAAAAAGAAAACTCTTTTTGCAAAGAATAGGTCCATTTTACAATTATCTTTTGTTATACTGCCCGCTAACACACAATTGTACGGTGAGAAGAGTCCAGGTTTGGAATTCATGGGAGCAAAAGCCTTGGTCGACTGTTTTCACGCTTCCAATCCGGTCTTCGATTTCGGTTTTCGGTCTTCGAGTCCGGTCTGATAGGTAAAGAGGCTAGAAGTAAAAATAGTCAGAGTAGACCAGCTAAAAAAAAGAGTTCTATTAGACCAGTCTACGAGGCGTTACGGCGTCGGTCCCGGAAGGGCAGTTCTGCGAGGAAAGGCTGCGAGTTGTAAGGGCTCGGCGGAGTTCTGCGAACCAGTCCAGCTACACGTTACGACGACGATCCAGCGAGGAGAGTCACAAGGTGTGTCTGCTGGACATCAGTCCAGCGAGGAGAGTCCTGAATCCAGTTTGATACAAGTAACGTGACGTCATAAGTTAATCCAAGTAGACAAGAAATACTACTGGTGAGTTACAGTAAAACTATAAGTGAAAAAAATAATGCAATAGACTTGATTCATAAACTGTTAGGGTAGGCAGCAAAGGTATTTGCAAGTGAACACTATACAATTAGTTTGTTAATACAAGACTAGAGATTAAAAAGGGTTAATACTAGCGATTTCTTTTGTTAAAGGGTCTAGCTTTCTATCTGGAATAAATTCGGAATGATTATTGATTTTGAACTCTAAGTTTTGTGTAATCTGTATTTATTATTTACTAATGACATTTATCATTATTCTTGATTGTTAATCTTTGTTGATTACGCTGTTTTTATGTCATACTTACTGCTTTGATTATGTATTATGTTACGTAATTTGTTATTATTGATACGTAATATTATTATCATTTACTGCTATTATCCTGATTATTATTATTGTGGATGTAATTACTATCTATATATATTTCTGTTCATTAATTGTTTTATTATTTTTTTTTTTTTTTGAGGTTTTTAGGGGCATCGACTAGTTTGGTCATTAGCCCCATCCCACTTCAAAAAAAAAAATAAAAAGGGGTTCAAAATTTCACATTTTCATGTGTCAAAAAAAAATGATCAAAATTTTACTTTTCTTATAACTTCTGATCCAATAAAATTACTTTCTAAGCTTTCCTTTCGGCCATCCTTTTTTACGTTTCTCCATTCTTCTGACGGCCTCAACTTCTGATGACAGCGTATCTGAGGCCTCAGACATGGCATCGTCTTCCTCTATTTCGGATGCCAGTGACGTTCTTCGGCTGACGTCAGTTGATGAAACTTTCGCCGGCGCTGTTAGCATCTTTGCTAAAGAATCTAAATTAATGTGCGATGATGTCTCCGCGGCGGATGAGCCGGATTCTATCTCTACTGCAGTACTGGGTCCGGCTGAAATAGATGCTCTCACCGAAGCTGGTCTTTGCGCTTTGGTTGGCTCTATTGGTACAGGTTTTATTTCATCTGCGCCTGGTGCTTTTTCTATAATAACTTGCACCTCCATTTCCGCAGATTCAGGTTTTCTTGTCACAATTTCTTTAGGTTTGTGACTACACGACGGAGCGATCTGTTTCTCTTTGTCAGATAAATCAAGATTTTTAATTCTTACACAAGTTGGTGACTTTACAATCGCAGATTTAGCTGGTTTTTTTAAACGGCGCTAGTGTGTCTCTCATGTCAACGGCGTCAGTCCGGGGATGAGCCTTCTCATCTTTACTTTGTTTTCTCTGATGAGTCGACTCAATCTTTGAATCGATGATTCTTTCAATCATCGTCGCAAGACTTGGTGCCATCGTGTTAAGCAACTGCTCCACATTAATTTTAGATGTGGAAGGGGCAGCCGCTGCTTCTGCATAAGAAGTCGATGGTCGTGGTTTACGCTTATTAACAATCTTCTTTGCTTCAGGATAGCTTACCTTCTGAAGCGTTTTAACTTCCTGAATTGCTGTTTCTAATTTATATGTAGGGCAGTTTCTTGAACGACAATTGTGATGCCCTTTACAGTTAACGCAGGTTGGAGGGTCTTTACATGGGTAACCCTCATGTGTTTTCTCTCCACATATACATATTTCCTGCGCTTCACATCTTGCTGCTGTGTGTCCGAATCGTTGACACTTAAAACATCTCATCGGCTGCGGGATGAAAGCTCGTACATCAAGCCGATGGATGCCAGCTCGTACCTTTTCAGGAAGATTCGGCCTATTAAATGTCAAAACATGCGAGGCCGAAGGAAGAATCTCACCATTTCTTCTCATAGTAAGTCTGCGACATTGAGTTACTCCCTGACTCGACATTTCTTGTACAATTTCTTCTTCTGTACAATTAAAAAGATCGCGACAAACAACAACTCCTCTGGATGAGTTCAGTGTGCTATGCGGTTGGACAGAAACCGCAAATTCACCGATCTTCTTCAACGCCAAAACTTTCTGGCTTTGCATGTCGTTGATGGTTTCGACATGCAATCAATTAAAAGTTTTACGAATTTTCTTGACAGGACCACCAGCACAATTTGTAACTTCTCTTGCGATAAGGAATGGACTAACTTTTTGAAAGTTTCCATTCTCCCTTGTAATAATTAAAAATCTTGGCTTTGGTGCGCTATAGCCAAATAGACTTTTCTTTAATTCTTTACTGATTCTATCAGCATCTTTCTTTATCCAATCAGATTCTTTACTTTTTTCCTCTTCTATTATTATTATTATCATTATTGAATTTATCACCATTATTATTATTAATTTTTCTTGTTGCAATTATAAATATTTTAAACCAATAAACTGTAATTATATAAACATTCTAAATTGTACACCTCTCAATATCCTGATCGAGCCGCGAAGCACGCGAAAATACATTGGATTCAATCTTTGAAAATCGTTATTTTATATATCTCGGTCTACAATTTTGTGAATTATACGGAAGCAGAACAATTTTCAGAATGTGTTATTATCCAAAAATGTATTTCATGAACGTATAGGCCATATTTTAACTATAAACTCTGGTTACTATTTAAATCAATTGTCCAACATTTGCGTAGGATTTAAAATTCAACCCTAATTCCAATGAAAATTCTAAAAAAATAATTATACATATTTAGACCCTTACTGATTTCATATTTAAAACAAACCGGTAGAAAAGACAGAACATACTGTAATTATTAATTATTTTTATTTTTTATTTATTTATTTTTTAAAACATTTTTCTTGATACTATTTAATTGATATTTTAATTATTTCTCTTCCTCGCCAAGATATAATAGCGGTACAATCCTTCCTTCGGCTACACCATGCTTTACACGTGTAAATTTATGTTTTACTTTTAAATGTTGAAAAATTTAGTCTTAAACTGAAAATAAATAATGTTTTATTTTCATGGTTTGCGAGCAATCTAAAAGGTTTTTAACCATTTTTGGTTTTACAGCACTACTAACATTCTTTCGGTAGTAAGAATAAACATTTAACAAAATTGCTTGTAGATTGAGATCACATGTTTTTTTATTTTTTTTTTTAGATTGATTTTTTCTGTTATTTTTTGTGGTAGGGAGAACGGGGAGTTTAAAAAGTTGTTTTTTCTGTTGCTATTCGTTTTTAATAGTTCCCAGAAGAAAATTCATTAACGTTGTAAGTTAAAGAGACAAGGGATGATATTGAAACGTTCTGATTTTCTTAAAGTACGATGATAAAAATCTTATTACACAAAAACAATTTTATATGTTATGTATAATGTTATATTGTTATGTATGTTATGTATAGTGTATTTTAATGTCATAAATGCTTTATGTTTTTTCCAAAAATATCTTTAAGCCATAATTTAATGGGGGACTATTCCATTATCAGATTTTTATAAAAATATTATAACGGGAATTCTTCAAATAAATTCCATTTCATACTTTTATTTTACCCGTTTCAGAGATAAATATTTGAGTGTTATTTATTTTTCAGTTTTGGATTAAGGAGAAGATCTCAAAGTAGAAAAATAAAAGAAGCAAGTTTTCAAAATACTGACTCGTTACAATACTTCTTCTCACATTACTAAAGACTGGATTTGTCGGGACTGAAAAAATTAATGTCATTTAAAGCAAACCAGTAGGAATGACGTAACATATCTGTTTTTTATTTACTTTTATTTATTTTTTAGAATACTTTTCTTCTTATTTAACTTTTTTTAATCACTCTAGGGTAGCCGGTAACCGCGTATAAGACGTTGCCTCGACTAGTCCTAAGTGACGCGGCGGCGACCCGCCCTGATTTGACCGCTTGTCCTCCTTTCATTCGGACTTTCTGATGGGGTCGCTCCAGGTTCGTTCCGTGTTGTCTCCAGGTTGGAGACAACACGACCTCCGCTTCTGGATGCCGTGAGACTTCTCCTCCAGAGGGGCTACCTTCATATTTAATTGATATTTTGAATATTTACGCAAAATATTCAATTTCAAATTCTGTGAGTTTTAAGATAAAAGTTTTGTCTATTTTGCTCATTTAAACTAATTTAAATCAATATTAAACATCAGTTTTATGTTTAGCTAGTACATTGTATTGTATTGACTAATACAGGCTGTGTTAAAAGTTTATAACTCCGTTTTTTTAAAGTTAAATTGTATAAAAAAACTTATAATTGTGAATTACGTGAACAAAAAATCTACGATTATATATATTTTTCAGTGATGATTATTATTAATGATTCAGCTTGGATAAACTTAAAAAAAAAATCACATAACATATTTATTATATTCGTCATATCTATCACGTTCTCAGTATCAGCCAATCCACGATTAAATCTTTCCAAAAAAATTAATAGAATCAATTTCAGTTAGACAGAAGTTCGCATATCAAAATGTAAATTGCTATAGTTTAAACCGTTCCTGAAAAGTAAATAATAATGAAGGTGACATATACGCATACATCGTTCATTTTGTAAAAAATTTAATTTAATTTTTTATACAAGGGGGATAGTGAGATGGTCGCTTTCCTGTGTATGAAATTTTGAAAATAATTATTTTCCTTTAGAATACATTACGAGATTTATAAAATCTGTTTCAATTTTATTTATTTTTTAATTTCATTAATTAATATAGTTATATCTTGGAAACATAATTTATTCGTTACCATTTCTTTACGATATACTTATTATGTAAAATTGTCGGATCGATTTGAATGATTCTTTTACAAACGGTTTTATTGTTCTTTGAGGAAACTTAAACGTTTTCCTATATTAAAGTTAAAAAAGTCGGCTTAATTTTATTTTATTTGCTCGTTTACAAAAATTAGATAAACTATTCTTAAAAGATTAGCAGTTAAAGAGAAAATTTCATTTTACGGCCTTTTTTTAAGTAGGCGATCGACGTAATCTTTCATAGTGAGCGCTATCTATTTCATGTAATTAAAGTTACTTTTGCTAATAACAATGGAAATATGTTTTATTTTCTTGATAAATATTTTACGCATACATGAAACAAAATATATTTAATTACATTTTAATACTGCTTCATTATCCCGATCTTGTGCTTTTTTTCTTTTGTACGGGATTACAGTATACATAAACCGTAAAATTTAAACGAAATTTATAGAATATCTATTTTAATTGTACCAGAGAGTTCACATAATTCAAATTTTTATTGTCTAATACAGTTGCACATGAAATATTTAGTTGATAAAAAATAAATTTAGGCATTTACTCACTCGTGATGCATTAAAAATCATAATAATCTCGGTTTCTTTATGGTAATATTTTTCTAATATATATATTTGAAACAGCTCTCTCTCTATAAACACACACACACACACACACACACACACACACACACATATATATATATATATATTTTAATATCTTATACAGAATTTCAAACAGGAGTTCTTTCCTCATCTTTACAAAAACGATGTATTTTGGGATTTTTTTTCTGAAAATACATTTTAGGTAAATTCCGCTGAATAAGAACTAAAATAAAATAAAACTTGACGCAATTTTCGTGTGAAATATATCTTTGAATTTTGTCTTAGGTTTTCTTTACATTTATTGGAAAAAATATGCGGAAGACCAGAGTTGGTAAATTAGTTTGTTTTTGTATAATAATATAATTGATCAGCAGAACTGTGGTGTTAAGATAATTAAAAATAAGTCAAATATAAATTTTAATATTTATAACCACTTACTTTAAACCAAATATCGTTTCGCATTTTGACGCGTTGAATAGAAAAAAGTGAGAAAAAACCGCATGGATAATTTTAATTAAAAACTGTTCGTATGAAAATGTAACAATTTTTATATTTTAATAATTGCAAACATTTTAACTGATAACGTTTGGATATTTATATGGTTTCCACTGTACACGCTAACAAATACATATTTATATATTCTCGTTATTTATATATATGGATGTAATACATATATGTATACATATGCACGATGAATTGATTTTGTTGGTTTATTAAAGGTTTGTATTAATCAATCTAGTTGTTTAAATATTCACCCGAGTATAATTGTGGTTTAAAACATGTAAGGTGATTTCATCAATATTATACATGTAAAATTTTACTTAAAAAAAAAAAAAAAATAATATTTTTCAGACGAGGAATTAAAAAAAAAAATGTAACATGATTAAAAAATGTAGCAATCGAAAGCTTAAAAATTGAAATTTTTGTGGAATATTTTTGAGTTATAATTGGTTCAATATTATGAAACTTAATTAAGACACCTAATTTATGTATTTATTGAATAAATTAAATTTATTCAATGTAGAGAAAACAATTGCCTGTACGGGGTAGGAAAAATGTCGAAAAATGTAAACATAATGTACATTGAATATATATAGCGAATTAATATTGCTAGAAAAATAACGTTTACTTATAATATGCATTATTTTCGTTCGTACAATATTATATTTTTTTTTAACTTTTATTTTTAAGATTGACGCTATAAAAAAATCATGAAAAATTAAGAGAGTTGACAAAAATTTCCAACTGCGGATTGGTTGGCTAAAAATGAAAAAAAAGCGAACATTAAAACTGCATCGTAACGAAAACGTGATTGGGCAAAGAGTTATCGATAGAAGATTTGACTGATTTACAGTAAAATGAGATACAAAAAAGCTATTGACGGTAAATATTGAATTTGACGAAGAAGATATTTGCGAACCGATAGAAAGAAAATGGGAAGTGAAAATAATATAACTGATTAAAGTGTAGCTACTTTGTTTAAATATCGGTCTAGAAATTCATCGGGTAATTTTTAAAAAAGACTGACGAATTTTCTGAAATTATTTTAAGAAAACCCGAAAAACTACTGCAGTCAAAAATTTACAAAGATAGAACGCTTTGACACCGTTCAAAATAGGAAAAATAAAATTAACAAACCAAAGGATAACAATGAATGACAAAAAACCTTTTTGTAAAAATGCAACTTTAAAGTATTTATCTCGTTACAATATAACATTTGACTTCAAATTAATTTAATAATTAATAATTTTCAGTTGAAGTACGATAATAAAAAGCATTATTAATAAACGGTAAGAATAAAAGATTTTATGAACATCCAATCCCAAATTTTGTGTTTAGCTAATTTGAACTCAGAATTTTATCGGTACGTAACCTTCTCATAAATTAAGTACGATCGTACACAGCAGAATGAATTTATTTTTAATAATTTTTCCAATTCAAGGAATATAAATTTTTATATTTATTCTTGCAAATATTACGGACATTAGATTACGGACATTCAGTTAGATACGTATGTTCATATAAAGAGTAAGCCGTAGTTTCATTTACGCTTTAAAACAATTTCAAATAGTTTTTTTGTATTTTACATTACTCAATAGAATTTATTACTTTTATTTACATTTTATTGAAATTTATTATTTTATTTTGCTTTTCCGGTTTTTTTATTCATCCAAACGTTATTTTATTTTATGCAGTACAAATAAAATTTTGTCTTTCAATTTTTTATATTTTAATTAAATAATAATTTTAAACAAAATATTTTCTTTTAGAAACTAAAAAGTTGAGCGGGTCCGATAAAAGAAAACAAAAAAATTCGTTATTTAAAAATAAAACTAAGTGTACGTCGACGTAAAAAAATTACACAGATGCTACTTTGATCGGCGAGTTTTTTTTTTACATTAAAGACAAATCCGAATGAATAGGGAACACATTGATATACAATTCTGACAAAACATTATTTTAGTAAAAAAAAAGGGAAAAACAAAATAAACATATGTAGCCGTTGGAAAAAATTGAACTGGATCGGTCGGTTTTCCCTCGTCGATGGTGAACTGATAGTAGGAAATAATTCTCCCTGCAGGGTAGCAGACTATAATTTACCAACAGCAAACGATTTGTTCCCCAAATGCAGCAAATGTTTCTTGTTTAATGATGCTGATGGCTCCCACTGTTCTTTTCCCTGAAAATCAACCATCCAGTTTGTCTGACCTCAACCGAATGCAATAAAAAAGAGTTAACGTCTTTCTTTATAAATTCTTCTATTGGTCTTAATTAGAATTCAAAAACACTAGTCGAGATTAACTAAGAGAATTTTTTATGTATTCACTCTGTTATATAAAAAAGTAGCGACTTTATTTATAATTTAAAAGTAAACCGTAAAAATATTCTGTACTTAAATAAAACAAAACTAAAAATAATAATAATAATAGCAGCAATATAAAACAATATAACTCACTTCGTAAAGGAGATTTAAAACTCATACAAAAAAGATTTAACCGCAAAAAGTGTAATTAAATATAGTGTAAAATCAGTATTTCATAAATCCTCTTTGATATGTAGGCATAATATTTATAGAAAATGATTCCTATAGACATATTTAAAGTATTTATTAAGAAATTCAGTAAAAATTCAGAACGACTGCGATAGAATAAATTGCCCAGTTAATAAAGTAACAAAAAGACAGTGAAGAAAGATCTATTTTTTTTATTATACATTTTATGTAAAATACTAAGAATTGCATCCTGCAGCATTAAAACAAATTATATTGTAAGAATAAAATTTTAAAAACTACACAAATAAAATATAATTAATAAATAAAAAATAAACTAATGATCATACGACTATAGTTAGAACTGTACTGGATTTTAATTTTATAAAGAAACGAATTGATAGCTGGATTGCTTAACAGTTTTTGATGTAAAAATGATCAGCTAATTTCTCTTATTTATTTCATTTCATAAATAAGGAACGGTAAAAAAAAAGTAATTAAAATAAATTACAAAACCATATAGTACTACTAAAGAAACATTTTGGCAGAATTACAAAATAAAGAATAGTAAAAAATAAACAATAATTATTTCTGTACAGATCACGCTAGAAAAATTAAATAAAATTTTATTATATATTTGTGACGTATTCAATCAATAACTCCACTGCTATCATTGTTTGTGTTTTAAATTACCGTATACCATCAGATTTTAAAGTATTAATAAATTAAACGAAAAAAAAAAACTGTACTAAAGATAAATTAAATTTCATATCAACAATTAAAAGTTTTATAATCTGAAAACCTGGTGAAGCGAAATCCAGGAAAATATAACTTATTCCAAAGATTGTAAGATAATAATAAATATTTATTTTTTTTTTAAATTTAGATTTTTATTTCATAATTATTTTCTAAGAGGAATTGTTTAAATTAATACAGTTTATAATTTCACATATCATGAAAAAACTTTGTATTTCAAAATCTTTCTATTAGTACAATTTAAAAATCTTAAATTAAGAAGGAAATAGTCAAAGAACTATATATGCAGTAGTTTTTGAGACATTTGGGTAAATTGGGGTGAAAATCCCTGTTTTTTGTTTGACGTAAAATAACTTTGTTAAACAGATAGTAAAAAATAAAACGTAACAAGAAACTTGTAGAGAATATAATTCTGAACAAAATGGTGTAAGATAAGTAGAGTAAAACAATGAAAAGTTAGAAAAATTCAAATTTTATTTAGAAACATTATTACATTTGTGAGAAAAGTAAAAGGTTCCGGGATTTATTTTATTTGATTTTTCAGGTCAAAAATTATAAGAAATTACTGATTATGCCTCTAAATTAACGTCCTGAAAATTTCAGTACGACCTCATTTCACCGGGGTAGCTAAAATCCGAACGAAATCTCACTAGCAGTAACTCGCAAACGAAGCAATTTGGACATATATTTATATTAACTTTTTTCATTATTTTCACGAATAAAATAGGTTATGAAAGTCCTGGGAGAACTTCGTGATACACTCTGTATAAATAGTAACTGAATAAAACACAAGTATGTATTTTAATATTGATTTGTAAAAGATGATTGAATACTTATTTAAATAGGAAAAGATATTCAAATTTGAGTATTACAATATGTAAGATTTAGTTTTTTTTAAATTTATTATAAAGAATTCTTATGTAAATGCAAAAGTTTTTTTTTAAAGAGGTGGAGAAATCCCATTTACGGGCGCCTAAGTAGTGTCGGGATCGCTGACAAGTTCCGCCAGTTATAACCAAAAGCGTATGTATACCTGCGCACTACCGACTAATCCTCCACCCCTGGCTTCTCCCTTCTTGGGACTGCTTATAAAAATATTTCATCAGAAGGGGGAATCGGCCATACACACAGTCATAACAAACCAACAAATGCCACACACCACATAATCAACACCACTGGAAGCAACACATACAGCACGCCAAATACAAACACCATCTACAACATCACATAAGAACCCTGCAGAAAACAGGACAAAGCTTCTAAAACCCACGCGTTACATACCCACACAGCAGTCAAGACAGAAATCTGAAATTGTCACACCACTTACCAGTGGCCACCATCAGACGCACGAGCAGAGTGACCTCGGCCTTATCGCACCCAGGCGACTTCTACATGTAAGGGGGACCTCCTAGGCACTCAGCCGAGAACCTGTCCGCCCCTGCACCATCCGGCGCCATTCTCCTCTGCGTGACTCCTCATATTATTGGAGCTTCCTCATGACCATCCTCACAAATCTTTCCACAGTCTTCCACTGTGCCTCACCTTATAATAGGACTCATAGGGTATCTTCAGGGCGAAACATGTGCTCAAGTTTTAAGTTGCCGAGCATCTCTCTACGCTCTATGGCGAATCGCGGACAAAAAAGAAAACATGTTGGGGGTTTTCTTCTACCTCGCACTCCAGACAATTTTCAGATTGATCGAGCCCGAAGCTATACAAATCAGACCTGAATCCCCCATGAATTATGTTAACTCAAAACTAAGCGTGTCACGGGTCCTCCGGCACCACCCCCTGATGTCCCCAATAAGGCGGTGGGTCCGGCTACCTTTCGTGGCCCAGTCCGACTGCTCCTGCCAAGTTTGTGCGATATCTTCTCATAGATCTTCAGCAGAACGTTTCCTTTCCTCTAATAGGAGTGTTCTCAGTTCCCCAGTTCTCTGCACCGCATTATCATCACGTCTACAGGCGGGAATCCAGCAATCACCTCCCTGTACACCGTTCTATAGGCGGCCGCTACTCTGATGTAAAACCTCCTACCAATGGTTCCAATTTACCCCTGTACTTGGCAAATCCAACAACGCCCACCCACAACTTGGCGCCATATAGAAGGGTTGAATAGACCACACCAGTAAGCAGTTTCCTTCTATGTTGGGTGGGCCCTCAACTAAGTAAATTTCAAAGCTATATATATATATATATATATAATTATTTAATTCTTATATAATATTATATAAGTAGGCATCATATATAAATAAATAAATATAAAATATATATATCTACTCGCATATTTTACTAAGTAAAGAAAACCTTCTACAATTTACTTAAATTATATTTTAATAAATTATTTCTTAGAAATATAAGTAAAAAATACTTCAAATTTGTTAAATTGTGGAGATTTATAAAAACTTTTATAAAAAGTAATTGTTTATGTTTGTTCTTTTCTAAATAAGAAAAAATAGTAAGCGTTTTTATTGTAGTTATAATTCTTAAAAATCTGAATGATATATATATATATATATATATATATATATAAAGTTTTTCCATGTTACTGAAAAATGGTTGTAAATCACACAAGGAAGGTTACTCGGGAGTATGATTTCATGAAATGTCTCCGTTGGCAGACTGCCTGACTGAGTGTGTGTTGTATTACTTCCAGGAATATTACTACTTTTTTCGTTCTTTTAATGTCAGATATTTTCTGTTTCCTTAGAAAAAACAAATAAATGCGTTACGTATTTTAGTCAAAGAGAACATTTAAGTGATCTTCAAAGAAACTGAATTAATATTAAAACAAGAGATATATAACAATATACAAATAATAACACATATACAGTTAGGGCAAAATATTTTTAGTAATGACATTTAGATAGAAATAAACGAATATTATTTCATTTTTCAGGAAAAGCTTATTAGTGAATTTTATAAGTAAAGTCCTGATCAATATGCTTCAAAGAACAATAAACAAATAAAGCTAATTATATACCTAAGATCTTGATTATGTAACAACAAAAGGCGAAGTGAAAATTTAAGTAAATTTTGCCATTTACAGAAAGTATGACATATTTTTTCAATAAACCAACTATAACAAGACATATTGTAGTTACAATATCTCTACATATAGAACGAGCGGATTATAATATATAGGTTCGAGTTAGCTCATTTCAACTCTACAAACTAATCTTAGAAGGTACGCTTAAAATCACTCGCTATGGTATTTATAGATCTAGAGAAGTTAATGTAGAATAGAACAAAATTTTTAAAATTGTAAGGAAAGTTGGACAGAAATATAAGTAAAGGTCACATAATAATAAAAACAGAAGAAAGGAAGAATGAGAAGCTCTTACTCATAAATAAATAAACAAGGAAATGATTTATCGAACAAGGTCGTTTTTCAATTTCTACGTAGTGAAATTGAAAGATAAATTTGAGAAATGATGTTTACTAATATCAAATATAGATGTAAAAGATTAGAAAAATATTCTTTAAAACAAAAATCCATACATTTTATTACAGCGAAATGTAGGAAACAATGCAGGTTTTTCAAATGTTTTGTTGCAGAAGAGCGTTGATGTAATATGAAATGAAGCGATTTTTAAGACAAATACGTTGGAAGAAACGTTTGTCAAAAGAAAGATCTTTTAGAGATGAAAACGTTGGTGGGACTGTCCATTTGTGAACACATCAAGATTTAGTTATTTTGGTAATCGAGAGATATGTAGAGAAAAGTTTAGTAAAAAAGCTATACGATATATTATAGATAACCATTGTGTAATAATTACGTCGAGGTAAAACTATTTTCACAGAAACAGAAAAGTAAAAAATTGTGACATCAAACGTTCAAATAAGACAGAGATTCAAAAAAAAATTATATAAAGAATGATTCAGGAGGAAAGGGAAATAATTTGGGAACTGAGTCTAGATGAAAGTATGGTCCAGTGGATCGGGAAGGAAGTTCTTCCTCGTCTTGGTAAATGTCACGTGACTCGGTTTGGCAGGATTGACTTTCATCCTCTATCTACGCAGCCATTTGTTGATAAGGTTAAGTGTAGCTTGCAGTTTGGCCGTGGCAAGGTCAGGATTACCATTTACCGCAAAAATCGTTATGTCGTCTGCGAAGGACGCTATACATCTTCTGTACTGGGAAAGTCTTCAAATATAGAATCAGACCTAAAACAGAACTCTGTGGAACGGCTGACAGATTTTTTATATAGACAGAAAATTCCTGGTTTTATTTGATTTGATAAAACCACCCGTTTGGTAACTACATAACACAAGGTAGACCGGTTGAGGTAGGCTTGACTTCAGTTTGAAAAGAAAACCGGGAAGCCAAACTTTGTCGAATGCTTGTTGAGCGTCTAGGAAGACTACCGAACAGCATCCCTTTCTTTTTAGGCACCCGTTGATCCCACTAACAATTTTGTTGTTCTGTTTGGTGGAACAATGACCGCTTATCTGACTTTATTATTTGTTATTTTTTACTTTCATTATCTGTTATCTTTGTTATCTAGTTAAGCAATAAATAAACGATACAATTAGCTAATTGTTTCCTTTGTATCATGGTGCATAATATTAACATTGTATTTGAGGTGGGCTATCTTTGGATGATCTCTTGATAATTTCTCTTACCCAAAGAATTTTACTTATGGTCACATCCCTTTTGGCCACCGATTGTAAAAGAGTAATTGCCCCAAAAAAAATCTTTCGGCAAGAAATCAATTTCATTACGAATTTCTTCCGATTCATTTTTTTCCAAAATACTAGTTTAATCAGAAAATCTGAATATTTTTCCCCTCAGACAGTTTGTTCACTTCAATTTCGCCTTTCAAAGCTATATACTTGCATCACTCTTCCTGATTCACACCGTGCTCTATTTTCGTTTTGATTCCTGATTGAAGTATAGGTTATATGTAAGTAGAGATATTCTTGTTTGCTTATATTTCGGTTTAGTTTCCTTAAAATTGAATTTTTAATCAGTTAAAATTCTTTAAAACGTTCATAATATTCAAACTTCTAAATTAGAACAATATTCTTTATTTCATGGTAATATTTGTTCATAAAACGTTATTGTTTAGTTAATGTTAGTTTTTGTTGTTATTTTAAAAAAATTAAGGAAGTATAATATAATAAAAAATTATATCTTTCTTTAAAAAAAAAAAAACAAAGTATGTTGTCAAAAAAGCTGCTTATTAGTAATCAAAATATATACAGAGTGATTCACTGAAAAAGGATATTTTGAAATTTGTGTTGGTACCCTTGAGTAAGTATCACTATCGAATAACTTATAAAAGCCAGAAACGTCATATTGCCATTAATGTAAACGTTGCACGTAGAGAATTTCGCCGCCAGTTTAAATTAGGATGGTACGACTGTGTACCGTCAGCACAAGCTATTAATATAAGGACACGTAAATTTCAGGAAACAGGTTCAGAAATAAAAAAGAAACATCCGGATCATTCGTATCCCAGACAATATCAAGATAGTTTACACTGCTGTTATAAGAAGCCTACATCGTTCAATTTGTCACCATGCAGTGTCTTTACTGTTGCATAGTTTAAATGTTTTACGAATACTGTTACAGGACTTACTTTACATTCCATACAAGTTGTAGATCGGCGAGAAACTGAAACTGAAGGGATCACGTAAAGCGCTATCAATTCTGTGAACTAATGGTTATAAAGATAAACAGGACAATGAGTTTGTTAACATAATTTGGATATCAGACTAAAAACATTTCCAAAAAAACATGCCATAAATGGCACGTTTTTTATTTATTTAGATGATATAAATAAATTTATTTAATATAACTTTTTCAATGGAATATTTAATTTTCAAAATTTTCCGTTTCCCTAAATCACTGTGTTTCCTGCAGTCGGTTGGTTTGCAGCTACCCCATGTCATGTAAAAGAACGAAACTTCTACTCCCAAGTAGTTTGAACTACTTTATGTCCTTCACTATCCTTTTCCATTCTATGCAATATCTTTTCCACTAAAAAATATACTAAATTTCAAATCGTCAATTAATCCGCTCCATACATTCTACTAATCTTTTTCTTCCGTATATTCTACTATCTAAATTTCCTTCTACGATCCAATTCATTGACTCTTATTCATTAACGCAGGATACTTTGGAATGAGCCTATCAATCTGGTATTTGTTTATAAGTTTCTGTTAGAATCTTTCCTTTTCTATAATTCGTTTTTAAAATATCTTAATTTTGTTTTGTCAATTGTAAGGATTTTCAATATACTCCTTGAACTTCTCTCTTTTATTACGAAAAAATTTCAAATGTCTGTTGTTTTCTAATTAATTAAAAATATTAATATTAATTATGTTAATTAATTAAATTATTATTTAAAATAATTATTTTTTATTATTTTTTATTTTAATTATTTTACTTAATCGTATTTATTATGAATTAAAAAAAATCTACAACAATAATATATATTGTTTCCTACTAATTTAAGTTATAACTTATAATAGTTCTTTTGGTCTCATTTACTTTAAACCATACTTTATTAATGCTTATTTTTAATCTGTGTTTCATTTTATTAGAATTTATTATGCAGTAAAGTTTATTTCATAATAGTTTTTATGAAGCTTTAACAGTTTTCGATTTGGTGAAAATAAAATTTAATACACAGATAGAAAAGCATAATGCTTACCCTCTACTTGGCAGAATAGAATGAAAATACATTTTCTGTATACTTTAATTATTGTCTTAACTAAAGTAGTAAATTAAGGGATTAATTAATTATACTCGCAATTAATTTGTTTGTAGACGATATTACGCGCGCGCGCGCACACACACATAACTTTTGTATTAATTCAGAATATTACATGCATAGTCATCATAAATAATGATTTAGAAATTGTATAATTCATACGTTACATATTACAGATTAAATGTATGTTATGTAAGGTTTCGCATGTACATAAGGATTCACTAGTGTACCTCGGGTATTCAGAATGTTTTTATACGGGTTTCCTGAACGCTTTCTGTATTTTAGTTTACTTATTTTAAATCTAACAAACAAAGTTGCTTCACTGAGCATAAATACCCGTAGAATTTCCAATACTGTTACTAAATAAAACATTTTATTCTCTTTCTTATTACATAATAACACAATTTATCAGATTGCGGTATGTAATTGTGAGTTATGAAATTGACTAAGTATGTCCGACCGTACAATAATGGTTGGGACCTTCTTTTATTATTTAATAGATCCGATTATTTGAACTCATTTAAAATTATTTATTGAAAATAAATTATTAAATTTTATTCAAAGTATTTTATGTGTCGATTATAATTTATTAATGAACAATGTTCGTTAGAAAAGGATTTGTGGTAAAATAATCACACAGAAACAACATTTACTAAAAACTATTTAAAGCAAATTCTATAAAGCAAATATATGTAATACATAATAATTATTATTATTTTATATGTGTATATATGTATATTTGTTTCCTTTTATGAATAAAGCTGTTATATAATATTCTTTCAGAGATGAATATGGTACACCAAGTTAAGCGTAATTATGGTAGACGACTATACAAAATGTTTATATCTGTATCTATCTGTACCTACATAGGGCTGTATGTAAAGTTGCAGGATACGGTTTGAAGAGTTAAATTCTTTACTTACTACTTTACCCCTTTACTAGCGGACACGGTACGGTACCTAGGATTATATCTAGATCGTCCTGGAAGGATAATGTCAGAGAGAAGAGGAGACAAGTGAATAAACTTTGCACGAATGTACTGGCTCCTTGGTAGACGGTTTCATTTGTCTTTGATGAATAAACTGTTGCTGTTTTCTTGAAACCAGTATAGAAATATGGTGCACAAGTATTAGAATTACCTGTAAATCAACCAACAGTTTCAATACAAGGTTATAAGGAAAGTATTACGGACTCCATGGTTCGCTAGAAACGACATACGGGTATCTTCGTGAGGAGATTCGGAGAACAGTAACCACTTCATATCAAAGATGGAAAAGCATCTGAATTATCTGGCACCGAATTTACTTGAGAGTGTTGTAGATATAAAACGATTGAGGAGGCTACGTAGTACTGTACTCAACCTGGCTGATATTTGAAAGCACGGATGATAATTAGAATGCGTGTTTCTTGATTATACAGCGGTTATTTGTTATAGTTTAAACTATTAGAATCGATACTACTTTTATCTTACTATAAATGTGTTACTTTACTTAAATATCTTTATTGTTTTAAAAGATAAATTGAATTATAAAGTAAATCGTAATTAAACAGATGTACTATAAAAATACTATTGCAAATATAAAACAGAATAGTAACGTACTGAAAAGCAGAATAATATGGAAGTGAAAATGATGACTGTCGCCGATGACTGTCTCCTGTTAGTTCGTGGTAACTCACGACCACAGCTAGAAGATCGGGCGCAAGCGGCCTTGTCAACCGCAGAGGGCTGGATGGACATTCAAAATTTAAAGATGTCTGTGCCCAAGACGAAGTTTATGCTTCTTAAGGGTGCAGACAAATCATAATACAGTCGTAACTCCCGTATTAAGTATAAAGGCTGTGTAATCAGCAGAGTTAGAGTTCATAAGTACCTAGGTGTTTTTTATGATGAGAAGTTGCTGTTTAGCAACCATATTAGGCAAGTAGCGGCGGACGCCGTCTCTGTAATGCACAAGCTAAGGAGGATTGCTCGAAAGGATTACGGGCTATCGGGTCGTCATTTGTACATGGTGTACCGAAGTGTCTTCGATAGTATGACCTCTTACGCGGCATCCGTTTCGGCGCAGAGATTGGAAAGAAATCGAGCACTTCTTCAAAATATAAGTAGTGCCCAGCGCAGAGCCTTAATTATATGCACTAGTGTTTTTAAAAAACCTTCCATGAGGCTACCACTGTATTGGAAAAGGCTCTCCCAACAGATTTAGTGGTGAAAGTTTGAGCGGCCGTGTGGAAATTGCGAAAAGGAAGGCCGAGGTATTTGGGTTGCGGTTTCGAGACGGGCCTGTACCGAAGCGGAACGATGATCTCAATGCACCGTTTCTAAATTTCGAACAGTGACCATCTCCCTCCTGCGGAGGAGGCTTTACAGCCTCGTGATGGAAGCATGGCACGCCAAGACTAAAGGAAGATCTTTCTATAAATTTATACAGAATATAGGGCATGGTATTTATAGAATATGGGCCTCTCCTTCGTTTTTAAGGGCAACGGAAGCCCGAGTGCTCTCCAATTATGAAAATTTAAACCAATATTTGTTTCGGTTCCACCTGGCAGCTGATGAGCTGTGCGTCTGCGCGGAGGTCCAGTCAAACGAACACATGATGTTCGACTGCTCAGCTCTTGGGGGGGCCAGATCTCAGTTCTCCCTGGAACTTAGTAGTCAAGGAGAAAATAGTCCGCTCACAAGCGGCGAGTAAATGTGGCGAGAGCCGCATTATCGGACTGTGTGAGAGTTCCTTCATGCAGCTGCTTTGTTCAACCGACATCAGTTGTTTACCTCAGGGAAAAATCTCATACCGCGCTACTGTAGGAAGCTAGCCGAGAGATATGGCTGGCTACCAGCCAGATTAAAGCTTCAAGCGCTTTAATGGTAGACAGGAACTTGTTGGCATTCAGCGGCCTAGTCGTGGCAATGAATTGCTTTCTTTGACGAAATAAATTTAATTATTGATAGTTATATATGTTTTAGTAGTTGACGGGTTGCGCCTACCCAATTCTGTGATATATGACAAGTGGGCGGTGGGACACGCAAGCGAGTGGTGGATGGTACCACGCTCACGCTTTTAGGTTAGATCTAGGAGCTAGTTAGGACACTAGTGGCTAAACTGTTTCGAGTGTCAGTAGCCGTTTGTGGCACAGACATTCGGTCTTATGCTTTAGGGCGACCGAATGGGGTGGTGGCGGGAGAAATGCTAAGTAAACCAATTTACTTAATTGTCTTTAATGCTTTAAAAGATAAATTGAGTTACAAAGTAAATTGTAATTAAACAGATGTACTGTAAAAACACTATTGCAAATATAAAACAGAATAGTAAGGTACTGAAAATGCAAGCGGAGGATATCAATATTTTAGTCAATTAACAATCAGTTTTATGAGTTAAGGTGACCTGTTAAGATGATAATCCATTCTGTGCAGAGAAGTTAGGGTTTAAGGTTAAGGTTATATCACTAGTGCATATAATTAAGGCTCTGCGCTGGGCACTACTTATATTTTGAAGAAGTGCTCGATTTCTTTCCAACCTCTACTCCGAAACGGATGCCGCGTAAGAGGTCATACTATCGAAAACACTTCGGTACACCAAGGAATGTAATATTCCACATTTTGAGGAAATTTATTATTTAGCAATAAAATTACAAAGGACAGGCGAAGTAAAATAGAGATGGATTGATACAAGTAAGGAAAGATTTCATGTAAAAAATAAGTTTGCTAAGATAATATAGACTTAAGAATTAGAATGATATTCTTTAACGTATTTGTGGTATAGCACTTTATAATAAGGATTCATGAAGAATACGGGGAAAGAGAAAAGAAATGAACAAAAATCTTTGGATCGTAGTATTGTGAAATGATAATGAAAACTAGATGACCTTTTAAAATACAAAATGAAGAAATCTTAAAATGAGGAGGGGTGGAAACTTTCTTGGCAGAATTTTGTAATGAAACAAAGTTAATAAGGATTAGTTAATTCGCTAATAGAAGGAAACATTCAGAAAACAAATATTTTTAATACATAAAGTATATAATAAGACGTCAGATCTGGTAATTATGTTGAAGTTATTATATTAGAACTGAACAGAGAGAAATCGGGAAGCATATGAAACCAGTTAAATAATATAAATTGTCAGGTAATGCGCTGAACATTTATTCATCATGTTTTTCCATTGATCAAAGAGAGTCTCGTACATATTGTTTTTACCATTGAAATATAACTGGTTAATATGCAATGGAAAATTCAATTTTTAAGCGCAATTAAATCTAGGGATAAAAGAGCTGCTGATGACTCTTCATTTAGGAATGGGGAGGACAATGTTACTTTTCTTTTAGTACAGATTGAGGATTTATGGAGAATAAGAAATTTCAATATACTTACGGGAGAATGCATAAACCAGAAACAATACTGAATAGTGGGGAAATTTAAAAAATTAAACATCATTTCACAGATCAAGTATTGAAGCGGCGGGAATTATTTTTATGTTTTAGTATTCTTTCTGATTGATAAATAGGAATTTTATTTAATTAGAAATGAACACTGAACATAAAAATCATTTGAAGTAAGCAATGAATTTGACGTTTAAATTATTTCATTTTAAATATTAATTCAAAACTCCTTTGAAAGTCTTTCTTGCTTTATGCCTGTTTTTCTGCTTTGTAATAATACTTTTAGATTTTAAACTCGTTACAAGACCGAGAGGTTACAAATGCAGTTAAATTTAAAATGCATTTAAATTACGATTAAAAGAAGATGGTCCTAGGGAGAAAGACGACTACTACTATAAAATAGGTAATAGGAATTGCTGGGGTTCACCTGGATCTGTCTTTACGATGTATGTCTCCTCCCAACAAAATATGGTTATTATAATTTAGTAATAAAATAACCCTTTTATTTCTTTATACGCGGAGGATAATATTTTTCTTTTCAATAATAAATAGTTGCATAGAAATTCATAATTCAGTAATCATTTCAAAAAAACTGGAAATAATATTGCTGAACAATCCATAACTGTTTATAAATTCCAAATTGAACCCTTTATCCAATGTTAATTTTTAAAATTATTTTACCTTTAAGACGTAATTTTTTAATTATTTTTTTAATAAATTTTCTAACCGAAAGGAAAAATTAATTAAAAATGTTAGGGTTTCGATCTACTGAGTTATTTTATCGCTATAAATGTATTGATACATAAAAAGATAAAATATTGAAAGTTTAGATTGTTTCATTTATTTTGGGCGTCAGAACTGTGGGTGAGTGAACTTTTGTCTTTTTTTTATTATATTGCTAATAGTTTAAAAAAAAAAAAAAAACAGTAAATATTTTACTTCTTAAACCTTTATCGATGAAGTTTTCACCAAAATGCACTTTTCTCGAGGTAGTAGAAATTGGATAAGTTGGAATTATCAAAATCCATTAACAAATTTTTAATAAAATTTAGTAATTAGATCTAGGCCTCATACACAAGTTCTTATAGTAGATTAGATGACTACAGGTTTGTTTGTACTGCAGATATAAGAAGATTTATGGGAGCTCAAAATGTTATGATATAAAAAAATGGGTTATCTAGTATTTGAAATATATTATACATACTTTAGCAGGCGAAGAAGTTTAAAATCGAAACAGAAATTCTTACCTTAAATCCTACGTGTGTCTTAGTGGTATAGATGGTCAGCGCTAACCTTCATTCATGGGAAGTTGTAAGTTCAAATTCTGGCTGAATCAAATACTACGTAACGTTAACATCTGATCGGTATTGTCCACAAGCCACATTCTATTGTTATGTTCTAATTAAAAATAAATTCTAGTCTGTCAAATTGTTGGTGTAATTAGCTGCACCTCTATCTATTACATGAACAAGGGAGGAAGCTGTCTGTCGACCCCGAATGAAGAAAACTGCAGTAGATACACAGTTTTCTTGATTGATACACATAAATCAAATCTTACTTAATATTGTTAAATAGGTGTGTTTTATAAGTGATCAAATATGCAAAAAATATTATATTAAACGAATTTATATGAATTACATAAAATTATACGGTTATATTTTCTTATAATCTGCCCGATCAGCTGGAGTAAGTAAACAGCATCCTGCTTTTTATGCCGGCCTACGTGACGCGAGTGGTAGCGTCTCGGCCTTTCATCCGGAGGTCCCGGGTTCGAATCCCGGTCAGGCATAACATTTTCACACACTATTTGAATTTATCTCATTCTCTGAAGCAATACCTAACGGTGGTCCCGGAGATTAAAAGGAAAGAAAAAAAAACATTCTGCTTTTTATGGATTCTGGATTAGATTCCCAGTAAGGATTTGAGAATCGTTTCATAATTTTATTCTAGTCATTATAAAATAATAAACTTTATTCAGTAAATAAGTAACTATTTCTTTTGGTACAATAAACTGAAAAATGTTATATTTGTAATCGGTATCACTAAACATTTGTAAATAGAATCCCTATTTAATATAATGAGTAAATGTTTTGTGTTCATATTCCTCTTGTTTAACCTAAATTTTCACGTATGCAAACAAATAAATGGCTGAAGTTGAATTCTAATTTTTAGGATAATACTTTGAGAACTACAAATTAATTAAATAAATAAAATTATTTTTTAAACAAATTATTTTTGCAAGAACAAATATATAAACTAAATAGTTATTTTTAAAATGGTAATTAGTGTTAAATACATTTATCGTCATGAGATATTTTTCAAATAAAGAAACAAATTAGCTTTAATATACAGTAAAAAAAAGAAAAAACTGAAATTTTTATAACTAGTTGTATAGTAATAACTAGCTAGTATTACATTATGAGCTAGCTGTTAAAATTTTGTCTAACGAGTAGATAACTAAATACATGGAAATTTTCTGTAACTCTTTGTTTCTAGAGCAAATATTCAATTAGTAAAAGAGCTTTTGAATAGAATTATTTGCGCTTCCACGTAATTTTAACTTTAACGTTCGTAACTAAACGATTACTGAAAAAAGAGCATTAAAAAATATTTCTCAAATATATTTAATCAATTTTATTGGATTATTACTGTAATTTAAATATATTATATCTAGTAATCGTATCACATGTGTAACATATAATTACGCATTTATTAATTCGCTGCGAGTTAAATTATTATTAATATTAGTAATTAGTAAAAGCGATGACCGAATCAGATAATTCTTTTATGATGATGAAAAATGATAAAAAGATTGGTAGATTCTTTTTTGGAAAGAATAATTAGGTATGATCATATCTATCAATTTCAAATTTCTTGCTATATTTAAAAAACAAAAATTATTTAAGAAACCAATTATTAAATTGCAACATTAATTATGTAACTGGTTATGGTAATTTAAATTGTATTAGTTTTCCTAATTAAAAATAAAAATAAAAAAGCTGTGTAATAAAACACTGGAATGGACACAAGAAGAGAAGTAACAACACTCTCGAAAGACTATAGAAGTCCGAATAAAAGAAAATTGAAGACATATTAACAGCCAAAGCTGATTTGTCTTAAACACTGGTATATGGAATAAAACAACTGATTTTATACCAGTACTAAAATTGAAACATTAAATTCCAAAATAATATATGTAAATTGTTTAAGTTTTAATTTTTTAAAGTCGTTTCCAAGTTAAAATCTTCAAACGATTTGATAGAATTTAATTTTCTGTCAAAATAAGAAAATTAGAAACTTAAAGAATAAAAAATTACATCTTTTGAACGTTTGTAAGAAGTCAGTTTTATTAATATATTTAAGTTTATTTTATTTTAAATTTTTCATGTAAAATAAAGTAAACTTAGAAAACTGCGGCTAGAATGAAAATATTCATTCACAAGAAGAGTAAAGGAGAGAAATCTGCCGCTTGATAAAAGCAGTAACAAGAATGGAGAGAAGTGACACAGCATATTGTTACCGATTGCGAGTTAAGATCACTTAAATGTAGAAATATGTATTTTTTTAACCCTTAGATTTTCCTAATTTATTCCAATTTTTGCGGAACATCATATAGAACACAATGCATGAATGGCGGGAGTTTCATATTTCTCCCTACAGATCGCAGAGCCTGGACAATGTCCCTTACTGCTGTACCTTTCTATTATCGGACGGGTTTCATGGGTTATTTAGTGGCGGTTACCAATTTTAACTTTTATTTATGGACGGATTTGCGTTCCTCTCCATATGAAACAGCGTGAAATTTATTTACTGGGTCTGACCGTGGAAGACTAAGCTTTTGAGCCTCATACCCACGGCATGATTCCCCTTCAATCGGTCTGCTGAAATTCTCTTAGTACTAGAACCTTATGGGCTAGCAAGAATAGGCCTACCGGGGCCCTAGTTATTTGGAAGGCGCAATGCACTCACTTCTCTAGAGGGAGTTGTATTTGCTGACTGAATTAAATTGTAAGTTTCGAGGATGGTGGGTAAGAAGATTATAGATCTTCATCTTCTTTTGTGGCTACCCTTCGTGCTGTTTCACTCCTGGACTCTTCTACCGAACTCTAGCCCGTGGCGGTGAGTCGCGTTGTCGGTCTTCTTTCTTCTTTTGTTGACTTCTTCTTTCTTCTATGGCCTGCACTTTCCGTGAGTTGGCAGTAATCGAATTGAACGCCACTAACGTTAAGAAGTTCCATGGCTCGGAAGGGCAGAACGGGGGAAAGTGCAGGTTTCTTCTTTCTTCGGTGTACGGCTGGTGGCTACTTGGTTCGTTCCCTCTTCTTCTTTCTTGAAAGGAAGTAAGGAACTTACAATCGGGTTTAATTTCGCGGCTGCGGTTTGGGAGCGGCGATCGCCTTGATGTTTGAAGTAGTAAGAAGTGGAGTTCTTATATAAAAATAATTAATAAATCATCCAGACACACGTGTGTCCTGGAAGGGTTTGGGGGGACCGCGTGGCCGCCGTCAATTGCCTATGTTGTGTTGGCTGTGGAATCTGAAACATAGAAACAAAGAAAAAGAATTAAAAGGTTTTATTTTATTTTGTTTGGTAGGATATGAAGGGAAAAGGAGATCAATCGTTTCCCTAGGTTCAGGGGTTACAGCAAACTCTCCTGTGAGTAGAGTTGTATGTAGCCCGGTGTATATTATTATTTTTCTTTTTTTTTGGGGTACCTACTGGGATTATAACATGGCGTATCGCTTAAAAAAAATGCGCTTTAATACGCCAAAAACAGCGTTTGCTTGCTTTTTGGGTCACTTTATGATCAGTGTATAATCGTGGATATTTACTTACCTTTGTCCCATTTCTGGGCCAGATTTGAGATGGGGTTTCCTTTTTCAGTTTTGAGTTGGTTAAGTCCTAGCATCCCCAGTTTGAGTTTAAGAAAAAGAAAAAATATATATATATATATATTTTTTGTGGTATCTTCGTGGGACGGTGTGGGATGTAGTGAACATCATATGTATAATATTACTACCACAATTTGGTCCTAAACAATGAAAACGAACAAAATGAAATCTATTTTCAAATTAATTTTCTAAACATTTTAAAAAGATTTTCACATATAAGTATACAGATAAAACAACGTCTCCACCAGTGGAACATCTCTACAAAGTAACAGAAGGGATCATCAAATCAACTCGTTTAGAGAAGAGTAAGGTTGAAAATATGTATTGTAATTGCTATCGAATTAAAAAATTCTTTCTTTTTAATTTTGGTTAATAAATACGCACAACATTATTGGTTGTCCTTCTTTAATTAAATAAGTACTTATTATGATAAAAATTTACTTATATAAGAATTTCTACAATATTTACTAAATATATACTTATATTTCCGCAAGAGGGTTACAAAATCATATTTTGGTCTATATAAAAAAAAAATTTACACAAATTTTTCTAAAATTCCAATATTTTAAAATCTCACTCTCTTAAAGGTTTTTATAAAATTAATTAAATAAAGAAGTCAGGTCTGTTTATTTCAATGTTTAGCTAAAGAATCTTTCTTAAAATTAATGCGGAACGTATAAGTTACAAAATATCAGATTTAAAAGAAGCAAAATCACCGTTTGATATTATTATTTTATTTTTATACGTCGAGTTATTTTTTTATTTTACTTTATAAAAAAATATCCGCTGTTATAAGCTAGAAGCACCTTTCAAGAACGGATTTTTTTTGTATGTTATAGGCATATAATGTATTGTATATTGTAACATATCGCATATTGTAACGTATTGTATGAACGTTATAGGCTTTCACTTTTGTTTCATTGACTTTCACTGTAAAATTAATCGAAAAAATACATATTTCTTATGAAGCGGTTAATAGCCTCGTTGGCAGCTTCCTTTTGTAAATACTTTAATTTCAAATATTATTAAAACGTCAGTAATGGCTTAGGATAAATAAATTGAAAGATACTTGGAATGGAGGAAAAACACATTACATACATTCTTAATGATTACCTAATAAATTTTCAATGGTATATATTTGTATTTACCAATGGTATGTATATAATATTACGAAAAATAAAGTCAATTGTATATACTCGTGTGTATATATGTATATAAATTTAAAATAATTCCAAATGTCCTATTCAATCTGAGGAATATCTAGAATGGATGGCCCAATTTTTATAAATTGAAAGAAAAGCGCGATTCTTTCTAAATTACACTTCCAAGAAAAATGTACGAAACTTAGTATATAGATTTATCACGTAACTTATAACTAAAACATAAAAAAGAGTAATTTTGTAAAATATAATAAATGTAACAAAACTTAAATTCTAACCGTTACTGGATCACAAGTATTTGCATTAAAATGGTTATAGGTACAGTTATTATACCCTACATAGACCTATATTTTACTTTAAGTGTACCGATAATATTTCTGAAATATCTAATTGCTTCATCCAGTTATTGAACTCTCTAACATCTTGAAAGTAAAATTTATTATTCACACCCAAACAGGATACTTTAGTTAGAGGCCAAAAATATGCAATTCTAATTTATTTTAAAGACCACACTTATTTTGAGTACTTGGGAGTGATTAGTCTAATGGAAAACTATTTACGATCTGAATATAATATTATTTTCTGCTAAAAATACATTGGTCTTCTACAATTTTGTTACAAATAATTTTGGTTTATTCTTATATATTTCTTTAGGCTAATTTCAAATACAACCTCAAAACTTTTCTTAAGACTTAATCTTTTTGTAATTATCACTCGTAAAAAATGAAAGTTGTTAAAACGGATTCTCAGATTAAGATTAAATACTAGTAATGATTTGTTGTAAGAGGTGTTTATATTAACGAAATAAGAATACTGGAAGATATTTAAATGGCTCAGAAGATTATAATTTGGAAAAGTGATCAGTGTGACTAATATAGTAATACTATTACATAGAATGACATAGATCCTAACTATTTACTACGACTCATTTTTTCTAGAAAAAATACATCAATCACAGTAATATGACTTAATTAATAGCCTTTATTAATGGTATCATAGATGATATAGTCATTTCAGTAACTACTTTTAGCGTGGAATAGCCTAGATCAGAGAATCGGTTTCGTTTTGGTTTTCATGGAAATATCACGTGACTTCACACTTTCATACTTACTGTCTTTTTTTTCTTTTTTTTTTTTTTAATATCATGTATATAAAAATACCTTGTATTAGCATAAATCATTCTAACAATTTTTCTATATTTCTGGTGAATTTAATTTTAAAACTCATAGAAGAAATGTTACTCATTTGGTTAAAAAAAATCATATGAACTCTATTTTGAGTGTAGAATTTAATAATATAATGACATGTCTTGAGCCCCTCACATCTGCTATAATTCTAGTGTAACCTAATTTAGCAGCTGGCTAAGTGAGAAGCCGTTACGTACGTCTTTTGCTATTAGTATGGTATGGAGAGAGTCTAAGGACCAATCGGCAGACTTTTATTTCGCTATCACAAAAATCAAATGCATCACAAGTAAATTCAAAAAACCAATTGAATATTCTACTCTTCCTTCAGAAATAAGACCTCTTCTACAAAGTGAAGAGTCACCTGTTCCAGTTTTGCCAGAAACATGGAGTTAGAAGAAATGATGATGTTAATTTAGAAAGTAATGAAAAATGAAGGATCCAGATTTCCAAGGCAAGGGCCCTAAACATCACAAAATTACTCACGTATAACTAAACGAACTGCTTTGATCTTAATTTATCTGAAATGCTGTCAGAGTTACTAACTTCAAAGCTAAAAGGCTGGGACTTCCTTAAAATATGTTTTTTCCGTGTAGGCAGTAAGAATTTTAATACCTGTTCTCCTTTCAATATAATACAATCTACTGCAATGATGAAAACTCTTTTTTCTTTAACTAGTTCAGTGATCTCAGTGTAGTACTAGTTACACTGGAATTAGTACTAGCACAGTGGAATGGAGATTGTTTATAGATTCCATTAAAACGAGTTGGAAACTGTCCTCCTTTACTATAGAAACGAGAAACCCATCAACTTCTCTTTCTTACGCGGAACAAATGAAAGATACATAGATAAATTTAAATCTATGTAGACAGGAAAAACCACTACACAAATAAAGAATGGAGTAAAAGAAAAACACTCACAGTTGGACTGAAAAAATGGCATTCGTCAACCGTTTGTAAACATTAAGAATGTGTTTCATCCACCATTACACAAAAACTTGATTTCATGAAACATTTTTCAAGACAACGGCACGTTACAATTAAGGTTTTTACACCTTAAAATCAATTTTTTCCAGGATTAACGAGGTGAGAATCAAAGAGGAAACATTTATTGGACCACAGATGTATAAGCTAATGAAGGATTCCGACGTGAATGTTTGAATGAATCTGAAGAAGCTCGTTGTTTATCATTTCAAAATATTATTTAATCACTGTCTGGAGAGAAGGCATAATTTGTAAGGTCTTCCGTATAATCCCATGTAAACTAACAGCTCGCCTCCTTAATAACATGTTGAACGACAGAATGTTCCAAGTTATCGTGGGATCTGATATAAGCTCACCAAGGAAACTTAAGGACGGCCTGCCACAAGGGTCGGTAATTGCGGCTCTTCTTTTCAGCCTCTATGTTGCAGGCATGCCAGAGACAAGATCTAAAAAGCATGGCTACGCCGATGACTGGGTGCTAACAACAAAATGTAGATCATTTGAAGAGTCGGAGCAGGTCGTGATGGCTGACATGAAGAAACTGGGAAGGTACATCCGGAGATGGCGCCTCCAACCAAATGCTAGTAAAACAGAGGTGTCATGCTTCCATCTGAGTAACAAGTTCGTTAAAAGGGAGCTTAAAATTCTATTCGAGAATACATGGCTCTTTCACAATAAGACACCAAAATATCTAGGCGTGACACTTGATAGAACGCTTTCATTTAAGGAGCACCTAATGAAAACTGCAGAGATATTGAAAGCGAGAAACAACATTATACATAAGCTATGTGGAACAACTGGAGAACATCGGCTTCCACATTGCGCGCATCGGCTCTGAACCTCGTCTTCTCGGCTGCTGAATATTGTGCGCCAGTGTGGCTTAACAGCCCTTATGTTCATAGGATTGATGCTCAACCTAATAACACTATGAGAATGACTGCCGGGGTTATCAGGTTTACTCCTGTGAAATGGCTTCCGGTATTGAGCCACATATCACCCCCAAACCTGCGCCGTATGAACGCTCTTATAAGAGAGTACAAGAAGATTGTGAACAATCGAAACCTACCAACACATGAGGACAATGAGGATGCCAATCGTGGCCGCCTTCGATTTAGAAAACCACTTATCAAAACAGCAATTGCTGCCACAGAGGAAGGATTTAACCTAACTGACGCCTGGCGTCAAGAATGGACCACGAAGCAGAGTAAACAAATCCTAAGTATTACTCAAAAGCCGCCGGGTTTTGACTTGCCACGTAAGACGTTGTCGACGCTAAACAGAATACGAACTCAGCATCGTAGGTGCGCCTATTTCCTATATAAATGGGGTAAAACACCGATGCCCCTTTGTGAGTGTGGTGAAAATCAAACTGTTAAACACATCACAGAAGTTTGCCCTAGGACAGCTTATGAAGGGAATCCTGAAGATTTCCTGATGGCGACTCCAGAATACTGATTCTGGAGTTAAATGAATATAAGCTACTGAGCTTATATTAATTTGTTAAATGTTTGTTTGTAATTTTTGACTGTAATTGGTGTTGTGTTTTGGTGCGATAAGCTAAATAAATAAATAGTTTAATCATTCCTGGGCAAAAGGAAGGCTGAGAATTATGTAGAACTGGTGAGTGAACCGTTTGTAAACTCTAAAAAAAATCTCTAAAAATACATACACATGTTACATTGACATTTAGACTTTTTTCCACCTAACCTTGGTAATACAAGTCATGAGCTCGCGGAACCCTTTCATCAAAGTACATCAACGATGGAAACTCGCTCTAAGAGAAAATGGAGCCCGAATATGCTTGCCGATTATTCCGAGAGACTGAAAAGGGATATTCTAAAGGCTGAATACAGGAGAAAATAAAAGAAACGCATATATTAGAGTAAGGTAATACCATAATATAGGGTAGTTAATTTCCTTACACCTTAAAAATTAGGTTTTTTATTTATCCATGTTACTAAAAACACCTGTCGTTTAATCATTTTTGATCTACAGATTTGAAGTGAGGGTAAAAAGTATAATACAACGCACTGTAATGAATGCATTTTTTAAAATGTAAATCAGTCATATAATAAGTAATACTATTTTACGATTATTTAACTTCTTTAACAGACAAAAATAATTCAAGACTGAAAAAATTAAAAAGATGAAAAACCAAAAAAAAGTAAAATAAAATTATATTGTAACTACAGAATCCAAACACAATTCAAAATTATATGAAAAAAGATAACTTAATGAATAATGTAATACATTAATACAGTAAAAAGTAATTATTATTTGCAGAGTTTCACAAATAAAACAAAATAGGTTTCTGTGGTCACGAGTTTGAATACCAGGCTGATTTCTTGTCATAATTTATCTATTTTATTAAGATAATTTAAAACTACTAATTGAGTTATTCAGTCATGAATATTAAATTAGAAACGTATAATTAAAATATTAAATTAAAACTTAAGAATACCTTTTTTCTTTTAACAATAAAATAAAATTTAATATTGAAGATGAGTAGAAATAATTGTTTTACTGTTGCGTTCGTAAATTTTCAAGGCACCAAGGGAGTAATACAAAGGAATATTAGATCTACATAATATGTAAAGCAGTTTATTTTATTTTTAATAATGAAGTGTACAATAATTTTAATATTTTAATTCATCGTTTTTATTCAAAAATATTTATTATAATTAGGTTTTACTTATTATTTTATAGGGGCACAATATATTTAATATTATAAAACGTATAGAATTAATTATGCGTATTACCAGTGTTTAATAAAATAACAGGAAACAATAACAATTACATAATGATATGTATATAGGCACATAATATCTTTGCCGATCAGTGTGTAAATTACTAACTCACTACTTAATAGTGGTTAAAAAACAGGAAAGCCGTTATTATTTTATTTCCAAATTATTTTTCTATTACTACGTATAATTTCAATTCATTACGAAATAAATTTTTAAAAAATAAATAAATAAATTATTATCATCTTTTGTCTATTTTTTTTTTTGCGTAATATCAACTTATACCAGAATAAAAAGCATAAAAATATTAATGTCTAAAGAAAATTAGAAATTTATGTGTAATAAATATTTCACTAATGTTTGCTATAACATCAATAACAAATTGATGTTATGCTAACTGCTCGATCTCTCACTTTGTTTAATAAATTGACCAGTAAAAGACGTTTTCAAGACTTTTTGGAGGAAAATACATGGCTGGACGTGACATGGCTGTCGATGTGGATAATGCAGTACACGAATTAATCAACTGATTCACTCAGCAGCGTGGGCCTTCACTCCCAATTTGGATTCTGTTCCTCCATCTCAAAATACATATATGGTCTTTATCACAGAAAAAATAGAAGAACGCAGAACACTACGACGCGTATGTCAGAGAACTCGTTACCCTGCTGATAAGGGAAGATTTAACAGGGCTTCTCAAAAATTAAAAAGATTAATTCAAACTTTTAAAGACATTTCGTTTCAATCTTATATTGAAGATATCTCTGATCGGTAGCCTGCTGTGTATACTTTACGGAAAGCTACAAAGTCGTTCAAGAGACCCCAGAAATCTATTCCTCTCCTCTCCGTAAACATAACAGAACATGGGCGAGAAATTTTCAAGAAAAGGCGAACTTATTTGCTGAGCACTTTTCCGATGTGTTCCAGCCCAATAATATCCAAAGATAAAAATATCCCAATAATAATAATAATAATATGTTTCTTCAGTGATTAACAACGAAATACATTCAACAAAGGCGTGCTGGGATGTGATTTAATCACCGGTCAGATTCTTCAAGCATTACCTGGAAAAGTGATACGTTTAGTCACTCTAATTTTTAATGATATTCGAATTGCTCATTTTCCTGGTCTGTGAAAATATCACAAATAATTGTTATACCGAACCCCGGTAATGAACCAACAAATTTTAAATCTTAATGGCCTATCTTCTTTTTTTGTTGTCTTCAGTCATTTGACTGGTTTGATGCAGCTCTCCAAGATTCCCTATCTAGTGCTAGTCGTTTCATTTCAGTATACCCTCTACATCCTACATCCCTAACAATTTGTTTTAGATATTCCAAACGTGACATGCCTACACAATTTTTCCCTTCTACCTGTCCTTCCAATATTAAAGCGACTATTCCAGGATGCCTTAGTATGTGGCCTATAAGTCTGTCTCTTCTTTTAACTATATTTTTCCAAATGCTTCTTTCTTCATCTATTTGCCGCAATACCTCTTCATTTGTCACTTTATCCACCCATCTGATTTTTAACATTCTCCTATAGCACCACATTTCAAAAGCTTCTAATCTTTTCTTCTCAGATACTCCGATCGTCCAAGTTTCACTTCCATATAAAGCGACGCTCCAAACATACACTTTCAAAAATCTTTTCTTGACATTTAAATTAATTTTTGATGTAAACAAATTATATTTCTTACTGAAGGGTCGTTTAGCTTGTGCTATTAAATAATGGCCTATCAGCCTGTTTCTATTTGCTCTCTAAAGTGTTTGAAAGGCTCTTTTTAAAAAGATTGAAGCAGTTCATAAATGCTCAAATTCCAAATCACCAATTTGAGTTTAGGGAGAAACATGTTACTGTGCAGTAATCAAACAGAATTATTAACGTTATAAATCACGTTCTAGACAACAAAAAATACTGTTCAGAGGTTTTCCTCGATGTCAGTCAAACTTTTGACAAAGTTTGGCACGTAGGGATGCTCTATAAATTAATAAAGGTGTTATCGCATGTTTTCTATGTAGTGCTAAAATCTTACCTAGAATATGGATATTTTGAAGTTAAACATTAAGAAGTTTTAACGATTTGTTCCTAATAAAATCAGGGGTAGCTCAAGGAAGAGTTCTCGGAACCATCTTATATGTTCTACTTATAAGTGCCGACTTGCCAATTACGATAGATTTAACCGTTATAACGTTTGCTGACGATACTGCAATTCTTGCTGTCCATGAAAATACAGCTACTGCTTTTCATTATATTCAAGATTATCTCACTCTTCTCGAACCCTGGCTTACAAGTTGGAAAATAAAGTTAAATGAAAGAAAGTCGAAGCACGTCACATTCACCCTTAGAAAGGAAAACTGCCCAACTCTTTCCATGTTAAATTTTCCAATTCCAAGTTCTGAAGAATGTAAATATTTAGCTTTTCATCTTGACCGGCGCCTTACTTGGATAAAACATACAAAATCTAAGGGAATGTAGTTAGACCTATAGTTAAAAACATTTACTGGCTTAGGACACAGACGCTGCTGAGAGACTCGTTTCTCAGTATAAAATAAATTATTGATTTATAAATCCATCTTGAAACCAATTTGGACTTATGAGATTGAATTGCGGTGTATAGAAAGCATTTGCAATATTAACATACTTGAAAGTTATCGCACAAAATTACTACGAAAAATGTAAAACATACCTTGCTATATAAGCAATAACTTCATATATAATGATTTTAAATTACGATCCGTTAGGAAAGAAATCTCTCTGTTCAGTTAACGATATTAAACTCGTTTGGATCGGCATCTAAATTATATCGCAGTCAATTTATTGGATAACACTATCAGCGATCTTTCAAGATTATGAGAAAAAATATTCTTGATTTGATATATCGATTAACTTGAATGGTTTTATAAACCAGCTTTACGAAGGCTTCTTTGTAATTATAGAATATCTTTGTAATAGAACAATGTCATACAGTTCGGCGTGTGTGTTGGCCTCAGTTTCGCCAATCGATCTTCAGGTTAGGGAAATTGAGCTTCGTTATGAGGGCATGGGGAAGAACGAGGCAGAGACAAATGTGGAGGAAGCATGGCAAAAAAGGTGGACGACAGAAAATCACGCTGCTTGGATGATTTAGATGCTTGGACGAAAAGAAGACACGGGGAGATGAACTTCTTTACTACATAAATGCTTTCCGGGCACGGGACATTCGAACATTACCTCAACAGATTTGGTAGACGTGATTCACCCTGTTGCATGTTTTGCAATGGGAACACAGCAGAGCACACCATATTTGAGTGGGAAGAGTGTCACTTATGGCGAATACAAGCAGGTATTGAAAGATTAAGACTTGATAAACTGGTGTCCCTCATGTTTGTCTCAGAGGACAACTGGAGGGCTTTTGACACGTTTTCAATGAAAGTGTTACGCGCTAAGAACGTTGAGGGAAGAGTGGATAGCCCCATCCGCGAGGGCCGGCCTACCCAGGTCTGCCGGTTCCGGTGAACGGGTGGGAACTCCGAGGGGGATTACTACGACTAGGAAATAAAAGACGAGATCCCGCCGCCGGGTGGGGTTCTGGAAACGACATAGTCGGGCCTGGTTCCTTTCCCCGGCGGTTTCAGGCTGGCACTATTTAAGACCGAGATCCGGTTCCTGGGAGGGGGACCTATATAGTCGGGCCTGGTTACCCCCTCCTGTGGTTTGGAGGCAGGCAAAGAGAAAAAAACCAACCCGGGCGGTCGAACTGCAGGGGGGTTAGGAGGCCCCTTTATAGTTTAAGGACGCTTCGCTGGGCCTTTTTTTACGTAACTGTATGTCTGCCTCAGGGGAATAGGGATTAAAAAAAAAGTAATTACGACGATAATTGCAATTCTACGGATAATGAAAACTCAAGCAACGATAAAAGTAATTATGGTAATAATACCTAATATAATTTATGTGTTTTTAATTAAATATTCATAGTTTACAGGCTTACTGTATTACTTTGATTATTCTTGTTTTATTTTAATTGCCTAAAATTAATTTTTTTTTTTAATTAAATTTCGCGGAAATAACAAATATTATTATACTTTTAATCTTCATCGGTGATTTTCTTAACAAAATACAAAAAAGTAACAATGTTTTTTATTTTACACTTTTCAATTTCCTAAATATGGGTGCGCGTCAAACACATATGTATACGTATATATAATCAAAAAGAATATTTTTTTTCAAAATTTCTTAAAATTTTAAAGAAAAATTTCAATTGTGAAAGGAACTTATTAACTTAATCAAATATTAACGTAAAGTAATATCATTCGAGATTTTTTTAACGATTGTGATTTTAATGAAGTGAATTATTAAGCTTCAAACTCATCGGAGAAAATAATTTCATGACCAGAATTTGTTTTCAACCACATAAAACGTTGCATTTTAGTTATTAATACGACTTCTCTTACGTTTTATTTTTATACAGCTTTATTATGTGTTTGAACAGACATTATTGATAGTACAGACATTATTATTTTCATTACTAGCTGGAAACAATAATAACAAAACCGAACTGTCTAAGATCAATAGAAAGAACATTTTAAAAAGAAAACTACAAACAAGAAACATTGAAAACAAAACTTATATTCCTTTTAAATTTCTATAATTTTTTTTTGTTTTTTATATAAGATTACAGATACCAAAGGTAGTAAATCTTGGTTTAAAGCCAAGATTATAAATTATTACGTTAAAGAAAACAGCAACCATTTTATCTTTTTCTTTGAATCCAAAATTTTTCTTAAGTTTTCATGTTTTTATTTTACTGATCGCAATAAATTTACATTAGGCCTATATGAAATTGTATTTACGTTTGCGTTTTGTTTTTTTTTTAGCTCAAGAAAACATTATTCATTATATTTATAAATAATGTACCTACGATGTATAAGAAAAACGGTTTTCATCGTATCATTATCATTATTATTTATTTTTATTAGTCTTTACTGATTTAAAATGTAGCTAAAGATATTTCAATACATTAACATCGTTATAAAAACTACAGCGAATATAAATTTGATTTTTCCTTAACATTACCTTATATTCTAGCCGTATGTCATGGTTCTTCTCAGTTAAACTCGTTTCCCAAAAATATGCACCTACGTCAAATCCTTCTAACTAAAACTCAACCGAAGTATAAAGAGCGAGAATATGATGGATGTATGTAATTTCTAACATAATTAAATAAAATTAACCGATTTTAAATTCGAGAATGAAGATTTAATAGAATAAGATTCTATCGTTGCAATAGATCATAAATAGCGCACTGTATTTGGGATTCCATTCCCTAATCTTGGAAGAGCATGAAATTTTTTTTGTTGAAAACCTTGAAAAATATTGATTTTAGTGAAAAAAGGTTTTACTTAAAATTTACGGCTTACCAATTTTCTGTTAAGTATCCTGTTCAACATATTGTTATTTGATTGAAATTTAATTTATTTAAAAATTAAAGTGAAATTAAGCATTAACATTAACCCTTACTAACATTAAATGTTGATAGCGTATTATACCATTATTATATAAAAAATTAAATCGTTCGCATTTAATGAAAAAGTCTAAGTGATTGTGTCTTTTAAATTAATAGACATAATGCAATCTCTGTGAAGAAATTTCCTACAATTGAATAAGATATGTACAACTCATTATCAATTTAACATTATGCTATTTATTTATTTTCTTGCTCTCCTATTTATTTTCCATTATGACATTTAATTTCTGATTTTACAAACTTAACTGAATTTTAATATTGTTAAAATATTTCTTCAACGGGAGGTAAATAGAAAAATGTTAAATGGACAGAATAATGTTTTGGCATATTGTTTAAAGGGCATTGAATCAAAATGATCTAAAAATATTGGGTTTCGACAAGTCTAACTAAAATGGCGATCGTTAAATATTTTTAACAGATAGTTGCAAAAGTGAACTACAGTACACCTAAGTAGTATAAAAAGAGTAAAAAAGAAGAAAAAAAGGAATATAATCTACAGTATAATGAAAAAGATAGGCAGACTTAAGACAGTCAAGAACTTGATTAAGTTACTATCGAACGTTGAAGGGCCCGTACGTCGAAGAGTTGGCTGTACGCGCATGTAGCGACCTCGATTCTCCTTTATAGCGTCCCAGTGTGGAAGAGAACCATGATGTCGGGCGTAACAAAAGACTTTTGGAGGGCGTACAGCGCCGTATGGCTCTGAAGGTGCCGTCGGCATATGCCTCGGTCTCGACTGAGGCGGTGTTGTTGGTGACTAGGATGCCACCACTTCAGCAGCCGGTGGCCGCTCGAGCGCAAGTTTATTAGGGTGTGTGTAAGAAGATGCCAACGCAAATGTCTACAGGGATCGGCAAGTCAGGTGGAATGCGTTTACGAAAGGAGGTGGACGCATCGTTTGATCACGCACATTAAGCTGCGGGCTGGGAGGAAGTTTGGCGAACTGGGATTCTGGTTGATACAATTCCTGACCAGCCATGGGGTCTTTCGTTCATACCTGTGTAGACGAAGAAGAACTGAAGAACCTTTCTGCTCCTACTGTCGGGAGTCAGACACGTCGGTAAACGTGATATTCCAGTGCCCACGGGGGGACGAGGAACGCCGCGATTGTACTGTCGTAACTGGGCATCTCGAGGTAGGGACCATCGTTAGAACGATGCTATGCAGTTCGGTGGACTTCGACACTGTGACGGGTTTGTGTCATGAGTACTGCAAATGAAATACCGAGAAGCGCGGGGATGAGGAACAGCTGCGTACGGAGCTGCCGTTCGCCCGTACTTGCACGGGTGAACGGTGATGATGAAGGGCGGGGACTCTCGAGCCCCTGAGCTAAAAGACTGAGTCCCGGGGGAGCCGTCCCTTCGGGGGTATCTCCGTTAAAGGCGAAGCACAAACACAAAGGACCAAGTCCCGGTTGCTGTGTGATGGAGGCCGGGAACGGCATAGCCGGGCCTGGCGTTTCCCTCATCTGGCGGCTAGAGGCAAAGGCACCTCCTGGAACCGTGTCCATGCTTAATTGGGGGTCTGATTCAGGGAGGCAACGTTAACAAAAAAAGTTGTATAATCCAACTCATTCAAAAAAACAGTTCGTTTTGATGTAGGAGCACTCCATAAATTCAATTTTTATGTATTTAGCGACTGAAAAGTTACTTCTGGCACGCCATCCTTTATGAATACCTTACGTTTGATCCTTAAAAACTGCTGATTTAGTTATTTTTTTTTTTTTATTGGAATAAAATTGTATAATTAATAAATTAATAAATTAATTAAATTTTTGTGGATCTTCTACTTTAGATCTTTCTTACTTTAACTCTGCTTTAGACTTTTCATTTTCCCGGTTGACATTCCTTTAGCCCTCCAGTTGTCCAGGAATTATCAAGCTGAAAATACATATTATGTAACATCTTACTCAGAATCCAACAGATCTCTTCTAGTACTAAGTTTCTCTGTTTTGTGATTGGTTTTTAATCTTGGAAAATGTTGCCGTTATTTCAAAATCTAAATATCAATTTTTACAGTATAATTTTGTTTCCTTACCTTAATATTTATATTTAATTTCTCACTATTCTCTTTTCTTTTGTATTTTAGTAATTTGTTAACTAATCTATTTTCAACCATGATTTCTTTTAGAGAAATAAATTTATTTAATTTTTTTATGAATAATTTTTGTTACGTGTTACTAAAAGGGTAATGTTAACAGAGAATTTTTACGTCATTGTTTTAATTCTTTAAGATCATTTCTCCACTTTTCAATTTGCTCTTCAATTCCTGTACTACATTTTTCTTGATACAAATTGAAAAGCAACGGCTACAAAGTACACTGCTTCTTCATTTCGCCTACTACGCATTCTGCAGTTGTTTGATTTTTTATAATCATTTTTACTTAAGTATCTAATTCTAGAAAATAATTAATAAAAATTTTCTTTCTTTAAACCAGATTTTTCTTAATATTTTAAATATTTATTCCAGTACCCTTGCTATTTTTACGATCAAAGTGGCATTAGAACAAGTTTATCTTTTTAATTGATCTGCAGAAGACAAGTCGATGCTTTGCCATCAAATAAAGTAGATTAAAAAAATAAGGGTAATGTATAATGAAATGCTAATCTATTTTTAATCAGCCTTATATAATACTTTTACAGTAAACAGGTTACACTTGTAAAAGTTATCTTACCTGAAAACACTTAATAACCTAAAAAAATAATAAATTCTGTAAAGCAGTTTGATTCATCATTAAGTATTTATAGAGTTTCTGTAGTTATATAAGACATAGACACCGTTTATCTATATAATTTAGGGTAAAATTCAAAACACTTCGTTTGAGTCATCAGTGATTTGACTAGTTTGATACTTTTTCTCGATCTTTTCCGTTTTGTTCTAATATCTTAATTTTGACATTCTACTATGTATTACATCCTCAATTATCTGTTTCATACACCCTATCTTTGTTTTTCTTGATACGCTTTACTCTCTAAATACTCTTCTAAAAAGCAAATTATATAAACCTTGGTGTTAATGTATTTGGCCCAACGATCCTACATAATATTCCATTTCTTTAAGAAATTCCGCAACAAATTTGTCTCCTCAACTATTCATCTTAAGACCTTTTCCTTTCGTGTTTTATCCACCACCTTTATCTTCAGTATTCACCAATAACAACATGATTTAAAGTTCTGCATTTCTTTCCTGTTTATTTTTCTACTGTTTATGAATTTGCTAGTAAAAGCACTTCCCTTAATAGAAATATATTGAAGATTTTCTCTCAAATCTGGTTCAATAATTATAAAGTGATATTTGACACTAACAGACTTCTTTTTCTTATGACAGCTCTCTTTGCTTATGCATCAGTCTGGTTTTGATCTTTTCTATTCATCCTTATCTACCCATTGCAATTTCACTGCAAAAAATAACAAAACTTTCATCTTCTGATCTACTATTATCCCAATTTAATATTCATTGTCTTTGTTTTACTCTTTTTTATTTTTACGTTAAATTTTTCTTGCTGCAATAAATCCATCTCATTTAGAATTTTTTCATTTATGGCTTATGCCAAAAGAAAGTTAGATGTCTTATTCTTCTCGTATAAGTACTATCTGGATGAATTATTAAAAAAAAAACTAATTTTTTAGACTAATGATCTTTATAATATGATAACACGCAACTAACTAAATATCATTAAAATAATTTTTTAAAAGAATATGTTTAAAAAAGTTTAAATTAACATGAAGAATTATTTAACAGAAGAAACCCCCTCAAGAAAGTGAATAAAGGTTTCACTAAAAATATTTTGTACGATTCAGTTTTTGAGTGATTCTTTGGATAATCACTTATTTATGGTAGGATTTATTAGTGAAACTGTTCCATTTATGCTTGCTTCCGCCTATAAATAACAGTATTATGAAGTGTTACAGTTTTATATAAGCTACTTAAAAAGTTTAATTTGATCGATTGTCTCGAACAAGCTATGTAAACTCGGTATTGTTTGTAACTAATTTTCATTTAATGCGACAAGTTACTACAGTTACTATAATTATTACTTAATTATTAATTACTTACTGTATAAATTGCCATACAAATTACACTTACTATATTTCTAAAGGTAATTATTATATAACAATAGTTAAAATACAATAAAAAGTTAATTTTAATTAAATTTATACATATTACAAAACCAAACAATATTTTTAACGGTCGAGTGGTTTGTGAACTCAGATACTGCGGAAAAAAATGTTTTTAATCGTTTATCTAGATAGTTATGTACTCTAAGATAGATTAGAAGACGCATTCATTCTATAGGAGCTTGAGTTTTTATGCTTATTTTGCAGCAAGACATCACCAAGGTTAGAGATTGTAAATACGAAATAGAGTCGTAAGATCGCTCTACAAGTCGCAACGTAATCGAAATGAAAAACGATCTAAATATAGCAGATACACTAATATACAACTATCCGATAACCGAGGTTATACACTGGCTTTATAGTTCCTGACATTCTCAGCGTAGATGTAGCATTGTCATACTAATACGAACAACCCAAATTAAGGAAAGAAAGAATCGAGAGTCTAGATAAAAGTAACGGGTAAATATCCAAGAAAATTGGATGTAGCAATTGAGAAACTGAAAGTCTATAGTTAAAAATCTACTAGAAAAATGTTTGATATTAGTTAACAGTAGAAATAATAATTATAAAAAAGTGTGAAAAAATCTTATCTAAACGACTTTTTTTTTCTCCCTACATCCCTGGGCAGGACATCCAGTTAAGTATACTCTGCCCAGGGACGTGTCCATAAACTCTAAGGGGGTCTCCCCACCCGCCGGCTGTATGTCCGGCACGGCAGGTCAACCCCCCCGGTGTCGGATCTTAACGTGCCTGCCTCTAATCCCTGCCATGAGGCAGCATGGCCCGACTATGCCGTTCCACGCCCCCCCCCCCACCAACAGGGACCGGGTCTCGGTCTTTATGCCATTGCCTCTAACTGACGGAGCCGACCCCAAGGGACCAGCACCACCAGCCGGGACTAGGTCTTTTTATTTTCCCCACAATTTGACAAAGACTCCCAGGAGTCCCCGCCCCATCATCGAAACCAGCACACCTCAGCATGCTGGCACTCCAGGACGAGGCTGTCCGCCCTACCCCGCACCGACGACACTATCTTTCGCGTCCCCTTGATTCCCTCTCTTTAATACGGAGAATAGTGCCCGCAAAACTCCTAAATCTGTCCCAGTTTTGTTGATTAGCTAACAGCCATTCAACCAGGTTATCTGCCGTCAAGTTGTCTATACCCGATACAAATCTGTACTGTGCCCACCTGTGACACTCAAAAATTGTGTGTTCTGCATCATCCATTGCTGGGCAGTAATCGCAGTTCGGGGTCTCCCGCTTACCGATTCGATTAAGATATTGGCAGAAGCAGCCGTGTCCCGTCATGAGCTGAGTAGTGTAAAAGTCCATTTCTCCATGTCGACGGTCTATCCAGGCGTCCAGGTCACCAATCAAGCGCCTGGTCCAAGCAGCCACCGACAGGCCGGCCCATCAGGTTTTCCACTCTTGTCTTATGATTCCCTCTATTTCGTCCTTGCTATGACCCTCATCCGTGAGCCTTCTTCCCCTGACCTGAAGGTCTATAGGCGGGACCGACGCTAGGACACACAAAGCATCGTACGACATGGTGCGATATCCCGATACCACCCCCAGAAGAGCCATCCTATGCATACTCTGCAACCTTCGTCTATTACGTTGAATATTCATAGCCTCAGCCCGTACTGGAGCCGCATATAATGCAGAAGATACCATTACCGACATGATCAGTCTTCTTATAGAGGTCCTGGGTATGGAGCGTCCAGCGAACAAGCCCCTAATGGCTTTAATGGTGACCAAAGTCTAAACGACTTTGGTCACAGTTGATCACACGATCATATTTTCTCCAGAGGATAAGAATCCCTCCAAAGTGCTTCATCTCACAAACTATTCCTTCGGAGACTGGTGTGTATTTTATACAGGAATGTATGGTGTATTTTAATACTGTATATATATATATATATATATATATATATATAAATTATAAAATAAAAACAGATGTAAAGTTAAATATAAAAAATTATTACAAAATAATTTTCAATTCAGAAGTTGTTATTAAAGATTATTCTGTATTATGTAATTTCTATAATAGATTATTATTATTATTTATGTAAACGTTGAATGAAATACAGATAAATCGTACGTTTTTAAAAATAATTAATAATTAAAAATTCATGTATAGAATAATATTGTTTCCGTAAAATAAAGTATTTTAATTATATTTTAAATAAATTGGTAAGAAGATTTTTCAATTGGTTCGGCAATTTTTTTAAAAATAGCAGCGACAGCATAATAACGGCCGTCTCTTGTAAGCCGAAGCGTTATGCTGAGTTACATAAAAACAGTCCAGACGTCTGGTTTTCTAAGGCTGGGTACTACAAAGTAAACCAAACGTTTTTTTTTATATCAATAAAGAATCAGTTTAAAAAAAAAAAAAATTAGGTAAACTAGAAGAAATTTTTAGGAAGTTACTTCTGGCAATATTGTTCCAATGAATAAAAACCTTTACTAATGACATTCCTTTACTAGAAAAGTTCTCAATTTGTGTTTTACTTGAGGATGTAGCAAAATTTCGTAAGTATTTCGGCAAAAACATTATTTTTTAAATCGTGAAGGATATTTTGTTCAAAACTTGGCTTGTGTATTTAAAATTGTATTGGCTTGTGTGTTCAAAAATTGGCTTTATTTGCAACATGTAGCACAAAAGCCCAGCAATTATTTTTTTTTTCTGGTAGCTCAGTTAGTAAACGTAAACAGTATACAGTATACGTAAATTGTATACTGTAAACGTAAACTAGTATTAATTATCGTAAATGAATACGACAATATTCATCGAATTTAAACCCGAAAATTAACCTAGCTGCCTTCTTTTTTTTCCTGTTTAGCCTCCGGTAACTACCGTTTAGATAATACTTCAGAGGATGAATGAGGATGAAATATATGAGTGTAAATGAAGTGTAGTCTTGTACATTATCAGTTCGACCAATCCTGAGATGTGTGGTTAATTGAAACCCAACCGCCAAAGAACACCGGTATCCACGATCTAGCATTCAAATCCGTGTAAAAATAACTGGCTTTACTAGGACTTGAACGCTGGAACTCTCGGCTTCCAAATCTGCTGATTTGGGAAGACGCGTTCACCACTAGACCGACCCGGTGGGTAACCTAGCTGCCTAGTTTTAAATTTAAAAACATTCTATATCACACTAACATAGGTTTTACCACAAAGAGCGATTACTTAAAAAAATAATTACAAATATATTTCTGTGAAGGCAATATTTTAAATTCACATCATTAATTACTAGCAGATATACTATTTATTACTATAATATATTATTTAATATTATTAAATACTATTTTAATATTACTATAAAGATAATATACTATTTATTATTAGTAATTTATACAATATTAGCTTAAAAATTCTTATTGTTATAGTTAAATCACTTTGCCTTTGTCTTTCACTTTTAATTTATAACTGTTGTACCTACTTTTTTGCCTTTATATTTTTGATCATAGGATTTATGCTTTACGTTTCTACCTAACTCATGCAGTAGTTTAATGTTAGGTAAATTTCATAAGAAAGCTACCTGTTGTAATCGGTACCATGATTCGACTTCCGGAAAATTTCGACATATCTTGGCGTTTCACATCCCGCAGACCCCAAAACAACGTCAGTTCATAAGTAAAAAATATATATTTTTTACTTTCTTGTGGACACGATAACTGCCGTAATTTTACAACAATCACTTTCAAATTGACATAAAATATAACGACACAAAATCTCGGTCGAGTTCAATAATGGGCAAAATCAGACCATGCGGGTGGAAATTTGGGGGGGGGGGGATTTATCGAAAAAACAAAATATTGCTACAATTTTCTTACTAGGTAAAATATCAAAGTCGTTTAAAATTCCTGCTGTTCTTTGGATAAGGGCCTAAAACTTATTTAAGTAAAGTTTTTTGATATCACCAACCACTGGTCCAGGCGTGGAAAAAATATGGTTTCGAAGAGAAACGAAATCATACCTCCCGTAATTGGCACAGTATAGAATCGGTTTAAAGAGATCGTTAGTCCTATAAACATTATCCAAATAGTTTGTCTGAAACAATTTTTGATATGATCAACCCTTACGGTAACGGGTGACCGAAATATTTCTGGAATTGTAAGTTGGGGCTTGTCGTATGCTAAACACGTGAAAATTTAAAAAAAAAATTAAACATAGTAAAGTGGTCTAGCGATTCAAAAAGAAATTTGGGGAATTGCATGGTTCTTATGTTAGAAATAAATGAAAAATCCATTGCTTTGGTTGTATGACAACGATAAATAAAGTTTCTGAAGAACAACGTATAATATTAGAATTGAGAACGCTTAAATGGGTTCTTATTTCTACACAGGTTCTGTGATGTAACAGTACTCTGGTTTAATTAGGTTTTTGTTGTTTGTATTTTTACAATCATGCTTTTTTTGTTTTTGTTTATTGTCATTACGATCAAATCCATCCATTTACACGCAAATTTTACTGATTGTAAGATGGCTGAGGCGATAGTAATGCAAGATCTGCCAGGGGTCATATCAGAGATCGGTTGCTACATTATATACTGTAATGTACGATAATCACAGCCTCGGTGCAATACCTAAGTTATGTTAACTACCTACATTAACAATCACTGATAGACAAAAAAAAAACTTTTTTTTAATTTTTCTCTAAGTGTCACACCATTTCTTGAATTGATTTTTTTGCGTACATTACAATTTTGTAAATACAATTTTTCTATCATCCTTAGTTTTAAATAAATTACGCTTTAAAAAAAATCAAGGGAAAATATTGTTAAAATCTGTAAAATTTATAATTAGGTGGGGAAGCTCATTAGAGTCGCAAGGAAACTCCCCTGGGCTGAGTAATACTTGATTGTTGAGCCCGTTCAGGAGAGCACAAACACCAACAAAAAAAGGAACGGCTTTATAGGAAATATTAAGAATTTTTAAAAGTTCATTTATCGTTTATAATATGTAGTTAGTCTTGTACGAGTTACATATAAATACTTACACATTTATTTGTTTTTCCATGAGTGAGCAGGAGTGTAAGTAACTGAAAATATTAACGTTTACGGATTATTAAAAACATCTACGCACGCGAGGACTCACACTAAAAACCAATTAAAAATTATTTTTCATAGTATTACTGAGTCGGAAGTCTAATTTATTCTAATTTAAGTCGGAGTCGGAATTTATTTATTTTGTTTGTTAGAAACAAAATAAATAAATTAAAAATATAAAATGTTGTGTTGCTACTTTTAATGTAATTTATTAAAAGTTTCGTTTAAATGAATTTTTTCTTAAAACTTACAAAAAAAAACCTAGAAAAAAATCAGTCTGATGTATTTACTTAAGCACACTTATATTAAAATTTGAAACGTTGCCAGCTATTTGGATCGCGTAAAATTTAATTCATTATAGACAGAACATATGAAATGACCAATTTTCCTGCCAGTTAAGCGGTAAGGGTAGTTTCATGAATATAATCCTACTGGATGAAATGGGATCTGGCGGGAGTAAATCAGAGAGAGATCAGGCGGGGTGTGACTGTTACTTAACCTCCTTAATTCATTATGCAAATCCTGCACAGTCAGACGGACTAACCATGATATTCCATGCGAGTGTCCCAATTCTCTGAATAGTTATGACCCATCTTCACCGGTGCGTAAATTCATTTTTAAACATTTAATCGAATACAGTTATATATTATTTATTGAATAATCCTAATTAAAAAAAGATAAAAACAAATCAGCGCAGAACATTTTCGTTGTTATTTAATGGAATTAAATTTTTCGAACGTTTGTCAAATTTCGATAAAATTTATAGTAAATTGTTAAAACATTTTAATATATTTTAAAATATTTCTTTTATAGATATTTTTAAAAATAGATTTTTATATGTCGAGCATTTAATTGATATTTAATTCCAAGTAATCCTTTTCAGAACAATAAAACACATTTTCTAAAAACATCACTCTTGTTTCCTAAGGTTATAAATCTCAGTTTTGATTTTAATTACTCCGACTATGATTCGTTTATTCCAACATGCGCATTTGAACCAAAAATAATACTTACATTTTATAAGAAAACTGAAGCATACGCTCCTAGGATGCAGTTCGTTCGTTCAACGTATCTGCTCTGTTTAATATTGTGTCACAATTTTATTGTTACCAATTCTTTTTCCGTTGAAAATTATAATGAAAAAATCTACTGCCTGGTAAATTTGTCTGTAGCTGCTTTTCGCGATGGCAAGAACAGCAATTACAACTCAATTCGTTATGCTTTCGTAGATATAAAATTATTTCATGTCCCATTTCTCGAATAAAAATTGAGGAACGTATTCTTTTGAAAAATGCAACGTTGAAGTCCTTCTCTTTGATTTTATCATATTATTGTAATAAATTGATGTTTGTGACAGAAATAACAACAAAACTTTACTACACAATTAACTAAAATTTTATGTTAGGCGGGAAATCAAGAAGTTACCGGATGTTCTATCCTTACGGTAACTGCTTGAAAATAAAGTAGTAATTTGACAAAAATATTATTGTTGTAGTAAGAAAATAATCATTTTTTTAAAATTTCAACAATTTATATAATGCGAAAACGCGTTTTCTTGAAAGGAAATCAGAGAATGGGAAAGATTAATTTGAAAGTCCTCTATTTGGTTGTACAAGATTCCTTTGCTAAATCTTTTAATAATAGAAAGGAATCTTTTATAATATAAAGGTTTTAATTTCGTTAAATAACAGAATATTTATGGTATATTATGCAATAAACTCTTCATCAAGACTTAATAACACTAGCAATCAGTGAATAAATAAGATCTTACTATCTAAAATAAAAAAAAAAAAAAAAATTAAAGCGATACCTAAATTCATTTCCCATAAATCTTCTTGTAATAATGGAACAATTACCGACTTAAAAGATACTTATCCTAAATTCTATATACATTTTTTTAGCATGCTGAGTATTATAAATTTTCTTTCTTAACAAATGTTGTAAAATAATTTTTCTATAATCACTTAATTGTTTCGTTAGGCCGTATAATGATGCAATCCCAATGTGCATTGTTTGTAAAAATCATTAACACGGCTGATTGGTTTCATTAGCCATTATCAGCTGATTGTAAATTTTCGTTACACCAAAAAAGTTCAGGTATTAAAAAAACCCATCGGGTTGGTCTAGTTGTGAACGCATCTTCCCAGATCAACTGATTTGGAAGTCGAGAGTTACAGCGTTCAAGTCCTAGTAAAAGCAGTTATTTTTACACGGATTTGAACACTAGATCGTAGATACCGGTGTTCTTTGGTGGTTGGGTTTCAATTAACCACACATCTCAGTAATGGTCGAACTGAGACTGTACAAGACTATATTTCATTTACACTCATACATATAATCCTCTGATCTATTATCTGAAGGTAATTACTGGAGGCTAAACAGTAAAAAGAAAGGTATTAACAAAAGATTGAGAAAATAAATATATTCAATTTTTATGTAAACGAATAACATCATGCATTTTACGAATTTTGTTTTTATTTGTATGGTAATTTTGTCACACTAACTTTAACACGTACTAATTACATCTAAAGATAACTTTTGCTAAGTCAAATCAATTTTTCCAATAAAAGTGATTACATTAGCAGATTTAGTCTGTAAGACTGGAGAAAATTTATATTAATTTATCATTGAATTTTTAATGTAGATATTAATTATACAGCAATAAAAATAAAAAAATAATACGATCATCAAAATCTATATAATAAAAATTCTTTAAATGTGCATCCAAAAGCATTCCTAATAATTATTCCAATCCTGCATTTTGTTGAGTGATTATGGATAAAATCTTTACCCTTTCAAAGGAAATATTAATTATCTTAAATTATAACATTTTTGCACAACTGGTGTACTATTGATTATGATTTTTTTCAATACAATTTCATAATTACAATCATAACAATCATGAATACATAATTTTGAAGATGAAGTACTTATGTTTTACTTAATCTTCAACAGTACAACATATATTTCCACCTAGTTACTGTTTTACTCGTGAAAATTTGTGGGAAAAGAAATATGATTTTATAACAGTATTTATTAAAGTAAAAGTTATTGATAATTGAAAAGAGTATGAAAGAAAAAATAATTTAAAAAGGGTAAAAAAAAAAAATAATAATAATTGCTAGTGGTAATAATATATTAAACAAATGTTTACGATTTGTTTAATCTATATTACCAGGGATTATTATGTTTTAATGTTTATAGCTTGATTACATTCATGAGTATTGCTGTTATGCGATGAGAACAGATTTGTACAAATAAGTAGTTTCTACAATATTTAAAAATACTGACATAATGAAGCTATTAGTGATAAAGCGTAACGTTAAAAAGATTTGATTACAATTTTCATGTATATAAAAAAAGAAGAGAGTAATAAATGAAAAAAAGAACACTAAATTAATAAATTATAAAGGCGTTTACAAAATGTAAAAAATTAATATTATCCGGATTTCGATCGGTAAACAATCAAAATCAGTCTGCGAACAGGAATTATTACAACTAAGCAAAAAACATAAATTAATATAAAAGAAATATAAGTGATAAAAATAATGACTAAACAAAATAGAAAACTAATAACACTGGTCAACATGATTTTTTTTCTCACCAGTACCACCAGTGTGTATTTAATGCACTTTTTTATTCTGTTTTCAAATATGTATTTGGAATTTCTCCATCACCCACAGTTTTTTTATTTATTTAAATTTTTTTTAATATTTTAAAACGTTTTTTCTTCCATTTTTCTATCATCAAGTAAAAGGTTCTAGAGCATTGTAAATATGAAGTAACCAAATGAGCTAACTCAAAGAATAACGTTGCTACTGTAATGTAGGTTCAGACGTGTACAATGTACACGTGTTCATACGTGTAATATGTACAAACGTGATCTAATATAGCACACATTCATCAGAACGATCCCAGTTGTGAGATAGCAGTGAACCAGTAAACACGCCATTGTGAACACTTTGTGTGTGTAAATTATTATGTATTACATATTTACAATTTTATTTTTTTTTTATTAATCGTTAGTTACAAAATGCCTAGAATATGTATCTGGTGAAGTGACGCTCAAGTCCCCAAAGGCGAAACCTTGCTCCATTAGTAAAAAAGTGTTATGAACTTTATTTTGGGTGTAAACTCGAGGACCAAACAAGGGCCTGGACCCCACATATCTGTTATTTATCGTGTTCTAGGCTTCTCACTGCATGGAAAAATGGCATACACCACATGCGATTTGTTATCCCTATTATTTGGAGGGAACCCAAAGATCACTTTTCTGACTGTTATTTCTCCTTAACAAACATTAAAACATCAAAATCAAAACTTACAGTCGCATACCCTAACTTCCAATCTGAAATGAGACCACTTCCACACTGCGAAGAATTTCATATACCAAAGTCTCCAGAACATGTGAAATTAGATTAAGAAAGTTCAGAGTCTGATGAAAGTAAGGAAGATAAAGAAACAGATTCATTCAACTTTTGACAAAGCAGTTCATCTGAACCTCATTTACTGACTCAAAATCTTAACGATTTCATACAAGATTTAAAGTTATCCAAAAAACAGTCTGAAATGCTTGCTTCCCGGCTAAAAGGATGGAATATTCTTCAAAAAAATGTAAAGATATCTACTTTTGGTAATCGTCATTCTAAAATTAAAGACTATTTTTCCGAAGAAAATGGCTTAATGTTTTGTAATGACATTTCTTCTCTTATGGAGACATTTTTTAATGAACGTAACCTAACAAAATAGTGCTTGTTCATTGATTCCTTTAAAAGTTTAAAAGCTGTGCTTCAGCATAATGACAATAAATTCCCATCAGTATCTGTGGCTCACTCTTCTAGTATGAAAGAAACATATGAAAACTTAAAATTTTAAAAGCTTCAATATACAGTGTATGAATGGAATATATGTGGTGAGTTGAAGGTAATTGCACTTATTCTTGGTCTGTAGTTTGGTTACACAAAGTACTGTTGTTTTTTTGTGTGAATGGTATAGTGGGGACAGAAAAACCCGTTTCATTAGAAAAGAATGGCCTAAACGCGTATCACTCATTCCTGAACAGAAAAATGTGAAACATGACCCATTGTGTAATCCTAAAAATGTGTATTTACCTTTGTTACATATCAAACGAGGATATATGAAGAATTTCGTCAAGGCCAAGGACAATACTCCTGGTTTCATATACTTAAAACAGAAGTTTCCTAAAATTAGTGATGCAAAAATTAAAAAAAGAATATTTGTGGATCCACAAATATGATCACTAATGCATGATGTAAAGTCTGAGGAACTATTGAATCCACTGGAGAAAGCAGCTTGGCAAGTACTCAAAATTTTTTTAGGAAATTGAAAGACAGAAAATTACCGTGATATTATTGTCAGTGATCTTATAACATCTTATTAAAATTTTGGTTGTAATATGTCCTTAAAAGTACACTTACTGCACTCGCACCTAGATTTCTTCCTGGAAAATCTTGGCGTATTGGGCGATGAGTACGGGAAACACTTTCATCAGGAGATTGATTTCAGCTATGGAAAAGGCAAATGGAATCCTAATATGTTGGCAGACTATTGTTAGACCATCAAGAGGGATATTTCACAGGCGAAATATAGCAGAAAATCATCATTTCTTACTTTCTAGGTGAACCAAATGTTTGAATATTGTGTAGTTAAGAATACAGAATGTATTAAAATGTTTGAAATTATAAATGCCTGTCTCTAGGAAACCTTGCGTGATGAGGAAAAGCCGATATAATATTTGAATTCAGGAGAAAAATACTATCAGAATCACAAATAAAATTTTCATTACGACTTGAATTGTATATAACGGCTTTATATCACATTTTATTTAATAATTGTTTTCTCTTTTTAATAATTTTATTTTATTATTTTTACCAATTTATTTTTTTTAGTCGTCTTATAACGATTGCTTAACAATTTAAATGTGCATTTAGTTTTGGTAATTTATTTTTGCGACCAATCTTTGAATATTTCATTTTAAAAATTTGTTTAAAAACGTTTTCTCTTTGGTTTGCACCAAACGACGCTACAGCTAAAGCAATAAACGAGACACCTACAAGCGTTTTTAGAACAGCGTTCTCGGTATAAACTTCATTAAGTCAATTGAATTGTTTCGATTAATATTAATGAACATATTATGTTTCATTCTAATTAATTTTGTTCAGAACTGATTTATGTTTTGTAAATTAATTAAGAAAAGATAAATCCGGACCTAGAATTTTATTTATTCATAGAAATATTTCATTTATCCATTGAAATAATTAATTTTATTTGGTAATCATCATCTGATGTTCATATTGTAACGCAGGTAATTAACGGATCATAAAGCAATTCCAAATAAAATTGTACTAATGAAACATTGTACTATGTAACAGTCAAAGACAATTTCAATTAAATAACTCAAACGTATACTTTCATGGAACTCAAATAGATAAATTTGTTGAAATGTTTCTTCGAAAATATTAGGAGTGATTCATAAAAGTAAGTTTTAATTTTATTTCACGAAGGAAATATAAATAAAGTTTTTTTTTTTTAAATAGTTACTGTTATAATATAGTTATAAAATTTCCATTGTTTTTCCCACCCTGCTTCTGGGTTCATAAATTCTAAAAATGTTAAGTCCATAGTTATAAGTAACCCTACCGTTATCTCGTAATCTCTGTTAGCGGAAATCGGCTTATTAAATTTGTATATATAGACAAAATAAATTTATTGCTACCAAATAATGCATACGGTCGAGATGCAAAAGATAGACAAACAAAGTGGTAAGTGTTTCAGGTTTTAATACGCGGATTATAAATTCTCTGTTGTTATACTAGGTTTGTTTATTATTCTAGAATAATTTTGACGTAGGATTGATAAGGCTGAAAGTGCCTACCTATACGGTACACGTTAACTTGGATGTACCTTCGAGAATACGTATTTTTGGGTATGTAACTATGTTTACGTATACATTAACATCCTTAATCATAAATGCAAATCGCGTAGTCATTCATTATTAAATTATAAATACATGCGTATCACATTCACTTGCATACATTCTCATGTACACGCGCACTCGAAAACCGCGTACAATTACCGCCACAATCTTACACAAACACACACACACACACACACACACACACACACAAACTGTGTTTTTTTAGGTGATTCTATCTCACCACAGGGACAAACCGAATAAAAAATTGGCAGTTTGTCTTCTACAGTTGTAATTCATTAATTGAATTTAATTTATTAAATAAAAATGGTAAAATGAACCTCAAATTCTGATTAACTAATCAATCTTTTATTACATTTGGACCAGGGACTTTTATTGGCAACAAACTACTGAAATAAAACCTTCATTTTTTTATGATCTCTTTACGTTTATCATAAATTGTTCAGTATAGAATTGTAACTAGATTTGAAAAATTATAATGCGTATATCATTCTATGAAGGTCATTAACTATGTATTCTATGCATATCATTCTTATTCTCAGTAGGTCTAATTTCTGAATTTTAACGATTTTAAGATCACGCGCTTTAGTAAAAATATTTCCATTTAATAAATAAACAAATACGTCTTGTGTTTTTTTTTTTTATAACGAAAATTAAATAATTATAATAAAATTAACAAAAAAAAAAAAAAAAAACAAATATGCAATAATTTCTTCTTTTTTATATTTTTATTTATAGTCACATCAACAATTAGTCATTCATTAGCTACACATCAATATCTGTGTGAATAAACCGTTAAACGTATAGTTTTGAACAGTCTCGGGCCAATCATTCCTGAGACGTGAGGTTAATTGAAACACCAAAGAACACCGGTATCCACTATCTATTACACAAATTCAAATAAAAGCAAACAACCTTTATTAGAATTTGAACCTTAGAACTCTCGGCTTCAAAATCAGCTGATTCACGATGACGGGTTTTACCGTTAGGCAAAACCGGTGGGTTAAAATAATTTTATTGTGTTTGTATTTTTTTATTTTTATAAAATTTAATTCTTTTGTTTAATACCCATTTAAAATCGGCCATATTTTAGTGAGTTTGTTTTTTAATAAAGATTGATGATTTTACGTTAATATTTATTTTGACTTTATTCAAACCGTTTGACCACAAAATTTTCTACAAGTTTTGTTTAAATATTTTATATGTTTATTACCCATTTAATAAAATTGTTTTAGCCATACAAAAAATAATGTGTTTTTCAAACACAATCTTTTGTCCCATATTTATCAAAGATTATTAAAAATACAGCCCTAGAACCAATTTTTTTTCAATTGCTCAGATCAAATTTCAAATAAAATTACTAAATTTATGTTTTAATTTTGTCTCAAGTATTACAATCTGGCTAAAGTTTAGAGAAGGTGTAGAAATCAGGGCGAAATTATTTGCCGGCCGACACTAGCCAACCAAGCATTTCTGATCTATATTTATGTGTCACCTTTCTTCTTTATTTTCACCGGTATAACATGTTCTGAAAGTTTATTATGTACGTCGAGAATCGCTTTATATTGTCGCCGTATGGCCTTGACGGCACGTGGCACTTATTAATCTTACAGTAGCCCTGAAAAGAGTTGTTTTTGTCGTCGATTGGCTAAGATACCTCGTTGTAATTACTAACCTTATTGTAGCCCTGAAAAGGGCCTTTTTTGCGTTAGCTCTGAGAAGAGCTGTTGGGTCCGGAAGCTGGTCTCTGGCGAAGTCGAGGAGTTGCGGGTCGTCCATTGAATTCAGACCGGGCTTTCCCTCAGCAGCAGTTGATTTCTACTATAGCGCGACAGTGGTGCCCCGCAGTGTCGGTCGTCCTTCGTCGGCGCGGCCAAGGCAATCCTCCTCGTGCGACCCCACGCTGGGCCGGCCACTGCTGCTGAGTCCACCAGCCAGGGCGATTGAAGCCCGGCATGCTGCGGGAAGGTAGCGTCTGCGTCGGCTCCCTCGGCGGGCTGGCCAGGCCTGCTGCTCTGGCGGGGATGTGGGCATCCGCCGGGAGCTCCCACGGTGAGGCGGCCAGGGATTTCTTTTGTCTTCTTCATTTTTTCTTCTTGGTCTTCTCCAGGTGGTGGTCGACGATGAATTGAAAATTCACTCTCGTGCACGCTTTTTATTGGAGCCTGAGAGTGGTGGGGGCACAACACCGCTATGGTGGGAGAACTGCGCGGTTATATGCGCGGCGGTAGTGATGCTGTATCAGTGCGTCCGTATACTGTGTGCCAGCTCGCATCTGAATTGCCATCGTGGTCACCCGCCGATATTAAATTAGGCATATATGTGGTAACAATACATGAAATCTGAATAAAACACTGTTAAAAAAACAGAGAATTCCAAACGTCTGTTCGACAGGCACCGCTAATATGCTGTGTGTTTTTATTCATAATGAAATAACGCAAAAAAACTTCCTTTTTTCTTTTTGTATGCTTTTCTTTAACTTACAATGGTTCAAGCTTGTCCTTAAACATTTCACTCGTAAATTAACTCATTTCCCGACGTCAAACAATGGTGACATTTCACCCAGTGAAGTAAGTCGGGTAACAGTACAATATTCCATTGTCATTTTTAATATATTCCTATATTCTACATAGAGAATAATTATATATAAGTTGTCGGAGATACATCGGGAACATAATAAAGAAGGGAGCTAAATCGATAAGTTGTAGCTATCGATCCGTTTGATTTGACAATTGATTCAGTACAAGTAGATCAGTTGGATGATGAAGTGGATTTTAATAAATAAATTTAAATAAATAAGTTAAATAAATAAATTTATCTTATAAAATTTATGTTCACTAATAATATGATTTAGTTGTAAATAACTGGTATCATTTATAATTATGAAAACTAATTCTTTTGGTTATAATATAGAATAAAACAACGTATAAATATTTTTTTGTTGGCTAAAGAATTTAAACTAGTAAAAGCAAAATTTACTTGTCAGTTTAAATACTTTACGAATATAAAAGATATAGTGGTAAAATCAACACTTAACAAAAAGGTTTTATAACTTAGGAGAACTTAATTTGTTCAAAAATGATTTAAAACAACTCATCAACAAGAGAAAACAGATGAAGTTAGAGAAGCCAAGCGGCCAAGATTGGATATCATAAGAGATACAAAGCGCAATTAAGAGCTACCGAATCACCAGAATAGCTTGAAATTAAAATGGCACTTCGACGCTGTAGCGGAAATGGAGTGTGTGAGTAATAAAATGTAAATAATAAATCTATGAAATAGAACATGAAATGTAAATAGAAAATATATTTAAGTATATAATAAAAATTTGTTCATAAATATAACTTGCTCTTATTTAAAATTCCAATTAGCTAGTAGATATATCTAATAAAAAATAAAGCAATAATAGACCATTACTCGTATAAATTCATATATAATATGTATGCATGCATTACATACATTCATATGTGTATAAAATATATATCCATTCATTAGTTATAAATGTATATATAATACTCATAATAATGATTTTATAAGGAGAGCACAACCCACGTTTTTCTTTTTAATCATGTAAATAGATTTTTTTTAATTAATTTTCTTAAAAATAAAATTATTTTTCTGTCCGAACTGTTTTTTTGTTTATTAGTTTTTTTTAAAGAAAAGCATTTAAAATTTTTTTTTAGGTATAAAATCACTTAAATTTTTAATTATTTAATTAGAATATCAGAAAAAGTTAATGAAACTCCAAGAAGTAAAATAAATAATGAATGTTTTATCATTTTGTAGGAATCATTAATTACTATTTTTTTAAAAAATTAACTAGTTGATTGATTACCCGGTGTTTCTTCGGGTGAAGGTTCTTACATAAGAAAAGAAAATTACTTACGTCAAATTAAAAAAAAAGTTCACCTTCTATTTGCTTAATTTCTTCTTCTTTAAAGATGTTTAATAAAATGTAAACCTAAACTGTAAATTACAAAAATCAGTTTCTGCAAGCGGGAAATACAACTTAAAATTATAATCTAGCGGAAATGTTGCGTGGATATTATATAAAAATCTGTTCAACGTAATATACACATTAAACCTTTTCTGAAAAATTCTTTCTTTACAAAACAGAGTGAGCTATAGCCGAAAAAACTGTTTTCAAAGAAAGTACTGATTTCCTTTCTCCAGTGAGAAATTAAATAAGTCGCAAGCTCTGCGGGTGACCAGGGTGCCGGACCCCAAATTGGGAATGGCGAGCTCTGCAGCCATGGGGAGGCTCCATGGCCTCGGGATGAATTTGGCTACAGGATTCGCCTAGGCTTCCGAGGGTCCAGGAGCTCTAAATTTTATCACTTGAGATTTTTTTGAAGAACTAATTCACGGCAGGTTAATCATGTAATATGTTGTCATAGGAAAGAGATCGAACCTTCATAAAAAAAAAAAAATAAATTTTAAACCTTTAAAACACGGGATTCCAGCTTTTCATTCGGAGGTCCTGAGTTTTTGAATCTAGGTCAAGCACGGCCGCTTTTCCATTCGTTATCAATTCCATTTTCACATTCCCACATACAAGCTTCTTTGTAATATACTGTGATTAATTAATTAATAAACCAATTAATTAATTAATTAGTTGTTAGTATTTGGAGTTCTTTTTTTTTAAGTGCACATTTCAATCATGAACTGAAAAGAATTTTTTTTTAATAAGTAACAAGAGTTCGTGTAAATATATATTAAAATATAGATTGGAGTTAGGTAAGATTCTATAGGTTTAATTAAAATAATCTCTCTCGTTATGCGGTCTGATAAAATGCAAATAATAAAATTAAATATTGAATGAAACGTAAAAATATGAAATAAATCTAGAATTTTCAAACGTACTTCTGGAGGGAAATTTGAATTTAAAAAAAATCAAAATAAATTTTTAAATAGAAAAACTATTAATTCTGAAATAAAATATAAAAATAATTAACGAGTAAATTAATATTTTAAAGAAAAACAAATATGTTTTTTGATCCGCAAGCAGTATGAATGTAATTTGAAGATGCTAATCTGTCCACCATTCAAGACACATGAAATTATTTTTATATGAGTAAATCCCAGAAATAGAGATAAATACTGAGTAAAAAGTTTACTATACGAAGTCACATGAATAAATGTACACTACGTTTTTTAGTCGTAACGTGACTTGGATACCGTAAAAATAAATGTTTATTGAATTATTATACAGGGAAATAATAAATTGAGATTAAATTCAGGTCATATTCGAACTTCAGTGAGATATGCACGAGATAATATTGAGTATAAATTTCATTACAAACGATAAGCCGAGTAGGAATTATTGTTTAAAGGACGAACGGACGACTCGCCTACTGATACCAGAATGCGTTCACTATTTGAGAAAATAAGCATACACTGTGAAACGAGTAGACAAATTTTTTCCATATAAAATTAAATACTTATAAGCGTAAAAAATATAAAAACAAAATTATTCGTATTTTAAACAGTAATGAAATTTATATCACATCAGTACAGTGCTCAAACTGCACAATGTACAACTAAGGTAGTTTTTCTGCAGAGTAATATAGCTTGAATACTTAACACTTGAATACACAACACAGCAAAATGTATATATGCATTTCATAAAAATTATGAATAATTTACCTCAAAAAGAAGTAAAATAGAAAAATAAAAATGTTTAAAAAACCCAGAAGTATAATACTGAACGATCAGAAAAGCCTTAAAATACGAGTACAAAAATACCCTCTTTTGTATCGAAAAAAAATTTGTAGGTCGAAAAACCTACTAGGGTTTTCTCATACAAATTTTTTTACTTTTATGTAATACAAGCATCACTGTCGCAGATTGCCCCTCGCTATTTAGTTACTTACGTTTCCCGTAGCAGGCAGGGGAAGTTTAGCCGGTCAGGGCTCTGCCCTGTGGACTCCTCTGTGTCATTATACTCATGGTTGTGAGAATAATGATAAATAAAAATTAAAGCCTATTCATTCTGTAAAAACTATGAGTGCATTATAATTTCTTCGGAATAGTTTGGTCAGTACAGGATCTACTAATAGAATTTTAAATTTCCCGTCGCCGCTTCGCTAGTGAAATATATAATCACAATTATAAAGATAAATTACCAACAGAATATTATCAAATCACAAAGATTGATTCTATAGCGGTAGCATAAAACGGCAAAAATAAAAAAAAAATATGATTTTTTACCCCTTAATCAAATTCAAAAAACCGGATAATGGTTTTTAGATATTTGTCTACAAGAGTATTTATAGGTCTAATGTATATCACGTTTAGAATAGTAGTAAATGGGTAAAATTTAAAATCATTGTTGGAAATATTTACACACACACACACACACACACACACACACACACACACACACACACACACACACACACACACACACACACACACACGCACACACACACACACACACACACACACACACACACACACACACACACACACACACACATATATATATATATATATATATATATATATATATATATATATATATACAGACACCAAAAATCACCTTAATTGTTATTATTAAATCTTGTTTTTCCTGCATTTTAAAGTTCGGAATTTCAAAAATTCTTTTCTTGGTGTGCACTAACACCGTAAGAAGAACGTGTATACAAATTTTCATCAATTTATCTTTAGCAGTTTTTGCTGGGCGTCGAATATGAATAACTCACGATATGTTCTTTTATATATAAATAGATATAAATTATACTAGTACATATAATAATTATAGACTACTGAACATAAGAAAGCCTTCAAATTGGAATTATTCAGCTACAAAAAAATTTAAAACCTATATCTATGTAGAAAATTTGATTCCTCGTTTAAAAAGCCTTTTACTTAAATTATTTCTATTATATGTATTAAGATTCATAGTCAAAAAAACGAAATTATTATGTTTTATCTAAATTTATTTCCAGATATATTTTTAAAATAATTGCTCACTCGCTTTCTTCCAAATAATTGAGAATGGGAGACAAATTCATCACATTTTCACTGATGAAAATCCCAATCCCGTAGGGGAAGACACTCGCCTAGTGACGTTCCAGTCGCCACCCGCCCCCCCCGTTCCTTGTCCTGTTGGGCTTTAACGGGAACTGATGAAAAACAATTGAAATTTATACCACCGTCATATCCATCTTTTTTTTTAAGTTTCATAAACTTTATATGTTTAATTAATATATGAAGCGGATGAGACAAAGAATAAGATCATTCGCACATAAATTTCATTATTATGTATACATTCATTTTATAAGCACTGCAATATCAGCCAAATGCTGATCAGCTTGAAAAAATATATTTTTACTTGATACTTAACAAGGAAATAAATTTGTGAATGTTATTTCCATATGAATGTATGTCCGTGAGCAGCTTAATAATTTTATAATATATATATTTTTTTTTAATTACTATGAAATCGTGGTTGTTACTCCAAAATAATATCTACCTGTCTATTTTTCGTACACGGCCAGTCCAGTTTGATTGGCAGAATGTGAATGTGTGTGTAAGCTTCTTTATACTTCAAAAGTATTGGGATTTCAAACAAAACACCGTGTGAGTTCAGTTTAATTTTTCATTTAGCTTCACTAATTTAAAAAAATAACTTCTTTATTTTCGTTGGTTGTTTTCTGAATTTATATGATTGATAAACGTAAATTGGTAACGTAAAGAATAAATAAGAAAGATGATATTGAAAAAGTATATCTTGAGTTTCATAATATACTACATCTCTCGTCACGGCTTCAACCGCGCATATCCGTAAATAAATACAAAAATTATAAATAGGTTTTTAGTAATTATATGTGGGCTGCTGTTGCACTTGAATTATTACTACTCATAACTTACCGGATAAAATAGATTGATTTGGATAAATAACAACTTTCAATAAAATAAAATAGAGAAGTATAAAATTTATGAGTAAATTATATTTCTTGTTTTTTCATCTGTTAGTATTAAGATTATTTCTTTTTAAGATTTGTAGTTCTGGAAAATTCTACATGTTATTGATTGCGGAAGAAATAAGTTGAACGAACAACGAACATTCACTCCACAGTTTGGCCTTGGGACTTGTTAAAAGTGGACTTGCAAAAAAAACTCTGAGGAGGAATTATTGACGTTTAAATTTAAATAGCTAATTTACAGGGAATTTGAGGAATAAATTCTAAAACTAAATATATCCTGTCACTGGCCCAGTAAAAATTATACCTTCAATAATATTGTTACGCATAGCTCTGATCTGTAAAACACAAAATAACTTTCTGAAATTTCGATATTGTATCGAAATTCATATTTTTCAAACTATCAAAACCTTTTTATATATATATAAATAGTCGTCATTCCCTTAATTTTATTATCAAATTAATTTATTTTTACATATATTACGATAATGCAAATTTATCTTTTATAGACAGTGACATTAAATTTAGTAAATCACATAACTGTCTGTAAAATATTGACGTAAACAATGATCTATACAAAATGATACTAAACTCAGTAAAAGAATTTCTAGGTTATTTATTTATACGGTTGTTCTTATTTATTATTTTTATACCAGTTAGAACTGTGAGATTTGATCTGTGATAAACATTACAGGGGTCATAAGAAAGTTATAATTAAAATTTCGTAATGATTGGTTCAGTAGTTTTCACGGTTATTAGGAACAATAGAAAAAGACATCTCTTTGTACGGTTGTGAGACAAATACATAAACGGAAGTTACGATTAAGTAGTAACTAAAATAAAATAAAATTAAACCACAAGTTATTTATTAAAACTTAATTCGAAACGGATAAATTACTCAGAGAAAAACTCACTTGTACTGGGAAAATGAAATAAATAACTTTGCAGATTATTTCTTTTACAATCCTAAAAAAATTAAATTTTTTTAATATAATGAATCAAAGTTTTTTCCGAATCCTGTTTGTACAAAATTATATAAAATAAATCTTTATTTGATCAGTATACAAAAATATATCGTATAGATCAAAATATTATATTATAACAATAGTTATATTTGTATTTGAAGAATATTTTCAAAATTATGTTTTCGAAAATATAATTTGTTAAGACACTGTCGTAATTACCAATGTAGAGAATCCTGTATCAAGAAACCAAACATGGATATATTTTTGCTTTTATTTCATAATAAGTTTTATATTCAGTCCTTCAAAAATTCTAAAACTTATATAGTTTTTAAACGATTTACCCAAAAACATTACTTATATGTATATAAAATATTTACTAAAAATATATTCAGTTGGTAAAACTGCTTTTCTGATGAAGAGGTATCGGTTTGCTTCAAGAATTTCTGAAATGTTGTGTAACTAAAAATTAAATAACGGCCTAAGACAAATCGACCTGAGTTTCATTAAAAACTGTTAAAATTTTCCTAAATTACGCCTTAACAGACAGACTTTCATTTATATATATTATTAATAAAGAAATTAGTGTAAACTGTTTTTGTTCGTATAAAGAAAGAAACTAAGGAATAGAGTGAGAGATAAGATTTTCACAAGCGGCATACAACTCACACCACTTGACATCTGTCTCTATTATAACAATAGTTATATTTGTATTTGAAGAATATTTTCAAAATTATGTTTTCGAAAATATAATTTGTTAAGACACTGTCGTAATTACCAATGTAGAGAATCCTGTATCAAGAAACCAAACATGGATATATTTTTGCTTTTATTTCATAATAAGTTTTATATTCAGTCCTTCAAAAATTCTAAAACTTATATAGTTTTTAAACGATTTACCCAAAAACATTACTTATATGTATATAAAATATTTACTAAAAATATATTCAGTTGGTAAAACTGCTTTTCTGATGAAGAGGTATCGGTTTGCTTCAAGAATTTCTGAAATGTTGTGTAACTAAAAATTAAATAACGGCCTAAGACAAATCGACCTGAGTTTCATTAAAAACTGTTAAAATTTTCCTAAATTACGCCTTAACAGACAGACTTTCATTTATATATATTATTAATAAAGAAATTAGTGTAAACTGTTTTTGTTCGTATAAAGAAAGAAACTAAGGAATAGAGTGAGAGATAAGATTTTCACAAGCGGCATACAACTCACACCACTTGACATCTGTCTCTAGCTGCTGCCACTGCAACAAACACCAGCGGTGATGCCAGGTTTTCTTACTACCAAGATTTAAAACAAAATCGCTGGGTGAAATTTAATCAGTTAAACAGAACAACACTTCTTGACAATAGAAAATGGGATCGTACATTTTTTAAATATATTTATAATATAAACAATTATTTATCATAAAATAAGAAATTACGAGTAAAATCTAAATTAAGTACAAAAATAAAAAAATGGAGTTTTTTAAATAAATTTTTAATATTTATTATTTTTAACGTTGTTGTTCTTTACCGGAAGCTAAGTTACAAAGATGTATATATTTTATTTATTTTTATTCAGTACATATCTTACTTCCGGGTTTTATTCTTGATGTAATTGAGGTTAGGTTACTTTTCTTATTTGAAATTTCTTTTGTTTTTATGTTTTTTGTTTGTTCAAAAATAACATCTAAATCTTTTATCCTTATTGTGTTTTTTATTATTATTATTCATTTATATAAGAAGAGAGGAATTACCGAAAAAAGTTTTCCGCTTTCTTTTTCTTTATGGTAAATAAAATAATTAAATAGATGTTAAAAATACTTAAGTGTAATCAAAAAAAAAAAATTTTAAAACAGATTTAAATAGAAAGAAAATGTGTTTTATATTATAAAAGAAATAAAACCCAATTTTTCAGAACAAAGAAATATTTATTTTAATACGTAACAATAACTATAATAATAAAGACAACAGGTGAATTGCTTTTACAAAGAATAATAAGAATAACATCTTACGTTTCTTACAATCATGTTTTATTCTAATATATCCTGCAAGATTTTCAGTACATTACTTTTTTTGTTTCAATTTCAAAACACGAGTGAAATGCACTGCGAAAATATTACATTTATTCTTTCCCAAAATTGTATTTCTATGTTGAAAAGGGTCTCATAAAAGTATTAGATGAAAATAAATCCAAAAGAACTCACTATTTACGAATTCTATCTCGATTATACGAAGTTTTATTTTTTATTTTTTATTATTATTTTTTTTTTAACCTCCGGGGCCGCAGTTAAGCATTACTGTACAGAGGATGAGATGAATGATTTGTAGCGTGTGTGAAAAATGCCATGCCTGACCGGGATTCAAACCCGGGACCTCCGGGTCCCGGGCAAATTTATGGGGCAACAAACGAAGTTTTATTTGTAAAGTATTATGTTCCATCGATTTAAAGATTAACAGATGTACAATATTTAAGTTACTCCTATAATTTTTCCTTTCCCGATTATTATAGTACATTCATACAACAGTAGTTATTCTTTTTGTGAAATAAGAAATGCGATGCGGAAGTTATGACCTGTGAAATTAGTTTTACCGATTCCTTATTTTTTCTACACTACCACTAATAGTATTTAAAAGTGTCCAGTAAAGATCTCAACAAACTCTTCGAACTGAATAGGGATAATAGTCGGGAATTCAAAAAAGATACCCCAAAATAATTATCTGATTATTTGGACTAATTTTTTATCGTGTGGGATGGAAGTAGAGTGGTAGAAAAATAAATGAATTTATATTATTGAAAAGTTACACGTGAAGTTTTTATCTAAAGAAGGTTAAAATTTTCATATGCCTCTATATACGTTTCTACATACTGTATGCAGACAAATTTTCATGATTATACGTTCATCCGTTACAGAAATATTAAGCAAAACGTATGCCAGCTTACGTTAGTAAGTTCATAATAGTGCTCTAATTATTTTTTTATTTAATTTAGAAAACATGAAAATTTATAAAATGCAAAAAACCTGTATTCAAAAATTTAACCAATTTAAATACTTTTTCTTGTAACGTAATCTATTCTAGGAAGCTGGAAATATTTATCCCTGAACACAGATTGGATCGACAATCAAAACTAAAAAAATCTGTTATGCACACCACATAACTTCCTTCTACGCCTATTAAATTACATACACACATTTTTAAAAGAACATAAAATCCTATTTCACTAACAACGTCTGATTTTTTCATATTTTTTTTTTATTGTTATTACTGAATTATTATTTATTGTAATGTTTCTTTCAATCAGAGGTTATTAATTATTAATAAATCAATGTATTTAAAACAAAAAGTTCAAAAGTAAAAAGAAATGAGGTCTGATTCGTACCGATGTATGTGACTTCCCCTCGTAAGATCCAAATATTTCATTAATTAAGATTTGTTCTTAATCCAAAATTGGATTTCTATGTTGAAAAGGGTCTCATAAAAGTATTAGATGAAAATAAATCCAAAAGAACTTACTATTTACGAATTCTATGGCTGAGTTATAGCCAAATTTGGCTATAACTCTGGACCAATGAAAATGTACCACTTACAATATATCGTTGAAAAGCTCTCAATGAGGGCTTATTACAGCAGTTAAGAAAAAATCCAAAATCCAATTTTTTGGAATTTTGGTTTTTTTTCGACATTTTTGGTTCCGTCGATTGCAATTAAAAGGGGAAGTGCACAATTAGGTATTACAAAAGTCCTAAATCAAAAATTTCAACATCCTACTGCCGCTAATCGTTTTTGATTTATACGAGACTCATACGTACGTACGTACATACGTACAGAGGGTTACGCTGAAACTAGTTAAAATAGATTCAGGGGTGGTCAAAATGGATATTTCCGTTGAAATCTGAAAACCTAAATTTTTCGCGATCACAATACTTCCTTTACTTGGTACAAGAAAGTAAGAAGATTTTAGAAAATTTGGTTTGCTTGGCATTTCTCCCGTTACCCTAAAGCATAAGACCGAATGTCTGTTTCACAAACGGCTATTGAGCCTCAAAACAGTTTAGCGACCAGTATCTTAACTAGCTCCTAGAACTAACCTAAAACCATTCTAACCATATGGAACTAACCATATACCATTCGCTTGCGTATCCCAGCGCCCACTTGTCATAAATCACTAAAATGGGTAGGCGCACTCCGTCAACTACTAAAACATATATGGCTATCAATAATTAAATTTATCTCGTCAAAGACAGCAATTCGCTGCCATGCCTAGGCCTATCTATCATTAAATCGCTTGGAGCCTCGATCCGGTTGTAGCCAGCCATATCGCTCGGTTAGCATCCTACAGCAGCGCGGTAGGAGACTTTTTCCTTAGGTAAACTACTGATGTCGATTGAACAAAGCAATCGCATCAAGGAACTCCCACACGGTCCGACAATGGGGCTCTCGCCACATTGACTTGCCGCTTGTAAGTGGCCATTTTCTCCTTGACCTCTAAGTTCCAGGATGGCCTGGTTTCTGGCGCTCCCAAGAGCTGGGCAGTCGAACATCATGTGTTCGTTCGACTGGACCTCCCCGCAGACTCATCAGCTGCCAGGCGGAACCAGGCAGTACAAGGAAGTAAAAAAGACTATAAAAATTTTAGTACATTTTTTGGGCTTCGATTTTCATATATCTATTCAAATTTTATTTTTATATTTTCTGAAAAGGCATTCTAAAACCAAAAAAATTTCCCGAAATAAAATTTAAAATCGATTCCAGTATTAAAGAAACAATAAGGAAATATGATCGCTTAAAAAAGATGATCACCTTCAGAGACGCTTCTACGTACGCTCCTCAAGAATTACGTACTATTTATTATTCCTATAAATATTATATAACACGTATATATAATACTATGTTATTATATAATATGGTGTTATGTTTTTTTTTTTTTTTGTCTTCAGTCATTTGACTGGTTTGATGCAGCTCTCCAAGATTCCCTATCTAGTGCTAGTCGTTTCATTTCAGTATACCCTCTACATCCTACATCCCTAACAATTTGTTTTACATATTCCAAACGTGGCCTGCCTACACAATTTTTCCCTTCTACCTGTCCTTCCAAAATTAAAGCGACTATTCCAGGATGCCTTAGTATGTGGCCTATAAGTCTGTCTCTTCTTTTAACTATATTTTTCCAAATGCTTCTTTCTTCATCTATTTGCCGCAATACCTCCTCATTTGTCACTTTATCCAGCCATCTGATTTTTAACATTCTCCTATAGCACCACATTTCGAAAGCTTCTAACCTTTTCTTCTCAGATACTCCAATTGTCCAAGTTTCACTTCCATATAAAGCGACACTCCAAACATACACTTTCAAAAATCTTTTCCTGACATTTAAATTAATTTTTGATGTAAACAACAATATTTCTTACTGAAGGCTCGTTTAGCTTGTGCTATTCGGCATTTTATATCGCTCCTGCTTCGTCCATCTTTAGTAATTCTACTTCCCAAATAACAAAATTCTTCTACCTCCATAATCTTTTCTCCTCCTATTTTCACATTCAGTGGTCCATCTTTGTTATTTCTACTACATTTCATTACTTTTGTTTTGTTCTTGTTTATTTTCATGCGATAGTTCTTGCGTAGGACTTCATCTATGCCGTTCATTGTTTCTTCTAAATCCTTTTTATTCTCGGCTAGAATTACTATATCATCAGCAAATCGTAGCATCTTTATCTTTTCACCTTGTACTGTTACACCGAATCTAAATTGTTCTTTAACATCATTAACTGCTAGTTCCATGTAAAGATTAAAAAGTAACGGAGATAGAGAACATCCTTGTCGGACTCCCTTTCTTATTATGGCTTCTTTCTTATGTTCTTCAATTGCTACTGTTGCTGTTTGGTTCCTGTACATGTTAGCAATTGTTCTTCTATCTCTGTATTTGAACCCTAATTTTTTTAAAATGCTGAACATTTTATTCCAGTCTACGTTATCGAATGCCTTTTCTAGGTCTATAAACGCCAAGTATGTTGGTTTGTTTTTCTTTAATCTTCCTTCTACTATTAATCTGAGGCCTAAAATTGCTTCCCTTATCCCTATACTTTTCCTGAAACCAAATTGGTCTTCTCCTAACACTTCCTCCACTCTCCTCTCAATTCTTCTGTATAGAATTCTAGTTAAGATTTTTGATGCATGACTAGTTAAACTAATTGTTCTGTATTCTTCACATTTATCTGCCCCTGATTTCTTTGGTATCATTACCATAGGTGTTATGTATATTAAGTATATTATAATTAAATAATAAGTATTATTCCTTTAAGTAGCACTTAAAGTTAAGTTAGAAAATAGTACCATTGGTGGCTCAACACAAAACAAAAATAATCAAAAAATTAATAAACAAAAGACGCGATGAAATATTGAGAGAAAAAACTAAAATAATAACGAAAGAAGAATAACTAAAATTGAATGAAGTGAAATGAAAATTATAAGTTTCACTAACTAATAAGTAGTTGTACAAGATCATTCTGAAACCGATTTGGACCTATAGAATCCAGCTTTAGGATACTACAAGCAGCAGAAACGTCGAGATAATAAAGCGATTCCAAAAAAAAATTACTTAAGAGCATAAGAAAAGCGCCTTGATCGTAAGAAACTGTGATATCCACGAATATCTGAGTTTACCGTATGTTTGAGAAGAGGTACAGCGATTCGGTACAAAATATAAACTGCGGCTAAAAAATTTCAAAATTTTTTTTTTAATTCTAGCAACCGGATCAAATTTGTTATTAACACTTCAATTAAGATGTAAAAAAATATTAATTTGGTGTCAAGATATATTAATCATTAATTAATATGTGCTCATCACTCATAAAATTTATTTCCGATTTTCATTAAAAAAAAAAAAATAATAAATAGTTTATTCTGATCGGTACATAATATATATTCATTATTATCGGTACATAATATATATTGATATTCATAACGAATATCGTAGACAGGTTTGGTACTTAGGTTTGTACTAGATTTTATATGACTACATTTACATTCATACGTAATATCCTCCTCATTCATCCTCATCTATATTCCGTATAATACCTTACGGTGGTTCCGGAGGTTAAACAGAAAAATAAAGACGTTTGCTACTCAACCCACTGAGTTGGTCTAGTCATTAATCGTCATCGCAAATCAGCTGATTTCGAAGTCGAGAATTCTAAGGTACAAATCCTAGTAAAGGTAGTTAGTTACTTTTACACGGATTTGAATATTAAATCGTGGATACCAGTATTCTTTGGTGGTTGGGTTTTCAGTTAATCATACATTTCGGGAATGGTGGACCTTTTTTTTTTCTTTTTTCCTGTTTAGCCTCTGGGAATTACCGTTCAGGTATTACTTCAAGAGGATGAATGACGGTGATGTGTATAAGTGTAAATGAAGTGCACCAGTCTCAATAAGACCATTCCTGAGATGTGTGGTTAATTGAAAGCCAACCACCAAAGAACACCGGTATCCACGATCTAGTATTCAAATCCGTAAAGTGCCTTTACTAGGACTTGAACGCTGGAACTCTAGACTTCCAAATTAGCTGATTTGGGAAGATGCGTTCACCACTAGAAGGAATGGTCGACCTGAGACTGTACAAGTCTACACTTCATTTACATTTATCCTCTAAAGTAATATCTTATGATGTTCCGGAGTTTAAACAGAAAAAAGAAAGAGAGAGGTACTTCACAGAAACAAAATTGCTACAATACATTCTTAAATAAATCATGGAAAACCGTGGTAAAATCTTGATCTGAACAGTGTCATAAAATACATTACTAACTATAAAATAAAAAATATAAATAGTTGAAATCCACATTCTTTTATTAATCTAAAGCATAAATATTTTTAATTAATAAAATATTTAAATTTAAATACTGTAACTATTATTATTAAACTAAATCTGTAAAGATAGCAAATAAACAAAATATACTAAAACAGCAAAGATACAAAAATAGCCTTTAATGAAAATTATGTGTATATTAGTGTTGTATGAAAATTATTATGTGTTTTAGCGAAGTTGGAGAAAATTCGGTGTGTTGTTTTATTAATTTTTAATGACCGATTTAAAAACTCATTAACAAATTAATAACACTTCTGATAAACAAAATACTCTTATTTTATATTAAGTACATTCGTTTTTAGATGTTTTAAAACGTCTGGTAATTTATAAAAAAATATACCCATTTATTTATAAAATATATAAATTTCTGTTAATAAAATTAAGGGAAGCAAAAGGCTCTTTCCCGTAAGCCAACGAATTTTGATGAAAAACAATTTTGTACGAAAGAAATCTGATCAGGTTTGAAGAGGTTAAAATTTGTTACTGTTAAATCTAAGTTTTTTTGACAAAGATTCATATTCTTAAATATAAAATACGGGTTAACATTTTTAATTCACTATATATAGATTCATTATATATGATTCATTTACAGGCGCCAAACAATAATTTCCCGTACCATTATCTTGAAAATGCGTTGTGATTATTTCATAGGGGTGTACAAAGAGATATTCTTATGTTTTAGTAAATTAAGTTGTTGTCATTCTAAATTTCATAATTATACATTCACCCTTTACAGTTATACTTAGCAAAACAGACATCAAGATGTATAAATAAATGATGTAATCTATTTTTATTTTTGGCCTCAGGAAAGCTAAAAATGTCAAGAAATACAAACATGTGGTACCCAAAACTGTTTTCTATATAGTATTTTTATATAATTGTCGGAGAAGCAAGAAATAATACATCTGTCAGCGCGTAAATAAATTCTAGACTAATGATTAGATAAACCATTAAAAACGTACCCTAAACATAAAGGATTTTGTAAAATATAATCAAATAAATAACAAATCTGATTGGTTTAGCAAATTGTACATAAGCTTTATTGGCAAAAACAGACTAAGTACACAAAGTGATAGAACTTTCAGTTTACAAAGTTAATTAGATAGGTGTTATTCAGTAATTACAATTGTAACGCTACATTTCCCTGGTAGAATTTATTTAAAACAGTCTAATTAAGCTTATTACATCAAATAGTTCGTTCACCATAAACTGGTTTAGCCAAGGAAAAACACAATTTGAATGCTTTCAATCAATTCTGAAAAATCAGAGATAATATTATGTTGAATAATCGCTTCTATTATCAGAAACCTACATGCATGGGATGTAAGGATGAAAATTTTCAAAAAACAATATTTAAAAAATCAAGTAGAAAAAAAGGTAAACGATGTTAGACAGTGCTATAGATTTATAAACCTATTCTTGTAACAAGATGAGAATTCATATATTTTACTCCTGTACAACACGGACTAACCAACAGTGACGACTTGCAAGGATATTTCTTAGTTGGACACTACCCAAGTATTCACAACGAGGAACCTCCCACGATGGACTACGCCTTGCTATCGATCTCAGCATTCGGATTCATGTAAATATACACCATCTAGACAATTTTCCTTTGTATAATTTTTTATTTATTCATAATCTGGAATTACTTTCCTTCTTTTTTTTTTTTTGTATCTTAACTGATTATTTAAGCATGATTTTATTTTACACATATTTCAAATAATTTAATTATTTATTTATTAATATATACATAAATTAAAATTATAATAATATAATTTATCATTATTGTAGAGGAACTCTGGACTATTCTCATTATTCTGGAACGAAATGCTGATCTCCATGATGTAATACTATCGTCTCGGCCTTTCATCCAGAGGTCCCGGGTTCGAATCCCGGTCAGACATGGAATTTTCCATTTGTTACAAAATTACCACTTCACATTTCCACGCGTAATCTTCAAGCATATATAATGAACTAATCATCTCAAAAAAACCTCAAAATTTGACATGATTTCGAATTTATTTTTTTTTTTTTGTCTCCTTCAATTACCGGCTGAATATAATAAAAGAAATATTAGAAAGTACCCTTTCAAAATATTCTATTTCTCAACAAAAAAAATCTGAAAAATCTCATGTCTTAAGAAATGACGGAAGGAACTCATGCTTGAAATTTATCCCTAAAATAGGATGAATTTTAGAAAAAATGTAATAGCAATTAAGCTAAAATGATGATCGAACGTATGTTCCCTGTCTAAATGAAGAAGCGAAATTTCAAGAAAGTAACTTCTATTTAAAAATACATCCGGCAGATAAAAAAAAAAAAAAAAGTTGTTTTACTTTTAACCCAAATTCCATCCGATATCATAAATTGTTATACAAAAGGGAAAATTTAGTTAAATCCCCCAAAAAATAGTAAGATTAAAATATATATTAATGAGACAAATATATTTTTGATTACATTTTTCACTTTAAATGTTTCTCTTTTTGCAGTAAAACGTAAAGCTGGATATAATAAAACATAAAATTCAGGGAAGATCCATCTGTTTCTTCAAATTGAGGAAAGTAATCTTTCAAAAAAGGACTTCAAAAAAGGTTCAATGAAAGATTTTTGGAATACTGTCTGGTATAAAATTTCATAACATAAAAATTTTCATTTAAATACTCTCTCTCAAAAAAAAAAAAACTAAAATAAATTTCTCAAAGGAGGGGCTACAGAGTCGGGGAAAGATCAACAAGGCATCCCCATTCGCTGCTAGAAAAGACCAAGAAAATTTCAAAGTTATATTATTTAAAGTACTATTTTCATCTGTTTACGTTCTTTTTCTTAATTTCCTTAACTTTACGTTAAAGATATTAAGGTTTCACCAAAATATGAACTGGATTAATTTTTTAACCGATTACTTTTTATATAAATTGCATTCTAAGCGATTAAATGATAAAAAAAAAAAAAAATAGTAATTTCGTCTAAAAAGGGGATCCTACTCGAAAATATTTCAATTATATAATCTTAACAATCTGGCTGAAGAAAATCTATAGATTTTATTAAACCAGTTTTGACATTCACGAGTAACAGCGTACTAACAAAGAAAAGTAGTCACTAACTGTGACGATGGGGTAACAGACTAAATATTGAACTAAAAAGTTTCTTCTTAAATTTTCTATGAATCGTTAAGGTAATATACGTAAAAATAAAATGCGTCATAATTCACCGAAGTAACTTTAGTTATTTTTCAGCTTATAAATAACGCTCGCTACGAAACATTACGTCGCTTGCTGTCTACAAAAAAAATAATTTATTATTTTTAAATAATATTTGAAATTGCTAATATCTGAAGAAAAGTTTAAAAAATTAAATTAAATTAATACTAATGGAAAATCAGAACATCTTGGGCCTATAAAACATGGTTTAATCAGCCGTTCAAACTATTATTCATAGGAAGAATTATTTAATACAAATATATGCCCTTCTACCAAGATGCTCATCCAAATGTGGAAACATCCAAATAAATATACATCGAAAAACCTACGTTAAATTCTACATAAATACAGTGGTAAAAGGAAACGTTCAAATCGACGCGGCTGTACCGGAGTTTTAAGTGATGTTTGGTAAAAATAAACAAAATTGCAGAAATAATCTACAAAAATCTATAAATACAAAAGTATTTATTACTATTTAAATTTTATTTTCTACTAATAATTGATGTTAAAGAACAATTTAGATTCGGAGTAACAGTACAAGGTGAAAAGTAAAAGATGCTACGATTTGCTGATAATATAGTAATTCTAGCTAAGAGAAAATAGGATTTAGAAGAAACAATGAATAGCATGGATGAAGTTCTATGCAAGAACGACCGCATGATAATAAACAAGAACAAAATGAAAGTAATGAAATGTAGTAGAAATAACAAAGATGGACCACTGGATGTGAAAATAGGAAGAGAAAAGATTATGGAGGTAGAAGAATTTTGTTATTTGGGAAGTAGAATTACTAAAGATGGACGAAGCAAGAGCGATATAAAATGCCGAATAGCACCGGCGAAACGAGCCTTCAGTCAGAAATATAATTTGTTTACATAAAAAATTAATTTAAATGTTAGGAAAAGATTTTTGAAAATATATGTTTGGAGCGTCGCTTTATATGGAAGTGAAACTTGGAGGTTCGAAGTACCTGAGAAGATATGATTTTGAAATGAAGCTTTTGAAATATGGTGCTACAGGAGCATGTTAAAAATCAGATGGGTGGATAAAGTGACAAATGAAGAGGTGTTGCGGCAAATAGATGAAGAAAGAAGCATTTGGAAAATATAGCTAAAAGAAGAGACAGACTTATAGGTCACATATTACGGCATCCTGGAATAGTCGCTTTAATATTGGAGGGACAGGTAGATGGAAAAAATTGTGTAGGCAGGCCACGTTTGGAGTATGTAAAACAAATTGTTAGGGATGTAGGATGTAGGGGGTATACTGAAATGAAACGACTAGCACTAGATAAGGAATCTTGGAGAGCTGCATCAAACCAGTCAATGAAAGAAGACAAAAAAAATTCCATTTAAAAAATCAAAAATACTATTAAAATAAAGTGTTTTTTCAATAATTTTTATAGATTTTTGTTTTTAATTGCCCTTTTTTGGGTATAGTGAAATGAAACGACTAGCACTAGATAGGGAATCTTGGAGAGCTGCATCAAACCATTCAAATGACTGAAGACAAAAACTAAAAAAAAACTAATAATTAATGGTATTTAATAAACACCTGAAAACCTACCTTATTTCTGAAATAACCTCTTTTGTTTGGTACTGTTTAACGGTAAGGCTATTGCCTAAAAAATTCTACGAAAAAAAATTTTTCCTCTTTTTTAAAATCATTTGTTATGCAAAGTAATTTTAACAAATATTTATTCTAATGATAGTTTTCCCATCTTCTACAGTAGAATGGTAGTTAGTGTCTTAGTCTTTCAAACGGAAAGTTCTGGGTATAAATTGCGGTCAAGTTCAGAATTTTTTTCTAACCCTGGATTGAAAAATCGTACCTCACGATCAACAACATAAATACAATAATCTATAATAATAAAAGTTATAAAAATAATTCTTCAGAAATGAAAAAAAATTCAAAATATTTAGAAAAATATAAATTAAGTAGCTATTAGAAGATTAAAACAATGATTCCAGAACATTCATAAACTAAATATAAAAAATGTGTAAATGTATTGTTTATTAATACATTAGAACACAAACTATAGTTTCAATTTATATTTTTGATGGATTAAAGAATAAAAAAAAAACATACATTAAGTAAAATCTATAGGACCTTTCAAATGCGTTTTGAACTTTTGAAAAATGGGGTGGCTACTAAAGCTGACCCAAATGTTGCATATTGGACAAACTTAACCGAACTTCTGCAAAAATATGATAAATATGTGCAGCATATTAAAGAAAAATAGATCAATTGATCGCATAGATTCTCATAATTAACAAATCAAACTAAAAGCCACAAATATTAGACGTACATTTTCCAAAAACTTTTGGCAGTTATGAATGAAAGAGTATAATAATTCATAAACTTCAAATATATTTTAATTAACTTGTCTTCTTAATTTCTAAATAAAACCTACGTCAGTGCGTAGTTGAAAACTAATTCATTTAAATAAAAATCCGTTAAATTTTTAAAAATTTCGTTCATCCGTATAAAAAATAAATTTAACAAAAATTACTGAAATAGAAAAAACGTAGAGGTATTACGCATTATTATGATTCTACTTGTCATTAAAAAAGAACATGATAATAAAAATGCGTCAAGTGCACGAGCGAGGGAAAACTTCACGTATTATAAATTTATTTATTTTCAAGTCTGATTTAAAAATTAAAAAAAACTTTTTACCCTAAAATATAACCTTCGTTAGTGGTATTTTACCAGTTTATCAGGTTTCAGCAAATGGCCAGCCTCCAAGCAGCTCTTTCTCTAATTAGTAGGTTCGTCCGTTTGGATTTCCCTTCAACCCTAATATCATTTGTAAATGATATCTCTAATGTACATTTCCTCCTCTTCATTCTTTTACATTTTCATTAGAAAATGTAAAAATTAATTTTTATACAATACTTGTCCTATTTCTAATTCTCTTTTAATACTACTTAATATAACTTATTCTTTATGGACTTTTTAAAATTAAAATGTGCGTACAAAAGAGTAAGATAGGATAAAAACTATACTAGGCTGACAGGATGCAATTCAAACCTTCATGAAACAAAATACATAATCTAATAATAATAAAAAAATGATCAAATAAAGTATTAATTCGCAGAATTTGTTAATGATAATTCTGTAGTGAATTAAACAACTTGAGCTCTTCAATGAAATCGGATTATTAATTATTAATGAATAAAGAAAAATAAATAAATTGCCGATCGTAATTGATAAAAGAAGTTTTAACCGGTTCAAAATGATTCTACAGTATTAGCAGCAGCGTAAGAAGTTTTCCAAAGAAATACGAAATAACTGATCGCTAATTGTCGATGAATAATTCCAATATTTTTTTCTTTTTATTTCGTTATTATATCTCTTTGTAATTTTAAAATTATATTTTAAAGTAGTTTTAAAATGATATTTTAAAGCGGAAAATATTGAAAGTAAGGTTTTGTGGAAAACCAACAAAATATTATGTGGTTAAAAGTATACCGAGAAATGCAGGATTACGTATATTAGTAAAAGCACGATTTCAGATCCAAAACCTAAGGTTAAAGACAGAGTAAAATTTGAAATAGTTAATATGGAGCCATTAAGAAATAAACTGAAAAAGACGTATTAGCCCATTGGTTTGTTTCAAAATTTTCTTTAATTACCTGGATGGGTTCTATTCTGCTGAAAATTCACCCGAAGGTCACGTTGTCTTTACCAGGAACGAAACAAAATTACTTTTTTAGGTTGACTGGATAAAGATAAGCTGAAATGAATGATTTTTTCTTTTTAGGAACTAAACATCTATCAGAAAATAACTAGGCCTTCCTTAAGAAAATTCTTGCCTATAGAAGGTTACGGCACATGGAAGCGTTTAATTGAACTACATTCCTCTCAAGACGATCTTAGCCGATTATTATTTATATATAATACAACAATTAAAAAATTTGTTAAGTCTAATAAATGATTCGGAAATTATTTTTTTTTTATAAATATAATATATAATGTATCCCTTCTCCGCGTTGATATCCTCTTCTTAAAAATTATTAAAATAAAATAAAAAACAGTTCGTTTTTATGAAAAAACGAACTTCTACTTGAATTAAATACAGTTTAAGAATAAAGATATTCTGGAAACTTCTGTAACAAGTAGTTCATCACTTTTAATAATGAAACGTGGATGTTTTAAATAAAGCAGAAATATAAATATTTGAAAGCGGTGTTAAAAGACTATAATTAATACTGGAGGATTTGAAAAAGTACAAATTCAATATCTTCTACAACAAATAGAACAGGGGCGAAATTCGTAAAGAATCTTGTAAAGAGACGAAATAGAGTGATAGACCATATAATATGTCAAGTTTTGGTTCTTTTATTAATGGAGACATTCCTATGTAATTTTTTCGTACACACACACAGACACACACACACACACACACACACATATATATATATACATATATAAATGCATGTGTGTGTTCTATTATCTCGTTTTTATATTATCACTTTGTCTTCGTTACAAATACGAGAGGTTATCTCTAAAGCAAAGACCGTTTCGTTGTAAAAAAATTTATTTTGAAAACTTTATAAATATCTTTTATTTCTCTTAAACTTATACTACTACTATTTCCTTTATACTACTTTTCTGAATAATCCCCACATGAATTAGGACAGTTATCGTAGCGATACACCAGCTTCAATATACCCTCGACGTATTCTTCTGTCGCCAGTCCATTTAGCCACTGAAAAACAACATTTTTAAATTAATCGTCACCCGCGAATCGCTTATCACTCAAAGATTCTTTTAATATCCCAAACAAATGGTAACCAAAAGAAGCTAAGTCCGGACTATAAGGTGGGAGATAATAAATTTTCCATACCAATGTTCTCAGTAAATCACGTGTCAGACCCACATTATGTGGACGTGCATTATCGTGCAGCAAGAGGACGCCGTCGGTCAGCCGCCCACGTCGCCGATTTTGAATGGTACGCCGTAACCTTCGTAGAGTTTCGCAGTAGGCTTCTCCATTTATAGTCTTTCCACCCGTCATGAAATTAATTATCAATATGCCAAACCGATCCCAAAAGACTCTGGTCATCAGTTTGCGTCCAAATGGTTGTAGCTCGGTCTTTTTCGGTCTGGTTGGTGATTGAGGATTATGCCACACACTTGACTGCCGTTTTCTCTCTAATGTGTAATACGAAATTGTTGTTTCATTGCCAGTAACAATCAAATTAAGGAACTCATCACCTTTTTTCTGTGTAGCGCATCTAAAATTCCATTTCAGATACTATTCGGATTTTTTGTGACGTTCCGTTAAGACGTGCGGCACCCGAAATGTACAAAACTACCGAAGCCTAAACGGCCATGTAAAATGTGACCAGTAACAGCTTTTAAAACATCAGGAAAAAAAGAGCCAGGTTGAAAATCATTGAGCGACGATCTTTTTCTGATTTCATCATCGATGCGTTTCAACAAGTCCTTGTTGATTATCATTAGTAAACATAATTTTTTTTTCGAGTCCAGTTGACGGCACCGAGTGCAGACGTGCTTCCTACTCCGCGATATTTTACTTTTTGATTGGGTTTTTTGGAATTTTTACTGGATACGGACATCGGAAATTATAGTGGTATGGTTAATGGACACAAGTGCAAAGTTTTTTGAGTTTCGGTTTGGTGTTTTTTTGAAAATACAAAATTTTGAGGAAAGTGTTGAGAACTTTTAGTGCTACAGCCCTTTTGGACAACGGTTAAGAACCGAAGGGGTGTGGGATTGTAAGTAAATACAACTACACGGACAGAGTGAGTTAAAAAGTACTTTGAAGAAGATTTTTTTTTTTTTTTTTTAAGTGTTTAAGTATATACATTTAACTTATATAGAGACAAAATTTTGCAAGTCAAGCGACAAGCTCCGGCTTGTTCGTGACGTCATTGAAATACAAGTAAACAAGGACTTCTAAAATTTTCAGAAGTTTTACTCTGTACTAGTAGAAATTTTTCTAAGTGTTTGCGATACTTTACACGGGCAAACTCCTATCCTCCATATCTCCTATAGTTTTTACCATAGAACCAAAATTCCCAAATATCTATCCGAAACCAAAACTTTCTGACCTTCTGACCCCCCTCATATTTTGACCCCCCCAAAATTTTTGACCCCGGATTTGGACACATACATTTTACTTCCCCCCCCAACTTTTTGGGGGGCACCCGCCCGTGTGGGATATCATAGGACTCGGAATCAACCCCTGATTTCGAATCCGAGTCATGAGAAGACGAAGCTCGCTTCCAATAGAAGATAAGGCCTCTCCAGAGGCTGGGCCCTCGAGGGGAACTGCCGGAAGGAGGGATAGTGTTTCTGAAGTCTCAGAAGACATGGACATTACAGGATTAAATCAAGGAAAAGCAAAGTGGAAGACAGCAGAGGGGAGAACCGCCAAGCGGCCGAGAGCAGGCTCATCAGAAGAAGAGGAGGCCCCCCTTAATTTGAATGAGGTTACGTACAGGCTGGGTAATATTCTATTACAGCTTAGGCAACTAACTGGCAAGGCTAGTGTAACGGCAATCAAGGCTCATGAGAGGGAGCTGACAGAAATTTATAAAGATTTACAACGAATAAATGATGAGACTCCAGACACAGTTGACCAAAGTACGCAAACCGAAAGTCATGGCAGGAACGAGATGTCAGATATTCTAGATGTAGAGCTGACAGATGAACAACTGATAGACAGATTACCCACACGATGGTCAACCTGGGTAATGAACAGGCTGACCCAGGAGAAAGATCTAAGACCAGGAGATGACAGCTGTTTTTTCATCGATTTGAATGGATTAAAGCCATCCAGCCGGTATGCTGGGACGGCACCTGGGGCAATGATCTTACAAGACTCCACCATCCTCGAAGATGGAAAGATCACAAATACCGGAACTAGGTACACGGTAATCTATGACTCTAGAGAAGGAGATAAGATAATGGCCTCTCATATTATAAAGGCCTTACGAAGAGCTGTAGGTGCCGGAGTCAGCTGTCTTTGTGGTTCCCAGTGGTCCAACGGGCATCATAGTGAGAAAAATAGTAATATACATGATGAGGAAGGGTAATATACCTTGCCGAGGATGTTACTCCCCAGCCTGAGCGAACAAGGGAGGGCAAGGTCGAGGTCGGTATCAACAAGAAGGGGAACCCCCCCCGGTCGTCGAAAGTAAAACGGTCGTAGTAAGGGCCCCCGGTAAATCTTATGCCGATCTGTTGAAAACCATGAAAGAAAAGGTTAAGGTTGAGGAGGCCGGCGAAATACTGTCAATTAAACAGGGAAGGGATCAACAACTAGAGGTCCGAATTAGTGGGGCGCAGAAGGCGGGGGAGTTTTCCTCCCTGCTGAAGAACAGAGCAGAGGATCTCCAGGTGGATATAAGAACAAGAGGGGACCGCAGAACAGTCGTTCATGTAAAAGACATGCTGGGCGACACTACTGAGCGAGAGGTCAGGGAAGCGGTAGAGAAGGTACTAGGACAAGGAGAAAACTTTCAGGTCACATCACTAAGGGAGGCATTCGGAAACACAAAAAATGCCACGGTGGTGACAAGTCAAAGGAATGCAACGAAATTAATTGCAGCAAGGCTGAGAGTAGGATGGGTGAGTTGCAGGGCCTACATCCGGACGGATATAGAGAAATGTTATCGATGTTGGGATGTGGGTCACAGCAGAAGAGAGTGCAGAAGCCAGGACCGTTCAAACCTCTGCTTCAACTGTGGTAAACCCGGCCATGTAATTAAAGATTGCAAGGAGGCGACCATATGCCTGGACTGTGGAGCCACTTCACATAGGACCGGGAACCCGTGCTGTAACAAAGGTCATGACTAAAGTAATACTAGTTAATAATAACAGGAGCCTACTCTCTAGTGATTTGAGCATAGAAATAACAGCTAGATACGAAGCGGACTGTCTGGTGGCCACCGAACCTAATGTGTATTCGGCGGCCAGAGAACAGTGGCTGACCGATGGGAACGGTGATGTGGCAATTAGAAAGATCGTTGGAAACGTGGATTATGATCTGTACGGTAGAGGTGACGGACTCATTGCTGTTGAGGTAAGCGATAAGATTATAATAGGTGTATATATCAGCCCTAACTGCAGTAGGGAATCTCTTAATAACAGATTCCTTGACCTCCAACAAGTCATTATACGAGCTCGGAAGAGAATATTAGTCCTTGGAGACTCGGTGAAGAAACGGTGAACGTTTCTACAAAGTCATTTCGGTGATGAAAAGCCGCTGTAAAGGAAGTAGAATACTAACATTCTAGCCGATTACTGTTGGACATTAATTCGGGATGTGCCTGAGGCTATTTATCAAAGAAAACCTTCAGCAAAATTATTCTAACACAAGAATGGCCACGCAAAATTATAAATTTTACTAATTTTAAATATATTTTCCCTTAATTTTTTTTGAAGCGTAATTTTTTTTAAAACTATGGGTGATAGAAAAATTGTATTTACAGATCTATAATGTACGCAAAAAAAGAAATTTATGAAATTGTATCACACTTAGAGAAACATTAAAATATTTTTTGTGTATCAATGTTATAGAGGACCTCCCCGTACATTCTTCATCGTGCTCATTAATTCTGTTATTTCTAAATCTTTCACACCATTTTCGGACGTATCTTTTATTCATTACATTATCACCGTACACATCAACCAATTGCTACGAATTTCAGCCGGCCTAATGTTTTGATGGTTTAAAAACGTATGACACCAAGTATTTAATACTCGGCAAAACATCGATTTTCCTATTATTTTATAACGTAATAACTCACACGTAATCAAATGTACTACAACAATACAGTGTGTTCATTACTAGCGTGGCCTTGAACGACATAGTTTCTCCAACCTTAAGGAGAGAAATTTCCCAGCAGTCTTTACTTTAGAGATATCCCTCGTATATTTATACAAAGACAAAGACTATAATATAAAAAAGAGAAAAAAACAACCTGTATCTATGGAGGATGTAGAAACTAGTTATTATAGAAAGATTAGTACAGAACAGAACGAATAGTGATAGTATCAACCAGTCAAATTACTGATGACTAAAAAAAAAAAAAACAAAATCAAACATCTTTTTTGGTATTGAAATCCTTAATTTGTTTTAACTGCAGATGATATTGCGACATTATTCTGTTTCACAGTTACCAAAAAAAGGTGTACTATTTTGTTTTTTTTACAAATTTTTGTTATTTTCTTTTCTACTTATTGGACAAAGCAAGACTTAATGCGTTCATTCTCATTTCATGTCGTTTACATTTTTTATGAAACTTTTTTCTTTTGTCATCAATCAATCTTTCTTCTTTCGTTGTCGATTCAAATTTCTAACTAAACCAGATGTACTATTCATTTTACAAGTCTTTTTAAATTAATTAAATAAATTGCTATAATATACTATGCTAGATTTATAAACTCAAGTAGTTGATCTGAGCTGGATTAATATTTTAATATTATATATTCATGAGATACCGGTACATATATTAATGAATGGTTATAGTATAGTATAGTATAGTGGTTATAGTAATAATGAAAAAAAAAAAAAAATCTATATATATATATATATATATAGAAATATTATTTATGCAAGTATTTTGTACATCTTTACATACATTCATACAGTAAAAGCATTCCGACAGTTTCTATCTTTGTATCCCTGGAGACCTATACTTTGCAGTAGGATTACAAAGCCGCGCGTAATGTGGCCCAAGTATAATGCGGCACAAGACTGTAGACTAACGCAATAATCCATTTCAACAAAACAGGTTGTAACAGAACACGAATATATATATATTCACATACACAAACGTACATAAATATTATTTTGTATGCGTGTGTTTGTGTGCGTAAGTTTTATTCATAAACGAATGTAACATGAATTTCACTACTTTACATCAAATTCTAATTATCATTTCCACCGGTAAATACACAAAAAACTAACGTATATAAGATATGTACAAAATAATAAATTCTTGGATTTCTGACGATTATTCAAATTCATTCCGCTTTTAACGCTACAGAGTATTTACTAATGTAATATATACACTGTATAACTCTAACGGCGAGACCTTTTTGAAATTAAATTACAAAAACCAGACTCTATGAGTCTAACCAACAAAGATGTCTATCCAACAAATTTCAAAATCTACTTTCGATTTAAGGATAGATATTCATTATAAAGTAATCAATTGATCGTGACGTTAAATATGTAATAACATTAAACCATATTTTATGCGTAAGACAGAATAATGGAGTTTGAAATTTTGCTACTTTTATTGTACTCATTCGAAGTTCTATCTCTGAAAAACAAAGAATAAGTATTGAAAGCGCACTTTCTGTATACTCTCATATTCTCTTTTTATTTCTCAATTTCCATTTTAAAGGACTCCTATTCTCTTTCGATCATTATTTTTTACATTATGTCTTTGTCTTATTCTTTTCTTATAAAATTTAATATTGATTTTTTTTTTAATCTTCATTTTATTTCTTTTATGATCAGCTAATTTTTATCAAGTAAGTAGTACGATGTACAAAATCGTAAATAAAAAAATAATTACAAAAATAAACAAAAATTTATATTTAAATGCTTATTTCATTTGCTACAAAATCATCATAAGTCGATTAAGATGCTAGTTTACATAACTGTAATTACATCTAAAAACAAAACTTAAAATAAATAATAAGTAAATATTTACAGTAAAAAAAAATTAAAAATCTATGTTACTTTTATCGAATATCGGTGCCACTGATTGTTTGTATAAATACTCAGTTTATTTTTGTTTAAGACATACGAATGGTATTTGATTAATTGCCTCGAAAGGAAAGAATAAGAATAAGTTTTCTTATCAGAATGGCTTAAATTCAATTCGGTATCTGTATTTAATGAATTACAGTCGGTTAAGCTAATTCGGGGTATTTATCGCGAAAGAAGTTTAATCATTGGGTTTTTGTAACTACTTGGCTTTCTGCTGTGTACCAGGACATGTCGCAATGCTTTTCTACTGTGACAAGCATTGAATGATTGTGGGGAACGCTAAAATGACGAATAAAAAATGGCGAGGGCTGCGTCGGAGCCACAGTAGCAAATATTTACAACGTAGAATACCACGTGTGGTATAGGATTGCTATTGAGCTGTGAAAGAAAGTGAACGTTGATAAATTTAATTATTTTAAAAAGTACAAAACTATATTGACTATATCATCACACAAGTTAGAAGTTGATTAAATCAAACGTTTATTTACAAACACTCTATGGTACAAGTAAGTGATGTAAGGCGAGAGATCGATGCGCTAACTTCGGCATTGCTTATTTAATACTTTTTTGATTTGCCATAATCTAATTCACTCTCCTGTAGGCATTTACGATACTTTAGAACACGTTTAAAAAATACTGCAAATATTCGTGTAAACAAATGATTTTTCCACCTTTAGTTACGCTTTTTTAAAACTTTTAACAATATTATCGCCGTTATAGTACATTATATAGATAATATTCGATGAGAAATTTTCAACGACATCTCACTTAACGTTTTATCACATCGAATTTCAGAGAATATACTAATTTTAATGTGCACCGAGTGTCCCAAAATGAGCCTACTTTTCCCTCCAACCTCCTCGCGCTGGCTGATGCAATAGTATGCTCATTTTGTGCAATTTATAACCTTTGTTCCTTCATTTGTCAAATAGTACATCGTATAACCATGGATTCTTTGAAGATGATGTAATCTCAAACGTTCATGAAAATGAAACGATCGATTTTCTTGTCGGGGGCTTAGTGCCGGCCTGAGTGGTAAGACGTATTCATTGTCAAAAAACACAGGAAAATTGCCAGGCACCAAGTAGAATCCTACCTTGCTGAATTCATGTAGTGTTGCATGATAGGAGACGAGAATCTGTACCAGAAAATACTGGATGCAATAAGGGATACCTGGCCGCCTGAAATCGCCACGTAGCAATCAGGAAGTAAATTTTCTGTTATCTTTAAGTTGAAAGATGCAGTAGCTCGTAATTTAATAACGATAAAAGAAATAAAGCCACCAATTTGAAGAGAACAAGTAGTAGTGCCTGTATGATAAAAATATCAAAAATATTTAGAAAACAATGAAAAAAGAATACTACAGCTGTTAAAAAAAAACAATAATTTGTAATTAAAAAAAATACATCAGTACAATTTAAACAATAAAATTTAAATTGAAGATTTAGTTGAGATACAGTTAAAATTTCTTAAAATTTCCCCTCAAACTACCCAACACGTTTAATTCATGCCCGTTACGTTTAATAAAATAAAACTAAATAAAAAACAAATTCAAAAAAAATATAGATAAAAGAAATTACAGAAATATTTCCTTGGTTAAATGTATTGTATGCAAGATAAATATTCAATTTAATTATGATATAAAATTTAAGCAAGGGAAGCAATTTTAGGCCTCAGATTAATAGTAGAAGGAAGTATAAAGAAAAACAAACCAACATACTTGGCGTTTATAGACCTAGAAAAGGCATTCGATAACGTAGACTGGAATAAAATGTTCAGGATTTTAAAAAATAGGGTTTAAATACAGAGATAGAAGAACAATTGCTAACATGTACAGGAACCAAACAGCAACAGTAACAATTGAAGAACATAAGAAAGAAGCCGTAATAAGAAAGGGAGTCCGACAAGGATGTTCCCTATCTCCGTTACTTTTTAATCTTTACATGGAACTAGCAGTTAATGATGTTAAAGGACAAATTAGATTCGGAGTAACAGTACAAGGTGAAAAGATAAAGATGCTACGATTTGCTGATAATATAGTAATTCTAGCCGAGAGTAAAAAGGATTTAGAAGAAACAATGAACGACATAGATGAAGTCCTACGCAAGAACTATCGCATGAAAATAAACAAGAAGAAAACAAAAGTAATGAAATGTAGTAGAAATAACAAAGATGGACCACTGAATGTGAAAATAGGAGGAGAAAAGATTATGGAGGTAGAAGAATTTTGTTGTTTGGGAAGTAGAATTACTAAAGATGGACGAAGCAGGAGCGATATAAAATGCCGAATAGCACAAGCGAAACTAGCCTTCAGTCAGAAATATAATTTATTTACATCAAAAATTAATTTAAATGTCAGGAAAAGATTTTTGAAAGTATATGTTTGGAGTGTCGCTTTATATGGAAGTGAAACTTGGACGATCGGAGTATCTGAGAAGAAAAGTTTAGAAGCTTTTGAAATGTGGTGCTATAGGAGAATGTTAAAAATCAGATGGGTGGATAAAGTGACAAATAAAGAGGTATTGCGGCAAATAGATGAAAAAAGAAGCGTTTGGAAAAATATAGTTAAAAGAAGAGACAGACTTATAGGCCACATACTACTAAGACATCATGAAATAGTCGCTTTAATATTGGAAGGACAGGTAGAAGGAAAAAATTGTGTAGGCAGGCCACGTTTGGAATATGTAAAACAAATTGTTAGGGATGTAGGATGTAGAGGGTATACTGAAATGAAACGACTAGCACTAGATAGGGAATCTTGGAGAGCTGCATCAAACCAGTCAAATGACTGAAGACAAAAAAATAAAAAATAAAATTTAACTAAAACAATTGTAATAAATTTTTATTTTTAAAACGCCAGGTTTCCTATCATTATTAAATAATGAATGTACTCTTTCGTTATAAATAAAATAACTTTCCCAAAATGAATGTACATAACTTCTGTTTTTACATAAAATTAATAAAAATACTCGTTTCGAACAAAATATTTTGTTTATAAAATAAGCAAATACTCATAATACATACGTGGGCGGTCCAGAAAGTAACTTAGTTCATAAGTGGGCGGTGCATAGCGTGAAGACAGGTGGGGATAGAGCCGCCATCTTATGTCAAAACGTTTTACCCTCAGTAAGCATCAAGCTATCGTAACGTGTGGGTTATGATTTTTCTGCTTTGTTCGTTGTGAATTACTGAAATAAGCGCTTCAATTGAAAATCCCGTGTGCTCAGTGATTAGACATTTGCTAGGAAAAAACTTCAAACCGATAGAAATTAATCAGCAACTTTGTGAGGTGTACGGAGATGGAATAATGAGTGACGGTGGAGTGAGGCAGTGGTGCGTTCAGTTTAAAAATGGCCGCACCAATGTTCATGACGAGGACGGCAGTGTCGGCCTAGTCTTGTGACTGATGAACTGACGATGAAAATCAACGATAAAATTCGTGAAAATCGCCGCATTACGGAACTCTCGTTTCATTTCACGAAGTTTACTGCATGAAATTGTATCGGGGAAGCTTGGTTCTCACAAGATTTTTGTTAAAAATCTAAGGCGGCAAATTTCTAGAGAGAAGAATTAAAAAGCTTGCGCATTGTTATAATAAGTGCCTCTATTTAAATGGCGACTATTTAGCAAAATAGTTTAAGATTGTCCCTTTCAAATGTATATAATAAAATTTCAGTTTTTTATTTGGTTTGTGTTTATTTCAAAACGTGTTACTTTTTGGACAGCCCTCATACGTATTCATAAAATTATGGTTATTTTGGTTTTCAAAATTTATAAATTTCAAGTAAATTTATCAAAATATTCAATAATTTTGTTTTTATATTTATATTTATTGTCCAGGATTTATTGATAATCGAATTTATTTATTTATTTATCTAATAATCGAAGTGTTTTATAATTTTAGATATTAATTTTTTAAGTTTCTATTTATGAATTTATTTTTTTAGTAAACTGTTTAGTGTTGCTGTCTTTGTATGTAATAGGAAGCACACTAATTATTGTCGTATTCATCTTTTTCCTAAAGTTAATTTATTTTATATTTCCAAAATTAGAGGCGTAAATCTTTTACTAAATATTTTTCTACAGTTTTTGAAAACTACAAAAGATGAACCAGCAACTTAGTTGAAAATTGAAATATTTGTAATAATTAAGTAGTAAAGAAGTAATTACAACAGATTATATATATGTATGTAAAATACATTAGCGTTTATAGATTGTCAATATTTAAAAAAAATCTGTTATTCAAAATAAATGAAACAGAATAATTAATACGGAATTTTAAATTAGCTTCCACTGACTGGATCATTTACCAAAATCTGTATATAAATAAATTGAAAACCCACAATTGTCATTGATTATTAACTTCCCCGTTTCCCGAATAGAAGGTAAAATTAGATATTATTTTAAAAGTGATTTTAATGTTAAGTAACCAAAAACGTTTTTGTAATATCCTTTGACGGTCTATATTACATTTAGGATTAAAAAGGGATGACGCGACCGAAAATGAAGAACGGAAAATTTGAAACTTGATTGAGATGTTCGCCTTAATAGTAAAATAAGATATTTTTCTCATTCACCCCTAAGGGGATGAAAAGGAGTATAAACTGAGTCATATATTTAAACAGAAAAGCTCTCGCTGACTCATTCATCTCTAATCATTTCATTTCTCAAATAATTTAAAAGCTGAAATTCATCATAAATACTTCTATAAGGGGGTTTAGGAAAAGAATATTTTTTGTAATTCATCGGATTAAAGAAATACTGAAATCAGGAAATCTGTTCGGAGCATGTCATTTTTTTTTTGTTCCATATCAATAATTTCTCTCTGCTATATCTTATATTCCTCCAAAAAATATAAATCATCGTATAGTTTTCTATAATCTGAAATATCAAAACACAAACATTAAGTTTGAGTAAAACATTTTTCTGATTATAATTTCGACGTAAATCATTCCTTCAGGATCTCTGGAATGAGATGAATAGTGAAAGTGTAAGAAAAAAGAACTACAATTTTGAAAAAAATACATTTCTGGGAAAAATACTGCCGATTAAATTGGTTTATTTCAATAATTGAAACCAGAATAATGCAAATGTTTATTTGAAAAAGTACCTACCACACATCTGAAGAAGAAAAAATGTTTTTGTTATTGTATCATATACACAACGCTTTATCAAAGTATTTTATGTATTATTATATATATGTATTACCTAGATGTATATACGTATCCTTGTAGGAAATGTAGAATGAATAGGTCATTACTCAGCGCTTAATAATTAAAAGAGGAAACGTTTCGTTCTGAAAGTTCCGAGTAAATATTTAAAAGAATAACCGTGAAGAAATCTACTATCATTTAGACAGATTATTTTTTCGTTCATAATGATGTTTTATAAATCAACTCTGCCAGCAGTGTAGATTTATTTTACTTAAACATATTTTACTTTATCATACTTCTCCCTAAGCATTCGTTGTTTTATAATTTACTTCTTTTTTTTTTTTAAATTAAAAGTAGTTAATAAATTCTGATAAGTTTATTCAAACATAAAAATATTATTAAAAACTGATAGTATGAATTAATTTTAAATTCTAATGATTTTACGATAATTTTACAAACGTTATTAATACTACAAGTGATATATATATATATATATATATATATATATATATGTAAATATGTTTTTTCTCTTCTTTTTCTTAATGAAAATTAAAATAACTAAATAACATTGTATTTCCCGTATCACGCTCTGAAAAACAGTGTAACAAGTGTTTATATTCACCTTTTGAATATTAGAGGATTTGTTCCGCTAGTTAACATAAAAAAACTGTATTTATTTTAAGGCGGCTCACTAGTATCTGCGGCAAACAAATTAATCATTTACATCATATATTTAAACATGAAAAATATTGATCAGAAATATGCTGATTTCATTACAGGTAAATTTACTCCGATCACAGAAAGAATAATGGTTTATGCCGTTGCTAAATCCACAGAGGGGTCTTTAAAGCATTCCTATGAGTCGAACTGTTGGTCCTGTATTGTAATCTCTTTGCAGGCAGATCTCCTTTCTTAAATACTACCGATCTTTTTTTTTCTGCGTGCTGAAATGGTGCTGTGTGTTTTGACAAAATTCTTATCGCACATGCACTGCAATATCTTTTTTTGTCTTTTTTTTAACCTCCGAGCACCGTTAGGTATCGCTTCAGAGGATGAGAAGAATGATTTGTAGCGTGTGTGAAAATGCCATGCCTGACCGGGATTCGAACCCGGGACCTCCAGATGAAAAGCCGAGACCCTACCTCTCGCGCCACGGAGGCCGGCGTGCACTGCAATATCTTTTCTTTTTTTTTTTTTTTCCCTACATCCTCGAGCCGGACATCCAATTAAGTATACTCGACTCGGGGACGTGTCCTTTCCAGATCTTTCAATTGCCTGCCTCTAATTTCCAACGTAAGAACCAGGCCCGGCTATGCCATTCCCAGCCCCCCCGCCGGAGACCGGGTCTCGGTCTTTCCTTTTGCCAGCCTCAAACCGACGGCGCAGGAGCCGAAGCCGCCAAAGCGTATCCGGGAACCCACACCGCCGGCCGGGTCTCGCTCTTTTCATTCATTCGCACCTAACGGACCCCAGGAGTCCCCGCTCCATCACGGGAACCCACACACCAGGGCATGTGAGCCCTCAGGAACGGGGCTGTCCGCCCAGCCCTACTATAAACTACACCCCTCAGTATAGTCGTCTTGCCTCATCTTCTTTTATTCTGATAACTGTTCTTGCAAATATTGCAAAATTATTCCAGTTTACGGACATAGCTAAGAGCCACTCCGAGAGCTGCTCCGGTCGGGTATGCATCAGTCCTGCATTTATACGTTGTTCCTCCCATCGTCTGCACTCAAAAATAGTGTGTTCGGCATCGTCAACCGCATCGCAATAACAACATATTGGCGACTCTCTCCTGCCAAACCTATGCAGGTATTGTTCAAACGCACCGTGTCCCGACATGAGTTGCGTTGTGTGGTAATCTAATTCACCATGAGAGCGATCTAGCCGAGCATCCAGGTCCGGGATAATTCTTCTTGTCCATGCGGCCACTGCTGAACCCGCCCGTGCCACCTTCCATTGTTCTCGTATAATAGAACTGGCCTCAACTTTGGCTACACCGGACGCCCTTAGTTTTCGTCCTTTAATCTGCAATTCTATCGGGGGCACCGAAGAAAGCACGCACAGTGCATCATACGATAACGTTCGGTACCCCGAAACTACCCCGAGAAGCGACTTCCTATGACTGCTAGTCAGTTTTCTTCTGTTGCGCTGGACATTAACCGCATCAGCCCATACCGGGGCGGCGTACAACAGAGACGACGTTGTCACCGAGGTGATAAGTCGCCTCTTCAATGCACGTGGAATTCTTTGTCCCGCAAAGAGATCTCGCATGGCACTGGATTGTTGTTTCCACTCGCAGATCATGGCCACATGGCTGGAGTATTTGAGGTGTTTATCCAGTAACACCCCTAAATATTTAGCCCTTTCCAACTCGACAATTGCCTCTCCTCTCAGGCGCAGATTTAATCTTCTGAGTATCCTCCTACCGGTGAAGAGGATACCCTTGCATTTAGAAGGAGAGACCTACAAACTGTTGTTGACGAGCAATTAATTAACTTTTTCTAAGGTAATATTCCCCTTGTCCACCACTTCATCTAAGGTACTGGCCTCCACTAGTAGCGAGATGTCGTCCGCGTATCCTACGACATTCACCCCCAGCGGGAATTGAAGTCGGAAAATTTCATCATAGAAAATGTTCCAAAGTAGGGGACCGAGTACAGACCCCTGCGGGACTCCACCGAAGATCTGATGACTTACCACACCATCCACCGTATTGATTTCAGTTCGTCTCTCGGATAGATAGCTGGCTACTTGCGTCACTACGTACTCGCTTATATTTTTTCTTTGCAGTGCCCTCAATATAGCTGGCCAAGGCACCGAACCGAAAGCGTTCCTTATAATCAGAAGTATCATTAGCGGGATTCGCCTGGTTCTCCAAGTCCCAACCCTCACCGCAGCAGCCCATGAAACTACTTTGTTAATGGCGTTAATAGTTGACCGCCCCCGCCTAAAGCCAAACTGATTCTCATGGAGGAGGTTGTTGTTTTCCAGCTCCTTAATTAGTCTATTAGCGATGAGCCTCTCCACAACTTTTCCCATATTATTAATGAGACTTACAGGGCGATATTCGAGAGCCCCTGGAACTGACTGTTGTTTGGGCAAGAAAACAGTTCTTGACTCTTTCCAGCAAGCAGGAAAAAAGAAATGCTGGACCCCATAACTCGCAATATCTGTCATCTCCCACGGGATGACGGACATCAGACCCTTTATGACTGCAGTTGGCACACCATCGGGACCTGGACTCTTCTTATTTTTTAGTCTTTTAACCGCAGTCGCCACTTCATCCTGAGTGAACCTCCCGCGTTCACCAGGTATTAGCTCCGTGACGCCCGTATCAACCCGCAGGAAAAGCGCTTCCATGTGTCGTGTAGCTTCTATCTTATTAAGAACGGGCAACCGTCTTCCCAGTCTCTTCATGACTACCTGGTACGCCCGTCCCCAGGGGTCAGCATCTAGTTCACTGCATAGCTCCCTCCACTTCTGCCTTTTTGAATGCTTAATAATGAAGTTTAACTGTTTTCTTGCTGCTCGGTATTGTGTAATCGCCGTGTTCAGGTCTCGATCAGCTCCATATGCTCTCGTTCGAAGTCTCTGCACGCGCCTCTTCATGGATTGCAGAATCCTGCGTTGATCCGCAATATCGGAAGACCACCAATAGACAGGGTGATGTCTGGTAGCTCTTTCGGGGAGCCTGGCCAGCTCAGTAATCATGCTCTGTTGTAATGTATCTGGCGTGACCTGTCTGCCATCCGTTAGTTTTGTAGCAACTTTGCGAACAGTAGTCTCTACTTGACGTTCCGAAAGTCTAAAGCATAGATACTTGATTTCTAATATGAGTCTCAGTATCAAGGATTTCAACAGAAACAGCCAAATGATCACTTGCAGTCTCGACTTGCAAAACCTGCATGCTCACCATGTCTGGTGGAAATCTACCGTCGATCAATACCAGATCCAGGATAGAGGAATGACCGAGAGCGTAGAAAGTGGGCGACCCATCATTGATGCACACAAGCCCAGTAGTTCCTAGTAGTTCTTCAAGCGCTAGGCCCAGTTGTTCGAGGAACCAGCCCCAGCCGCTACGGAACGGCAATTGAAATCACCTACCACAATTGTCCTATTTGGGGCGTTCATGACCATCCTGTGCAGTCCGAGTAGTCTGGCTTCGTACTCCGCGAGCGTCACATTCGGTCTTATATACCTCAAACAATATATAGTTTTTTTTTTTTTTTATTTTATCTTATTAAACACCCCAAGGCAACCAGCCTCCGCCCGTTAGGACATAGCATGGTCACCTTGCAGTGTCGTGGCAGCAGTCTCTGCCCCCCCTATCTGCCTCCTGCCGGAGGATCTCCCGCCGGGGTCTCCAAAGCCTCGTCGGAGCGGGCCAACCACCTCTGCTGGACGGCTAACCCACTCCTCGGCAATGGGGCTACCCTCCCCGTCCCTATCCTACTTGCAGCCGGCACGCCTTCCGCGCACCGCTGCCCCCTCGCGTTCCTCTCACACCTGAGGGTCCTTAATGCCATCATCGGGGATCCCCGACTCCATAATATGGGGCCAGAACACCCTAGGCAATAAGGCTACCTCCCTGGGCCCTAATCGTCGCCACGATTCAACCCCAGCTTCCAGAATTTTTTGAGGCTTCATATAGTTACAGAGTTCTATCGCAACGATTCGTTCAGTCCTCAAATATAAGCTATAGTCCCAGTTTCCAGTAATTTTCTTGATAGCCACATCCCCAGCGGTATCTGGCACCCATCGAGACCCAGCCGCAGAGTATACGTTAGGCTCGGTGGCAACAACAAAGTTGTACTCTCCAGTATTAGCTACCTCCTCCACCAAGTCATGGGATAGGAGGCTTCGATGGTTATTGATTAGTAGGACTTAAGGCATCGCGCTTCATTCCGCATTCAGTGCCCCCGGTGCGGTGGTTTAGGCTACGGCAATCAAGACATTTGGATGCCTCTCTGCATTCCCGGATACGGTGTCCAGCACCACCGCAGTTATAACAGAGATTGGTTCCGTCCGGGCCCTTACAGTCCCTGCTACCATGTCCGGTGCCCCAACAACGGTAGCAGCGCTCTTCTTCTACACGAATATAGGTCCTACAATGGACCAAGCCAACTCGTAGTCTTGATGCCAGCAGCTTTGTGGCGCCTCTATGTGTCGTGATGACGGTGGCGTTTTTAGTTTCACCATATGCTTTCCTGAGGGAGGTGATCTGGAATGTCTCCCCCGCGCCGACAATTCTAGACCCGCTTCTCTCACCTCCTTTTCGGTTGTGTCTACGTCGAGGTCCTTAATATAGACCACAGTCCTTCTGTCACCCCTAGAACGTAGGTCAACCTGAAGTTCTGCTGCCCGATATCTCAGAAGAGTGGTGAGTTCTCATGCCTTCTGCGCCCCGCACTGCAATATCTACGAACTGTTAAATACACTGGGTTCTTAGGTTTTGTAAGTTAGGTGGTAGCGGTTCTTTCTATCAAACTACCTGGGAATTCCGTATCCTTCTGGTGACTTTATTAAATAATCCAGGCTAAGGATGAGATACTTCATCAGCTGATGGAATCTGATTAAGCGAGAGTTATTCAGCTGATGCTAGGTCAAGTTATCCCTTTAAATCATATATATATATATATCAGGGCTCTACCCCCTTGGATCCCCAACGCGTTCGTTATCGTCATGGTTGTGAGAAACATTCGCATATACATGTTCGTTCAACTTCAAGGGACAGATCTCTTCCTCCTTTGGTTTCTTTTTCTCTTAAAACCGGCTACGCTTAGCGGCACTTGATCGTTCTAGATTCGACCTCTTCTTAGAGGGAGTAATAAAAAAGATTGAAAAAACTATGTGGAAGGAAGAAGAAGAAAGATGGAAAATGAAATAGGACGTTATGAACAAAAAAAAAAAATTAAAAAGAAGAATTAGCAACGAAGTACACAGATTTTACAAATATTTGAAAAAAAAACTAAATTGTGAGAATATTAAATATTTTACACATACTTATTAAAGGAAAATGAATTAGTCGTTTTAATTTATTACATTTCTGTTATCGTGGTGACAGATATATAATGATCAAAAGGATTAATTTTTGTTTTTTTAATATATATTTAATTCGTAACTTGAACCCGAAAGAGGCTAGGGCTTCGATTCATGACCTTCCTTGTGGTAAGACGAATATATCCTAAAAATTTGAAATCAATCGGTCGGTCGATTCTTGCGTGATAACGCTGCAAAAAAACCAACCACACAATTTTCTTATTTATATATAAAAATACACGAAATACCGAAGTTTTTTCATCTCAAAATCATCATCATTCGTCGGATTTGTATTTTTCCAATTAAAATACAATAACCTGTTATTAGTAAATTATTTTATCCTATCTTAGTATTTAGTACCTTATTATGAGCTATTTTTACGAAGGTGATTTAAATATAGGCTTTAATATGTCTCTTTATAAAAATGCGGTTCAAATAAAACCGAGAATCTTTTAGTTGTATATTGATCCACTTCTGCAAAGCGTCAGTGACCTCCACATTTGAGTAGGATTTCTTTCTTCCTAAATATTCATTAAGTGAGCAAACAAATGATAGTCCGATAGAGCTATATATAGAATAGTGAAGGGTGGATGGGTTAGCATATCCCACTTAAGATCTCGAAGCATTTGTATAGTTAAAACGGCAGTGTGAGAGGAAAAATTACCCTAAACGAAACAAACAGAACACTCGACACCTCTCCTCCAATGAAAAGACTTACTTAAAATGTTGTAGCTTACATAATTATTTTTTTAAATCGTAACATATTACTGAAAAATTATAGCGATTTGCTCTGTAAAAAGATTACGATCGAGTATTCTCAGTGATACAAAAGTTTCTATTATTTCATGCAAAAAATTTATCTTTTTTTGTTCTGAATTTTTCGCGAATAAAATGTGCATGCAAAAAAGTTGCAAATAATTTGCGCTTCACTTACAGTATTCAATATCTATTAAGATGTAAACTGAGAAAAACCGTTAAATTAAATGCTTGTGTCATTTTACGAAGTTTACCAAGAATTCGTAGAACAAAAACGTATGTAATAGGACGGCCGTTCTCTCAGCAACGTGAATAATTAAAAACCTTCATGAAAGCATTGAAAGTAAGTACTCTAAGCGTATTTAACTTTTTTTTTTACGAATTATCTGTCAAAATTTCAAACATCTATAGAGATGTTTGAAAAACATCATACATATTTAATCAACATAATCAATATATTTAATCCGTAAATATCTATATATTTAAAAATTGCTTGAAAAAACCAACTACATAGAATATGTTTCAGTTGATGAGCGAGTCACTATTGCACTGAGATATCTAGTTAACATAAATTATTTTGCTAATTTAATGGATTTGACCGGACACTGGAAACTATACTGATAATTTTATTCAAAAGATTAAACAAAATAGAGTTCGTGTAAAACATGATTTAAAATAGAGTTCCATACAAAAACATGTTTTAAAATTTGTTTTATTTTAGTTATGAATTTTATATTAATACGTTTAGTATTCACCTGAATAAATATCTGCAAAAACTCTTCTGTCTATATACATCGTCTAAAGAATTAATATTTTATTTTGGCTAATTCTTTTCTTTGTCGCCGAAGGGCTTCGGCGGCACGTGGCATTTTCTAAACTTATGGTGGCCCTCAAAAGGGCCGTTTTTTGCGTTAGCTCTGAGAAGAGCTGACAAGAGCAGTGTGGGTCCGGAAGCTGGTCACCAATGAAGTCGGGGAGTCGCGGCTCGTCCATTGAAGTCCGACCGAGCTTTCCTTCAGCGACAGTTGGGTCCCCACTACAGCGTGGCTGTGATGGTCCCCAGAGCCCTGCAGTGTCGGGTCGCCATCGGTTGTCCTTCGCTGGCGCGGCCGAGGCGGTTCTCCCCGTGCGATGCCACGCTGGACCGGCTCCTGTGACTGAGTCCGCCGGCCAGGGCGATTGAAAAACTCGAGCTGAGCTAGAGCGGGGGAGCGAGCTGGAGCTAGAGCGGGAAGGTAGCGTCCGCATCCAGCGACTCCTTCGGCGGGGCGGATAGGCCTGCTGCTCCAGCGGGAATGTTGGCATCCGCCGGAAGGTCCCACGTTGAGCCGGCCAGGGAACTTCTTCTGTCTTCTTCCATCTTTTTCTTGGTCTTCTCCAGGTGGTGGTCGACGATGAATTGCATATTCGGAACGGAACGGAACCCAAGGATGTCGGAGGGTGCAATACCCTCCTACATTTCGCAGTATACGGACTTACGTCCTTTGCTGCTGGCTGATTCTAAAAGACTGACGGTTATTAATAGTGGCTGACGTTTATTCGTTTTGTGAAGTTTGGATTGCGTTCCGATCCATTGGAGGGTTTGTCGGTAGGGGCCCGACGGAACGATGTGCTAATAAGCATATCTTCCGTGCGCGCACCACTTCAGCCTAGAGTGGGCTGAAATCCTTCATTTATGGGGGCGTCCTCTCTTAAGAAAAGGACGTCGGAGGCCATTTTTGGACCTACACTTTATCATTTATTTAATTCAATTCAATTTAATTTGGTTTGAATTAAGAAAATGTGGTTGGATGGATTGCTCTGAGGCGTTGCGCCCCAGAGCTATCTCAGTCAGTAGGAGTAAATTGTTTTCGAGCGCCCGTGCGCCGAGATGATGACAATTTTGAATAAGACGCCCCCCTATTATATGTTAACTTTGATTTGATGCAGATGCTGGTCTAGCCCTAGAAAATATAATTGTCCGCGGTGGGTTTGGGGGGTCTGGTGGTGTGTGGCCAAACACGCTTTCTTCTAGCTGTCCCTGGAGTTCTTCGTGATTCACCTGAAAAAGAAAAAGCCCAAGCGCACAGCGGATTGAACTTTTGAGGGGGGTGAGAAAGATTGCTCTTTCATCACCATGGTATGTGGGGGTGACGGGTTACGGCAGTTGTGCTGCCGGAAGAGTATGGAAGTGGAATTGGAATTTGGTAATGTGTGCATATTCACTCTCGTGCACGCTCTTTTATAGGAGCCTGAGAGTGGCGGGGCTGCAGCGCTGCTATGGTGGAAGAAGTGCGCAGGAGTGATGTTTGTATACGCGCATCCGTACACTATGCGCCCCTCTCACATCGTTGCTACCGTTATCGCTCGCCGATATTAAATTAGGCATATTTGTGGTAATATCTTATAAAAATTACAATATTGAAATCCGAACCACTTTGGGTTGCTCATATTAGATGTTTTTTCAGCGCCTGAAATTTTAGATGACTTATATTTTTGCTTCTTACTTAAACTGGCTTAAAATGACTTTCCATTTTCTCACTAATTCTGGGATAACGCAGATAAACATTTCTCCTAACATTTGATTTGCGTTGTTTTATTATTGAGATTTATATACTTTGTTCGAGATGAATCCAATATTATAATTCGAATTTATATTTCTTTTATAAAATTAATAACATTTTAATTGGCCCACTCCGTTTTTTAAATCCTTACAAAAAATTTACTCTGTTGAACAGAAACTGTGAGCAAATTTGTTTTTCTCTGGTAGCAGAATCTGAACTGGAACGTATGATCATTGTGGACATACAATATAGTCGTATCCACCAGACTGAAGCGCGAGCATACACGTTTTTTCTAGTTTGTGTAATATCTGCTGAAGTGCGAGAAAAATTTATTTCATGTTTAATGATTATTATATACCGGAAGGAATATTTTTGAAGGAATATTTTTTAAACACACTGCAACACACAGTTCAGCGCCTTTGCACCTCTGCGATGGATTAGTACCTTTTAAAAAAAAAAATTGATTACAATGTTGATTAAAAATTTTGAATGCTGATTTGACATAAAGAGAAAAACAGCAGTTAAAATTTCCGATAAACGTTCAGGCATGTAAGCTTTTACCCAATGAGTCTAGCACTAATAAGAGCAGAACATGAATATTTCTTTTTTATATATTTATCGTGCTCTTAGGTTTTATTACAGTTAATTTATTTATCTCTCTTTTTGTTTACTGAATAATTTCTCCATTTTGGTTCAAGAATTCTTAAGGTAATGTATATTGGGGGAGCAGCTTAAACGTAAAATTGCGGTGAAGATGAATAATAAAGATGATGCTTGTAGTCAAATGTATGTAAAAGTAAAATATATGACGTGCTGGAGAGTGTAATACATGCACACATATATACAGAATAATTCAAGGAGAAAGGGAGATAGTTTGGAAACTGATTTTAGAGCTTGGAGTAAGGAAAAAATGTCATACAGACATATTTCCGAAAAAAATTGTTATCGAGTTACGGCTATCGAAAAATTCACTCGCCACGGGGCTACATTTTTACGTTCATCTGTCGAAGACTATCTTTTTTTGTTGTTTAAGCAGCTAAACTATCATTAATAACATTATTTTACTATTTGTTATATTATAATTAAAGCAGTCCCGTGAAGAGTGAATGTTTGTAATTTTTTTTTTTAAATTTGTACGACATAATTAAACCATTTGCCTTCGCATTTGAAGCAAAGAATTCAGTTTTAGAGAAATTTGAGTGTAATAAATAGTATTCAATTTCTTAACGTATCAATTTTTTTCAGATTCGGAGCAAACTGCAATTTTTTAAGGGATACCTTCATGATGTACGTATTTGTCGGCGGTTTGCATTATTCGTAATTTTTTTATATCATTCTGTTTTGTTGATATTAAGACAAACAATTGTTTTTTGGGCATTTATTCAACTGAATTTTTTTTTTAGGCGTGATAAAGAGATTCACTAACACTTTTAACTGAAATAATATGATAATTTATTGATAAAACATATATGATTAAAATAAGATATTAGCTGATGAATTTAAAAAATAACTTTTTATAAATTTTGAAAAATAAAAAAAATATTAATGGAATTCATTTAAAATTTAAAACGATAATATTTTATATTTCCAATACGTTTTCAACAAATTTAATGGACGTAACAGATTATTATTTAAAATAATAATTTTTACTACCTGGTACGAAGTAAAGGAAGTATTATGATCACGAAAAATTTTGGTTTTCAGATTCCAACGGAAATATCCATTTTGACCATCATTGAATCCATTTTGTCTAGTTTCAAAGTGAAACTGTACATATGTATCTCGCATAACTCAAAAACATTAGCTGTAGGATGTTGAAATTTTGGATTTAGGACTGTTGTAACATCTAGTTGTGGACTTTCCCTTTTGAATGCAATCGATTGAACCAAAATCCAAAAAAAAATTGGATTTTGGACTTTTTCTTAACTGCAGCAATCAGCTGTCATTCAGAGATTTTTAACGGTAAGTGGTACTTATCGTTCAATTACTTATACTGAATTATACTTATTTTAAAATAAGTGGTAGTTATTTTCATTGATTTCAGAGTTATAGCGAAATATATTTTAATTAATATAATTTAACCTTCTTTTTAATTTAAATATATTCATTTATTATTAATTAATAACATTTCATTGAAAAAAAAAGTTTTACGATGAATTAAATAATAACAACAAAAAAAAACAAAAAATATCAGAAGTTTTTAATGAAATATAATTTTAAATACTATGAATTTAAAAAAAAAAATTTCTATGAAATTTAATAGACGTACAAGGAAGTCATGTGGTGTCCACATCAGATTTTTTTAAGACTATTTATTGTTAATGTTTTTTCAATACATTTAACTTAATGTTTTTTTTCACATAAAAACGTGGAAAAATGTTTAAAATAAGATATTAGCCGATGTTACTTTATTTTAGGTTATGTAAAGACATAAGCAGATGATATCGGTGTTTAAAATACGTTTTATATTAAAGGAAATATTTTATTGAACTATATTCGTTTTTTATTTTAAAATTCAATCACTTTTACTTTGAATTTTCAATTCAAAGAGAATAAAATTGGATAAGGTACAAATAAATACGACGAATCTCATAGTCATACACGATTCGGAAATATTTTAGATGATTGCCTCTTCAAAGAGTTGTATAAAATAAATATTGTTATACAAAAATCTATCTCCAAGAATAAATAATATGAGAACTGATCATTTTCTATCGCATTTATTTAAAAGAATTTTGTTACTCGATTCGTATTTATTATATCGTATTATAATCAAGAACACACGCATAGTCGTATATAATAAACGATTTCTTTTTAAATTCTAAAATAATATCATCTTTTTGAATATAAGTTAATGAAGAAAACATCATAGGATCTTGTAAAGAAATTAAATTTATGTATCTGATGAAGGGCTGAAACAAATTCAAGAGGGTGGTTTGAAGGGTAGAGTGGGATTGTCGGGTAATATCGTGTGGGGGCGCTGGGGCGCCGGGACGCTCAGTAGCGACGCGGAGGCCGTGACGTACACATGCGGATGACATAGTGAAAATAATCGGGAATGATTTCGCGGAGTGCGTGTGTTGTGTGATATTATATACATATATACTTAGCTTATATAAAAATATAAACTATATTTATACTTTCAATTAGTACTCAAAATTATTATTCCAAAAGGTAAATTTTGAAAAACATACCATAATATTATTATTACAGCATATATATATATATATATATATATATATATATATATATATATATATATATATATATATATATATACGAATATATTAATAATTTTTTAATTAAAATATTTAATAAGTATAAATTGTATTGAGTTAAAATTTTCAAATAATTACATCTTTAATAATAAATTTATGAAATGAGGAGCTTCAGTAATTCCAGTAATTCTTTCAGGGAAGTGTGATTTGGATAGAATAACAAAAGCTATCTGAATAGCTTTTGTTGCATCTGTTAACAATTCCGCTTCATAATTCTACTTTCCATTTTTTGTGAATTCTTAAGCAGTGACCTTATGTTGATTTATTAAAGTTATCTTAACGTTTAAAGATAATATTTTAAAGCTACCATAATCATATATTACTATATAATCATCAGTCTATAATTAACAAAAAAATCATTAAAATTTAATAATCTTTCAGCTAAACATCGTATATTAAATACATAAATGGTGCGTGTAACAAATTATACGTATATATTTTTGTATGTAACAGCAATAATTGTTATCTTCTCACACCAAGATATATATATTAATTTTAAATATAAAAAATGTGCTAACATTACTGAAAAAAAGATTTGCTAAATTTACTGAAAAAAATTTTTTTAAGTATTCCTCTTTTTATGAAATCTTAGTTTAGATAGGTTCGTTAAAAAATTGTTGTCACTGCTAAACACATTTCATTCACAAAAAAATAAAAATTCTGTTGGAAAATATATATATATATATATATAGTGATATTTTTTTAATAATTTAATATGCGTAACAACAAATCATTCCGATTCTGAAATAGTCATAATTTTTATTTATTTTAAGATACAAAGTATAAATAGCCGGTACTTAAAAATTAAGAGTATATAGTAAAATAATATTTTGAGTAATTAAGAAAACTGCAGAAGTCGAGTATAATCAAACTACAGTAATAGCTTTGTTGAAAGTAAAGTATTTTTCTGGGGCGATGAAGTCCATTTCGGATAATAAGAAATATTTTTCTTTATTTGTTTCAGAAAAATAAAAATTATTCTTTAAAAAATAAGTAAGCATCTTAATTTACGGCTTCTGAATAACGGAATCAATTTTTGAAATCTATCTTTCCATTAATCTTATCTTACGTGATTAAACTCAACGTATAGGAAAAGATATCTAAGATTAAATAAATTTATTATATATTAGATTGCTATATATATCCCAAAACAAAATGTTCTCTTAATTTTTTGAAATATTAATTTCATCGATAAATATTTCTGATAAAACAATTTCATTGTAACTGAATTCAATTTTTTTTTCGTTATATCATATGCACTACCTACTACTCTATAAAATATTTAAATAAAATTAAAAAGAGATATTTTTATCACTGTTCAAACGGTAGAACAACGACTTTAACCAAAATCAATAAGGATTATCGCCTTTAATGAGCTTAACGAAATACAAAAAAAATATTCCACGTAAAAATATATCTCTGATCAATACTCGTGTATTAGTCATAAAAACGTCAAGGTAAAATATTTCATTGCTTTTTGTTATTATTATTTTTTTTTTTGATAAAAAATCTCATCTCGATATCATATTTTTTTATAATATCCTAATAATTCACACCAGAGGTATAAAAATAAATTTATTGTTCAATTACTTTTTGCAGATTAATTAAATAAAACTGAGAATTCTATAATAATTTTAAAAATGTATTAAATAAATTTATAATCTAATTAAAACAACTATATCATTCTTAATTGAGTAGTTATAAGAAAAAAAAAATAGGAAATTTCTTAGTTTTCCAGAAATTTTTTTTCAAAAATATACTTATAATAAATATATTGAAATTCTTTTTGTGTATTCGATAATCTTCTTAACTAATGAATTTTTCATGATATTAATGATATTATTCTTTTCAATATACAAATGCATCATGAAATTTAAAACCGATACAGGAAATCCATTATTAAGGTATTAAATACATTATTAGTTTTTCATAAATTAACATTTCATTAATATTTAAAATAAATATTAAAAAAACGCGACATTCTGTGGCCGCTTTATAAATAAATAAAAATTTAGAACTTATAAAAATGTCGGAGATAAATATATTTCGTTATGCTAGATTCTAATAAAATTTAATCTGTAGTAATTAATAGCAGTACTTTAGTTTTTTATTTTTGAAAACAATCAAAACAAGAAATATTAGGAAATAAATTCGAAAAAGTTTATTTGATGTTTGTATAAATATTTCAAATATGTTAACTTTATAATTTTTAATTTTATTTTTTATTATAAATCTGATCGCATATAATTTGTTATAGTAAGTTTATAATACCAGTTATAATAATCATTTTTAAATTGTAATAACAAAATAAAAGGTAAATAAATTCCGAAATCTAATATAACAATCTTCTAGGTAGGGAGTTTAAGGGTCTTTGTCTTTTACCCAGAAGGTTCCAGATTAAAATTTTGGTTAGGTTGTTCATATTTATTCCCTAAACATATTCTATATCACACACACACACACACACACACACACACACACACATATATATATATATATATACGCACACACATCAAAAATACATGATAGACGATTAAAAAACTAAATCAAGAATTTAGGTTTTTTTTTCACACATATAAGCAAAAGAAATTCACTTTCTTAGGTTTTGTCTGCATCTTCAATTAATGTAGTTATTAAAAATGTACGCGTATCACATCAGTAAAAATATAATTTCAGTTATTTAGATACACTAAAATAGATATGTTATCTTTCTATAGAATTATGATATACATTTAATCATAACTGGTGGAAGAATAAGTAATGACAAAGTTCACTAGAATTTTTTAATTTGCGAGCTTATATATTTTTACTAAAACATTAAATTAATTGAAAAGACCCAAAAATATATAAAAAGAAATTAAAAAGGATTTTTCCCGCCGATATAAATGTAAAACTGAAAGAAGATGAGTACTTTGAAATACTGCTTTGGTGTATCTACTCGTATTATATATCATAAGAATAAGTTTGACAGCATCTCATAAAATTTGTTTCTTCTGAACCACCTGGAATAATTTACGAAGTAAGGTAAACTTCTTTCGGCTAAACCGAGTATAATAAATCGGTTTCCGTAGATCACCGAAGTTAGAAGCATAAGTGAAATTCTTTGCATGATATTAGAATTTTATTCATCGATTGCTGTCTATAGCCATTGTATATAGGGAAACGTTCATTGAGAAATTACCACATGATATTGGTACCAGTAATATAAGAAAAATCGTTATAAAAAGGTCATAGCACTTCTTAATTAAAAAATAATTTTACGCTCTCGTAGAATTCCTTTTCCTTTCTAATTAAAACCTTTTTATATTTAACTATACGTTTAGAATTATGTTGATTTATGTTTGCTTTTTTATTCCCCCTATACTTAGCACTGTCACAAAGCGGAAGTTACAAAATTATAAAAAATCGCAGTCGATGACACTTATAAAAAAATCGATATAAATATATTTATACAAACCGAGGAAGAATATAAATTTAAAAAAATATATAAAGGTCTATTTGAATACAAAGGGGATGATGTAGGTTAGTTATGAAATAATAATAACCTACAAAAAATAATAATAATATTAAGCAAAGGAAACATAATATTGAATGACCGCTTAAATGTTCTGTTGTATTGAATTTAAAGTATATCGGTAATTCTCTTCAAACAAATTCTCTAAGTTTTCATTAAAATAAAAAAGAATTAACTTTTCTCAATTTATATATAATAACTTACGTACTTTATAAACTTTAATCGATAAATTTAAACCGTACTTACGTCTTTTATCTGCAAATTTTAAGGAAATCTATCTTGGAACACAAAATTTTAATAATATTCTGCTGTACAATGAAGTGTTTTTTTTGTTTTTTTTTTAATAATAAAGCACTTAAAGAAATTCTAAAGGACTTTTGTAATCTTTTAAAAACGTTAAGTTTTTGTTTTTGTATTTATTAAAATATGAAGACGTACATATAGACACACGTATCAACGGTATCCATTATTCTACGATTATAATAGATGAAAATGAAGTCAGTACAGTTCATTACAATGGATTCGCTAGCGTATGAATCAAGCAAAACCGACAATTTCCATTTAGATATACAATGATGAAGAGAAAACCCCGATGATCCGTCAAATCAATTGCTCACTATCCTTAATGAATTCAGTGAATCAGATTTGTTCAACCGTACTAATCGTTTTACAAATTATCGGAACTCCGATTCAAATGATATATACTGGAATAATAATTTCAAATTGAATTAAATCAACTAATTATTCTATAGTATTAACATAAATTATATTTTTTATGTTCCATCTTACTCTGTAAAAGTTGATTTTAAGTTTAAAATTAAGTAACGGGTAATCTGTACTGCTTTATTCAATGGAATGCAGGTATCACTACAAAAAGAGATTTAACAAATTTTACGTAATTAATTCTCTCATAGATTATATTTACATCACGATGCAATACGACAAAAGCAACAAAATTTCTAACAGCAGCCTAAATAATAATACTGTAAAAGATCTAAATTCATTAAAACATCTTGGAATACATTTAGATTCACGCGTTACTAATTCATTATACAGTTAATGTACTTATTTGTAGAAATCTTCAGCCTTGCCTTTTCTTGTTGAGAATTATGTTACACTAACTTTGAAAATAAGTTCTCTTACAGATAATTCTAATATGACATTATCCATCCCCATATGTTACATACGTTGAATTTTAGTATATAACACTTAAATTCATACAAACAGAATATTATTAAATGATTAAGTTGCTAATAGAATTGTTGTAGAATACCGATTATTCAGACTGACCTATACAAGGCCAAAACTTAATTATCAGAAATCAGATAAGTTGAAAATTACAAAAAGTTTATTATACGTAATGAATATTTCATTTTAAAGTTTTAAGGTCATAACACTTAATAAATGGATGAAAATATATTTAAAAAAATTGTAGTTAAGAAAACTTAAAAACATACTGAGAACATACGTACAAAGGAATAAAAAACCGATTTAGTAATACGTTACAAAACCCACCGGGTTGGCGTAGTGGTGAACGCGTCTTCCCAAATCAGCTGATTTGGAAGTCGAGAGTTCCAGCGTTCAACTCCTAGTAAAGTCAGTTATTTCTAAACGGATTTGAATATTAAATCGTGGATACCGGTGTTCTTTGATGGTTGGGTTTCAATTAACCGCACATCTCACGAATGGTCGAACTTGAAACTGTACTAGACTACACTTCATTTATATTTATACATATCATCTTCATTCAACCTCTGATGTATTATCTGAACGGTAATTACCGGAGGATAAATAGGAAAAAGAAGAAATTTGTTACAAAAAAATCCAGTGAGTAGAAATTCACTAATAAAGGAATCATGATTTTAAAATAGCTGATTAAAAAGTTTTATACTTTCCTGGTATTGATTATTTATTACTAAAATATATAAAAAAATGATTGACTTATAATAAAATTCAATAAATCGATAATTTAACATTTTTATTAACTTCCCCTTCCTTAATATTGCCTTCAAAGTGTTTTTATTTTGGATTGAAAAAAAATCGGTTAAAAAATATGCAATAAATATAAAGATAGCTTTTTCATTTTTGGGAAATTTTTTTTTAATGGTAATTAAAAAAACTTAAGATTATAATTTAAAAAATTAAGATCATCACGTGCACACACGTGACGATCTTAATATAAATGAAGTGTATTACATTTGAGAAAATTCACCCCAAAACACTACGTAACTTAACTCCCTGGAGATACTGATTCTAAAATTTTATGAACAAGTTATCCCATATATACGAGTCTTCGTGAAACATCTCATCAAAATCGGTTCATCCAATCAAAAATTATTAAGCTTCAAACAGGCCAATACACGCACATAAGCACGTACGTACGAACATTAACCACCCAACAAACGTTTTTGTTTTTTGGGGGGTCCTGGGTCATGAAACGCCAAGAGATACAAAAAAACCTACACCTCATTTTTTGATTGATTACCATACTTTCTTTCCTTCTATGATATGCCTATTGTATAACTATGTATAATTTACATTACTCCTGTCATATAACAATAATGTCAGGACATTATACATTTTCTGAAAGAAATTAAAAATTTATCTATTTTATAAAAAGATTTTTTCAATAAATAAATAAGAAAAAATTTAAGAAACGTTTTGAAGAAAAATTGAGCTAAGTGTATGTGTTATAATAAATTTCATTTCTTAAAATCACAAAAAATCGGAAGAATTTCACTGATAGAATGAAACTTAGTGGATGTTAATAATTAAAATATGCCTTTAAAAACATTCCTTTTAAAAAAAATCTGTAATCTCTTTTTTTTAAACATTGAGTTTCATTTTTGAGCAGTAAGATCACGTAATCGTTTTAAACAATAAAATTGTATTCTTTTTGTCGCTCCAAGCAGTTCATAGCGATAGACAAACATTTATAAGCTTTTTCATGTGACAACTACGGATGTTTAAGTCGTTAAATCATTATATTATAATTTACGCTTGATCAATCAGTGTGTTTACATCAATCTTTTCACAATTTAATTTTTTAATTAGTTTAAAAAGGCCTAAATTTACGTATGTTTCATGCTATATGATGTGCCAAAAAGGACAATTAAAAATAAAAATCTATAAAAATTATTGAAAAAACACTTTATTTTAATAGTATTTTTGATTTTTTAAATGGAATTTTTTTTGTCTTCTTTTATTGACTGGTTTGATGCAGCTCTCCAAGATTCCCTATCTAGTGCTAGTCGTTTCATTTTAGTATACCCCCTACATCCTACATCCCTAACAATATTTTTTAAATATTCCAAACGTTGCTTGCCTGCACAATTTTTCCCTTCTACCTATCTCTCCAGTATTAAAGCGACTATTCCAGGATGCCTTAATAAATAGCCCATAGTCTTTTCTTTTAACTATATTTTTCCAAATGCTTCTTTCTTCATCAATTTGTCGCAACACCTCTTCATTTCTCACTTTATCCACCTATCTGCTTTTAACATTCTTCTACAGCACCACATTTTAGAAGCTTCTAATCTTTTTTTCTCAGGTACTCCGATCGCTCAAGTTTCGCTTTCTTATAAAGCTATGCTTCAAACATACACTTTTAAAAATGTTTTCCTGACGTTTAAATTAATTTTTGATGTAAACAAATTATATTTCTGATTGAAAGCCTGTTTTGCCTTTGCTATTCAGCTTTTTATATCGCTCTTGTTTCGTCCATCTTTAGTAATTCTACTTCCCAAATAACAAAATTCTTCTATCTCCATAATATTTTCTCTTCCTATTTTTATATTCAGTGGTTCATCTACATTATTTCTACTAGATTTCATTACTTTCGTTTCGTTCTTGGTCATTTTCATGCAGTAGTTCATGCATAGGATTTCATCCATGCCGTTCATTGTTTCTTTGTTTCTTCTTAATTCTCTTTTACTCAGCTAAAATTACTGTATCATCAGTAAATTGTAGCATCTTTATCTTTTCACCTTGTACTGTTATTCCGGATCTAAATTGTTATTTAACATCATTAACTACTAGTTCTATGTAAAGATTAAAAAGTAACGGTGATAGGGAACAACCTTGTCGGATTTCCTTTTTTATTTCGTCTTTTCTTCTTCTTTCTTATATTCTTCAATTATTACTGTCGTTCTTTCGTTAATAATTGTTCTTCTATCTCTGTACTTGTACACTAATTTTTTTTAAAATACTGAACATATTATTCCAGTCTACGTTATCGATTGTATTTTCTAGGTCTATAAATGCCAATTATGTTGGTTTGTTTTGCTTTAATCTTCCTTCTACTATTAATCTGCCCTTAACGCTATACTTTTTCTAAAACCAAATTAGTCTTCTTCTAACACTTCTTCCACTCTCCACTCAATTCTTATGGAATAATAATTTTTTTTTAATTTGCTAGCGAGACCGTGAGCCGTTTGAGTAGTTGGACGTTAGGATATTTGGCATCCCACTATATTTTTAAATTAAATAAATTTTTCTTTTTCATAATTATTGGATAATACATTATATAGATTTTGGAGTTAATGAGTATTGTATGTTATTGATGAATAAAAATGAAGAAGGAACGGGAAATTATTTATGGATTAAGTAAAAATATACAATATTAAATTGGTAATATCTGTCTTATCTGTCGTTGTAATAATTATATTTCAATCTGTCTCATCTTATTATAGTTATACCGCTGGCTCTTTACTAGCCAGCGCCAATTATTTCATTAGTGTGTATAAACCTTGTGTTTCAATGCATTTGTTTACTGAGCTTGTCACTATTCGTTATTTTCATCCGACAGGGGTTTGATTTATTTAATCCGTGAGGTCCCAGATGAAAAAAATGGTATTCCCTTTTTTATAAACCAAAGGGATTTTTCATAATCCTAGGTTCTGTGTACAGGATCATGAAATGTTTCCTTCGTTAGTGACAGGGAAAATAAATGGCGTTGTGCAAAGCAATCTATCGCAATTCTGCTGGTTTTAGAAGCGTTGGTTACAAACCAGAAAAAAAATTATTTATTTTCTGTACGTATAGAGTACGGAATATACCAGTTTTGAGTTTTTAACGAAGAATTTGGTACGGGTACCGTCGCTTAACTCATTGGAAAAATTTTATACGGAAAGTGTGTGCAGATATGTTACCTCATAACCCAGTAATAATAGGCGGGAATGGTCTGGTAGTGGAAATAAACCAATCTATTTTTTTTAAGGCAAAAATACAGTGGTTTACTCTCAACAGTGTATGTTTGCAGGAAACAGTGCGGGAATTTGCAGGAAAACAAAAAAAATGTTTCATGTATGCGGTCCCCGATCGAACGAAATACACGTTACTAAGTGTTGTAAAGTTCATTAGATCTGGGTCGAACATAATTTCTGATCGTCGGTGGAGTTTAACGGATTATAATGGTGAGGATACCTTAGAACTAACTACGTTAATTACAAGATTACAATTTTATATATCAAACTGTTAATCATTCAGTTAATATTTAAATTCATTTACTGAGAGCCATACAAACACAGTTGAGAGTTTACGGGCAGCAGCGATAAGATCGAATAGCAAGGAGTAAAATTTGCAGGAAATCGCCTTTTTTTGGACTTTTACTTTTTGCTATTATAATAGCCATTTAGGAAATTGAGTTCGTATTCGAAATAAGACCCAAAGGAACTAATTAGCCTAATTTTCCTCTTGCGTCTGAACGGACTGAAGGAAGTCGACTAATCAGAGCCGAAATTATTTAGTAAAATAAAACAGTTATCTGGTTTAATACAATATCCATGTTAATATGTTAACAAAAATATATTAAATAATAATAAAGCAAATATAAGATGTAGTAAATAAATAAAGAAGTAAAAAGTAACAATTTAGAAGGCGTTGTAAAAACTATTAAAAAGGATTTTTATTATTTTTATAAGTATATCGAATATGCAGGAAATTATATTTTTAGGTAGATTTCATAAGAAAGCTACGTCAGCGATTGAAATGATTAACGTATTTAATTCTAATTTTAATATTTGAAGTTGTATTATTTTAGTTAAATTTAATAAAAAATATTTACAGAAATATTAAAAGTTAATACAAATCATAAGCCGTAGATTGAAAAATTTAATTTTATAAATAATTTTATCATTTGGCTCGTCTCCAATTTGCTAAACTACACCATAAAATAACATGGAGAAAAAAACTTGGATGATCTCAAGGTTTTTATTTAAAAGTTTCTTTTTAGGTAGATGTCATATAAAAGCTACATATTTTAATGGGTACCATGATTTGACTTCCGGAATATTTCGACATATCTTCGCGTTTCACATCCCCAGACCCCAAATCCACCGTCAGGCAATATATATATATATATTTTTTTTTGTCTTCAGTCATTTGACTGGTTTTATGCAGCTCTCCAAGATTCCCTATCTAGTGCTAGTCGTTTCATTTCAGTATACCCTCTACATCCTACATCCCCAACAATTTGTTTTACATACTCCAAACGTGGCCTGCCTACACAATTTTTCCCTTCTACCTGTCCTTCCAATATTAAAGCGACTATTCCAGGATGCCTTAGTATGTGGCCTATAAGTCTGTCTCTTCTTTTAACTATATTTTTCCAAATGCTTCTTTCTTCATCTATTTGCCGCAATACCTCTTCATTTGTCACTTTATCCACCCATCTGATTTTTAACATTCTCCTATAGCACCGCATTTCAAAAGCTTCTAATCTTTTCTTCTCATATACTCCGATCGTCCAAGTTTCACTTCCATATAAAGCGACACTCCAAACATACACTTTCAAAAATCTTTTCCTGACATTTAAATTAATTTTTAATGTAAACAAATTACATTTCTTACTGAAGGCTCGTTTAGCTTGTGCTATTCGGCATTTTATATCGCTCCTGCTTCGTCCATCTTTAGTAATTCTACTTCCCAAATAACAAAATTCTTCTACCTCCATAATCTTTTCTTCTCCTATTTTCACATTCAGCGGTCCATCTTTGTTATTTCTACTACATTTCATTACTTTTGTTTTGTTCTTGTTTATTTTCATGCGATAGTTCTTGCGTAGGACTTCATCTATGCCGTTCATTGTTTCTTCTAAATCCTTTTTACTCTCGGCTAGAATTACTATATCATCAGCAAATCGTAGCATCTTTATCTTTTCACCTTGTACTGTTACTCCAAATCTAAATTAACTGCTAGTTCCATGTAAAGATTAAAAAGTAACGGAGATAGAGAACATCCTTGTCGGACTCCCTTTCTTATTAGGGCTTCTTTCTTATGTTCTTCAATTGTTATTGTTGCTGTTTGGTTCCTGTAAATGTTAGCAATTGTTCTTCTATCTCTGTATTTGAACCCTAATTTTTTTAAAATGCTGAACATTTTTTCACCAGAAAATTAAAATATATATATATATATATATATATATTATTCAAAGAAATATTAAACAATAATTATTCGGTTGGTAATAATACTGCTTCATACTAATTAATATAACAATTGAGACCTTCATACTAACATGACGGCTAACGTTAACCAGTTTACCTTTTGATGATCAATTGTTATATTTACATCTTTATAAATTCAGTTTAGTATAATTAATGATATGTGAAGTAAATAATTATAAAGTATAAAACACCACGTTCCTCGGATGAATTAATAAACCGAAAGCGCTCGAACATTATTATTAAAAATTGTTGGTAAGTGGAAACTATATAAATAATCTTTATATATATATTTCGCTTTCTTTTTGACACGATAACTGCCGTAATTTTGCGCCAATCACTTTCAAATTGATACTTAAAGTAAAACAACCCAAAATCTCGGTCAAATTCGTTAATGGGCAAAATCTGACCGTGGGGGTGGTTATAGAGGGGGCTTATTTGAAAAAAAAACATGGCTATAACTTTCTTATTAAGTAAAATATCGAATTCGTTTAAAGTTCCTGCTATTCCTTGGATAAGGGCCTAAAGTTTATATAAGTAAAGTTTTTTGATATCAGCAATCATTGGCTCAGGAGGTGGAAAAAATGAGCTTTCGAATACAAAATAATCATATCTCCCTTAAATAGGCAATGTATCGAATCGGTTTAAAGTGGTTGTTAGTCCTCTAAAAATTACCTAAAAGGTTTGTCTGAAACAATTTTTAATATGACCAACCCTTTCGCCAAGGAATAACCAAAATATTGCTGGAATTGTAAGAAGATGGGGTTTGTCGGATGCTAAACATGTGAAACCTTTTTCACATGCAACCATTGTCGTCGTATTAAGGTGGTTCGATGTTTTTGTTAACTTTAAGATGGAAATCTTTTTTATCCTCTACTTAGCACCGGTGAAATCTACCTCCCCCTTCCGGCGTGCCGAAAGGAATTTTTTCAAATGATACTGATTAAAAATCAAGAGTTATAATGGGTCAGTAAATGAATACTGTTTTATTTTCATTTAAATTAATGGGTGAAAAGATCTTTTAAATGAGTCAATAATTTATTAAAAAAATGACAGCTGAGTTATAATACGGCTTTAACTGTAAACCGAAATATTTCGTTTAAGTTCCGTAGTAATAGATAACTTCCGTTACCTTTTCTTACAGAAAAGGATTATTTTTTTAATTTTTATTTATAGTTGGATCAACAATAATTAATGTTATTAGCGACTCAACCCAACCACCAAGAACACCGGTATTAACCATTCTTGTATCGGAATCAGAATAAACGCAACTACCTTTATTAACATTTGAACCTTAGACTTCTCGACTTCGAAATCAGCTTATTTACGAAGACTAGTTCACTATTAGACCAAACCGATAGGGTAAACCCGGTGGAGTATTTTATTTTACCTGAAATAAGTAGTTTTATATATAAAAAAAAAGTAATTATCAACAGTTTAAGTAGTTTATTTACAGCATAAGTTTATCCTGGTAATTGATTTTATAAAGAGGGACATGTTCTTCTTTCTTTTCCTGTTTAGCCTCCGGTAATTACCTTTCAGATAATACTTCAGAGGATGATATGTATGAGTGTAAATGAAGTGTAGTCTTGTACCGTCTCAGTTTGACCGTTCCTGAGATGAGTGTTTAATTGAAAAACCCAACCGCCAAAGAACACCGGTATCCACGATCTAATATTCAAATACTATTTACTAGAACTTTAACGCTGGAACTCTCGACTTCCAAATCAGCTGATCTGGGAAGACGCGTTCTCCACTATACCAACCCGGTTGGTTGGAGGGGGACATGTTGAAAATTTGTATTTAAATCTAAATATTCAAATTATAATACCAAATTTTTATTACAGAAAATTACCGTACTCGTAATCATTATCTTATATCTTAAACAAATTTTTTATGATATTAGGTGAAATGATAAATGTTTTTATAAATATTTTTAATGATGTAGCCAGGGTTTTAATAAACTTTTATGATTTTTTTTCGTTGAATTGTTGTCATTTAAAAATTCTGTTGTAATGTTAGATATTTATGATATGATATCTCTTCCATAGATTATTGTAGATTACAATTTACACTGTTAAACCGAAAAGTGTTAATTGATTAAAAAAGTGGAAAAACCTACTATGTGATGAAGAAAACTCGATTTACATGAATTTAATGGGACTAGTAAAATTTTTTTCTCATGAAAGGACAAAATTTAATTTTGTCATTTGTAATTTAAATATTTATTAAATTGTTATAGCATGATTATATATTGTTACTTTTACGGTACACAATAATTATATCACACATAATTTGATTTATTTTTTTAATAAAATTACAACACCGAGTTTGTATTTGTTATTGTTTTGATAGTGTTTTCATATACACAACGAGTGTGCTATTATATTAACCAATATGAAGTTATACTTTAATAATAAAAAATTTAACAAAATAAAATCAAATGTCAGTGTAGCGTATAAAACCACTTAATATGACAAATAAAGAGTTTATTCGTTCAAATAATTTTGGTAGTATGTGGTATATATTAATTATTTTAAGATAATGTAATTGTATACATGCAATAAAAGCGAATGCACCACTTCTATGTAACCATCTGTCAATGGTGGGCTAGTGACAGTGATCGACAGCAGCACCCTCTCTGGCAAATACTACCGTTTGAAGCGTTTTATATATACATAACTTAATTTTTTCCTATAGCTGGTTTTAAAATTAATAAATAAATATTGTTTGGTTAACTAAGAATAAACTTAATGATCGTGAAAACGTGATTTCAAAAATGGCAAATATTCTGTTATTTTATCATTTCGACTTCGTATTCATTTTTATCATCATCTGAAGCAAAGGTTCATTTCCTCTAAATCGTTCACATATTCCTTTATATTATTTATAAATAAATTGTAAAATTTTTTCACATTAGCTGAAAATTTTCAAAGAACAACACCAAAAAAGGTTTTTCATTGACACCAAAAAAGGTATCATATATATTCTTTATACTAGTATATGTATTTTTATTTATTTAATATCTATTAAATATATTAATATTTAATAGATATATATTTTTATTTATATTTTATATTTATAATTTTATATTTTTATATTTTTTATGATTTATATATATATTTTTTTTTTATAATTTTATTTTTTGAACTTATTCCGTAAGTTGACTGCAAGGTTATTCACCAGCGGTAGACTATGCGCTGAAATTGACCTAATTTGAAACATTTTAACATAGAAAGTACACATTTTGTTTTCATTATGCTTAATATTTTCTAATTCAGCTGTGGCAAGATATATGAAGAATTTTTTCATGAAAAAAAAAAATAGTGTAATTTAATGCACTATCTACGCCAAATCATTCTTATGGATTTAATGATGGTAAAGCCGGTAATATAAAAGAGGGCAGTGCATAACTATGCTTTCTCTGAAATTAATGATGTCATTACACAGAGAGTTCTTCCGATAAACAAAGTAAATGTGTAGCTTATATGGCTGAATATCATCTGTATTTTTATAGGCTTGGCATGTTTATGCAAAACAGCATAAGTAAAGAATATAATATTAATGCAAAATTCACCGTTTAATTTTCAAAGTGTAAGCCTGTCTATACGTAGATGTTATTTCCGAGCAAGGCCGTTTTCGGATGAAACTTGTGACTCATGTCAGGTTATCTATAATTATTACGGTATGTATATGTAATGTTAGTTTAAAAAAAGTACTTACATCGATTTTTTATTTGGGTTTATCATCCTACAGGTTTTTTTTTTATTTCTTTCTGTATTATTATATTAAATATTTACAACCGAAGTACGAATTGTTAAATAAATGCGTTACTAGAAGCACAGGGTTATAGAAAATATATACAAATGCACAATATTACTACAAAATTTTGTTTAAGTTATAAAAAAGAAATTCAATAATATTTTCCAATTAACTTCAATTCATTAAATTTATACTAGCTATAAAAATGTTTTAACGATTTTCGCTACAACCCTTCGTTATCTTTCATATTTATAAAAAGTCTAATTAAAAATAAATAATTTTTATTTATTTTTTTACGAGAAAAATAATTAATTCAACAATTACATTTTTGATTACACTTTTTGGAAAAATATTTCGTTTTCTTTATTACGTCGTACTGTTTTTTTTTTTTTTTGTAGTATAGATAATTAATCTTTACCGTTAAAATTGGTTTGGTATAATTTCCGTCAACTATAATAATTAATCTTTAAAATTTCATTAAAAGCAAAAGCTTAGAATAAAATAAAAATTATAGCTCGATCACTAAATTAAATAAGAAATACGTACCAGTAATAAATGACTTTTTATTAGGAAATTCTGGTGGATTGTGATGTGTAAGGTCTTTAATTAATGGCCGTTATTTTTACCAAGTATGTCATATGTCATTGTGATACTGCTACTGTAATTTGAAAAACGCTACATCCCATATATCTTAATGTACTGAGAATTTGTCTTCTTTTTGATATATATAATGTATGCTTTGAGTATATTATATATATATATATATATATGATCATATTCACGTGTAAAGGAAATAATGTATATTTGATTTATATTAATACAGAATATTACATAATGTAGTGGAATGTATATACTCTGAATCTCCGTTAAGGTACAGTCAGAAACTTATTTTCTACCAAGCTGATCCTGGGTTCAGTTCGAGTAAGAATATTTTCTATCGTTTATCACATTATCACAAAAAAAAAAATCAGTAAATGAAAACCTGACAACTACACTAAAAGGGATATAAATAAATAACATCATTCTGTGTAGGTACGTAAACTAAAGTTTTCATTTTTAAACAACATAAAAAAAAAATGATTTAATTAAAACTTATGAAAAACAAAACTAATATGAATTCATAAGTGGCAGTCGAATCAATTGTAACGGTACTTCAAAGAGGCCATGAATATTATTACCTTTTCCTATCATAAAAAAGACCAGATAAATATATTCTGAATAACTTTCGTTGTTCACAGGAGAAAATACCCTCGGTTAAAGTATGTAAAAATTTACGAAACGTGTATTACATTTTTGTTCTGTAATTTTTTATTTGAAATTTTGAATAAAATCAATTTTAGAAACTAAGTCGTAAAATATTATTTTTTCAATAAAAATAAAAGGAGACATACTTCTGATACTAATATATATATATATATATATATATATATATATATATGTGTCTGTAATTTATAGCCAGTAGTTTTATTTATTGTAATGTTACTTGCTTCGATTTTATCCTTCGATTTAATTTTTTTTTAACCTCGGAGATCACAATTAGATATTATTAGCGTGTTAAAATGCCATGTCTAATTGGGATTCGAACCCGGGTCCACCGGATGAAAGGGCAAGACGTTACCACTCGCGCCACGGAGGCCGGTATGGCCTCCGTGGCGGAAGGATATACCATCCTTCCTTATTGGTTTTTTTAATACATTATAAGGAAGATAAGTAAAATTAATTAATTTAAAAAAATAAAAATCTTAAAATATATTTGGCAACTTTTCAATCGTAATTTCGTTTCAAAATTACGTTTCTTGCATGAAAAAAAATTTCTATTATTCAAATAAAGCAATTCAAATTTCCTAATATTTTAATTTGTTATGAATGAAAAACATTGTTTTAAAAACCTTTCTTTTACTTTTACTAAGTTTATGAAACGATTTGGAAACTGTTTGAATATTAAAACATGTAACTTGATTCAAGTTAATTAACGTTTCGTTTGTGAAAAAAAAAAATTATCTCTGGATCAGTATATTATTACATATAGTCGTTTATTACAATATTTTCACGTTCCTGATGGGATGTTACCGTCTTGTGGAAAGACTTGAGTTTCTTTCAAAGAGTTATTTGTTGAAAACAATTTACTTTTAGTGAGTAGCTTGTATAGTTGTACTTTACTTGAAGACCCGTAATAATAAGACACTTGAAACGATATTAATCATAATTTTAACTCCCCTGCTAAAGATAATTTTCTTTTTTATCTGAACAAGATTACTGGAAAAAAGCGCTAACAAATTAACAGAAAATTTTACACTTCTGGATGTTTAAAAAAATTAAGAAAAATTTATTTAAAATGAATTAAAAATATTTATTACTGTTAAACGATTTACAAAGTACTTAAAAAATATAATTAAAAGAAACGTACTTTTGCAACATGCTGGTTGCAGTTTATGGATCGGTTAATTTCATTTCGGTTATTCACCATTTAGAAGCTGATATTCATTCAACTTATATAATGGTGTAAATAATGCAAAATAGAGAGCATATTTATGAATAGCTTTGAATTTCACCAGTCTTTATTTTATATTAGGTCAGTCGTGGGTAGTAAACCTACACAGATCATTTCTATATTTAAAAGAAAATATTAAAAGAAAAAAAAGCTGGGTCTGCGTAAATATTTACTTAAACTATATTCGCGTCTAATATAACCGGAACTCTTTCTTTTTTATTTGGTATTTTTTAAATCATTTAAGCAAATTAAAACTAATTTCACAGCGATAGATTGTCACTTTTTAAAAATAATATTTACTTAAATTTATTAAATTATATTAGATTTATTTATTACATATTAATTATATTCTTCTTGGTGGATCTTTCTTGCAACAGGTTTCAACTGGACAGTTTTTTCAATTTTTCTCGATCCTGAGCTTCTCTCTTCATTTGCTCATATTAATTAGAAAATTATTTTTTATTAAGCTAATTAATATTAATGAATTTATTAAATAAAAATATGAAAGAAAATATTAGGATATTTGAATATTTTTTTGCATTATATAATATTTCTCAGAATATCAAGGATATTATAACTATGAAGGATTCTATTAAAATTAAAATATTTTCGGTAAGTTATCGGAAACTAAAAGAAGAATATACTTTACTACAGCGAATACGATTTACGTTTTAAGTTCTCAATGATAATGGTATGATCTAAAAGGTTAAAATACAAATTTTATTTTAGCTTAAAACATTTTTAAGCTTAACTCCTTTTTACCCTGATAGGAACAGCCAATCAAACAAATATTTGCTTAATTTTTCTAAAACCCACTTTATAATATGCAGATTTTTATTAAAATATCTGGAAAATGAGAGAATTAATGATGACCGGCTCAAAAACTTCCATTTATAAAATATGTACTTGTACCTCAGTAGTACGTTACGGAATATTTAAATGAATCTAGTAGCACTTAAACTGAAAATCCTTTTTAACCTTTATTGTTTATGCAGTATTCTACTACAGAGAACGAATAAAAGATGATATGCCAGTATATTAAATATAAAAATGAAATAGCTTAGAAGTAAAACGAACATTTAAAAAGTTTTTTAAGGGTAATTTCGAGAAAAAAAAATATATATAAGAAATATTTTCAGTAAATACTATTTCTTTATTTTCAATTTCACCTTTTTAAATATGGTTTAAAGGGGGAACTAAGGGAAAATTCTTTCTTAAAATTATATAAAATCGGCCAAATTTTGAGTTTCTACTCAACGTGGTAGAAATAACCACAGAAATTAAGAATCCGAGCTATACTTTTTTAACTTTAAAGACCAGGTTAGTAATAATCCATATTTTTTTGTATAGATATTGTAGAATTTGCTTTCATACTTAAATTCCTTTTTGTCTCTGAAAAGCAAAAAAAATATCTTTTGGCATTTAATTTTTAAATGAAAATTTATATATGTGTGTGACTTTTAATTAGGTGGTTTGTTAAACCTTAAACCTGTAAACTAGATAATTTTTAAGTCCTTTATTAGTAGACTGTTAGATTACACTGAGAATTATAAATGAGTATACGCAGAGTGATTCAAAATTGCATGGTAAACTTCAGAAAATGATTCTATACCCAAAAATTAGAAAAAAATATCCATAAACATACGGCAGAAAACGGTTCGTTAGCGAGTTTCGGCTCGCGAAAAATTTTACTCTGCTTTCTTCTCCCTCTGTGAAATAAACCGAACTAAAATTCTTGGGTATAAATCGAGAGGTAAATTTGATGTTTTTTGATTTAAGAAATTGAATATACCTTTCCCAGACCTCTTATTTAAATTTTAAGAAAAATGGGGTAAAATAGGAAGAGGTTTTGTTGGAAAATACACTTTTTTAGGTTTTGGATAAAATACCTTTGTTAGTTTACCGATAAATAAATAAAAATTACTGATTAATTTTGTAAATAAATGATTCTGAGAAAATTGATGATGATAACGTCTGTTAAAGTTAAACACAAAAGTTTGAAAAGTTCAACTGTAATTAGAAACAAAGCACTCAAACTGAATCGGAAAAGTGCTACGATTTTAAACAAAAATTTTTTATCAATGTTTGAACAACATATTTGTTTTCATCAGTGAAAAATATTAAAAAACAGAAAAAAATGAAAAATAAATTTAAAAAATAAAAATCCATAATTTTTGTATTTTTTTAAAAAAATGATTAAATACCAGTATAGTTACTGTAGCTGCAAATATTTCTTCAAAACAGTTGCTCAATCTCGCCGCTACTCTGTTCAATGCATAGTTCAGCTCGGCGAATCCATGCTAGACGGGGTCGTCTAACAGCAACATTATTATTCCTAATCGTAGCTCCAGCTTCTATTATACGATGTCTCAAAATTCTTTTTGTGCGCCAATACGAACGGAATAGCTAACGACTTCATTCAACCCCAAAAGAAAAAGTCTACTGGCGTGAGATGGGAGATCGAAGTGCCCATTTTACCGGTTGGTTTCGTCTAATCTATAGTTTAATAGATGTGTTATTTAAATGATTCATCACACCACGACAGTAACGAGTAAGTACGCCATCATTGAAAAACTACATCTGCGTTCTATCTGCAAGTGGAATATCTTCTAAGGGTTCCATCAGATTTGTTTACAAAAAATACAAATACCGCTCTCCACTGAGCCTTGGCGGGAAGAAAAAAGGCTTATGAGATTATCACCAAGAAGACCGTACCTCATATTAAACGAAAAAGTGCGTTGGAAATGACTTGTAGCAGTCTCACGGGGTTATCTTTTGCCCAATTGAGATTTTTTCGATAATTTCTAATGGCATTTCTAGTAAAACACGATTCATCTGTAATTATGATATTACTTAGGAAATCGGGATGATGTTAACATTTTCAAATTAACCGTCGGTAGAATTTCATCCGTTTATAAAAATCAGGTATTAACTCTTGTACAAGTGTTGTATATCCGTTGAAAACTAAGTTATGGTATCAGTCATTGTGAGAGACTGACTGTACAATAACAGCACAAACACAGCTCAATTGGAATATTCAAATACTAGACTAGTGTCTAGTATTTAAAAATTAAGTTTAGTAACTTAATTTTTGATCAGCTGTTATTGCCAACCTATTAAAAATAAAAATGTTTAATATGTTTTAGAAGGATATCTTTTAAATCTATTTTTACAATTTTTAGCATTTGAATTTAAATTGCTCTGTTTAAAATCGTGTCACTTTAACGATCCGGTTTGGGAGTTTTTTATTTTATTAAAGTTCTCTAATTTGTGTTTAATCTCTTAATAAACATTATTTACATCAATTTTCTCAAAATAAAATTTTGAACATTGGCACAACCAGAAATTTTTCTTTGTTTATTGGTAAACTAACAATGTTATTTTATTTCAAACTTAAAAAAGTGTATTTTCCTTCAAAAAATGTTCATGTTTTACTCCGTTTTTATTAAAATTTAATTAAGATATTACTTAGATCACCATTAGAACATCATTAAGATATTACTTAGGTCTGGGATCACTTTTATTCAATTCGGTAGATTAAAAAGCATATAGAAGCACCAACCATATAGAAGCACCAAATTTACCTCTCGATTTGTACCACAAGAATTTTAGTACGGTTTAATTTCACAGAGGTAGCAGAAAGCACGGCTAAATTTTTCGCAAGATTACATTAACTCGTTAACGAACCGTTTTCTGACTTATGTTTATATGACATTTTTTCTTATTTTTAGCTATGAAATTATCTCCTAAGAGATTATCGGAAAATTCTACTTGAATCATTCTAACCGGTCTAAAGAAAGACCTTACAGCGTATTTTTGTATCCTTAAAACTCGTTCTGGAATTTAAATTAACCCCAAAATGTTACATTACGTATGAGAATACACTTTGAAATAATTTATAAAATTAAAACTCAATAATTTAAAAACCGTCTGTAAAATAAATAAAATTTTGTAAAATTTATAGTCTTAAGTTTGAAAAACTAATAGCTAAAGCTACGAAAATTTAATATGTAAACGATAATTTGTCATAAAATCAACTAAATAATATTACGTACAAAACTGGTTATTTAACGTATATATACACACACACACTGTACATTACCATAACAATTTACATAAAATAATTAATTAGTTAATTGTTTGGTAAATTATAAACATATTAAATAGAAATCAAAATGTACAAATTGTTAAGAGAATTCCTTGATAAACCCTTCATTACGTATATAAACCTACAACCCAAATAGATAAGCAGTAATTGACAAGTAATTTTCACTTAACTTCGTTTACATTAAGGTCATACAGATAAACGAATCTGATAACGAAATCAGATAAGTTTGGCGTAGTAAAAATACATTATTTGATTATAAATTTTCATTTTATATTTAAATTGATGTTAAATTTTTAGGTAATATATTTAAAAGAACTTACCTCGACCCTCCAGAGATGATAAGTAGTAGACCTAAGTAAGAAGCTTTCATGTTTACTTGCAATATTCCTCGAGTTTTCGTTATTTTAAAACAGCTCATTCTGTAATCGAATATAAAATAAATTTAAAAAAGTTCTTTTATCTTTGTTTTAAAAAAAGCGGTAAAAAAAATAAAAGTATATGCTGTCGGTAAACTTAAAAAAAAATATCTGCCTTAAATACTCAGTTCCCTTCATTATCAGATTTTACCTAATGATCAGACATGAATTACAATAAATCGTTTCCGAAAATAATCTAGACAATACATCAATAAGGTTGAAGCGTATGAAATAAAAAAAAAATAATAAATAGAAAAAAAAATACAAAGAAAATTCTTCAAACAGTACTGGAAATGTATCGAGAAATAAAAGAGAATATAAAAAAATGGTGCATAGTTCTGCGTAAGAAGATGCAGAACTTTTAGTTATTTTATTTTGTTTCTTTCCAAAAAAGAAATGACTCATTCCAATTTAACTTTGTCGTTTTATTGATTAAATTGAGAGTAACTCAAGAACGACTCAACCAATATTCATTAAGTTTTCATTCACATGCATAATTTCAAGTACATCAGAACAGCATATATAAATTTTAATGAAATCGATCGAGTAGTTTTGGAGATTTTTGAGTCACATAATTGTTATTTATAAAATTTTCATGCCACATAATTTTATACAATAATGGTATTTTCGTAATCCTCATACTTCAAAACGCAAAGAAAATTCAATTCAATCCCTCAGTCACAGCTGGCGACCGAAAATAATACGGTACTTATCTTTAAGTCGATAAAACATCTTATGTTAAAGATCTGCATAGACCTGTGAAAAAATATTTTTGTTTTATGAAACAGATTCTTTTATAAATAAAAAAAATTGTATCTTTTATTGGGGAATACGTGGATAGCAGAGGTTTTTACAAATACCTCGGAAAGTTAGGATATTCGCGAAAAATATTTGCACAATTTCTGAATTTTTATAAGATTTTTAAACATAAATGGTAGGTAAAAACTGGTCAAGAAAGGATTTTTTCACACGTTGCAAAATAGAAATGTTTTTATTACCTCAATTTTTTATTACCTGAAATTGTAGATACATTGACGTATTATCTAAAAATTGTATTAAGGAAAATTAACATAAACACTCAGCACAGAGCTTGATGAATTTAAATGAAAAGTCTTTTTTTTAAATTTCTTTTCTAAGAAATGTGATCAAAAAAATTAAAATTTATCATCTGTGAATTTTTATGAATACTTGTTAGAAAAATATAATTGTTGTTGTTACCGACAAGGAAGCTGTAGGGTTTTGTAAATTCATGAGTTTGTTGAAAAGATTAAAATTTGACAGCCGTTATATTGTCAAAACTGTAATTCCAGACTTTCATCGAGTATTTTCAGATTAAAATTCTTTTTTATATTAAAGGATGTGTAGTTCAATAGCGTCAGACCAGGTAAGCCGGTAGTGGTAATTGCATTTGCCTATATATCTAGCTGGTACATACACCCTGACACGGCAGAAGCTGGAAAACTGGTTAACATAACAAACAAACCTTAATCATGTATATGCTTCAGTACAGAAAAAAAAAAAATTCCGTTGAAGAAAAATTACAAGTTTTGATCTCTAGCATAGATTAAATTAACAAAATTATAGGTAAAATTAATATAAGATTATTAACTTATTATTAAATGTTGCATCTTCAAAGTTAATATTCACAGTTATTTTATTAATGTAAACAAGTGTTACATTATTTAATATTCATCTAAAGTAAAAACATTTTGAAAATGTCATCGTGCACGGTTAATCAGAGGGACGTGAGAGAAAATTTAACCTTGCAAACGGAATCATGTTTCAAAATTGATAGAACTGTAATGAATAAGAATAAGTATAAATCTTACTTTGCCTATTTCATTTATTTCCGCTGGAAATCAAAAGCCCTCGGTTTTTTTGAAAATATTTACGTTTTAGGGTCCAGTTAGTTCAACTAGACAAAAAAAAAAAAAAAAACATATATGTTTATGCACATATATCTTCGTACTTATGTGTGTCGTACTAATTTTGACCAAAACATTTTCTTCAGATTTGGCACACTGGCACACTTTCTATATGTGGCACACTGATCATATTTTATTTTATTTTTTTAATTGGTTAAGGGGGGATGTGCTGAAAAAACCAAACAGGTATTTTAGAGAAAACTTTATTAAAGGAATTTTCTCACCTACTATGCTTACACAAATATTCCAATTTTTTTTCATATAAATCAACCCCCAACCTCTTAAAATTGATATATATGATTTTTGTTCTTTTTCTCTATCTTATATCGGTTTATATATTTTATAAAACTTTGTTGAAAGTTTATAGTTCATGTATAGAGCTATCAACAAATGCCTTCAACATTTTTAAAATTATAGATTCCGATTTATTATTAATACTATAATAAAACGCTATAAGATAAAATACTATAAAAGATATAAGAAAATACTATAATAATTAAAATGCAGAAAAACAATTTTTGAAAATTTTCTTTTCTTAATTTAGCCTCTATTGTTAGATTTAGGTAAAACGTTACTTTAGAAAATCTGTTAAGCTAAACCAACATTTGAATATTTTTAGAAAATAATATATATTTTTTTAAATTTATTCCCGCTTCTAAAAAATATGGTCATTTTTTTGTACTTACAACTTTTTTTAAATTTTTATTCTTAATAGTTGGGACAGTCATGCAACACATTTTTATTTATATATTTTACACTATTGTTTGTAAAAAAAAAAAAAAATTACTTTTTTTACTTTCTTTTTCCAAAGGGGGAGGAAAAAGCTCTATCAGCCGCCGTCATGCCCTCACTGGTGGTAGTGCGAGGCTCTCACCCGCTAAAAAACCTCCTCTCTTATCATGCAGGTGCCGGATTTAAGTCATACGGTATGACAGTCCCTGCATGATCATCCCAACCCCGTAGGGGAAGACACCCGCCTAGCGACGTTTCGGTCCCCCTTCCTTGTTCATAGCCTTGTTGGGCTTTAACGGGAGTCCCTGCATGATCACCCAGGTACACTACTATCCGAATCCAGATGACCGGAAGGCGTCCCCTGGGGGTGATCGACGAGCGACGACTCCGAGGAGCCCCCACCGACCACCCACGGAAGCTGGCCCCCCTTGATCACCCGTCATCGAACTCCACGTCTCAATAGATTCGCATCTGCTCAGCCTGTCGTCGCCTCTCTTCATCGGCCTTCTCTCATATCACTGATGTCATTGTAGCCAAGATACATAGCCATTTGTCGCTATTGCTGAGCATCACCTCGATTATATTGTTGGCCCCCTCCACACCCTGATCATTTAGCACTACTCTTAAGTCGCGCCATCTAGGACAAAAAAACACTGTGGTTTTCTTTTGCCCACAGCAGAGCATGTGTGCTCTGCTGTGTGCAAAGTCCGTCGCAATCCTGTACAGACAGTCCCGGAAACATCCAAATAGAATTACTAGGTAGTACTATAAGTTCATTTTTTACATAAGTTTGTAAAAATGTGTTTCTAGATAAATTTACTAGACAATATGGTTTTAAATAAATTAAACGTAACAAAGGAGTATTTTTTTCTCATTATAATACAATTTAATCTGCATTATAACATTAAAAACTGTTAATTAAATTACTGTTTCACTTCTCTGTGAAGGCCTTAATTAGATTAACAAATATTCTATTGCAGTTATATCGAACAACTGTGATCAAACACGCTAATTCACTAACCACTAATTTGAAATATAGAAGTAAGACATAATAGAATTGATTTCAATTAATTACATTATATATTTCATACTGTCAATCAAATTATTACTACAGGTTAGAATAATCTGTTTATTCTATTTGTTTGGGATAAATAATAATGTATATAAACTAAATTTCCGATACGCTGGATTTACAAATGTGACGTTATTAATCTAAATTAAACGAATTAAAATATAAGTAGTATACTTAAACCTAACGATCTAAATTTATCTTACCGCAATCAACAGTAATATTGGACCAACTCTAGAAATCCCTGAATCTTTGGAAATATTGCCAGAACTTACGGTTGCAACAAGGACAACAGGTCTATAAAACTGAAAATGGGGAAGAAGATATCAAAGAAAAGGAAAACAAATTTTTCAAGTGAAAGGAAGACTTGTCCTACGAAGAACGTAATAAAATTAAACAAACCGGCTAAGAGGAAAGTACTCGATTCTCTTTAAGAAGCGGACATCCGTCCTAAATACTTTGGAAGATCATTTTTGACCAAGATGAGAACGAGATTTTCTTTTCATAATAGTGGTATCGATTACCAAGATTATTATTTACTAAAAATCCCAGTTTACAGTGAACCGTACCCATTGTTTTATCTTTAGCAATTTTCAGGAATACCGTCGAAGGTCATGAGTTTGGTTATTGGCATTTTACTTCCTACTCACCAAACACAACAAAGAGTGTGATGGTCGTGATAGATTCAGTTTACTACTTTAACCACGGCTCAAGGAGGATATTTCTGACGATTTTGCTTTTTTACAACAAAATGTTTCCCTGTAAAGATTAAAAAATCACGAGATAAGAAAGAAAACAAATAAAGGAAAATCTTCTCATTGTTAAAATTGTGTGTTCTGATGTATCTGGCTGGAATAGAATCCGTTAGACTCGACTCAAAAAGAAAATGATACGTATCTGAAAATTAGGATAATATCTAGAAATAGTATTTGAAACTAAATAATTATGTATATAAAGATTACTTATTCTAGTATCTTAAGAAATGCTTTACTGATTTGTTAAAGAAAATGCTAATAATATTTTAAATAATATCTAGAAATTTTTTACTCAGGCCTTCTGTTATAGCCATTCATAATTAATTCATAGAAAGCTAAAATTAGCATCTCAGAAAGAAGAAATCTAAACAAAAAAATAAAAGTAAATAAAAAACTTCCTGCGTTACATTGTAAATAAACCAATCCGTTAATCTCTGTGGCGGAGTATTAACATTTTGCCTATAATCCGGAGGTTCCTGGTTCGAATTCCGGTCAAGCATGAAATTAATCCATCAAGAAAAAAATTTCCCGAGTCATTTCATTAGACCTAAATCAAAAATTTTAATTCAACATAAAATATCAAAATAAGCTCAGATTTTAAACATCAACAGCTAATTTACAAAAATATAAAGAAAAATCATTTCACCTATATCAAAATTTATAATAAAGTTCATTAAGTACAGTTTACTCATGTAAGATTCAAAGAAAATGTAGAACTTAAGTTATCAAATTGTAATATCATTTCTATATCTAATCGACAAAGTTTTATTAACTCATAGTAAAGTTTATAATCCATAAAACAGTCAGGGTAAACATTGCTTATAAAATACAGTATTATGGTTTAATAACTTTAGACGTGACTATACTATAACAATACTTAGACGTGACGATAAATTTTTACTTCCATGTACTCGTACAAGGAAGTATTGTAATCGCGAAAAATCTCGGTTTTCAAATTTCAACCGAAATAACAATTTTGATCATCCCTGAATCCATTTTGACTAGTTTCGGCGTGACATCTGTACGTACGTACCTATGTATGTATGTATCTCACGTGAAAAACAATTAGACGTAGAACGTTGAAATTTTGGATTTATCTAGTTCTGCATCTCTCCTTTTGATTGTAATCGATTTGAAAAAAGCATAAAATCCTAAATAATTTTTATTTTGGACTTCTTCTTAACTGCAGTAATAAGCCTTTATTAACAGCTTTTCAGCGATGTATCCAAGTGGTACTTATTTTCATTGGTTCCAAAGTTTTAACCAAATAAAATTTTAATTAATGAAATATTTGGATTTTACATGTGGATGGCACATCGGTTCGAATCCGACTTCATTTCTGTCTTTTTTTTTTTAACTTTTTCTTTTAATTGAAATGTATTGATTTATTAATAATTATTAACATGTGATTGTAAAAAAAAAATTATAATAAATAACAATTCAATAATAACAATAAAAATTATATGTATATGAAAATATATCAAAAGTTAAAAATGAAATAATATTTTATGTAATCTTCATTTTAAAAAAATCGTGTATATGTAATTTAATAAGCGTAGAAGGAAGTCATGTGGTTCCACATAAGATATTTTCTTTTTCAAACAAATTTTTAACATTTTTGGATAAAGTAGCTAAAACATCGAGAAGAAACATTAAATTTTTAGGTTGATAAAAATATTTTCAATATTGTGCGTATGACGGCTGAGAATGTAAAAATGATATCATATTCCACTAAATTAATTATTTTATGCAGTTCACTGTTTACCCTGGATATTCTATTTTTTCAGAAAAAACAAAGGAATATGTGACGTAACCTTCTGAGTTATACCGTTCTTTTTTTTTCAGTAAATTTATGTATTTTGTGTGCTGCACTATGGTTTTAACTGCGGTGTAATCTTTTAGAAGAAACAATAGGGACCTAAAATCTACCTTTATGTAAATTTAAAAAAAAATCTGTCATTTTTGAATAAAAAATCATGATTGAATTTAAATTCATATTATTTGTAAGCGCGTATAATGTATTCAACAAGAAGATTAATTAATTACAGTAAATGGTAAAATGGAACTGATAAAACAAACAGTAGACAAAACCCACATTTCATCTTAAAAAGAATAAGACAAAGAAGAATGTATAAATACAAAAAATAGCTACGCGAAACGGTTGTTGAAGTAAAATACGGTAGAGGAAAACACCAAGATTGTTTACAACTAATTGAAACTAGTTGTGCGTTTCGGTTTTTAAAATTTATCATAAATAAATACGAAGGATTATTAATAAAAAGTAGGTTTAAACACACAACAATTTTAAAGTTAATAAATTAATATAAAAACAATATATGAAACACAAAAAATAGTATTTTTACCTCTATAAAAAAATAACAAAATAAATTATACAGAATTATATAAAATACAACAAAAATGTTTAACTAAAGATAATATAATATCATTGAGTTAATTGAAGTCAAATTTGAAAATTTATCTAACAACGTAGTATAAACAAGCTAAACGTCAGACTTTGATTTATTTATTTATTTTTTAAATTCAAGTTGAAATTCTAATTTGTATAGTTTTTTAGGCTTTATTTTAATAATTCTTCAACACAAATAAAATTCTTTTTTATGAAAGAGCATGCATCATCAACAGCTATGGTCATTAGCTCGGTAAAAATTGGTAGCATATAAAAAGATGCCATGCCTGACCGGGATTTTCGCACGAAATGCCGAGACGCTACCTACTCGGCCACAGAAGTTGAAAAATTAATTTTTGCTTTATGAGAAATAAATAAAATAGTATATAATTTATTTTCTTAATAATTCATTTCTTCTGTAATCTATTTCAATTATAATTGAAACTGATGTTATAAAACCTTTCCAGCACAAGAACGGATTACTAAAAAAACTATTTCTATCGTAGCCGTGTATACGTTTGTCTATAATAATTGTCACCAGATAAAACCAAATATCAGCAGCAAAAAATTTAAATATAATCATCTTATAAATAAAACATTTAATATTAAGTCTAAGACGAACAAGAGGAGAGAAATTTGGGGAAAATTATGGTAAAAGTCGAAATAAGTTGATTGACCGAGTAATACTTGATCTATTAACAAAACGCAGGTTTTATTAATTTGGTGATAGAAAAATGTACAGAAAAAAATGTAAAGAAAAGCAAAGAACTGTGATTGGCTATGACTGTACGTTTGAGCGGGGTTTGTTGTACTATCTAACCAGATGACGTCATCCGATTACTAATAACATGACATATTTTTACGCATACATAAACAAAGATGGTACACCAATATATAATACGAAAGGTAAAGTCGATAGATGGGTGGAATATATTGAAGAGTTATACGGAGGAAATGAATTAGAAAATGGTGTTATAGTGGAAGAAGAGGAAGTTGAGGAGGATGAAATGAGAGAAACAATACTGAGATCTGAATTTAAGAGAGCATTAAAAGATTTAAATGGCAGAAAGGCTCCTGGAATAGACGGAATACCTGTAGCATTACTGCGCAGTGCAGGTGAGGAAGTGATTGATAGATTATACAAACTGGTGTGTAATATTTATGAAAATGGGGAATTCCCATCAGACTTCAAAAAAAGTGTTATAGTTATGATACCAAAGAAAACAGGGGCAGATAAATGTGAAGAATACAGAACAATTAGTTTAACTAGTCATGCATCAAAAATCTTAACTAGAATTTTATACAGAAGAATTGAGAGGAGAGTGGAAGAAGTGTTAGGAGAAGACCAATTTGGTTTCAGGAAAAGTATAGGGACAAGTGAAGCAATTTTAGGCCTCAGATTAATAGTAGAAGGAAGATTAAAGAAAAACAAACCAACATACTTGGCGTTTATAGACCTAGAAAAGGCATTCGATAACGTAGACTGGAATAAAATGTTCAGCATTTTAAAAAAATTAGGGTTCAAATACAGAGATAGAAGAACAATTGCTAACATGTACAGGAACCAAACAGCAACAGTAGCAATTGAAGAACATAAGAAAGAAGCCATAATAAGAAAGGGAGTCCGACAAGGATGTTCTCTATCTCCGTTACTTTTTAATCTTTACATGGAACTAGCAGTTAATGATGTTAAAGAACAATTTAGATTCGGAGTAACAGTACAAGGTGAAAAGATAAAGATGCTACGATTTGCTGATGATATAGTAATTCTAGCCGAGAGTAAAAAGGATTTAGAAGAAACAATGAACGGCATAGATGAAGTCCTACGCAAGAACTATCGCATGAAAATAAACAAGAACAAAACAAAAGTAATGAAATGTAGTAGAAATAACAAAGATGGACCGCTGAATGTGAAAATAGGAGGAGAAAAGATTAAAAGAATTTTGTTATTTGGGAAGTAAAATTACTAAAGATGGACGAAGCAGGAGCGATATAAAATGCCGAATAGCACAAGCTAAACGAGCCTTCAGTAAGAAATATAATTTGTTTACATCAAAAATTAATTTAAATGTCAGGAAAAGATTTTTGAAAGTATATGTTTGGAGTGTCGCTTTATATGGAAGTGAAACTTGGACAATCGGAGTATCTGAGAAGAAAAGATTAGAAGCTTTTGAAATGCGGTGCTATAGGAGAATGTTAAAAATCAGACGGGTGGATAAAGTGACAAATGAAGAGGTATTGCGGCAAATAGATGAAGAAAGAAGCATTTGGAAAAATATAGATAAAAGGAGAGACAGACTTATAGGGCACATATTAAGGCATCCTGGAATAGTCGCTTTAATATTGGAAGGACAGGTAGAAGGGAAAAATTGTGTAGGCAAGCCACGTTTGGAGTATGTAAAACAAATTGTTGGGGATGTAGGATGTAGAGGGTATACTGAAATGAAACGACTAGCACTAGATAGGGAATCTTGGAGAGCTGCATCAAACCAGTCAAATGACTGAAGACAAAAAAAAAAAAACGCATACATAAAATGCAAACACAAGACAACTACAACACAATGACTAGTGTTCAAGACACAGCAGTTGGCGAGGTGCAAACTTTCAGCTCACGTATTGTTTGTAAGGTGTAATAAATATTTTATGGTTTAAACATTAGCACAGAAAAGAAAGGAATAACTTATTTACTGGTGAATAAGAAAGATTTTTTTACAGTTTCAAATGTAGGTGAAATGGACTTAAGCATCAACGTTTTAATTATTTAGGTTTTCGTAAACAGTTAATGAACATTTATCTTTGTACTATTATTATTGCCGATCACCGTGGTAGCGTCTCGGTCTTTCATCCGGAGGTCCCAGGTTTGAATCCCGGACATGCTGACATTTTTTACACGCTACAAAATTCATCATCAATCGGTAACTGTAAATAGCCGTAAGCCTGTTGTTAATATATGAACAAATAAATTAATGTGCCTTCACATTGAGTCAAATGAGACGAAAGAAAATCACATACAAACTTCAAAAAGCTTTTGTGATAAATTAATGAATTTTTTAAAATTTAGTAACTATTTTTCAAGCAAAATATTTTTATTCAACGTTATTTAATATGTATATTTTTAGTGAAATTCTCATCGCTTTCAATTAACACTCTGCAAGTCAAATTTCAAACAAATTTTAGTTTTTTATAACAAATGAAATGGTTTACAATACACGTAAATTTTTTCAGAGTAACTATTCAACACATATTTATTTTTAATCGAAATTAAATTTCTGTACTTACAAGGTAGAGAAACAAAAAAAAAAAAAATATTATTGAGAAAGTTAACTGGAAAAAAGGATAATTACTTACCCAAAAATAATTACCTATTTTTAGATAAGAAAGTAGTTTCGTTGAAACAAATTAAGATATTGTAAAGTTTTCTCATATATTCTGTAAGTTCAAAGCAATTATACACTATTAATTTGTGTTTGCTGATAAAATGAAGTTAGTTTTAATACACCGAATTACTTTGTAAATATTATTCATAAAACTTAAATAAAAACATGATACGAGTAAAAAATATTATGCAAATTTATTACTTAACCTAAAATATGCCGTATTTTTGAAATTTTCAAAGTAAAAAAATTATTTTTTTCTTTTTATTCTTTATATTATTTTTAAATTTCTTCAGGAGAGAATTTAATTAAAAAATACTTTTTATCATTTGAATTGTAATCAATCTTTTCATAAATGGAAATGTATATTTTTATCTTGCTTAGGCTTTAATTTATGTAAAAAATTCGTTTGAATTATAAGTCTTCAAAACGCAGCGGATTAAAATGTATTCTTCTAGAGAAGTGGATTTTATAATTGAATATTTAATTAGTTAAGTCTAATCTCTTGCTAATATTATCGTTCTTAAAAAACTGAAATTCTTATATTCATTTATTAATGCGTAAATAATTTTTGACTAAATTACTTTAAGAATAAACAGGTTTCATTAAAGTAGTTTTATCGAGAAATATAAAAATATTATTATGATATATTACAGCGATTCAAAAATGATCGGTTAATTCAAAATTCTAAACGTTAATTACTCATTTTAAAATAAATAAAAATAAATTGTTTACCTACCGCTGTAATATTCTTTGATATTATAGTAAAATCTTGGTAATGATTTGTCGTTACAAACTGGATGATTAGAGATTAAACTATAAACTGATAACACTATAAACTATCTGAAAAGTAAATGCGTGTGAAGGTATGATATTCTTTTTACACTACTGTTTTCTTCAATCACTTTTAACGGAACAAATTAAATGTATTTTATTTTTCATTATAATAAAGTTTAATTTAACACAAAGAGTTTAATTATAGAAAAAAATCGATCATAATTCAAAATACATGTTAATTTTGTTATTCAGATTACTAAAAGTTAATTTTTTCTGTTTAAAAATTATTAAAAAATTGTTTATATATATATATATATATATATATATTTTAAAAGACAAAAAGTTTGGAATAAGCTATTTAGCTTATTCCAAACTTTTTGTATAAGAGATAAACGGAATAAAAACTAAACGAATAAAGAGTAATTTTTTTTTATTTTAGACTGACGCCAAATATCCGAACTATTTAGAAATATATTCCTTAAAAAGTAACGAAAAAGTAGAGTGCTGATCAATATATAAATCTGAAAAGATGACTTTTAGATTTTTAAAACACGGTTATTTATGTGCACTGATATCATAGTACTTGTGGTAGTAGAAGTAATAACAGTTTGTTTGTTTATTTATTGATTTATTTTTTTTCATAAACTATACAGTATTGGGTCCCGCTAAGATACTATAAGACTTAATAGCAGGTTCCCATATTAACAAAATTTGGAAACAAGTTATTGCAATATATAAAATACAAATAAAAAAATATTTTTCCTTTAAATACGAGTAATACTGAAATGTACATAATACGTAATTAAGGTGGCGTCAAAAAGTAAGAAAAAATATTAGATAAAAATTAATTAAAGTAAATACAGAATAACTAAAAAATTGAATAGATTTCAGTAAAAAACGAGAATAGTAAAAATAAAGATAATTTTTAATAAATGCGTACATCTAAATTATGTTGTACTTGCGTATTTCAGATTTCATTTTATCATATACAATAATAATTAATACAAAGAACGTATATAATAAATAAATACATATATAATAAAAGGGAAGTAACGATTATAATATAGAAAATAAAAATAATAGTTAATATAAAGAACATAAAACATAATACAAAAATAACGATTAATAGATTTCCGAAAATAAATAATTAAAAACTTCTTTATCAAAACATTATATTTTCTATTTGAGGGCAATTAATTAAACATAAATGGAATTTGGGTTTTTAAGATGTTATTACCGTATGAATTAAAAAGAATTTGGCACCGTATACTTTCTCTTGTGAGGCAAATAAAGAAGTACTTTGAGTTTTACTAGGTATTTATTATTTTGGAAAAATAATAAAAATTTAATCAATTAATAATGAATTTTTATTAAAATGACAACATTTGTTCAAGTGGTGAAAAAATTATTTCAGAATACCACTGATAGGTATTTCAAAACTTCTTTTTTTTATTTCTTTGAATATAAACCTAATATATTACATAACAAATGGAAAACCCTGAAAAATAATTAAAAATATTAAATATGTTTTAAAATATTTTAACGTTACTGTAATAGTAGTAACAGTATAGTACAGTACAGTATATTTGTAGTACAGTATAGTACTTATAAAAATAGTAAAAAAAACTAATCATGTTATGATGCATAACATGTATTACTTTAAAAACGACACGTAAATTTTTGAAATTCTCAAATCTTGATCCGTAATGAAATTAAAAATTTGGAATTTCCACTAGTCTATTCAAAAAACAACAGTGGAGTAAATTTAAGACTGTTTATTTTTATAGCATTATGCATTCCAAAGCTTTGGAATGCAAAAAATAAAGTAATAACATACCATAATTCAGAGCTATTTAATATATTTAACGCTGAGTAGCGCGGGAGAGAAATAACCACGATCGGTAGTGAAACTAAGAGAGAATATCATCTTCCGGATAATTTCAAAAACAGAATATTTTTTAGCGATAAATAAATCAAAAAAGAATTTTAATTCTTATATTTAATTATATAGTACTGCATAATTATATTTAATTAATACTGCATATAATTACTTTTACATGGTAAATAAACATTTTATTCGTTGCAATAATTTTTTTGTACTGAGAATAACAGTAATTACGAAGTAACCTGGAGTTTATTTTTCTTATCCCCAAATAAGCAAAGTGAGCTCGTGGAAATACAACCTAATTATATTGAAAAATAACAAAACCTTGTGACACAATAGACGTATGTACGTCGGTTTTTTTTAAATTCTACAGCCGATTATACAATGAATGTTACAGCACTAGCTTCAGTTCAAAAACTTGTATGTACTGACATATTTCTCATGCCTTTATTTATTCATTACTGTCTGTCAATCCGTTTAGAAAATTTTCATAACGTCACTGTACGTATATCAGGATAGAACTAAGAATAAACAAGGTATATTACAACTATAGTTTCACTCTTAGTTTCAGTCTATGTTTAGCGTTTCAAATTATATTTTCAATGACTATTTTTTAATATTCCAAATTTCTGGGTTTCTGTGGGAAAAAAACGTTATTTTTCATAACTCTTCACAATTACAAATAACAGGGTCTTTCAGGGGTATATCTAGTACTTCGCCTTCCGATTCGTTCCTGTTGAGCAATTCTTGTGCTGCTAAACTAAAGTAAGGATTTCTGTTATCCTGTATCCAAATCGCATCAGCAACCTCAAACATTCTGTCACTCGGTAATTTCTTTTTAATTCATAAATATGATTCTCTATTGATATCAGAATTTTATCGTTATAAATTTAAATTAGAAACATTTAACCGTTTTATTATTTCATGAGAACTTAATTCGTTATTGAACAATTATTTATAGATTAATATTTAAAACCGGTTCGAAACTGTCGAGTAATGCATACTAAAATATATGTTTCCACCTCATCAACAAATACTAAACCGATATGAACATTTTAAATGTCTGCTAAAATCTCTGTAATAAATATTCGTGTTATACTTTCGATCTGAATGATTTCTGAATGCAATATTCACTACTGCATAAAATACAAAAGTCAAGCGATATATTACATGGCTTTTCAACAAAATCAACCATGACATTTATACAAAATAGTTGTAGATGACCTGATATACGATGCAATGTAATTTCGATAATAGTATAAATATTTCAAAGATAAAAAGGGTTCCATAAAAAGAAGCGTAGTAATTTGTCTTTGTCATCTTCACTGAAACGAATATACTGTTGTACATAAACTTGCCGAGTCACACAAAAAGCTGAAATTATTTTATTCTTTTCTCTATTCACCATATGAACTATCTATTTTTTCTTTTTCCTGTTTACCCTTCGGAAATTACCGTTCAGGTATTACTTCAGAGGATGAATGAGGATGATATGTATGAGTGTAAATGAAGTGTAGTCTTGTACAGTCTCAGTTCGACCATTCCTGATGGTCAATTGAAACCCAATCATCTAAGAAAACCGGTATCCACGATCTAATATTCAAATCCGTATAAAAATAACTGACTTTAATACGACGAACGCTGGAACTCTCGACTTTCAAATTAGTTGATTAGGGAAGACGTGCTCACCACTAGACCAACCCGGTGGGTTCATATGAACTATCTTATTTTTTTTTTCTTTTTTGGTGTCGATATTGCGGAGAAATACCATTTACGTACTCACCCAAAAGATGGGGGAGTGTCGGACTCGCATGGGTTCGGCTAGATGTTATTGAGCCTATGTGTACCCGCACCCTATCGACTAAAACTCCGGTTTCACCGTTCCTCTCCACCAGGGGCCGGTTTTGCAATTAAGTATATCACAACCTCGGGGGTGACAAGCTAGAGGGGCTTAGAAGTCCAGTAGCTTCATCGCCGCCGCCCACCCGCGCAAGTACGGAAAGACGGCAACTCCACTGAAGGCTGTCCCTCATCCCCTCACCGTCCGACTCTTGACGCTACTTCTGACAGCTACATCATATGAACTATTTTTTTTTCATATGAACTATCTGGATATTGATTTCATTACTCTTAGATAAACCAATTCTGACTTGTTTTCATTTGCTTCATGCGATTTAAACACTACAAATCATGAAGATGTCAAAGATGATTGCAGATTGTGGAATTTTTTTGTTTAATAATTTGTTTATTTACAATAGGTTCCAAGAAGGAATTATATAAGTAAATAGAATTACAATAAGCGTTTGATGAGGGGTTTTCGATGAATCCTTTCAATGAAATATAAGTACATAAGACAATAGTTCACTTCTATTAAAAAATAGTTTAGTTTTACTGAAAACTAAGACAATAGTTCAGTTGTATTTAAAACAGATTCACTTCAAAAAAAGTAGAAAAGTTCGTAAAACCCAAACAAAAAATCAAATAGTACAAAGAAAAATAAAAACATAACAGTAACATAACTTTCTAATTAAAGGAATTTAGCTCCTTCATCAGGCATAGAGAAGATCATCACTTAAAGGATATCGTCCTAAAACACTTCTTCAATTCGACAGGGGTATTACTTAATGTGCGCCGAATAAATTTGAGAATAGGTAAACAAAAATTGAGCATGTAACAAATTCTTATTATTACCTACATATAACTGAACGGAAAAAAATTAAAAATAAATTAATAAAATTATTAAACCAACAAAAATAAATATAATAAATTTTTATATTAAAAAAATAATTTACATTAGAAACCAAATAAAAATTATATTTAAATAAATATAAATTTTGTTTTAAAAATATTTTTACCTATAATTCGTTTATTATTTCATCGGATGTGATACGGATGCGTGTATTACGTAATGTAATAAAGAAGTGAAAGTCATAAAAAACAACAAAGTCATAAAACAACAATCGTACCAAAAATATATTCTTTATTTACGTTATTCATTTTTATTTCGAAATACAGTAATTATATTAATTACCAAAAAATAAAAAAAATATAACTAATAATAATAATCATCATAATTAAATTTTGATTGTAATTAATGAATCTGATAACAATATACAAAACTTATTTTATTGTATATTTATATGTATAATGTATATACAAAAGTCAACGGTCGATAAGTGTTAGTAGGGCACAAAAAGTAAAGCTCACATGCCATCCATATTCAGAGTCCGTTTACAACTCTCACGTGCATCGTATCAACTTAGCAGTGAGCCAGATAAATGTTTCGGACAAGTACAAGAACGCGTTGTGGTTTCTAACTTCTTCACTTTGTCTTAGAAAAAAAAAATATATATGTAAAGGCTATAAGTTATATAAATAAAAAGAAAATACAACTTTCAAATTGCTTATAAAGCACAAACGCTAGTTTTTTTATAGCCTTATATTGCATGATATTTCTAAGAATATTTTCTTTGTAAATTTGGGAAAAAAACTTTAGATTTCCAAAAGAACTTCACAACAAAATAAATGTATTTGTATTTCATTTATTTTCTAAGTAATATTTATTAGAGCCGATTAAGTATTAACAACCATCACAATAAAGTTACAGAAAAAAAAGAAAATTAATGCTACGGCATTAATTTTCTTTTTTTTCTTTTTTTATTGTTATTACTACGGTAATAACAAAAAATTAATTTCAGGTTTTGTAAGTATTAAGCTAATATCGTAAGAAATCATCTTAAAAGTTATATATTAAATTTAACTTCCTTGTACGAAGTAAAGGAAGTATTGTGATCACGAAAAATTCGGTTCTCAAATTTCAACGGAAATATCCAATTTGGCATCCTTGAATCCATTTTGACTAGTTTCGGCGTGATGTATGTACGTATTTATCTCGCATAACTCAAAAACGATTAGCCGTAGAATGTTGAAATTTTGGATTTAGGATTATTGTAATATCTACTTATGTACCCACCCTTTTGATTGCAATTGGCTTGACCAAACACGTGTCCAAAAGAGCCCAAACTCCCAAAAAATTTGGATGTTACGATTAAACAATTTTTATTTGTATAATTAAATTACAAATTACAAAACAGCAATTATATTATTTTTAAAAGATAAAAATAAAATATTAATATTTGAAATAATGTAAAATCACAAAATTGTTTTTAATACAAATCTGACAGTAAACTATTTATGATGTAAACGTTAGTTCAAGTCATTTTAAACTTTTTTCAAACATATTTTATCCGTATTAAAATCTTAACTGCAGAAAAGAAAGTTGTTAGATTATTAATAATTCAAATCATTTTTTTTTTTAGTTTGTATATTTTTTAATATAAAGTTTATATATTTATGAAATATAATTTTTTGTTTGTTTTTTTTAACGCTTTTATTTACAGTCTCATCAACAATTACAGTCATTAGCGACTAAAGTAACACTATCATGTAGTGTTACATAAAACAATCTAGTGTTACAAGAAACAGCAACAATAAAGAATAAATATAGACAAGTAACAACAACAACTACAAACTGAAATATATAAATCAGACAAAAGCCACTAAATTGTATTCTTCATTCCACAGTAGGAGAGGAACCGCAACAGTCGTTTTAGACCTTCTTTCCAGTTTAGTAGAAATTTTATATCTGAACCCAGGTCTAAGTTTTGTCGGACGTTTCCAAAGATTGGGAAATGAAAGAGCAAATGGTGCACGGACCATTTGACCTTGCAAGCCTCACAGATCTTCTGAGAAGAGCCAAATAGATGAGCCTGGTGTTTCCAATCCTTATCCGAGTTAAGATGACTTGGTCTCTTCTGTTGCTCGGGGAAGGAGGTTTCTCGAGTACGTTCTCCCGGATGCTATGTAATGCTGTGGGAGGACTCAGCAGCTAGAACCTATTCCACTGAGACCGTAATTTTACACGAACTGATCTCGTGAAGTCTCTCTCACATGTTGATTGTATTCGGATGCCATTTACTGCAGCTGCCTTGGTATCCTCATCGCCCCGTTCGTTCCCAAGGATGCCACAATGGCCAAGGACCCGTACCAGTACCACAGTATTATTTCTCCTTGAAAGGATATCATGAAATATCTGGACGATGGATTCAGGACATCTGCAGCTCAAGCTCACAAGTACACTCCTAGAGTCCGTAATTACTAGGAAGCTGTCATCGGTACGGGTTTCGATAACTTTCAAGGAGGAGTAAATTGCATAAGCCTCGCAATGGAACACAGAAGAACAGACATTGAGTTTATATATTATCTCTGTGTCAGGGAGTACAATAGAACAGCCAATATAATTTTTAAAATAAGTAAATGGTTAAAAAAAATCAGGATATATACTCCGATATTTGTTAACCCTAACAACATCTAAACAAGGTTTCAAAAATGGAAAGTTAAAAATATCGAATAAATATGCATGCATTCTTTATTTTAACAACAGGAAGGTATTCAAGTTTAAAAATATATGGGAAAATACTTGGGCACGAATTTGGAAAGATATCCAACGTAGAATAAAAAAAAAATGGATAATGCGAGAAAAAATAAAAATGCAACAAATACTTTAACAAGTTAGCAATTAATCTCAGATTTTAGAAAATAACGTTTTTATTAATTGAATTCATGTTTAAAGCAGTCTGGATGTAAAAGATAAAACTCTGAAGAATGCCCTTTCTCCCACATCAAATAAAATATTTCAGTGTTTTCACTCAATATGTTTATGAAAATTCATCGGTGACCTTGTACTTCACACACGAAAATTACACAATGCCATATGTAAGTTGAGATGCGATTGCCATTGAATGACGTATGCATAATACAATATGGGTGATGTCTTTTATAAAAATTAAAAAAAAAAATTACAATATATGCCGAAAGATTTTTTTTGAGGTAAATCGATTGTAAAATGTTCATTTTTGAAAAAAAAGTATTATTAAACAAATAAATAAGTGACCTGTTCCTTATATCATAATAATACTAAATAAACTTAATTAAACATAATGAATAGGAGAATGCGACATTACTTAACTTATCTTTAATATTTAATTTAACATGTTTTTGCCAGATATAACTTATTCGCTCCTGGTTCAAAAATATGAGATTTAAGAAGAACCGAATAATTCTATTCTTCAATTTTATTTTTAATTTTTTTTTAAGTATGATTTATAATTTTATTTTACTTTACAAATTTTTATTTTATTTAAAACAAATTTTTTTGCATCTTACTAAAACTGTAGGAAATGGAAAGAATTGAAACGATATTAGGAAAGGAATATTAAAATTAAGCTACAACATTTGGAATCCAAAAACATTTACAACTTTTTACCTCAATTTTTATAAAACTTTCTCGTAAAATTTCATAATCACTACAAGTCATATTTGAACACGTTTTGACAATGACTAAATAATGATGATGACAAACAAATAGAAATCACCTTTAAATATTCTATGTCATTATATATATCTATATATATAATTTTTTAAATTAATATTTTATGAGTAGTCGTTTTATAAACACACAAAAGAAAAAGTAATTATGTTTACATATGCTAAGCCTTTGCTCGGAACTGAATCATTGACAAGTCAAAAAACAGTATAAAAATTTACAAAATTATATAAAATCAAACTTTATTTAATAACTATTTTTAATGACGTAACAAAAAATACAACATGAGGTTTGGTTTCATTTTCTTAAGATAAATATTTAAAGTGAAGAAGAATAAGTTGATTCATAATAATAATAAAAAAATCACTGAAGTCTGTGTATTGGCTTGTCTGTAAGGCAACATATAAGATAAAAATAATGCGTACGGATTAAATTATATAATAATTTATAATAATTATATAATAATTTTGAAATCGGTTAAACCTAATAAACATCATTTGTAGAATCTGTAAATTATTTATTCGTATTCATTTTTGGCAGATTCCTCAAAGAGGTTGGTAATGTATTTTGGTGATATGTCGGTAAGTTTGTTTGTGCCTGTATAAATTCAAAACAATGTCACGTATTATTAAAATAATCAGTGATGAACTAGAAGTAAAAAAATCGTTTGAAACCTATGAAGTAGAGGTAGAGAGAATAATAATGAACGACAAAGGTTTAAAAATACAAACATATAATACGAGTTAATAAAAGAATTATACCTGGGATAAACAGCAGTAAAAACATGACTGACTGATTGACTGAGTGAGTTTATGTGGAGATGTTAGCAAGTATGCTGCCTGTTACTGACAGTAATCATCATTTACGTCGAATATATAATAAGGAACGTAATAGAAGGAAAGAAAGAATAAGTAAAGAAGAACAAGAAATAAGATTTTCTGATGATATGGTAATTAAAGTTGATGAGACACACCCATTTCATGAATTGTTAACAACCCTAGAGGAAGGTATGAAAGATTTTGGAATGGAAATAAATGCAGGGAAACTAAAGTAATGGAAGTAAACAAATAAGAGGATTTAGTGATAAGAACAAGTGAAAGAAGAATAGAAGTAAAAAATTATAGATGTTTGGGTACTCTGGTGACAGACGTGTGGAAGAGCACAATCGAAATTAACGGAAGGACAGTGAGGGCAAAGGAACTTTCATTAAGGAGAGGAAATTAAGAACTACTATGTAATACGCGTTTGGAAATTGTGGATTGAGTTAAGTTAGTTAAATGTTACGTATTACGCTTGTTGTATAAAGAGTAAAATGGACGATAAGGAAGTGTAAAAGGAACTGGATTGACGCTTTTGAGATGTGGTTATGGAGAAAATAAGACGGACTGATAAAGTGAGAATTGAGGAAGTAATGAACACGATTAGAGAAGAAAGAGCACTTATGGGGGAAGTACACAAATGAAAAGGAGATTGGCTAGGGCATGTGCATAGATGAAGTGGAATTAGGACAATTGCATCGAAAGGGTCAGTAGAAGGAGAAAGGTAGCGAGGAAGAAGAAAGATAAAGTTAATAGATGAGGTGAAGATGAAAACTACAAGGCGGCAAAGACTGCAACACACTAGACACAACACTGTAACAGAGATATTGCTAGGCAGAACTCCAGATGATGAGATGATGATGTTACATACGCGAAGTAGAGTTCATACCAATATTATTATAATTTTATTTTTTAATCCTCAAAATTAAAATAGAAAATAAGTAATTATAAATTTAATATAAACAAAATAAATAAAAATTATATTCCCAACTACGTTCAAGTTACCGAATCTAACGATTAAAGAATTTATTTTATTTTATTTCTTTTTGAATTATTAAAAGACAAGTCTCGTAAGAAACGAAGAAAAATTTATAAAATAAAACATAGCAATTAAATTACGAAGCAATAATTTCACTGAAGTTAAAATATTAGATATCTGTTATGTCTTAGGTTGAGATACTGATGGGGCTACCTCTCCCTAAGAGAAAGAAGTAAATTCTGCATTTATTCAATTAGAATTAATTTAATAGATTTTTATTTTTTTTTAATGAAATAAAGATGAAAGAAAGCAATAAAGATGAAATCCGTTTCATTTTGTAGTTATCATTTTTTAGACGGCAGGGTAAATTTTAATAAAAATTTTTTACAGACAAAAATAATTTTTGAAATACGACTATTTACTTAGAAGTTTTCTGTTTCATTTCAAAAGTGAAAAGAAGGTTTCAATATTCTACTGGTCGAACGTTTATTATCTATCTATCGCTTTTTAATAATTTTTTATATCTATCGATTGAAAGTGTGTTTTATCGAAAAATTTAGTAAATAGAATTTCAAAATCGTTACATTTTTGAGAAATTAGCTTTCCTAATCTTAAAAAAAAAAATTTTCCTTACTTACTGGCTGGTATATATTTATGTAGTAAGATTCGAAATAATTTTGATAGGAATTTTTTTTTTTTGTAATTTTGTTGAGGTTTTCTAATGAATAGGTGCTTTTACAATTACAAAACTTTTACTAGACAGCAAGTCAAAAAGAAAATAATTTTTTATTAATAAATTATTATATATAAAACCTTCTTTTTGTTCTATTATTTGAAGTTAAACTACGAGTAATTTATTAAATAAATTACATTTGGCAGATTCAAAAGAATAATGCCAGAATCTAAGTTATTTAAACGCCAAATATTAAATATCAATGAACAAAATATTGCGGAGTATTCTTTTCACAGTCGGCTTTACTTGATTTTCTGCCATTAAAAAGAACGTGTTCCTCCCACTTTATACAAACAAATCCTTATGTAAATGTGTACTAAGTGTTAGCGGGTGTTATGTGTTATGCGCGTAAGCGAATAAGAATTGTCATGGAAACATAGATATGTGATAAGTGGAAGGAATTATTTGCGGCGTTGACGTGCAAAAGTAAATGATTGACTATAGAGGTAAAATTGTAGGAAAATTTCTCATATTATCAGATCTATTGCATTTGTCACTACCGTAAGGCATTACTACCTGTCACTGCTTTATAACTTTAGTAAGATTTGATATATCTTCTAGGTTTGTCATAGAAATTGCTTGAAATAATAATGCATTGAAGCAATGACTTCCTTGAAACTACCCCACAATAATTTTGTTCAATTTTTAAAACTATTTTACATAATTTATAAAATAAAATACATATACCGTAATTACATAATATTAATATAAGAATAACAAATAATGTATATAGAAAATAAATGTTGTTTATGCAGTCCCAAACTAAATAAATAATTCAATATTATTTTACATAATATTAATGCACTTCAAATATATAGGTAATATAAATAAGAGAATATTTTATCCTAATCGTTACATAATAATACATTACATTGATCAGGAACAGAGAGGTGTGCTACTCCGAGAGTAAAAAGATAGTAACTGCCTCATTATTTACCTGGATTGATCAAGGGAAACTTTGGTAATACTTTACAAAGGTTGTGGAGGTGACACCTTTGTAAGTACAGCATCACAAAATACACAATTATAAAACGAAAATAGACGTGATAAAGGCTATGTCATTAGCCTTTCGGAGGCAGGTGCAACCAGTCACACATACAGTAACGGCGGCAGTAGCTATGTTGGTAGAGCTACAGTGCCTTAAACACAGCTACCTTCGCACTCCTTAAAAAAAAATCGGAATTTAAAAAAATCCGAAAATAGATATAAATATTTATCTGGAAAGTATTAGCAAGGTCAAATCTGCTGAATATCTCTTTTACTGTAGTCGGTATTGAAAAAAATGTACAAGTATTGTAAAATTTTTTTTTTAACTTTCTTCGTCCCTTTCAAAGTCAAATTTCAAAAATCTAGAAATTGATTTACTGACATGAAGATTACACTCACCAAAAATCAGGTTGATTTCATTAATTTTTACTGAGAATTAAAAAAAAAATAACAGAGTATAAAATAATTCAAGAATCAATTTTAACCCTTGAAACTTGGAATTTCAAAAAATCTAGAAATTGCCTTTTAGATATTCATAATCATTCACTTCAAACCCAGTTCATACAGTGATAGATACTCACAGTTCACAATGCATAAATTCAGTTCATTAAAGTTTGTGCTACAACCAACAAATTTCCACTACTTTCTTTCTTTTTCCTGTTTAGCTTCCGGTAACTACCGTTCAGATAATACTTCAGAGGATGAATGAGGATGATATTTATGAGTGTAAATAAACTGTAATCTTGTACAGTCTCAGTTCGACCAATCCTGAGATGTGTGGTTAATTGAAACCCAACTACCAAAGATCACCGGTATCCATGATCTAGTATTCAAAAAAAAATTAAGACCCCCCAATCAGAATTACCCACACGCCGTATAGCAAAGAAGGCCTTATTGGCCTTCTCTGCAACGTAGTGAAGGTGCTTCTTGAGTTCCCGTAAAAATTTTACTACCTACAAAACATCAAAATAATAAAGACGATAAAAAGATTTTCCTATAATTTGTAAATTAAATTTGGAACCGCCAAAATTTTTTCTTTGTGAAAACTATTCCCTGCTTTCGTTAAAGATAATCTTTAATTTTTTAATAGGTCGTTCATTTTTCCTTTCAAGGCGAATGTAGAATACAGAATAGCTACGTTAGGTATTTAAAAGGGAAACAAACGGTGATCGTGCCAGAAATTGAGTATAAGGTTTTTTACAAATCTTTACGTTTTAGGAAAAACGTAATCTTTTTTTCATCTAGAAAAAAGATATGTATGTGTGTTCGTATATACGTATGTGTCGCACCGCTTTTGGTCTTATATCTAAGGGTTGACCGTCAAATATTTAATTAATAAGAAAAAGATTTAAACACGATGTTATGAACGATCTCGCCTGAAGACCGTTAACACGTTGTGGTAGATTTTAGAGCTAGGTTGAAATGTATGTTCATTGATGATGAATTGAAACAACGCCTCGTTGCTTATTGAATTCTTATTTAATTACTTGTCGTCTTGACATTGCTATAACATATAATTGAATTTAATAAAGATATAACGTAACACATATAATAAGAATAACATATGAATTAATAACATATAAATATAAAACTAATGTAAGCGTTCATCGGAACATGTCCATCCGGACTGGATGTGCAACACGACCGCTCTGGGTCAGATATGAGCGCCGAATGAAAGTCGCTACCTCATAATGACCACTCCCTGCGGCATTATGACGTAAGACGTGGCGTGTTCAGATCGCCTGACCAAGCTTCCCGTGGAGCCTCTAGTCCCGGCCAGGTAGCAGCACCCGACGGCACAAGTGGAACGGAACACACGTAACACCCCATTTATAGAAAAAATGTGTGGCATTGATCGTATTAATTTTTTAAAAATATTTATTAAGGGGGTATATCGCGAAAAAAATCAATTCCGAATTTATTCAGAGGCACTTTAGAGAAAAGTATTGAAGCAAATTTGTTACTTACAGCGCATATATAAATAACCCAAACATTTCATTCTCAAAAATTAACTCCCCCCACCTCTTAAATTTGATATGATTTTGTTATTTTTTATCTCCTTTCGGTTCAAACATTTTTCAAAACATTTTTTAAAAGTTTATTTTCATACATAAAGCGATCAAAAAATATCTAAAATTGTAGACTCTTGACCAAAAATGCTGAAGGGTGTTTTTTTAAATCTTTCATATTTTAGCCTCTACTAAACAGCGGTGTTAGATTTAGAGAAAATTTTACTTAATCGCATAAATATTTCTAGAAAACCTTTCCTTAAAACTTATTCCCCACATCTAATATATACATATACTGTTTTTCGTTTTTTGACTTTAACTCTTTTAACTTTTATTATTAAACGCCGGAAAAGTCATGAAATACTTTGCCATTACTGTTTTTTTATGAAACAAGAGATACGAAATGAGTTTATTTTCTTGATTTGTATTTGCTGTCCCAGGCTTTCGCAACGGTGACTGAAACGAATGAAATTTGCAGAAAAAATTACTTTAGTTTAAAATATTTGACTAATCACGCACTGATTTTCATGTTTCATTTTTTTTAACGGGCTAACATTCATTTACTCTTCGGAAGATGATTTTAAAAGTATTCATTATAAATAAATCAAAAGAAATGAATAATTATTTTATAGCAAACAATTTAAAAAAAAAAAATTAAATAATAACTTTCTACCTCCTTTATGAATTTTTTTTTTCTTTTACACTGGAAGAAATACACAAGGAAATTAAAATTTTAATAAGTTTTCTGTACGTTTTTTCCAAGAGATTTTTTTTTACATTTTAAACAAAGATAATCTAAAAGTTAGCATCCACTTGCAATATTTACTTTTTTTTTTTAAATAAAAGAAATATAGAATCTTTTCAATATAATTCTTATAATGAATAAAACAGATAAATTTTATCAATTTATTCACAAGTCTGTAATAGCAAAATTACTTTTAACTTTATTTATCGTTGTTTCTAGTGAAGATGTTTGCTTTCCTTAGACAGTCTTACAACTTGTATTTACTTCTCGGCAAATACAGCAAGGAGCAAATAAACTTCATCAGAGTTAAAGATAAATATATTCTTAAACGGATGAGTATTTTGGAGAGAAGAACATTTACTATTTAATATTACGCACGAAAACGTACGTTTCAATTTATTGATATTTAAATTTATAATAAAACGTGAAACGGTTTATCTCATGAAATATTATAACAAAATATTTCAACATCTATTTTCATCGATAGAAACTGTATTGTTAGTATTTAGTAACGTTGTTTTGTCATTCTATCATTTACTTTTCCGACTATTACAGTACAAAAAAGAGGGAAATATTGCTGTTAAAATCCACTCGAATTTTTGTAGTTATCGATATTTGTAATCTTCTGAATCCAAATATATTAAAATTTTGGTAAGAAAATACAATTTTTTTTTTTTTTTATTTGTTTCCGTAGGGGGAGCAAAAAGCTCTGCCAGTCGTCGTCAGACCCGTACTGACGGCAGTGCGGGGCTCACACCCGCTATAAAACTTTCCCTCTTATCATGCAGTGGCCGGGTCTAAGCAAAATGGTATGTACAGCCCCTGCATGATCACCTAGGCACTCTACTATCCGGATCCAGATAATCGGAAGGCATCCCCAGGTGGCGATCGACGATCGACGACTCCGAGGAGCCCCCGCCGCCAACCTGCAGAAGATTCTCCCTTGATCACCCGTCATCGAACTCCACGTCTCTATAGATCCGCATCTGCTGTCGCCTCTCTTCATTGGCCTTCTCTCCTATGATTGATGTGATCGTAGTCGAGATACATTCCCATATGTCGCTATTGCCGAGCATCACCTCGATTATACTGATGGCCTCCTCCACACCCTGATCCTCGAGCACTACTCTTAAGTCGAGCCATCTTGGGCAAAAGAACACCGCATGCTCTGCTGTATCCAGTTCGCCGCAATCATGGCAATGACTTGTATGGCATCTGCCCATCCTGTTCAGATAGTCCCAGAAAACATCCATGTCCAGACAGAACAGGGTGAATTCGTAGCCTGTGTTACCATGCTTTCGTTCCACCCAGTTCCTGACGTCGCTGATGAGCCCGTACACCTTCCTACAATACAATTATTAAGTATTGTTTAAATATAATTTGAAATGTCTGTATGTCCCATTACATGTTTTGCTTTATATTTAATCATGAAATTTATTAGTGGGATTTATAAATTAAACTGTTAAAAAAAATCGAATGGGAAAATGAGATATCGAGGGAGTTTTTTATTTCTCAAAAACGCGAAATGAAAATTTTATGTACGATTATTCTTCAGTTCATAAAAACCCTGAATAATTCTCCCTGAATAGCGTTGAAAATCACTCGCTGAAAAGTTGTTGAAAACATTCTCACTCTACAACTTCGCTAATTATTCACTTTTTATATTTGTTATTATTTAAACTTATTAACATTTCTCCAACTAAAGTGTTAGAAATTGTTTTATAGTAAGGGTAATGAAGAGTTATACCAATTTTCTTCAATATCCCAAAATAATGTTATTTGAAGTGGTTTTTATTAGATTTTATTATTACTTTTTTTTATTTTTTTAATGATATTAGATATAGAGCGTCTGAGTACAGGATTAACGAATTAATTTTTATTACCTTTTTCCTATTTTTTGTTATTCTTGATAAAAAGATGTAAATAGCTGTCGTAAGATATTTAATAAATAATCAATTTAATTTTTATTAAAGTAAGGGAGGCGGTTACATTTCTATGCAAACGGTGGATAAGTTCAGCAATGTAGCAGGCAGCGTCTTCTGTTTTATTGAGGTAACCAAACAGAAAAACATTGTTATGTATGATAACGTTAGTAAACAAACTTAATTTTTTTTTCATTTAACAACTTTTCTTTTTCGATTTATCCGTCAACATTTTTGTAACTCTGGGTGATTAAAATATATATTATTATGATTATCTGCTTACGGAACTTCGGAAAAAAGCGTAAATGGGTTATTAATATTTAATGCAATCTTCAAATAATTATGTTCCTCTTTTAAAGTATAAAAGATATGTTGATTACAAAATGAATAATTTCGTTATTTCCATTTTTTTTATATAATGACATAGCGACTTTACAATCTGTTCTGTACAACAATAAGTAAATAAGATGTATTTGAATTAAGACGCCACAGACCGAGCGGCTTGTGACTTAATGACAGAATAGATGAGCACTCCGTAGGGTTGAAGCGGTAAGGCAAACCAAGAATATTGTTCCTCAGCAATCTTGAAATATCACTGATCATGTTATTTAAAAAATGGACCGCCAAATAATTCGGGTGCCGATTCTAACGATTTTGATACCGTAGGCTGACCAGAGAGATTTCATCCCGAAAGGTTTGCAAATTGAGGTCATTATATATGATGCTATTACTTATTTACCAGGGTATATTAAGCATTTTCCGCAGTTTTTTTTCAAGTATGTCAATACTGAAGTTGTACGCTGTAACCCAGAATTCAAGCCCGTAAGTCCAAACAGGATTCAAAACGGATTTGTAAATCAGTAATTTACTTTTTGCTAAAAGCTGAGATTTATGTCCTACCAGCCAGTACATGTGTTTAAACTTCAGATCCAACTGTTTCCGATTAGAAGTGATATGTTTCGCCCAATTAAGTCATCGATCAACATGAAAACCCAAATATTTATAGTCTTGAGATCTCGGAATCGGAACATTGAAGATAGAAACACGAGAACAGTGTTCCTTACGAAGGGTGAACGTGACGCGCTTTGATTTTATTTCGTTTATTTTTATTTTCCAACATGCAAGCTACGATTCGAGGAGAGTGATATAATCTTGAATAAAACGAGATGCAGTAGTCGGATTTTCGAGGACAGCAAGAATTGCAGTATCGTCAGCAAACATTGCAACTGTGGTATCTGCCGTAATTGGCAAGTCAGCCGAAAATAGAACATACAAGATGGATCCGAGAACGCTTCCTTGAGGTACCCCTGATTGTATAAGGAACAAATCCGTCAAAATCTCTCCATATTTAATTTGAAAGCATCTGTATTGTACGTAAGATTTTAGTGCCAAATAGAAAACTTGCGGTAAAAACCTTGGAGGGAGTAGAGTTTTTGTTCTATAAGGGTTTATAACATGTGTGTTTCGTGAATAATTTTTTTTTTTAAATACTTATATGCTCTTTATCATTTTATTTAAAATAACGTAACGCTACCCTTTATGACAATTACTATCTAAGGATTCGCAGAAATAACCAATGCTAATTAATTGCTAAATGACCAAACCAGCATTTAAAAAAAAAAGATAATTGTTATACAAAATATATGCTACAATATCGTTTTAAAATATCTTGTCAAAAGAGAATGATGGAATTATCCATTGAAAATGCCAACTTAGATTACACATCACGACCTGATATACATCCCTTTTGTAGAAAACAGATATTTACTTTAAGAAAAAAAGCGAGATAGTACTAATCTCTAACCGAACACAGAAATTGCCCTCCCATAAACAATATTTATGGAAGAAGGTTTAATGCTCGTATGATAGAAAACTTTAACAAAACTTTAATAAATGGCTGTTTGAAGTCGGTCTAGAAACTTTATTAAAAAATAACGTTAGAGCTTTGTGATTAGTTACGTAATTTTTCTAACTAGATAATCACTGTTTATTACAGATATTTTTTAAATTTAAGTTTCTCAAAGTAATTATTTATCAGTTGAGCTACAGTAAAGAAATTAAATCGATTCCTATTTATTTTAATAACCTCACATTCTTCATAATGCGTTGGCGATTTGTATTGGTTTTTTTTTTCTTGTAAATCAACGTTAGGATTCTCAAAGAATTTCAAACCATTTTATTTTACGCTAAAATAACAATACAGTTCATTTGATATTTTAAGCACAAATGTAATTTCCTCATTAATTTTTATTACTTCTCGTTTTTACAGGCAATATGAAAACGAGTCGGGAGGGATATTTTTAAACATCGAGTGAAGTTAATAACAACATTGTGCTCCACATAATTTTATGTATTAAAATCCAAAAAGTTCATTAACATTTTTTCATAATTTTAAAAACTACATCGTTCTAAACACATAAATATTACTGTTGTTTTTTTTTTTAAAGAATTATATCACTGAAGTAAAATCTATTCAAGTATTAAAAGAAAAAAGTTATTCGTTCAGCGTGTTAAGTGCAGAATTTCTGTGTATTTGTCTTTCATAAAATTTTACTTCATCCCACAACGAAACGAGTACTAATTTTTAATAAACCGAACAATATGCTTAGCTATACTTCATAATAATGGTAAATTCTGAAGTTGGTTATATCATTTGAACGTTCACATTTGCAACGCAAAAAACTGATATAATTTTTAAATTATCGTGATAATTTGTACTTGTTGAATTAATTTTTTTTTGTCTTCAATTACAAGATTATTATGAAGAACCTCTTTCAGTAAATTTTTGATTTCAGTATATTTAATGCGACGTTTTTCAAATCTTTACGTTGTATATTATAGTACTTGTGTTTCTTTACGTGTTATATCTTTCATAATTTTACTTTTACAAAATTGGTTAACCCTATTAATTTTTAATCGCTTTATGTAAAATCTACTTAACCTACAAAATATTGGTAGTCTAAACACATTTTTCTACGGCTCTACAACTGATCAAACATTTAAAATATCTTCAGGTTATTTCATTATGCGAAGAGACTTAATTTTTTCTTGAGTATTGGTAAATTTTTCCCCGTTTAAATGAAAATTTGTATTTTCTTCCGTGATTTTTTCATCCCATCGTTAAATGAAATATTAAATTATGTAATATTTTATACTGTTGTTAATTACAATGTTCAATTGAAACAATAAATATTCTCTATCTTTACCAAGAGCCGAAATTACCACGATATTGGACTAGTACAGTAACGGAACATTATAATTGTATGAAAAAATAGGGTAATTTACTTGTAATTAGATGTAATTACATTTAAAAAAATTTAATTCCTGTAGGTTTCCTTAAAATAAACATAAATTCTGAATAATAATACAAACAAACAAAAATCCTTTGAGCATCAATTATTTTAGATTAAGGGATTGCATAAGATGTGCTTTTCGTCAAACATTGGTGTCTTCTTTCGTAACGAATATTATTTTTCTAGCAAGTTTGTCATAATTTTTTTTTGTACAGTCGCACTTTATTTCAAAATTTATAAACCCATCTATTTTTTAACATTCTTCTGAAACATTATATTACAAAATCTGTTATTATTTTTTCTTTCGTTCCTATTTTACATGTTTAACAAACTGATTATTTAATATTATATAACTTTTTTCTATCAATTAATTCCTGTCGTATAGTATCATTCAAACTTATTTTTAATTTCAGGTTAAACAATTATATTAGCAGTGAATTTTAACGTTTTCATGGTTTATTCTTTTAATATTACTTCTTTTCTAAATTGTTTCTTATATCTTTTATTGCTTCTTCTACAAACAAGTTTAAAAGCAATGAATATTTTTCTAACTTCTATTTTAATTGGGGCTTACTTTACTTTGTCGTCTACACTAATCTCAAATATCTAATTTTATTTTAAATAAATTATGAATATTGACTTCTTTTCTTTCAATAAACTAAAATAGTTTTAGCATATTATTTAAGAAATAAATTACTGGAAAGGAAAGGAAAAGATAATTGTTTTAGAAAGTAAATTCTTTTTTTCTATGATAAATAAAATAATAAATGTGAAAGTAAATTTTCGACATTCCCTAATTATTTTACTCGATAGATATCACATAAACTATAAAAAAGTTATTTCTTCAGCAGTAGTTTATGAACCCCGAATGACTGATGAAGAGCCGAATATTCGAATATTAATTTGAAGAATCGAATAAATCCTAATCGATATCATGAAATTGATAAGTTAATTTTTTAGTGAAAAGTTTTAATTTTAAAAATAATTAAATATTATTGAATTTGAAAAAAAATATAATAATAAAATTGTATGTTTTTCTTATAGATTAAAGACTAAAATTATTTAAAAATTTGTGTGAAATATCGTGATACTTTGTGGTGTAGTGTACAGATAATGGTGGATCACAGTGATGGTTGAAAATGCAGTACGGTCTATTTATTCTATTGGTATATTCAGAGTTATTGGCTGCTTTGCCTCCTGTCATCAGAATCGGTAAGTTATTTAATATGCTTTAAGTATTTCATAACAAATTAAATTAATTTTGTAATTTATGTATTACTTTTAATTTTAATTTTAAACTATTGTTATTACAGAGAAAATGCAAACTTATTCTCCCAAAATAATATAATTTTAAAACCCAACCGAAAATGAATATTTAATTATTTTTACAGTTTGGAACATAAGAGAAAGGAAAGAATTTGGTTAACTTATGGAAATGTATCATACTTATCTATCTATCATACTTATTTTTGGATCAGGGATCTAAAGAAATATTATAAATAGTTTAAGATTTCTTTGTTTTAAATTTCTTTGTTTTATTATGAAACGTTAGAAAATATTAAAACTTTTAAACGAAATTAAAAAAAAAAATTGTGTCACTTTTTGTAGTTATTTTAACAGACGAGAACGGTTCATAAAATAAGTTTTATTATATATAAAAATAAATAACATGATTTTTATTTTTTTTTTAAAGATAAGATTTATCTGAAAAATAGAAAGAGCTCATTCGTTAACAGTTTCATCTTTGACAGTTGTTTAAATGAGTATAAGCTTAATGGTGTCCAAAGCACGTGTTCCCGCCTTACACGCCAAGAGCTGCTCAGTAGACGTCCAGCAACCCAAGAATTGGCTCAAATTAAAAGATTTCCCATTAATATCTCCATTGAGTTCCCTTAAAAAAGTAGAAGAAATGAATAATTGTTTAAAAGAAAAATTATATTTATTTATGACAAAAATTCTATTTCCAGATAATTTTATTCGTTACAATATTTTATATATTATTCCTCGATTTACGTTGAAATCCGTTCAACTACTAATCATTAAGCAAACCTCCCCTCCCCCGCAGATCAATAAGATGAGGATGACATGTAAATGAGGTATAATCTTGTATAGACACAGGCCCACCATTCCTGAGATGTGTGGTTGATTGGACTTCAACCGCTAAAGTACATCGATGTCCACTCTCTAGTGTTCAAATCCGTTTAAAAGTAACTAACTTTTAGTAGGAATTGACCCTATTTTCGAAGATAAGCGAGTGATTTCGGACGACGAGTTTACCAGTATTATTGTAGGTGGGCTACAATATTTTAAAATTAGTTTCAATGTAATAAAATAAAATTTAAATCTTTAGAAAATGTTGTTTTTTTATAATCGGTGGGTAATATTTGGTTAAGCATATTTCTCACAAGGTTACGAAGTTAAAATAAACTCCAACGAATTATATTTGGTTCTTATATATTAATTTAATTGAATTTGTTTATTCAAGAAATAATTATACCTCATATTTTATTTAACAGATAAATTATTACCGTAACTATTTATTTTAATGTGGTCATTTCAGCTAATTAATATCTACCATAATTTTAAAATACTTATTTATTAATGAAGGCACAAACGCGCTTAAGTCAACTAAATTTCCACTCTAAATCCCCAATTTCTGACTTACTATGTAAAATATATTTAAATTACGTTAGATCCGTATTTCAATTATATATTGTATCGGCTAGAAAGATAGTCATACATTTAGATCGGGAAGAAACTTCCTTTAATTTCAATCGGTATGGATGTATAAATATTAAAAGTTTTCAGATACATTTTTAAACTTTGTCTTATGGAGATCACTATGTATTTATGTAGTAGTAGTAAAAGAATCTGATAGAATAATGATTTTATTAAATGACTTTAATTATAAGAAGACTGAGATTTGCTTAATCCACTAAATTATTTAGATCTTGGAAGTTTATATTTATTCTGTTAAGGTTTGTACTTGAGCTCTATTATTTGTGTTACTGTTTACGCTTGGTTGCACTTTCTTGAAATTGATGAGTGGCTGTGTAATTTGGAACTAAGTCAATAAACCACATATGTATACCGTAATAAAATGAAAAATATATATATTACTCAGCCACATAAAAATATTTTTCAGTATTTAAATTACTGTAATCCCTGATCTAACTACACTCTATGAAAAACATATCTATAAAATTCTTGTATTTTCTGAATAAAATGATTGTCACATGTTGTATTAAAATACTGTAACAGCAACGTATCGGATTTTAAGATGATATTATGTAAAGTGCATTCAGCTGACTTTTTGGTTTGTTTTGATGGGCACTTCAACGAGTGGGCGTTTTTACACACGGCTACAACCGTTCTTAGAGAGTAGGAAACGTAGAAAATTCTTTTTCTAACAATAGTTGGCGCTTAATGCATGTTATTTTTACATTATTAATAGCCAAATTAACGTAATATTCTAATATTCGGTCTTAATACTTAAGTATATATATTAATGTAAAAATACAATTTTTTTATTATTATTTATTGTTTTTTTTGTTTTTTTTTTTTTTAGTTGAAAAGTTTCAAAATAAAATTAAATGATATTTTATTTTATATAATTACTAGCGGACCCGACAGACGTTGTCCTGACGCGGCATTATTCTGTAATAAATGAACACACATAAATATAAGTAACTTAATTAAGTTAAAATTAGCAGGAATGTGTTCTAAATTTCATTAAAATGACTATTAGTATGATGATATCAGTTTGTGATTGTTGTATTATTGTAATGGGTTTATTGATTAATTATGTGTAGCATGGTTAATATTTATTTTAACTAAATATTGAGATGTCCGATGAAAATTGAATTAAAAAATCGAAACGTCGTAAAATTAATAATTAGTGTAATTAATACATTTTATCCACATTACTACTAATTTTCACTAAACTTTATTTTAATATTCCTTTTCCAAATTTTTGATAATTGTAAATTAAAAGCAATTTTAGAAAAACTTTTATAAAATTAATCAGCTAAAACATTATAAATTAAATTTTTTAAATACACTTTAAACTATATTATAAGTAACTTATATTTTAATTTTATAAATGTTATAATTTATTATACAAACTTAAATTTTTATTTTCAAAGAGCCTTTCAATACTTCATAAGTTGCATAGAATCAAATGAGAACTGAAAATTTAAATTTTTAGGTTAAGTTGATTGTTATTGAATGCACGTGTATACATCATTAAAATTCATGAAAAATCATGTAAAATACTGCACCTTACAAATTTGCACGATGTACATTTTTTAATTAAACTTTAAAACGTTATTTCAATAAATAATAATATAATATAATATTCTCAATAAGCGCGCAATTCTAGCAGACTCGGCAATGCTTCGCTATTGCTAGATCTGAGTATACATACAGATTAAATGACAACGATTGAAAGTTTCATAAAACCTTAAAAACTGAACATTAGCAATTTAACCTTTCACTTTATAAAAGTCAGAATGTAAATAACTCCAGATGGTAAAACAACAGCACTAACTATCGGATTTAATTCACACCACTCTCTAATCACAGTATTCGGTGGAAAATAATTTTTTAACAAAAAGTGTTGTGGCTGCAAAATCAATTACAATTAATACTGAACATTAACGAACTTACAAAACATAACGGAACCTTATAAAATTTCACCTTTAACTTTATAAAATTCAGAATGTAAATAAATCCAATTGTCAGAACAGCACTACCTATCGGATTTAATTCAAACTATTCTCTAAACACAGTTTTCCGTTAAAAATACGAATTTTAATGTAAGAACAACACTAAGCTACGAAGCAAGTAACTGATATGCAAAAAAGTAACAAAATAAAACAATTCCTAGAATCCGATCGCAGCACCAACTACTGGGTTTGACTGATAAACCAAAAATTGAAAAAAAAACTTCTAAAACGCGATCGCAGCTCTGCCTACCGGACCCACACGCTGCTTACCGGACCCAATTGTGAACCTTAACCATCCCAAGATCAACAATACATAAATAAATTTAAAAAACATTTTCACTTCAATACTGTACCTTGCAAATTTGCACAACGTATATTTTTTAATTATACTTTAAAACGTTATTTCAATAAATAATAATATAATATAATATTTCTCAATACGCGCACAATTCTAAACGCGATCGCAGTGCTGCCTACTTGTTACTTAATCAGTTGTGATTTTGTTTACATTGGAAACGGCCATACGGGCTCTTTGTGATTGATCGTTGTGTTTGACAGCGGCCATCTTGCATCGATCTGATTGGTTTTCTTTTGTTTACATTTCCATCTGATTTATTAGCCTCTTATTTATTAAAAAACAGTTTTCTCGCGATTTTTTGTAACACAATAATAACAAAAAATTACGAAATATTTTTCTCAATTTGATCGCAGCACCAACTGTCGGGACAAACTAAAATTAAAATAGAATATTATTGAATATTCGATACTGCGCTGGTATCGCAGTCTGCCGGATCCAATGTAAAGCATTCCAAAATCAACAACTACTTATAAATAAAAATTAATTAAAAAAACATTTTCCAGTTGACCAAATTGTGAATCTAAATCATTCTCGAATCCCCTTGAACACACACAAAAAATTTCATCAAAATCAGTCCAGCCGTTTAGGAGGAGTTCACTTTCATACACACGCACACAAGAAATATATATATATAAAGATTTGATTCGTTAAAATGGAGTGCTTATACGAGTAGTGCTTGTATATATTTTACTTAAAAATGATGAAATAATTTATGAAAAACTTATACCGCCCAAGAAAAATTTGTTAAATTTATTCCATTTTAGTTAAATAAAAAAATTAAAATAAACTGAAATATGTAATTCCATAATTATCGCCTAACAAAATTGGAAATGTTTCAAACTTTGTGAATAGAATAACACAAAAGATCCTTATTTTAATGATAATTACCTTTCAACTTTAAATACGTAATGCTATAAACCTATTTCTGAACACTTTTAAACGTAAAGTAATCTCTAAAAGGAACTTAGATGAGGTTATTAGATTACAAAGTATAAAGGTTATTGAAAATACAGTTGAACCAAATTATAATTATGTAAATAACATATTCAAATACTTCAAAACAGGTCTCTAATTTTGGCTTCAGTATTGGTTTTATTTTTAAGGTAACATTTTAGGATAAGTTTCAAAGGTTAATACTATTTAAGCTAGTAAAAATTATTACATAAAGATGTGGAAATATGTATTATTCTTTTCTAAATCAAAAATATATATATTTTTTTTCTAAATTTCAAAGAATGAATTCAATGTAGGTTTAAAAATCCTGCGTATGATGTATGCAATTTTTGCATACGCTTTACTCAGCAATAAAAACTGGAAACAAGGAAAACTTAATTAAATGCTGCAGAAGAGATTTCATAAGATTCGGGCCTCAGCTACAGGAGATTATGATTTGAAATAAAACAGTTTATGCCTTGATGTGCAACCTATGCCCAAATCTCCTATTCAACAAGCATATTATGCGAGACAAACTGGCTTTAACAATTTACGTATAACTAACTTAACAGGAAAAGGACCTTTTTTTACAAAAAAAGGTCTGTTCCAGTTCCTCTATCCACAGAGGAACTGGGTGCTAGAGGCTTAACTAAAGTTTCATCTATTTTATTACTCGTATATTATCTGAAAAATTATATATCTAACAATACCTATGTACGCCTTTTCTGTAATGGTTGTGGAACTGAGAACAAGAATAATATCGTTCTTCATAACTTCACGGTTGTTATGACGTAAACTGATTGTTAAATCGATGATATCATAATAAATTTCCCTGATAGGAAACACAGTTACCTACCTGCAGATAGAGTATTTAGAAGAACTGACAAAAGATTAAAAGAGAAACAGACAATCGTTACACCAGGAGAATGATACAGCTATTACATTGACTTCGGAGAAGTAAATAAACTAGAAAGGATTGGCACTTTTTAAATACTAAATCATTATCTAGCGTTTTAAAAAATCTTAGTAACATTATTAGTAAAAAGATTCTATAAAGAAAGTTAAAACTGGAAATAAAATTTCAGATGTGGTTCATTCATTTCTGTGTTTCAAATTTCACAATGTAAACTGAGCTGAACCTATTCAAGCGTGGTTGGACTCCTGCGAAATGATCCGCTTTTAATTTACATCAAAACATTAAAGAAAGATGTTAATAAGCTTCTGACGGATTTTTTTTTTCGGGGGTTGAAGAAATAAAGAACAGCTGTTGTCGTGTGCTAATGCGATTGATGGAATAACAAGATCTAATAATGACAACGAAGTACAGTAACTTTGTGACTAGAAGATTACTATGGATATCATATTTAATTAAATGTATACACATATCATTTAACCATTAATACTTCTCTGTTTTCTTATAATTATATGTAAAAATATATTACGTTTTTTAAAATTATAAAATATTAAATAAAATAAAACAGGTTGCTGTAATGTCTTCCATGTTCTAACACATCCAAAAACCAACCAAGCAAAAAAGTGACATGTCTATTCTTACCATATTATTTTAAAGTAAGATATCTAACTAATAAATATTTTATGATTTCATTATACCATGAGATGGTTTATTTATTTATTTTTCATAAAAAAAAAATTCTAGCAAGTAAATATGATTACAGTCTACAGAAAATTAATTTATCACATTTCTGAAAAATTTGATGTGGCAGACATTTCGATGTTTGCTTGAATACTCCTCATTTGTTTTTAACTAAACACTAAATGCCATCAAAAAATTTTGATTTTAATATTGCGTCGTGAAAAATAAAAATAAAGGAAATGTTGTATAATTGAAACATAAAAATAGTCTACGTAAGTAAAAAAAAAAGTATTACATTTAATGTCTTTGATAATGTTCAGCTGCTTCACCAAAAAAAATAATAAAAATATTAAGTACTATTGTTTTTAAGTCTGATTATTTATTGCTGTTTGTTAAATAAATATCTATAAATACAATATTTTTTTTTTTTTATGAGTGAACTTAAAAATAGAGAAACGTATTCTTTATCTCTATTTCCTTTTTTTAATTATTTATTCTTAGATCGAATAAATAAAATCGTTGCCGTATTTTTCACTAAAGGTTACACTGATAGACCACAAAAAATGTAATCTTGTAATCTATCAGATTAAAAGATTACATCAATTTAAAAAAAAATTATCTCGCTTTTACAATGAACTTAATTTAAAGAAAGATAGGCATTATTGCACCGTACAATAGGTAGATAAATAGAGAAATGAAAATAACCTGATTTTTGGTTGACATATACGTAACAAACCTACTTTTTACATTCCTGGCATCACAGGTCTAGAGCTATACTGGAAGAAGGAAAGTATAGTAATCAGTTAAAAAATGGGTTAAAGGATTCTGCATTTATCGACATTTCATGACGCAAAAGATCTAAAAATAAAAAAAAAGTGGAGGTAATATTCGTACGTGCGTTGACATGTTTGAACCTTAATAAATTTTGATTAGGTAAAATTGGATAAATTTTGTACAGAGATTCGGTGTATATGGATCAAATTGTTGGTAAAATTTTGGGTTCAATATATCCAGGGATGGGAGGGTTTTACGAAGTAAATTTTCTTAAAATTTTGCAAACATAACCCCACTTTATATTAAGGTCATCTTTATTATAATTTTTTAACGGTCAAAATAATTGTAATTTTAAACCCATAGTGTTTTATTAAAATTTAAATTTGTTAAATATTATACGTATTAAACCTGTCACATATTTTAAAGTAACCTTTTATTTATTCGTCCAGGCATGTAATCTTTTCTTTCTTTTTCCTGTATGGCCTCCGGTAACTACCGTTTAGATAATTCTTCACAGGATGAATGAGGATGATATGTATGAATGTAAATGAAGTGTTAGTCTTGTACATTCTCAGTTCGACCGTTCCTGAGATGTGTGGTTAATTGAAACCCAACCACCAAAGAACACCGGTATCCACGATCTAGTATTCAAATCTATGTAAAAATATCTGGCTTTACTAGGACTTGGAACGCTGTAACTCTCGACTTCCAAATCAGCTGATTTGGGAAGACGCGTTAACCACTAGACCAACCCGGTAGGTTTAACTTACAATTATTGCCGCCAGACAATGACACGTACGTTTGTCTATCTCCTGACAGAACTAGCCGTCAGTGATTAAACAAAATACATAACGAATTTAAAACACTTAAATATTAATCACTTAACCTCGTAGATATATATATTTCAAAATATTATCTATAGTATAAATCATATTCACACTATTTATTTTTTATATTCGCAAGCAAGCTATATGTTTGGCTGTCTTATTCAGTTTTGGTCCTATGTAACTTCTCCCAGGTTGCTTTAAATAGTTACTTATCTTTTGTTCTAAAATAATTTTTGCAAAAGAAACCTGCAGTTATTTGTTACAAATCGGTAATAATTTAATATATATTCTTAATTTTAGTTGACCAATTGGATGAATAATTAAAAATATGAAATCCATTTTAAAAAACATTTGAAGGCAGCCGTAAAAAGTAGTATCGATGAAAATCTAAGAAAAATGTTTTTAACTTAAAACAAAAGTGATCATAAAGACCATCAAATACTTAAAGACTTAGCAGAATACTCTTTAAAAAGAAAATAATACAACAAAAGTTAGAAAAAGATAAGGAAAAATAATGCACAAAATTATCTACTTTGATAAAAAAGTTTTTATAAAGTACGAATTTTTTTTCTTAATTTGTCTGCGCAGAGAAGTTTTTATGTGGGAATATGGAAATAGAATTTTGTAGAGTATGAAAAAATGCCATTCCTGACCGGGATTCGAACCGAAGACCTCAGATAAAAGAACGAGACGCTACCATTTCGCCACGGAGATCGAAATTTTATACGAAACTTTTAAATATATCTTCTTTTTTTTTTTGTTTAACCTCCGGGTCTACCGTTAGGTATTGCATTAGAGGATGAGATGAATGATTTGTAGCGTGTGTGAAATGATCCCGGTCAGGCCCATGCCTGACCGGGATTCGAACCCGGGACCTGCAGATGAAAGGCCGAGACGCTACCACTCGCGCCACGGAGGCTGGCTTTTTATTTTACTTAAACGAGTTTTCCGTATGTTTGATAAAATGGAAAATAATTTAAGAAAGTAGGCTATCATTTAAAAAAAACTTAAATTTCATTACTTATCCAAAAAGCATGTAACTTTACTACAAATAATATTGATAGGATTATTTCTTCTTTGTACGAAGTACACGGAAGTATTGTAATCGCGAAAAAATTCGGTTTTCAGATTTCAGCGGAAATATCCATTTTGAGCACTCCTAAAACCATTTTTACTAGTTTCGGCGTGACGTTTGTACGTACGTATGTAAGTATCTCGCATAAATCAAAAACAATTAGCCGAAAAAATGTTGAAATTTTGGATTTAGGATTGTTGTGCATTTATTTGCACCTCCCCTTTTGATTTTAATCGACTGAATTAAACGTGTCCAAAAAAACCTAACGTACAAAAAAAAATTAGATTTTTAACATTTTCTTAACTGAAGTAACAAGCCCTCAATGAGAACTTTTCAACCATTTGTAATAAATGGTACTTATTTTCATTGGTTCCAGAGTTATAGCCAAATAAAATTTTATTTAATGAAATATTTGGATCTTAGGGTAAAGCACGTCGATTAGAATCGGACTTCATCTCTTTTTTTTTAACTTTTTTTTTTAATATAAATATATTGATTTATTAATAAATAATTATTAACCTCTTATTATAAATCAAAATTACGATGAATAATAATTCAATAATAACAACAAAAAAAAATATGAAAAAATATCAGTAATTATTAATGAAATAAAATTTTATGTACTTTTATTTTAAAAAAATGTGTATATGTAATTTAATAGGCGTCCAAGGAAGTCATGTGGTATCCACAGATTTCTATATCACAAAAAATATATTATGTTTATTATAAGAATATTCCTTGAAATTTTACGGGAGTAAATACGTGCGAATAACGGGAATACGGGAGGCAGTAAACGATTCAATGAGCTCAAGAAAACAACGTAGTAGAGCGTTTGTTTACATCAGTTTCAAGCATAAGTGGATACTACTTTGCAACCTTTCCTACTTTCACAATGTGTACATTTTCTGTATGCTTTGATGTGATATTGATGTAGGTGTACGACGACCCCTTTGCACTGTTTAGCTAACACAAAAATTATTTTTTTTTAATTAACACAATATTAATTTATATAAACATTTAAAGCGCTACTAATAAAATAGAATAATTTATTGAAGTTTTTTGAAAAATTCAAATTTTATTTTCATTAAAACAAAATTTATACGAAATAAAGTATTAAAATACTTTTTTTCTTAATTATTTTAAAATGTATTATTGCAAAATTATATCGTTTTACAAACTGAATGAAGGGATAAAATATTTCATTTTTTTGAATTTGTTAGCAAGGAAGAAATTTATTGTATTGTTTTTGTGAATTTTTTTTTTATTATTATAACGACACAGCGACTTTACAATCTGTCCATAGAACAATAAGTAAATAAGATGTACTTGAATTAATATTGAGTTGCCACAGACCCAGCGGTGGAACACATGAGCATTCCGCACGGCCAGACCATAAAGTCAATTGATACGATAAGGCAAAGCAAGAATATTGTTCCTCAGCAATCTTGAAAAATCACTGTTTTATAACAAATTGGCCGCCAAATGATTCGGGTGCCGATCCAAACGAATTTGATACCGTAGGCTGGCCAGAGAGATTTCCTGCCAAACGGTTCGCAACTTAAGGTCATTATATTATTACTTATGCACCAGGGTATGTTGAGCATTTTCCGCAGTATTTTTGTTTAGAACCGTTCAAGTATATCAATACTGGAGTTGCACGCTGTATCCCACTATTCGAACCCGTAAGTCCAAACTGGATTCGAAACGGATTTGTAAATCAATAATTTACTTTCTGCTGAAAGCCGAAATTTATCTCCTACCAGCCAGTACATGCGGTTAAACTTGAAATCCAACTGTTTCCCCTTAGAAGTGATATGTTTCGCCCAAATAAGTCATCTATCAACATGAAAACCCAAATATTTACAGTTTTGAGATCTCGGAATCGGAACATTGAAGATAGAAACAAGAGAACAGTGTTCCTTAAGAAGGGTGAACGTGACATGCTTTGATTTTGTTTAGTTTATTTTTATTTTCCAACACGTAAGATACGATATTTATGAAAATTTATCAAAAATATTTATATTTTGTTAAACGTTGTAATTTTCTTAAAAATATTTAAAAAAAATTCATTATAATGAAACTTATTTTACTACATATTTTTACCTAATAATTTTTAAAACAATATATGTAATATTGTTGAGGTACTCGTACAAATGTTTTTATATTTTGTTATGACAGTAAACATAATAAAAGTTTGTTTTCATGAACAGGAGTTTTCCGTTCAGGATAAATACATTTCTTTAGAAATGTATTAATTAAGACAAAATTTATAGTTTGTACTGGAAAAAAATTCCAAATTTCTTTTCAATTACAAATTTAAACCACTTTTCTAACAGAAGTATACTCGTTAATAATTTTCGATAAAAATCATTTTTTCTGCTACAGATTATTTTAAATTTATAGGATAATTAAGACAATTAATTTTTACTGTTATTCCTTACAGAAAAAGGAAAGTAGATTGTTGTATCTTTTATATATATATAAAACTAAAAGTATAAAAAAATAAATATTAAATAAACGTTAAATACATATAACTAAAAAAATACTATTATTGCACATTTAAAATGAAAAATAAACTTCTAAAAAAAAAAAAAAACAAAACGAATAAAAGTTTCTGATAAGGCGAGTACTTATTTGGTCCTTTTAAGAAAAGTTACTGATAAGGTGACGAAAAGTGTCTCCATGCGGGTCAATAAACAAAACGATCTTAGTTCAGATTTCCAAAATACCCTTTTCGCAATAAATTTCCTTTATTTCTACTAGATAATAAAACAACATTATTTTTATATATAGACATAAAACCAACAAAAATTTATTTTATTTTTTATTAAATAATTATTATTAAAAAAAACGCAATATAACTTTAAAACGAAATAAAAAAAAACATTGCTTAGTAAAAATTAAAATATATGAAGTATTATTGCGGCAGTATTTTACTAAAATTTATAATTTAATTTATGCGAAAGTGACAGAATCTTTTTTATACGATATTTCATACTCGCATTCATTCTAGGACTTGTTCTGTCTCGGGATAGGGTACTCTAAAGTTAAAATACAGAGAGACTTTGTTTAAGTTAAACAAACAAGAATATTATGAAAAATGTTTCTTTTTCATTTTGTTAAAAATACCTCAAAGTGTTTTTTTTTTTACATTAAAATTTTTCATAGGAAATAATAAAAATATTTAAGTATTTATTAAGTTTAGACATTATTTTTTATCTTTCTTGAAAAAAAATATTGTCTAAAAGTTTTTCTTTGATAATGGAATAATAATAAACTATTATTGTTATTATTAATTATTACCGCTCTATATCTTTAATGTTTACCAGAAGCAATTCGCTTTGTGATTATGTTATCTTATTCAATTTTAATCCAACTAATACGGTTGTAAATTATTCTAAAAATAAAATTTATACAAAAACCAGTTCTATTAACCTCAATAAACTGATTAGCGATCATTTTAGACATTTTAAAAGGTGAAATGCCCCACAATAAATACTTTATATAGAACAATTTAAAATCTATTTCAATAATCATTATTTTAAAGTGAAATTTATAAAATTTTATATTAGTCTGATCTAACTTTACTCTAAATAAAATTTCTTTAAATAAGGTCTCTGTGAGCGCTGAGTATTGTGTAGTTAGATGTGCCATGCTGCGGTTTAGATTAGGTTTTGTTAGGATCTTTGTCGATAATCCCGTATTTGAAATTGCATGTGCGAGTAATATAATAAATAGAAATTAAGATTTTTATTCTTTTATAAAAATAGAAAAAGCTTCTATTTTTATAAAAATTGAAGTATGTTTTCCATTACTTGAGAAAGCCTCAAGTAATGGAAAACATACTTCAATTTTCATTAACTGGAAGGACACTACAGAGCTTGGAAACGTATCTTAAATCGCTGAACTTTAAATATCTTTGATAGATAATGAAGATATAATATAATATACAAATCTTGAATAAAATCTAGGGTTGATAATTTATTAATGAATTTTAACAAAACAAGACGTCAATTTTTTTTAATAGGTGGAAAAAGGCTCTCAAATTTTAGATGGTGTAACCATCCTATTAAATAAGATGAAAATTAGAAAAATAACGGATTAATTATATTATTAATTACATTTTTCTTATAAATGAAACCTCCAAGTCAAAGTGACTCAAACATCATTAATAATGTTCGAATAACTTTGATAAAAAGACTTGGAGTGTTATTTGTTAGACAAAATTAAATTTTTTATTTCTTAGTGAAGATTGAGCAGTTTTTAAAAAATAAAGATCTGAAAATCACAGTAATTCAATTTTCGTTAATTGAGAAAGTGTATAGAGTATTGGAGAGCAAAGAGTGTTACTGATGTTTGAACCAGGTACAAATATTGTCTTCAACCCAAATGGTAAACAAGAAAACTTATCTAGAAATTTCCGTAATAGAATGAAAACAAATATTATTTCTTAAAAGTTTAAAATTTTCTAAAATTTTTTTTACTTAATGATTTATTAGGTTTAGAATTTTCGTCTCATACAAGTAAACATTTTTGATAAATGGTGGGTTGGGATTTGAATTACCTTTATTTATTATTACGTAAATTTAATTTTAATTATTATTATTTATTCTTTTCTTTGAAAAAAGAAAAGGTTTAACATTCAAGATTTAATAGTCAATAACAAAATTCTGTGTTGTAAAACATTTTTTAAAATTAATCGCTTATGTTTTTATGATAAACAAGTAACTGCGGTTCTTATTCAGATAAAAGTGATTTTATAATATAATTCGCGTAAACGGTCATACCTTTCAACAAATAAATAAAAGAAAATATGAATAATAGACCAATATCAAAAAATATGACAGAAAAATGATTAAATTTAATATAAATGGCTGTTTTTATGTTGTTTTCAGATTGGGGAGGTAATAAATATAAATTTTGACTTACTTTTCAATTAAATTTTTATTCGTATATTTTCCAATGAAATTTGTATCGTTTATATAAACTTTATTTCTTAGACTATAAGTTAAAAGATTTTACGTATAAACTTATTTATATCTTTACATAAATCTTTTATCTGTTTAATTTACTAAGAAGAATTATACTTGTAAAATTAAATCTGGAAAAAAGTCATAAAAAATATTTTTTCAGTAATTTTTTTTTTGTTAATCAGTATATTTTTTCATAAAATTATGTAAATTACCTTGAAATGTTTAAAACATATGAGCTAATAATTTTCTGATGTTCAAAATCATGAACATTCTTTTCGTTATTGTTTGCGTATGTAGCGGAGCGTATTTATTCGGTATATTTGCGCATTTAACCGTTTGGGTAGAACGCCTACGTGTGTGTTTATATAAACCTTTTTGCTAACATCAAATCTGCGGTGGTGGTATTTCGAATGTCGACGTCGCTAAGTGACTCCGTCTTGTAGATTGATGGGAATATGTATATGCGTGAGTGCGTGTGTATTTACATTTCAGCGAGAAGTTTATAGATTTAAGCTTGTATTAATCTTTTGTTCTCTTATATAAAGAGAGAAATACAGGATTCATATTCTTTCATTACTTACCTTATTAAGCATTTTCGGAATTGTTAATTTTGTTTTGTATTTAATATTATTCTGTACTCTTCACCCTTTTTCTATAAATCTGTCGAGTTTTTTGGGTTTTGAAAAAAGAATAACTTTTTAAAATACAGTATTTAAAATTTTTCCGTCTACCTCTATGATTAAAATCGAAAATTATTAAAATAAACTATTTTTTTACTTAATATAATTAACGCCTGAATATTACAAAAACGCTTAATACATTAACGCCACAGCAAAACTAAAAAAGAAAATTGTAATACCGTTAATATTATTGAAGAAATAGTATAAGATAGAACAACCTTCAGAAAACTTGTGCAAAATTTCAAGGATTTCCAAGAGAATGAGAAAAAAGAAACCAAAAACATTTGGTCAAAAAAGAGAAGATTGAAACAAAGTGAAAAAATGAGAAGCTATTGAAAGACCAGGACAGAAAACGCACAAAAGAAAGAGAAATGGATGCAAAATGTTAACTTCATGTAATATTCCGACGGACAAAGTAAAAAAAAAAAAAAAAATTAATATCAATCAGCGCTTAAAAAATATATGAAAAACGTTATGTCGATCTTTGAAACAAAATTTACAATAATTTATCAATTTTTTTTTGTTATGGGTGGTATTAATATCCTAACCCTAACCCTAAGAAAGAAGTACGATCCTAGTAAAGAAAGTTAATGTACAGCAACAATTTAATTTGAAACCTTAGTTTCCATTCTGTAAAGATAATTCTTATAATGAATTAAGAATTAAAAACTGTTCTCAGTTTGAAAATGGCTCACTAAGAGATATATAATGTACACTTTCTAGCAGTAGTATTGAAACAATAAATGAAAAAAAAAACAAATTAATCAATTATTTGTCTCACGGGATGCTTTTAGGCGCATTTTTATTTCCTTGTACTTCATACAAAGAAATATTGTAATCGCGAAAAATTTCGGTTTTCAGATTTCAACGGAAATATTCATTTTGACCATCCCTGAATCCATTTTGACGAGTTTCGGCGTGATGTCTGTACGTACATATGTACTGTTGCAACATCTAATTGTGCACCTCCCCTTTTGATTGCAATCGAATGACCAAAAGTATCCAAAAAAGCCAAAAATACAAACAGTTTGGCTTTTGGAATTTTTCTTAAGTGTAGTAATAAGCTCTGATTGAGAGCTTTTCAACTATATATCATAAGTGGTACTTATTTTCATTGGTTTCAATTTTATAGCCAAATAACGTTTTAATTAATGAAATATTTGGTTCTTACGAGGGGAAAGCATATCGGTTCGAATCAGATCTCATTTCCTTTTTTTTTTTTAATTTAATTGCATTAATTTATTAATAATTAATAACCTCTGATTGAAAAAAAAATATAATAAATAATAATTCAATAACAACAATAAAAAAATATATATATAAAGAAGCATAATCAATAAAGAAAAAAAAATCAGACGTTATTTGTGAAATAAAATTTTATATACTTTTAAAAATGTGTATAATGTAATTTAATAGGCGTACAAAGAAATCATGTGGTGCCCACATTAGATATTTGAAAGAATTTTAGTAATATTACTGGCAAACATTTATTTATAAACTAAAATGGTTTACCGATGAAATTACAAAAAAATTAACCCACCTTAAGATACAACCTCGTTTCTTTCCAAGCCTTATATTTTTTTCTAAAGTTATTTTAAGATTATATTCGTAGAAAACAAAGATACAAACTACCACACTACATTTCTAGATGGTAAAATAAGTGTGTCAAAACATAGGAATGGAAACATATTGACCAAATGCCGTTTTAAGCGATCTAAAATGTCAACAATAATATAACATCTGGAGAGGATCGATCGGTTTTAATTGCTAGCAAACATGATTCTCTTTTATTTAAAGCTCTTACTCTCTCATCCCTAATTTCTTATTTTTCAGATAACTAACAAATTGGAAATTTGACTCAAATTTTTATTTGACTAGATTTTTTTTTATTTTTATTTGACTAGAAATTTGACTAGATTGGAATCTCCAAAGCCATACCATGACAATGAAATATATCTGGGTGGCCTCTTTCACAGTACCCGGCCGAGTTGATTGTCCCTTCTGAGGCTCTACGATTATTTCATCAAGAACATCTTGAAACATCTTCAAGTTCATCATCCATACGTTCGGAACACTCCTTGATTTTTACTTTTGTGTTAGCGTGCTGCCGCACAAACGAGCTTAACTCCCTAACGTGGTTAAACAAAAAAATCTTATTTGTAAAACATCTCTTCCGAAGTTTAAGGCTCTTTGGTCCACCTGCACTCCTTTTCACCACCGTCACGCCATACTCTATGCGGGAGACGTCCTGGAATTACCCATTCATCTCCAATTCAGAGGCCTCTCCTGATGAGTACAAGGAACCCCTACTACTAGCCCTGGACTTCTTTGTTTCTTCACCAACCAACCGGTGGAGAAAGGCGCAATCTCCGTTTCCGTGATGTCTTCGGAATTCCCTGCCCTACTTTCATATCATCGTCAGACCTTACTGGAAGAAGCGGGAAGTTCTCAACAAGGCCGCTACCACCTACGAAACCCACGTCGGGTAAAACCAGGGAAGCGACAGCCAGTCCCTGCCGCCGAGACGATGTGCCTTTGTTCTTGGTTTATCTGCATCTTTCCATCAGTCGCTCCTCATTCCGAAATTCCGCAATTTCCATTTCCGTCGTGCTGTCGCTCATGCACCAAAACCCAAAAAGCACCAAAATCCTTCCAACAGGTGGGGACGTGCCTTCAGACCGATCTGGTTCGATCATAGTTCAACAGCAACTAAAACTAAATTAAAGCAAAGTAATCTAAAATGAAAAAAAAACTATCAAATGAATGTAAAAATCTAAAAAAAATAATACTAACAGCTTGGAAGGGTGCGAAGGATGTTGTACGAATATTTTAAGGCAAGATTCGTAGTGGACAGGTCAGAAAATTGTGAAAAAAAATGTCCGGTGGAGAAGAATGTCCCCCAGGCTTCACTACTAACTTCGGCTCTGTTGAGCATTGCTTTCGATGATGTCCTAACGCAGCACTACCCCCGGCGAGAGTCACCCCTGTGGCGTTCGCCGATGATTTAGCACTTTTGATTGTACGCAAAAGAGAAGAGAAACTGATGCCGGCAGGTGAAGAAGCGGGTGACATGGTTAGGAGGTGACTACTAACTAATGATCTACGGCTCGCTGAAGATAAGGTGAAGGTAGTTGTTTGACTGGGAGATGCATAAATCCAGTGCATTTTAGAGTGGGGAACACCAGTAGTTCACCCTAGCCCAGCCGCGAAGTATTTAGGCGTGTGGCTGGACAACCACCGGTCCTTTACTATAAATGTGGCGCAGAGGAAGGGCGAAAATGAAGTGCAGGCGCTCAGCAAAATCATGAGGAATAAGAGTGGTCCTTAGACGGGGAAGAGGAAACTGTTGGCCAGTGCGCACTCTTCGGTAATGTTATATGAAGTTCCTGTATGGCTGGGAGCGTTGTCGAGGGCCAGGAACGTGAGGAACGTTTAGCCACGTAGGTTGTTGCATAACCTACGTGGTTATGCAACAACGTAGGCTAAATAAACGTATCATCGAGGGGTATCAAACGATCAGCGCCGAGGCGGGATCGGTTATAGCGGGTTGCTGCCGATCTTTCTAACTGAAGTAATCAGTTAGAAAGTCTGAAGCGACCTCCGGTAAAGTTCCACAGGGCTCGGAGCGGAGGGGGTGGTGTGGCGACCGGTAACGTCACAAGGTGGGTGTCTTTTCCTACGGGGCTGGGATGGGATATCGCCGATAGAATTACAAGCGCAAATGAGAGCTTCAATAGTGGCCGGACGGGACAGAAAAAAGGAAGCAACTGACTTTCTCTACATGGCTTGGCGTGACAGATGACAGAAGTCGGACAAAGGAAGGTAGACCTAACAAAAGCTTAAATTTTCATCTCGCAGGTAAATTCCTCTATGTATACGCTCTCTCTAAAACGGGGTTTTTAACTCACCCTTAAGAGAGTGAAAAGAAGAGGTTAATTTATTTTTCAAAACCGTATGTCTCCCTGTAGTTCAGAATCAACATTGAATAACTTTAGGAATATTTTCAACAACTTCAACAGGAAGTTGTTGAAAATATTCATTAATATTAAAATATTATTCATTAAAAATTCATTAATATTATTCATTTAAAAATATTCATTATTACTTTTAAATTATAAAAACATAATGATACAGAATATTCAACACAAATCTTCTTTGAAAACAATTTAAACGCTAGCTTTAAACAGGCTATCAGAAAAAAAGTGAAGCATACAATCCAAAATGGCTTTTATACTTCTCGTATATTTTATGATTAATTAGTGGTAAAAATTGGCTTTTAGAACAATGCTAAGATTTTATATAAAAAAAGTGGTACTTACACTTTAACATCCCAAAAAGAGTGAAACAGGTAAAGTTAGATTCCCAAAATTCCGTACCTTCAATAGAAACTAAAAATTCAGCAAAAATGGCTAATAAATCTCCCTTTAAACTATTCAACTATTTATTCTTTAAACTATTCTTAAGTAAAACTACACATATAATTATTTCGTATTTTCATTTTAGATTCAGAAATTTCTGCAAATATCTATGTTATCATGTGAAGAACAATATTTACCATAAAATAAATATTCAGAAGTTCCGTTCGCAGATAACATTTTTAATTTAATTGCCTATACAAAATTTGCATCGGTTTGTAGTTATAAAAATATTTTCTTAAGCTTTAAAGGTTGAAGACATACATAAAAATCTAAAATACAATGCACTCCTATGAGAAGAATGGATGATTAACCAGATATATTAAAATAAACAGAAAAGAAAAAATTATAGAAATAACTATGACGTGACAGTACCTGAAATTTTTGTTAGCTTTTTTCAATCCCTCCAAGTAGGTGTGGTGACAACACGGTGATGTATTGTCTCAAAAAGACCAATGTTCAATTGCCGCCGAACTCCCCGTCAGCGTTGCTAATATTTGTTCAACTAATGGCCTGGATGACAAACCCCTCATCGATCTCTTTACTGCTTTTGCCGACTACAAGATTTATAGTTAAACATTACAAAAAAATTCTTCTCCTTTTCTTCCTTCCGTTATTTTTTTTTTTTTTTAATTAATTACTTGTCAAATTTACCAGATAATTAAGATGGAAGCATGTTTCAAAGTGATTAATCAAAAAGTAAGCTATGAAGAAAGAATGGCTAATTTTAACTAAATTCATTTGACTTAATCCCATTATTACATGAACTCATTTAAAACAACTTTTTTTCTTTAATTTTCCACAGTAAAAATGTTTAAAAAAATTATCCATCGATCTCTTTTATCTAGTTATTCAACCTTTTGTTGAAAATGCTTTATATATAGGGTTTTTGTACCCTAAAATTACTCTTTATGGGTTATTAATAATAAAAATAATAATAATTGCAAGGGTATTTTGAAATATATATATATATATTTCGAGAGTAATTTTATTAGAAAAAAATATTTAGAAAACTAATTTACTTGATATCATACCATCATTCAAAATATAATTTTTTTCATTATAATAAATAAGTCAAATCCACTACAGTAAAATAGTTTATTTATTGTCGTGTACTAATTGTCCCAGTCTTTTTTCATACAACGTTTTTTCTTTTTCCTGTCTAGCCTCCGACAATTACCGTCCAGAAGTTGAATGAGTATGAGTGTAAATGAAGTGTAGTCCTGTACAGTCCAGTTCGACCATTCCTGAGATGTGTGGTTAATTGAAACCCAACCACCAAAGAACACCGGTATCCAGGATCTAGTATTCAAATCCGTGTAAAAATAACTGACTTTACTAGGACTTGAACGCTAAAACTCTGGACTTCCAAATCAGCTAATTTGGGAAGACGCGTTCGCCACTAGACCAACCCGATGGGTTTTTTTTAAACAACTCTTTTTTTATCATTTTTTTTAAACTCACTAGGGCAACCGGTAATCGCCTAGAAGACGTTCCTCGGTCGGCCTAATGTGTCGCGGGGATTACTAAACATCACCCTACAGCACACTCCACCAACGGACTTCCCCATCAGTGTCCCAGCTGAAGCTGCACGACCTTCACTACTGGTTGCCATGTAGCCCCTCCCCAGCAAGGCTAACCTCCACTTCCCTAGCGCTGGTCGGGGTCCGAGTATGCACCGTGCATACCCCTCCACCGATTCTCGCGGGTCCGTCCTTCACACCTCAAGGGTCCTTCATGCGTCATCGGAGTGCCCCGATCCAGCCAGTCTTGTGATGGCCAGACCAGAACATCCTCAGCAAGAAGGCTACCTCCTGGCCCTGCACTATTCCACGCTTCGACCTGATTTTTTTTTCTCGCTAGTTCTCTCTTCTTAATTTTTAAAAAAAATATTTCAAACCTTACATTAAATCCATTTCTGCACAAAATCCAGTCCAATATGTTCACACATACAACGGCATCCCCACATTATGAATGTGTACTGTTAACAGCTGGAGAAATGCAATGTAACTTGAAGTTGAAGTAGCAGTATACTCAAAATTGTTTTCTCTGAAAGTACCGTTCACTAACATCCAGCCTTTGTGATGAACCGCTTACAATATCGTTTGAACACTAATCTTATGCATTCTGATGGACTTGGCATACTGATGTAAAAAAGTATATTTGGCTCATTATAGTATGAAATGGGAAGTAACTTGCATCCTTACTTCGTTCTAGTGAACCTAACATAATGTGTATTATTCCTTTACGATGGTCATTTTATTTCATCGTGACTTTCATCAATCATTCATAGAATTGTACGACTGACTTATATATATGTTATTAGATCGCTCACAAGCATTTATTTATGGGGTCATAGAGTTAATCTCATAACATATAAAAGTGAAAAGGTGTATTAATTTTGTTCGTTTCTAAATCAATTTTTTTATTATTTCAATTTATTTTAGAATTAAGAAAATAATTTTAAATATTCACAAGAAAAATTATCTAGTTTATTGATAGTAAAATAGAATATCGTCAATTATTAAAATAAATGTTACCTAATACAAATAATAATAAAAAAATTCATAAAGTAACGTTTGAAACCCTTTACTTTTCCGTCTGTTTCTTTGATTTAATTTAAATTCTTCTTTTAGGAAAAAATTAAGCTGTGTTTTTCTTTTTTATAAAATTTTGTGTAGATAAATTGATAAATGTATACAGCGAATCAATTATATATAAGAAGGCGTTTTATTCTAAAATTTAAAATGACGGCTTACATAGAATTTATTTCAGAAAAATCACCTTTTATTTAATATTAATTATTTTCTTGATAATGATAATGACATGATAGTATCGTTTTTCAGTTATTTATTTATGATATATATTTGTTTTATTTTATTCGTTTGTGAAACACAGAATAATCATTTATTAGAATCAAGGAATATAGAAAGAATCACAAAACGATGCTTTACCTTTGAATTTCCTTAAAATAAAAGTAAACATTCAAAGGTTTATTGGGAATTAATCTGGAAATAAATCTTTTTTAAATAAACTGGTTGTAAGAGATACATATTCTAGAAGTTTTTGTAATCCAAAATAACATATTAAACATAAAATACAGTTCTTTTTCCGGTGCTAGTAAGAATAGTTATGACGACACAGAAAACTTGACAGAAGTACAATTTTTTTTTTATTGTAGACGATTAATTTACCACATAAACTTTTATGCGTGGGAATATAGTTTGTACAAATTTTAGTGATTAAAAAATATCTAATTTTACCTGGTTATAAAATATCACGGTCAAGTGTTATAATGATACATATAAATACATCCTTTATCAGATTAACAAATATGTAGGAAAAATCCCACACGTTTCCTGCTGAAATCATTGAATACATTATGACTAACTATCAATAAAATTTTATTGCAATACGCGACTAATTTTGACAGCTGTGACTGAATTCGTTTATCTGAAGTCGTTTATTTTCTTTTTTACAGTGAGCAGAACTCGTAACACATTAATAATTCTGATGTGACATTAAGTATTAACTGAGTTTCTCTATTAGATCCGACAAACGGTATTGTTTGTAAACCTACGCAATTTAAATAAGCTTTTATTATATTCTAAATGGTTAAAATGTGGATTTTTATATATTTTTATATTTCATAAAAATAAGAAGTAAATACTTCCTTAATTAATTGTCAGAATTTGATGAAGAAAGGGAAAACTGGAAAAAGTATTAAGAAAAGTAAGTTTATTGGTATTTTTAAATAAACTAAACATTTTTAACTTTATAATAACTATAAAACGTATTACGTAAGAATTTTAATTTTACAACTTTTTGGATTTTTTTATTATGCAACGAGTATTCAATGCAATAAGAAGACTATTAATTGTCATTACGAGAACTGAATGAGGACAGTTCTTGTGTAGGTTTCCCTTTCTTAGCTACCCATTCTAATTACTAATATCACCATCTCTTCGTTCTCCCTTCCGTTATTCTGGACTAATAATTAAAGTTTAACGATTACCTAGAAGACGATAGCGATTGTTATCGGGTAAATAGAACGAAAAGATAGTAAAGTTTACCTACGAATTATAACTATTTATTTATTTGCAATATTTTTTTACTGGAGTTAACCATTAAAACAGAGAATGCTGGTAAACCGCACTAAACTTTCTTGCTTAATATAAGATGCTAATATAACTAATTATAATTATAAAATTAAAATTTATTAACAAAAGGTACTAGTATGAGTTTTTTTATACTTAATAATGCAGCCCGAGTATAAATAATGTAACTGATGTTAGTTTTCCCACATGCTAATTGGTTTTATAATTACAAAAAAGTTATTTATGCAGACCGTTAAAGTCTGCATAAATAATAGCACGCATAATTTAATTAAATAATAGAAATTTTATTAAATTTCAATAATTTTATAATTAGTTCAATAGCAATAATAGAAAGTTGAATTTATTGAAATATTAAATGATTTTGCATTAAACATTATATAGAATACTGCTAATTATGTTAATTATATTATCATAAAAAAATATGGAACAGCATGTAATAACAAAGAAATATTTGTTTGAGAAATGATTGTATGACCTTGAAATATATTATACGAGTGTGTTGGGATGAGTTCAATGATACTAGTTTCAGTCAATTTTTTAATCGGTAATTATATTTCCGATTAGAGGTTAACACATGTTTTTTTTTCTATATAAGCCCTTTAATTTTATTAATGCTGTTCTATTTTATTTTTCATTTTTTTAAGATAGAAGAAAATTGTCGAAAAAGGATTATCACGATGTTGGAATAAATTTTGGTGCGGGCATGCATCTTTACATATTTTTTACAGCTTAAAAAATAAAAAAATTATAATAAGGAATATGACAAGATTAAAATTCAGTATGTTTATAACGTACAATTTATTTATTCTACACATTACGTTTAAACAGAATATAGTGTGAAAGTGAATGTGAATAAAACCATAATAAAAGAAGTAAGAAACAGTGCAGGTAGGTTAGATAACATATTAACACAAGATTGCAGAAGTGAAAAAGAAATAACGGTAATTAAATTAAATAAAAAATCAAAAAATTACAGTTAATTAAAATTTTCATTAAAATTAATGAAATGAAACATTAACATGATAGAAGAAAATTGAATAAGCGTGTTGTGAGATGTTATTTTTTGAGAGTACTTCTAGAAAGATGTGAAATACGGACTCTAACAAGAAGAAAGTCGCTAGAGTTTCTGGCTACAGGTATTAGAAAAGCGGAAACAGGAACGCTTAAGAAAAGTAAATGGGCAAAGTGAAAAATGAAATTATAATTAAAAAGCGAATAAGAACAAAAGGTTAATCAGAACAATTTAAAACTAAAACTAACGAATTCTGAGAAGAATAGGTTTTATAGAAAATGTGCAAGAATAAGGTTCAAAGTAGAAAGGAAAAATGAATAAAAGTGATAGGATGATATAAAAAGAAATAGAAGATTTCAAGAACTCAAACTTTAACTAAAAAAAGGAGAGATTGAAGGCCGGAAACGGTAAAGATACCTTTTACAAGGAAGATAACCATATACATAAAGATGAAGATTCCGTACGTTTGCCGACGATGCGTGATATAAACCGACTGATGAAAGTAGATGAATGTAGATCTTCTGAGATACGAAATTTTAAACGATTCTTAGATTACTGAACCGATTTAGAATAGTTCGCAGTAAGAAGAACATAACTAATAAGGAAATTTCCATTGAACTGAGATGGTTTTCTGACAAAATTTATACAAACTGTCATACATGTGCGCATTTGGCAGTAACAAACCCAGAAAAACCTGATGTTTGTAGATTTACTGTGATGAAAAAATTAAAAAATTATTGTGAAAGTTTGAGAAAGATTACAACGATAAACGTTAAATTATATATAAAATACTAAAAATCTCTTCAAAAATTTTAATAAAGCAACTAACTTAAAATATTAGTCGTTTAAGTAAAAATAATTTTTATATATTTTTATAAATTTCACGTTATGCATTTTAAATTAAAAAAAAAAATTATCGACCCACAATAAAACTAAATAATAATATAATATAATTACTCTAAAATTCCCCTTCGTAACTTTTTTATTTATTAAGATCAACGTAGTACAGCGTTTATTTTTTATGTCTGTTAATTCTATTAATATTTTTTGTTTCCTATTTAATTACTTCCCAATTTGTCATCCCTACAGTTTCATACGTGATGAGTTATAGAATTAAACTATATAATTTCATGCGTAGTTTCATTATTACGGAAATCTACCGTCGAGTATTCATAAGATCAGGCTGGTTATAATGTGAAAGATCGCATTATAAAATAACCTAGCTTTAGCGAGTATTGGTAAAATAATTTTACTATATTTCCGTGGTTGGAACCTTTCAAGTTATCATATAGCAATTGTATAGAATAAACTGTTTGAATAACTATACAGTATGAGATAAAATTTTTCTCGTAAACAGAAAAATATTATAACTTTTAATAGAAAAGTTAACATGGCATAACAATTATTTACGTTAAAGTTTTACTTATAATTATAAAAACATGGAAAAGTTTTGCATTCTACTTCTCGTAACATTTTACTTTAGTTATGTAAATAATCTTAAAAGCTAAAAATAATAAGAAAAAATAAAAGAAAAGTAATATTAAATGTAAAATATGATCTTGAAGAGTTTTATAAAATGAATTATAAAAACTACCAATTATGGCACTGCTAAGGTGAAATTAAACTTAATTAAAGCAAATCTATATTTTTGTTTATCTTCTTTTCTAAGTGTATAATTTACTTTAAATTTACGACAAGAAATTAATTTTTAAACCTTTAGTACATTATACAATCAACCTTATAAAGTAAGGGTCTTTTTATTTAAATTTACTAAAAATTTAATATATTTTTCCATCATTTCCCATAAAGATTTTCTAATTCTTTAAAATTTTTCAACAGTAACTACTTTGAAAAGTAATTATTTTATTTCTTATCATTTGCTAACAAAATTTACTATTTCTCATAAAAAACTTACCTTCTTTAATGGTTTATTATTTTATTTTTTTTTTTTACTGTAACGAAACAGCGACGTTGCAATCTGTTCATAGAACAATAATTAAATAAGATGTATTTGAATTAATATTGAGTTGCCACAGACCCAGTGGCTTGTGACTTAGTAATGGAATAGATGAGCACTACGTACGATTGAAGCGATAAGGCAAACCAAGAATATTATTCCTGAGCAATGTTGAAAAATCACTGATCGTATTATCTAACCGATTAACCGCCAAATAATTCGGATGCTGATTCAAACGATTTTGATACCGTAGGCTGACCAGAGAGATTTCCTGCCGAACGGTTCGCAACTTAAAGTCATTATAAATAAGACTATTACTTATGTACCAGGGTATGTTGAGCATTTTCCGCAGTGTTTCTGTTTGGAACCGTTCAAGTATGTCAATACTGGATTTCCACGTTATACCTCACAATTCAACCCCCTAAGTCCAAAACGTAAGTCCTTCAAAACGAATTTGTAAATCAGTAATTTACTTTCTACTGAAAGCCGAGATCTATGTCCTATCAGTCATTACATGTGTTTAAACTTGAGATCCAACTGTGTCCGCTTAGATGTGATAGGTTTCGTTCAAGTAAGTCGTCGACCAACATGAAAACCCAAATATTCTATTCTAAAAAAAATGTTACCTTTAAAATAAGGTAAAGGTCAAGTTAAAGGTCAAATTCAAAGTCACTATGAGTATCTTCCTTCAATATGGATAACCTTTGTTTAGGTTTTTTTTTGTGCGCAGTTTACGAGAAAATCACATGGAACGATTAAAATGAAACATTCTGTACGTAAAAGAAAATGAATATTCCCTGACACTGACCGATTCAACAAAAAACTACTGAAGATAAATTGATGAAAATTTGAATTCACGTTCTTCTTACGGTGTAAGAGTACTCTGAGAAAGAATTTTTTTGAAATTCTGTGTTTATAGCGTTAAAATGGAGTAAAAATTAAATTTATTTTTTTTTTTAATTTATCTGTAACAAATGAAGATATAAAATTGATTTTTGGCGCGTGTAATTTTCACGTGAATATCTAAAAACTAATTTTTAAACTTTTTGTAATTTAAGGGTTTAAATTACAAAAAGTTTAAGGGTTTTTACTTTTCTTTTTCTGTTTAGCCTTTGGAACTACCGTAATGCATTAGTTCTAACAATGAATGAGAATGATATGTGTGAATGATGTCTTGTACAGTGCCATGTCGACCATTCCTGAGACGTATGGTTAATTGAAACACAACTACCATAAAGAACGCCGGCCTCAGTGGCGCGAGTGGTAGCGTCTCAGCCTTTCATCTGGAGGTCCCGGGTTCGAGTCCCAGTCAGGCATGGCATTTTTCATTCACGCTACAAGTTATTCATCTCATCCTCTGAAGCATGCCTGACGGTGGACCCGGAGGTTAAATAAAAAAACACTGGTATCTACGATCTAGTATTCAAATCCGTAGAAAAGTAAAACGGATTTGAAACTTCGAGTATTTTAAACTGGATTTTGTGATCGATCGAGTTTTAAAGGGATAAAACGGATTTAGATTTTTTTTTTGAAACTGGTTATTTTTTTTATTTTTTGGTAAAATGTAAATATCATCTTGATTTTTGGTGTGCATATTTTTCAGGTAAGTACCTTAATACCAGTTTATAGATTTTTGAAATTTGACCTTGAAAAAGGTGAAGAAAAGTAAACAAAAATTTGAATAATGATTAAAACTTTCCTCCATTTCCGACAATTTTTCTCCATTTTTGTTCATTGACATTCCAAATACTGTTCATATTAATATCTAAAAACCATCTTCGGGGTTTTTTAAATTTCGATTTTTTAAGAAATGCGATGGTGTACGGCGAGGCGGCTCAACCAACACAGCCACTATATACTGTACTTACTATATTTGCGACGCGATTGGCTGCACCTCCGGTTACTAGATTAAAAACAAAAAGTAAAAAAAAAATTTTAATGCAAAACTAATTACGGTCACCGTAATGGGTAGTATTTATATAACTCTAAGAACCGGGCAAAAGTTTTATCCTTACGAAGTACGGGTAAGCTATAAGTAATATTTATAAGACGGAGACCGACTATTTTGAAACCCTCATTGTTCAAATCATTCAAAATTTCGGGTCCTGTACTGACCAAACTGTTGCTATAAAGAAATTACAATTCAGTGGTTTATAAATTGAACAGGTTTTAACTTTTATTTATTATTATTATTCTCACACCCGTGAATTTAATAAACATAAGAGGTGTCCAAGCTAGACGGGAAGGACGAGTGAAGATCTGACCGGCTAAACATCCCCTGAACACAACAGAAAACGCATGTAACCATATACCGCGGGCGAAGCCGCGACGAGCCTGCTAGTATATATTGATTTCATTTCGTTAAAAATTTTGTTTGTCTTTCAGTTAATAAAAAAAAAAAATTTACAAGATGAGAAAGTGGATAAATCCACTTCGAGATTTAGCATCCTCTTAAAAATCTCCTCTTACCAGTCATCTAGTTATAGTAATAACATAAAAATTTTATTATTTTCAAAAATTTTTAATATCATTGGTATGATATTTCAATTCAGGTTATATGTCCTTTCTCTTTTATCTTCACTCTATAATTATTTACTTGTATTATGGACCCATCTGGACTTTTTAGCCGTTTCATTATTTTAAAATAAAATAGGGTTATGTTTATTTTTCTTTTAAAATCATCTGACGTTTTATACAAAAATCTATTTCCTTCATCGTGTCAAATGTACATATAAAAAGTTGTTGCCTACTTCTTTCATTAACTGTTCAAGTCGTTTACTCTAAGTAATACATTTTATAACTTTTCTGATCTTATCTTTGTTTTTTTTTTTGTATTTTTTTAGCATTTCTTAATGAAAAAGTCAATCGTAAGAATTTCCTTTACTATTCTGTTAGCTCTTCAAGTTCTGTTTTTATTTAATCTTCTCTAAGATACATATAAGTAAAGTCATCCTAAGTTGATTAAGTTCTATTTATTAAGTTTTTTATTTTAATAAATCAATAGCCTTATCGCATGAATCAAATGAATAATTGATTAATATTTATTGAAAAGGTGTTATAAATGAATAGATTATTCAACGTTTAAAAAATACTGATAGAGCTTCTTGTCAATTAAAAAAAAAAAAATTATTTCTTTCTATTTCATTTTTAATCCTTCTAAAACATATATTATTTTTTTTATAAAAGAATTTCAGATTTCTGTTTTATAAAATTATTTCAAAGAATTCTTTAATAAGCAGTTATACGTTTTAGTTAAGCGCTTTTTTAAGGAAACGGTAGAAACTAGTTTTTAACAGCTCGCTGTGCTGATAATAAATTACAGTATAATAATTTAACATATTTTAAAAACAGAAAAAACAATGATTTTAGTAACTGTGTATTGTTTGTTTATAATTTAAAAAAATAAATGTACATAATTACCCGGCCTCCGTGGCGCGATCGGTAACGTCTCGGCCTTTCATCCGGAGATCCCGGGTTCAAATCCCGGTCAGGCATGGCATTTTCAGAACGCTACAAATCATTCATTCATCTCATTCTCTGAAGTATAGTGGTCCTGGAGGTTAAACAAGTGTACACAATTAACATCTATTATCAGAAAAATAATTTTTCTAATATTTTAAATGGTTTATAATTCTTCATCTATTATTGTATAAAATAAATTAATGTGAGAAATTAATACATAAAAAAATTACTCCGGTTTCTAGCATTTCTTGGCGTTTGAGATTCTCTAAACATAAAATGAAAAAAAATAAATAAATAAAAAAAAATACTTTACATAAGCCTCCATTTTATTTATTAACTCTGGGACAGTAAGAATACAATCATTAAATTTGTTGATTAATATATAGAACACTGAAGTAAGTTAAAAGAATTTTCCCTTTTAACCAGTAACTAATATTTCGTTTTAAGTAAGTTTGATAATAACTTTTCCAGGGAACGTTTTCAGATTATTAATTGAGATTTAAAAATATGTTTAACATCCTTTCCATCCAAATTAAAAATAAAATGAATCCAAGTAAACGCAATTAAATGAATTCTTACTTTCTAAGAAGACTAGATAATGGGGCGATTCATTTTGGACTCTGAACTTCAACCTAGGAACTATTTGGTATAAAGTTCACAGAGACATTAAAAACTATTACTAACGGAATTAAACATTTTTTTTAAATATTTAAACTGAAGGGTAATAAAGCGAAAGAAGAAAAACATATATTTCAGTTTTAAGAGGTGGGAATAGAACTTTCGGAAAAAAAAACTTTTTTTCAATTATTTATATATGCATTATATGTTATAAATTTGCTTTAATAAAGTTATCTTGAAAATGCCTCTGAAAAAAATCAAAATTGGTTTTTTAATGGTATTCCGTCATCTGTTAACGAATTAAAAAAAAAATTATAAAATTAATGCCCGGATATACAGAAATATTTGAGCCAAATTTAATGAAAATCGGTTTGGTAAATCCTGAGATAAAAAGCCAAAAGGAACGCGATACAGATACATACATACGTACGCACATACTTGAAAACGTACGGTATTTGGTTTATATGAACTAGTTAAATCCTAAAACGTGAAGAATTGCAAAACACCCGGCGGTACCTCATTTTTGCCATGGTCACTATACTTTCCTTTTTTATATAACTATTATACCAATATTCGCCGGGAAAGTAAAAACTGGAATAATGTTAATAGTCTCAACGCTTCCTTTTCTCTTAATTCAAATAAATTTATATACAAGTTCAAAAATTTAAATTAATTATCACATTTCAAGAAATAAAAACTTAACTTTTGTTAGTTAAGACATTTAATAAATAATGAGAAAAAACGTAAGATGAAAAGATTAATATTCATTTATTTTTTAGATTTATCACTAATAGAAGGAAATTTTGAAATTATATTCTCTATACAAATATTGGGAACGCTTAGAAATACCACGACAACTTAAAAAAATACCAAACACATTTTTAAAAAGAATTATACAATAGTTTAGTATTATATTTTAACTTTTCAAAACAAAATATTTTATATAATTACTTAATTGATTTTTATTATAATAAATTACTAAATAAATATTTTTTTCAAGAAAAGAAGCAAATGAACCTAATACTGAAGAATATGAATACCCATTCACCACGTATTTTATGAAGAACATAAGATGTGACTACGAAGAAGAAATTAATGGTTTAAATTAGAAATTATCTAGAGGAATACAGAATTGCAAGAGGTTCATTGGCTGATCTCATTACCTTAGAAATGATATATCCGAAATATATAGTGAGTTACGGAACATTTCGGCGATGGGATCAGCCAGTGAAAACCAAGCATTATCGACAAATCTTCGCAGTAAAAGTATTCCGAGAAATAATAATCTGGTACTTCATTCAACAAATCGATTTACATTTCTATCTAATCTTCATAGTATCATATTTAAATTTAGATATAACTTAAAAAAAAAACTGAATAGCAGCGGGTAAAATGTTGTAATGTGTACAGCAACTAACAACAACACTTAAAAAATGTGAAATAAATTTGTTTTACATATTTAATTAATATAGTAAGTTTTAGTAATTAATAAAAAAATTATTATATTTTGTTAAAATAGTTGTAATTACACAGTTTTTCTGATGTAATTTTAAATAATTAAAATGTAAAAACAAAAAGAACTATTATAATTTTAAAGTAACGTTTTACATTTTAATGTCAAGTACTTTATTACTACTTTGGTTCATAAATAATTTATATTTAAATGAGATTAAATTTAAAAAAGCTATTGTTTTAAGGAAAGTTCTCTTTTGAATTCATTCATACGCAACGCTAATATTATAATTCATAAAAATAATATTTTAATTCATAAAACTCCTTTGATTTGAACCGGGGTTTCGACTCCCTACCGAAAAATTTTTATTTTATAATTAATGAAGTATTTTTTTTGCAGTATCCGAACTTTTTGACTAATTTTTCAATCATAAACATGTTTCAAACAACGTTGAAACAAATGGAAAATTATTAGGAACAAATATCAGATTCTGAGATAGTGTTGCACGTTTTTTCATTAAATTATTCTTAAAGAATGTAAATTATATTTTACATTCCTATCGTAAGAATGTTTTAACAAGTAAATCTTACTTTTCAATTGCCATATTTTTTATTAATTTGTACTTAAGTTTAAGAATATTGTAATCGGTTTGTAAATGTTTGGTTAGAATTTATAAAACTATCTGGTGAAGTAAGAAGTGAAAGGAAAATGGGTTACACGTACGTTTTACTTTATCTATGGAAATAAATTTTTCAAAACAGAGTTAAAAATAAAGAAATTAATATCTGAACCAACACCTGGTTTATAATTACTAGAAAAACTCATAAAAAGAGAGAAAAACGAAGGCTACTGTTAGCAAGCAAAAAGCTATCATTATTTTTGTACTTATATTAAACTTCTGTATCAAAACCATCAAACAAACAATTTCATTGTAAAAGTGTTAGTGAATCTCCTTATTACAAAAATAATTTTTTTCACTATAACGACACAGCGACTTTAAAATCTGTTCACAGAATAATAAGTAAATAAGATGTATTTGAATTAATATTGAGTTGCCACAGACCCGATGGCTTCTGACTTAGTAATGGAATAGAAGACCATAAAGTCACCCGATAAGGCAAACCAAGAATATTGTCCTTCAGCAGCAATCTTGAAAAATCACTGATTATGTTATTTAACAAATTGACCGCCAAATAATTCTGGGGCCGATCCAAACGATTTTGTTACCGTAGGCTGACCAGAGAGATTTCCTGCCGATCGGTTCGCAACTTAAGGTCATTATACTTAAGGCTATTACTTACGTACCAGGGTATGTTGAGCATTTTCCGCAGTGCTTTTGTTTGGAAGCGTTCAAATATGTCAAAAGAGTTGCACGTTGTACCCCACAATTCAAGCCTGTAAGTTCAAACAGGATTCAAAACGGATTCGTAAATCAATAATTTACTTTCTGCTGAAAGCCGAGATCTATGTTCTATCAGTCTTTACATGTGTTTAAGGTTGAGATATGTCCTTATGCTTAGAAGTGATATGTTTCGCTCAAGTAAATCGTCGATCAACATGAAAATCCAAATATTTACAGTCTTGAGATCTGAGATCTCGGAATCGGAACATTGAACATAGAAATAGGAGGACAGTGTTCCTTACGAAGGGTGAACGTGACGTGCTTTGATTTTGCTTCGTTTATTTTTATTTATAAATATGTAAGCCACGATTCGAGAAGAGTGATATAATCTTGAAGAAAACGAGACGCAGTAGTCGGATTTTCGTGGGCACCGGTTTGTACATTTTTATACATAATACAAACAGCAGTAGATCCAATAAACATACGACAAATTACAAGATACAAGAAGATATGTCACAAGAATTAATATACAAAATTATAAAATACACAAGGACGAAGTCATTATTTACAAGTTAATCTACGTATTTAAAAATTTCCTTTTCCGAGTACCTGGCAGACTTGATGGTTGTCTTGCTGTCAGATGTTCTACCCGTCAGTCTCCTCTCCATACTTCTGCTCTCTCGCTTTCGTAGTCAAGATGCGAGAGACCAGTAATGCAACCTCTGCCGGTTGCCGTCCTCCCCGGAGCATGTAATTTACTAAGTTATTAGCGGTAAGTTATCAGTCCCAGTAGTCTCCTGGGACTCCTTAGCATCTTCTACAGTAAAAAATTACGTGTTCCGGGGTATCCACCTCTTGACAGTAGATACACATTGGTGTGGCTCGTATTCTGAAGCGGAACAGATAGGAACCAAATTCCCCGTGCCCCGAGAGGAGTTGGGTGATGAAGTAATTCACTTCCCGAACTACGGCTCCAGAAGTGGGATTAGCCTCCTCGTCCAGGCTCCCATTTCCGTTTCCATCCATTCCGCATGCCACTCATCTGTTCTCTTCTTTCTGGCCTCCGCTTTCAACTTACCGTCATAAACTCGTCTCAGTTCCAGCGCCCGGAGGTGGATCGGTAAAACTCCAGCGATCACCTCCACCGCTACACCCGATATGGTCCGATAAGCTGAGGTAATTCGCACATTCGCGCGGTTCTGTAGGGAAGCCATCTTCGTTACATTACGCTTCACCCCCAGCGCATCGTACTATACCGGGACAGCGTTTTACAGGTTAGAATAAAATAACTCTACCGCTTAATTTTAAAACAGGATGAACTATTGTTAATACATAAAAGTATTAATAATTTTAAAACTGTAAACGGTTGCAAAAATGAACAATTTATTAACATTTTTTCTTAGTGGTTCCAATAACCTTCTTAGAGATTTGGCGTCAAATCAAGGTTCACCCTTAAATTAATAATTTTGTTATTTTTATCATTCTTCTATGTCATTGTTATTACAGCATTATATAAAACCCTTTAGATCCACAAGAATTTCTTACATAATTTTTTTACTGCCGTTCTTGAGATTGCACGCCAGCATAGTATCAAATACCTGCAGAGACTTGAGAATCATGTAAACCACTTTGCAATTAATATACTTGATAAAAGCGGGGACATCCGACGGTTAAGATGTGTCCATGTACTCGAATTAGGATCTACGTAACGGTTTGGAGTCTAATACCGTCAAGTTTAGTGATATCGTATCTTATTTCTTTGTTGCTTCTCTTTCTTTTTATTCTTTGTTATTAATGTTTGTTCTTGTGGACTACGTGGTGCTGAAATTAATGTTTTATGATTTATTACTAAGTTTGAAATTTCATATTGGACTTTAAGTTTACTTGCAACTATTTATTGTGCATTACTTATTTTGGGGGTTCCTTAAGGGCTCACTATCACGTGCTTTTGTTAGGAAACTTACTTAGTCCTCCACAGGAGAGTTGATTGTAATTATAATTGAAATTAAGCAAAAAGAATAAATAAATAAAAATAAAAAAATGAATAAGATGATAACAACAGTTGTCCATGAACAGAAATCACAAATTTTATTTTATTCCTATAATCTTTCATGCGTTACAAGCATAAAAGTTCTTAAAATAACCAAAACATATACAACAACTCTGAAAGACAATTCTTTGTTTGAAATCTCACATATCACATAGCACGATAAAAAATTTTATTTACGTAAAAATAAACTTAAAATCCGGTAGCTATTCCCTTTATCAACTATTTTAGTATGCCCAAATAAAACTTTTATATTCTGTTTGGCGTATGAATAAATTTAAAAAATGAAAAACTCTAAAACAAGTCATTTTTAAAATTTATAATTAATCTATACCGATGATATACATAGATTTCTAAATTCCGGCATCAGTTTTTGTTGTATACATTTTAATAAATTCATTAAATTTGTAAAAAAATTTTTCTCAATAAAGTTAAAGGAGATGTAGTAATAATTTATTTGAAGTATGTAATATCTGTACATATCTCGATTTACCAAAAAAAAACATATACGCTGTATTACCAACAATTTACTAATTATATTTTTAAAATATTATAATTAATTGTAAAGTAAAATAGTAGCGTTAATTGAGTAGCGTCAATTACCATTTGACGCCTTAAAATGGTAATCATTATTTACTTGGAAAATGATATATCATTTTCAGCAAAATAATGTAACTGAAACTCAGGTGGTGTAATCATTACTTTATTAGTAGATATCTCTATTTATACGGATAATTTTTTAATTATTATTTTTTATAATAGATTTAAAAGTTTAATTCTATTAAGTACAATTTATATATTTCTAGGTACGAAGATACTTAAATCAATTTATGTAACTAAATATAATTATAAGTAAACTAAAATGTACGAGTTTAGTTCGAGTCTACTTATATGTACGTAAAAATTCAAATATTACTGGGCGATCTGAATGATCCTTTTACTTCTGATTTAAATTAACGATGAGGATATTTTTCTTTGGGAAAATTTATTAAATTAACAATTCATTTATCAGATGAAAGGTAAATATGTTATATCTTAGCTCAACTTTTTTTTCACTAGAAAAGCCTTAGCTCGGGCTCAGAAGTAGATTCTGATGAAAAGAGACTTCTTGCAAATATTTAACAATTTTTTTGTTGTTGGAAAATGTACGACTTGTATTATTATTTGTTAAATTAATAAAGTTTTACTCTTTCCCGTTTAGTTTACTCGTTGGTAAATAAACGTTTCTTTTAATTGTAAAAGCCGTTTCGTTTCATTCTATTATGAGATCTGTTAACGAGACGCAGAATTGTTTCGTTTCTTTAGAGTAATTAATTTCTGCACAGGCTAATTTTTCTGTAATCCTACCCGTGTTTAAAAAAAAATCAAAATAATAATGTAAGTGAAACTTTACACCTTACCGATCTGGAACCGTTGAAGAAAATAGAAAAAGAACTCTGACAACAATCCTAGGCTCTATGAAAACAACCGAAGTAAACAGATTTAAATTCAAACAAGAGCAGTATGACGATACAGAAGATTTCGTAAAAGCAATAAGAAGATGGAAAGTAAGATTCCTGGACCTGTAAACGGAATTTATGAACAGAGAATAAGTAAAAAAAACACTAATTAAATTCTGAGAACCAAACTATAATGATGAGTACTTACAGCAACTGATAAAAGAATTACAGAATCTAGGGATCCATATTGGGAAAAAAGAAAAAGAAAACAGAAGAAATTATATTTGCGTGGTCTCTACTTGGTCTAATCTCAAAAAACAATATTCACTACAAAATTATTTTTTATTTTTCTTTCATTTTTTCTTCTTTCAAGAATAAAGTTTAGGTATTGTATATTTTCAGTCGAGGACAATTTAAGGGTACGTAAGTTGTTAGAGAGTATTTGTTTTTAATTAGTCTGCGATTGAATTATCGTTTTAAATAAAATAAAAATTTAAAATTACCTACCCTTTTTTTCTATCGTTTATTTATAATCGAATCAACGATAATAATCATTAGCGAATTATAAAAAATTAGGTGATCATGAATAATTAGATAATAAATACCAAACATTAGATATCAATTTGTAACATGAATACAAGACATTGGAACATCACACTGGACTATTTCCACTGCGCACATGGTACTCCGTAGAGGATGTTTCGTAAGTAAAACCGCTAAATTAAGTTCTTCATACCACCATCACAGAGAAAACGCAAAAGTCTTTTGATGTATTCCCTCTGGTTGACTAAAGCCTTCAATCTGAACCCTGGTTTAATTGTCGTCGAATAGACCCGAAAATTGCACGAGTAATTTACGGATTATTTTAATTGCACGCCTTACATTTCCGCTGAGGAGAACCAAGTAGATGGGCGTGGGTTAGCTTTGTGCGCCCTGTTTTCATGAAGTTGCCTTCACATGTTAATTTTAATCGGAGGCCATTTGTTGCCGTCTCTTGGTAGCCTCATCAGCCCATTCGTTCACGAGGACGCTGCAACGGCCCGGGACCCATACGAATACTAGTATCAAAGATCATTTGAACGATGGATTTAGATCATCTGCTGCTCAAGCTCTCACGTACACTCATAGAGTTAATTATTACTAGGAAGCTGTCATCACTACAAGTATCGATAATTCTCATGGTGAAATAAATTGTTAGGCCTCGCAAAAAACCACAAAGAAATAGGTACTAAGGTTATACATTACCTCGTTAACAGCGAGTATTGTTGAACAACAAAATTACTTATCTCGTTTTAGGTTTTAGTGCAGCATTTCAGAATTTTAAAGTCTATTTTATTATCATTTTTAAACGGTTGTTGTACCTTTAAGAATAGAATGACAGTAAGCTAATGAAAATGGGGTAAAGAAACAAGAAGGATAATCTAGAAAATACTTCTGAACAATCTGATAATTCTGCGACCTTTCTATTTCTTAATTTATTTACATATTTTTAGTTATTATTCTTATTTAGTTTAGATATTTTTTCTAAAACAGTTTGAAGATAATTTTTGTATTATTATAATAGCTATTACATATATATATATATATATATAAGTGTAAATATTTTTAATAATTATTATTTTTTTTTTTTTGTTTAAATAGTCCATATTTTCTAATTTTTAACGATTTAATGAGAATTTCTTACTATCATATAATCCAGTAAAAAATACCTCATAGCTAAAGTTTTTTTGACATTATTACATTAAGAATATTCTTATTTTTTAAGAAGAAAAAAATTGATCAATTAGAGAACCTCCTTGTTTCTTTAAAGTAAATAAATAAGAGTTTACATTTTATTCATTACCAGAAAAATAAGCTTATAATAAGTAAATGCGTTAATTTTAAAAACACTTTTTTTCTAAAGAAGAAATAAAATTTTAGGCCAGTCGTGGCCAACAGTTTTTGTCTTCGGGCCGAACTGAAACGAAAAGTTTTTTCACGAATTGAAGAAAGTATTAGAATTAATAAATATTAAATACAAAAACGATTCGTTTAAATAAACAAAATTTTATTATGGAATTTGTTTGTGAATAAATTTAAGTAATTTAGTACAAATTAATAAAAAAACTATGATATGTCAAGTTTTTAAATTTTGGTATTTTCCATTATACAAATGCTTATAAAAAAAATTTAATATCGAAAAATTTTTCGTGGGCCAGATCCTGGCCGCGGGCCGTATGTTAGCCATGCCTGTAGTCTATATGTAAATTTCAGGAAAGTACAGCTTTTTCACTCACGTAGATTCTTCTAACCGTGTAACCGTTTTAAAAATCAAACAGTGGAATATGATCTTTTATTTGTCGTGAACGAATAATAATAATTTAAAAGTTAAATTTCTTTTTAATCAGAGTAAGTATTATTAATCTCGAAAATATAATAACTAATTTCGGGTTATTTATATGACTGCAATTTTGTTAAAAAAATCTGAATCCCACGCTACTCGCTCTTCGAGTACGACAGGTATGATTATTTATAACCGAAGCTACATAAATTTTCAATTTTAAAATCTTTATATACTGTTTAAAATAAAATGATCGCTATCAGATTTTTCAAAAAAAAAAAAAAAAATGCTAACTGGAGAATTTTTACGTTATATTTTCTATTAATTTTTCATTGTGAACGTTATTTAGGTGTGTTCTTTGTAACAAATATGAAATTCTCTTTGTTCTTTGTTAAATTTAAAAATTCTCTCTCTCTCTTATTTTAGCTACACTTTGTAAACGTCGGTTGTAGTTGTTGTACAGCCTACGTTTCGTTTCATTTTATTATCGCATAATTTCGCTTTATACTTACATTAGATATAACAATTTATTATCTATAAATTTAAACCCCGAGGTAGATAAAGTTTATAATAATTTCGGTTATTGTGTTTCAATATTTCGTAAAAATTTTATATTTATTTTTAAATCGAATTTTTATTAAATTGTTCGTTCATTTATAAGAGGTTCAGTTCCCTTTTTATTTCACCGAAGCGAGTGAATGAAACAGCTATATCGTTTATGTAGTTCTCTCTCTTTGCTCATTAAAATTAATAAAAAAACAGCTCGCTCATAAATCATGTAAGCCTACATTTTCACTCTGTTTTACAATCATACGGGGATATATACAGACACCTACTTTTTTGTCATTTTAAAATGAAAAACTGTAATTAATAAAATGAATAATTTTTTTTTTTAAATTAAAACGTATCGTTTATTACAAATAGTAAAATATTAAATTAATAAATTTTCTGAACCAATGATAGGGTTCTCAAATTCATTAGCAACTGTTCCAAGATTTCTTGTTTTAATTTCTAGCAAACATTAAAAAATAAATAATCCTTACCCATAAATTCAGTAAAGAATTTCACAGAAAAATATTATTTATTCGTTACAAACTCTGAATATTAGTTTAAATTTTATTTAATATTATTAATTATTTTCTTACAATCTTTTACAAAAAAAGAGTAATATATAAAATCCATTTTATAAACAAAAAATACTTTTTTAAGTCGAAAAAAAATTCAATTTAATTATTTTTCGTCAAAGGGAGGTAGCATTCCTCGTTTAGTATGAAATTTACGAAAAAAAAAGTTTTGATTGCGGTCAAATATCATTTTATTAATTTAAAGCTATTCCCCAATTGTTTTTCTTCAGTGATATATTAATTTCATTATATTTTACTAAGATTTTACATTGTCATTATATGGAGTTTAGAGATAACTAAAATTCGAAAAGCATTAAGATAGATCAAACTTGATAATTTCGTTGAAATGTGCAAAACTTTTCATTTTTAATACCAAACACACACCTAAATATCGAGTTAGGCTTTTTCTAATATGAAATAAAAATAATCCTATTCTATTGACATGCAACGTTTATAATTATTTTATTTATTTTAAATTTATTTAAATTGTATTTAAACTATTAGAATGTATAAAAATCGGTTGCCAAGAATAATTAACGTCATTTGATGACGTATAAAAAATTGTGAAACGATAAAATTTTATTTTTAACTTCAGAGTTAACAAAAAATTAAAATAACTATAAAAGTCAGTTTGTGACAAACGAAATTAACAAAAATTGTTACTATATTTTAAGTATAATTTATAGAAACCACATAGTTGTTTATTCTAAAAATTCCTTTACTAGAAACTAAAGATACCACCGTATGAAAAGTAACATTGTAAAAGACGACAATTATGATGCCATGAGGATTAATTTTTCTATTCAGGAAATATTATATTAATTAGATGTTTTACAATATATACTCCAGTATTACAAGTTTGATATGTGCGAAAGACACTTGAAATACAAGGAAAACCAATCAAGTTACTATTTCTAAGACTGATGTTGTTTACTACAAATATAATCCCTGTAATGAACGCAGTGTGATCGGATCACTTATAGGCCTAAATATAGATTATACTTGGGATATTATACTTAAGGATGTTTCACGGTGATGTGAAACATCACTATGAAGAAAACACATCAGTCCTCATTCTTCTTAGTACGTCTAATATGGAATTCTGTTTTGATAGAAATTGCATTGTCTTTCTCGGGAGTGATAGTCATCATCTTTAAATATTTTGGTTGTAATAGTAATACGCATAAATTTTGCACTTGTCAGTGAATGTTCAGTAGATATAGAGGTAAAAAGACTAGATTAGTCCACTGGTTTCTGAACAGTAGGATGAATATATACATAGAATTATAGCGACATATAGAAACAAAGGCGAGTAAAAAAAAAAAAAACTAATGTGTTAGAGAATTTGGCTCATTACAATTACAAAAATCGAGAGATATTGATCTTGACCCAGCTTATATATAAATTAGTCATAAATTTATCATATTATACTGAAGTTTAAATTTTTTTTAATAAACAGTTATTAAATACTTTCGAAAGTTAATCTATTAACAGTTTTATAAAATAAATTTGGAGAATATTAATAATTAGGGGATATAATTTAAAACCAATTTAAAAATGTTAAATTCTTACAACGTTTATGAAAGTAATTGTATCATACCAATTTATTTCACTTAAATATTTACGTGAAACCTCTTTCCCCGAGCAACAGAAGAAACCAAGTCATCTTAACTCGTCTAAGGCTGGACACACCAGGCTTACCTCAGCAGATCTGTGAGGCTTCCAAGGTCAAATGGTCCGTGCACTATCTGCTCTTTGATTGCCCAATCTTTGGAACCATCCGACAAATCTTAGACCTGGGTTCAGATATGAGATTTCTATTAAACCAGAAAGAAGGTATAAAAAGTCTGTTGCGGTTCCTCTACTACAGTGGAATGAAGTTTACAATTTTGTGATATTCGTCTGATTTATGTATTTTAGTTTGTATTTGTTGTTATTTGTCTATGTTTATTCCTTATTGTTCCTGTTTCTTTATTGTTTATTTTTGTTGTTTTATGTTATATTACGCGATAGTGTTACTTTATCGCTAATTACTGTAATTGTTGACGCGACTGTAAATAAAAGCATTAAAAACAAAAAAACAAAAATGTTTTCGTTTCTTTTAACTGTGTTAAGATATGAATTACAGATCAGATAATTTCTTAACAATTTTCTGTTAAAATTTTTTTCGCTTAATATAAATAATTAAAAGAATAAAATAAAATTTTGTGATTTACAGCAGGCAGATCTGGAGTGACCCACATCAAAGAGAATCCTACGATTACCATGCATTAATTTATGTTTTTACGGTTAAAATCGAATAACAATAGTTATTAATTCGGAACGTAATTTAAGTAAATATTTAATTCCTTATCCGATTTATAATTAGCGAAAAAAAATATTCAGCAGAAAAATAATCAGCGGAAGAATTAGTATTTAATTCATTTAATTTAATATCTAAAATGAAGAAACTATAATAATAGGGTAGAGAAAGATCTTCTGTTTCTGTTTATTGGCGATATAAATGACTAATTTTTCAAAATTAGGTCTAAAGAACTGTCGGATAATCAATTAATTGGCATTAGATAGTGCGTGGAGTATGAGTTGGAGAGATCAAGTTCGTCTGCCAAGTACTTGTGCCAAATTTATCTGCCCTTATACCCTTTGCTCTTTTAATTTTAGACAGAAAGAGGGCGAGGATTTTCAACAGAAATTTGCTTTCGTTATGACGCTTTTGAATCATAATCGAGGAAATTGAATATCGAACCGATTTTATAATAATAAAATCCAAGAAAATTTATTTTACGTTGCGATTAAAAATTAAAACTATAATTGAAAAATAAGAAAGGAAAAAAGATTAGAACCATATTAAATTGAATGTATTTTTCCTTGAGAAAATAATGAATTTAAATCTAAATAAAACACTGATGTATTTTCTAGGCTAAGTATATTACATTACATTTATTTCATTAATTTATTGTGTAAAAAGTGTAATGTATCATGCTTACTACAAGTTACAGCGATTAGAATAAAAAAATTCGATAAATTTTTAAAAATAATTGTATAATAATAAAAAACTGAAATGCCTGAATTTTATCTAGCTTATTCATTTCTTTAAAAAAAATCTCACTCAAAATTTCAGAAAACACTGTAAGAAAATTGTTGTAAATAATATTTGATTTTATTTCTGTTCACTAAATTTTAAAATATTTTACTAAAATTCATTCACGTCATATAAATTGTAAACAAACTACCTTCAAAAAATGTGAATCCTTTCTTGAAATTTCAAAAATTTCCGTGAAAGACTTTTTATAATTTTTTTATTTTAAATTTCATCGCTTGAAAATTTTTGTGAAAATGTAATCCGGCTAATAAAAGTTAAACAACACCTCCGTTTATTTATTCAAAATCAAAAGAAAATTTGTAGAATTATTCAAATTTTTCTTAATCCGTTATTTAACTTAAAAAAACAATTATTCTAAATTTTTAAATTAAGGAAACTTTTCATTAAAAGAGTACGGAGTTTTTTCTCCCATTAACTGTTTTTTTATTTTTATGTATATTTTTTTTATATAACCGAGTGATTATAAATGAAAAGCTAAAATTTTGCACAAAAATGTATTTTTAAGGTAGCAGCGTACTGTTAAATATTTCAAGGGAAAAAACAAACATTACTAATACTTCAGTTGTTTTAAGCGCTACATTTAATTAAAATAAGCTCATTCTCCAGATTTCTCTAAAATATGAAATAAAACTTAATAGTAATACTTCTAGATTATCCCGTTTAGTATAATTTCACAAAAGATGGAAAAACTGACACAACAGAAAAAAAAACAAAACAATTGAAGGATATACTCTTCATTTTGGAATTTATATATTTATTTTATTTAACATATGGCACCAAGATACAACACAAATTACAAAGAAACATCTATCAAATTAATATAAGTTACTGATTCTGGAGTCATCAGGAAATCTTCAGGAGTCCCTTCATAAACTGTCCCAGAGCATCACACTTCTGTGATGTGTTTAACGGTTTGATTTTCAACACACTCGCAAAGGGGCGTCAGTGTTTTAGAATGAAAAGCAAATATAGTATGCAAATAAAATGCATTTTAACAACCTTTTAAGATGAATGAGATAACTTAAAATTTTAAAATTAAAGTGTAAGATTATATTTTAATTTTTACAGTTTATAGACAGCATTCATTAAGGAACACTACCGACGTTGATTATGCGAAGTACAGTAATAGTTTCTTCTAAATTCATATTTCAAGAACACAATTATTACAATTTTCATAAATTAAAAAAAAAAATCAGTTTATTTTCTACATTCCGGCTTAAAAAATTATATATATATATATCTAATAAAGAAAGTTATCTGATATCAAAAATATTACTATATAAAAACCATCATCAAAGTTCAATATAACAGCGGTAACTAGATTATTCAGTTCGACCCAGTGGTTTTTTAGTGTTAAGTAAATATCTATACAAACATACAAATTAAAATTCTCTTTTATACGTAATACATATAAAAATAGTAAATATATAATAGTTAAATAAACGAAAGAAAATTATGTAAATGAAATCTCTTAAAAATATTATAGATTTAATGAGTCCTTTCTTGAGTTGCTCTGTTATATCTGGATGTAAAGCGGTTTGTTATAAATATGTATTTTAGTTTTTTAATGCCAGATCAGTAAGCAGTACTGCTCCTCTTCTGTATGAATATACAACGATACATCAATAACTTTGAACGTTTCATTTACGTGATTTGTCTTGAGTATTGGCTCTGTAGGAATAAATCATTCCTTTTCTCACCATCACTTCTTTTTTATCACCGACTACCTCTTTGGGTTCTCTTTCTTTTTTTTAAGCAAAAGTACATGAAAATCCCATTTAGAGACTTGAAAAATTATGATATCCTTAGGATTTGTATCGGTGGTTCTTGGTATAGATCTCTAGAAGTAAACTCGTTATTGTATTACTTGAGTTTACATAGTTCATCTTACGACTGAAATACTTGTGAGGTATCAGAAGTGTATTATGTGGATTCTCCAACGATAATTTACTTTAATGAAATTAAAAATAAAAAGACTCTACAGGAAGAAATGTGTTAGCCATAGAAATAATTTACTATTATAACATTTTAATTGGTTTTTAATTTTATGTTCTTGTGTAAAATTCTGACGGAAATCGAATCCACTTGTCTGTTTAATTTTTTTATAATATATAAATATAGGTACAGTCTGTTCATGTGGCGATAAATACATTTTTTTTTAAAATTAAAACGAAAATTAAATATATATTATTATGTTTATTAACGTATAAGATACAGCTTTTAATTGATGTAAATAAGAAATTTTTATTATATTACGTAATGTAATATAGATTTACTAACTGGTAGTCAAATTTTATTCCTCACTAGTTAATTTGAATTGTAATAAAAAAGTATCTTTTATTATTTTTTATTTTTTTTACCACTTGAGAGCAACCGATAACCGCCTAGAAGACGTTACTTCGGTCGGTCCCAAATGACGTTGCTGAAAACTAGCCTCCCCCCCTTTGTGCAGCTTGAAGCTGATCTCCCGACGGAGTCCCCCTTCGATCATTAAGATATTACGACATCCCTCCAGTTTGCCATGGTGACTCTCCCCAAGAGGGCTACCCTTTCCTTTACTATCACTTAGTTTGGGTCCGGGTATGCATCCCACGCATACCCAACCCCCCTGAATCGCGCGTCCAACTCACAAACCTCAATGCATCATCAGAACGTCTGATCCAACGTCCTGGACCGAACGCCCTGGACCTACCTGGACCCGAACGCCCTCAGCAAAGAGGCTGCCTCCCTCGCCCTGCATTTTTCCACGATTCGACCACCTGGCGACAGAATCTTTTTCGCCAGTTCCCCCGAATTTTTTTTTTTAATTCACATTAGTGCAGTTTGACATCCACACAGTATACTTTCATTAGCTTCTGTCAGTCGAAAATATATTTCATTGCCTTTCAGTGAGATGAGGTATAGCAGCACCTCACTTATATGTGTAGCAAGATTTATTTACCGACACAATTCAGTATACAAACAACCAAGTCACTTAACATTACAAAAGGGATGAAATACAATTATTAAATACGTTAAATTTTGTATGCATATTTACAATAATACAACTCTATTAGTAGGTCATACTACAACGCATGTAGTAATGACTTTGCACCATAAATGTTGTACTCCAACATATATAACGAAATAAAACAATATAATAACAATACAATGTAATGATGATACAAATAATAATAAAACAACATTAATAAACAATGCTAGGTACCTAGAACAGCCCAGACTTTAAATCCTAATTCCTCGCTAACAAGCACAATACAACTTATAAGAAACGTTATAATAATACATGATAAAAAAATCAATAAACAAGATACAATACAATACACGACATCTTCATTACAGAGTATAAAGTGCAGGGGCTTTCGTCCCTGATTCATATGTCTGCGCCTACCCACGAAGCATTTTTCACAGTGAGCTTCAGCTCGTCTGAATGCAACAGCACATCATTTATGTATAATACATACAGCAACAAATTCCATTAAGCATACGACAAAGAGTAATTATACAAAACATCGGTAACAAAATGAGTAGGATCCTTAAAACTAAAGCAAATCGAAGAACGCATAGATGAATATGTTACCCAATCTTACATTAAACATAACAATAACACAAATAACATGATAGAAAGTGCCCAGCAAGATAAAAAAGTATCTGACCGTACAAATGACAACTTAATTCTAACTATAATATTTGCAATATGTCTTTGCCTAAAATTATTATTATTTTTTTTTTAACTGAACTTTTACGGGCATCGACTGCTAAGGTCATTAGCCCTCGTCACATTCTTTAAAAGAAATTATTATCTCCATCAGGATCGTCATATGTAAGGGTGTAAAGGGCCCTTACATTTTATTTAAAAACACAAACTTCACAATAAACATTAAAACATGAAAGATAAGGACAATCACAAACACTTATGGGGTGTAAAGGGCCCCAATATTAAAATTTGAGATAGGTTCTCAAAAGACCACGAACTTAAAATTAAAATTAAACTAATCAATACCATATCTTTCTTTCTTCTAAAATTATTAATTATTATAATTATAATTATTATTATTATTCTTTCGCCTAAAATTATTAATTCACTTCATAAAAAAGGTAAATAACACAATCGAGGGCCGTCTTATTTTATTTCCATATCATCTTTTGATTAATTTATTATATTTCATTTAATTACTGAAATGTTTCTTCAGAAAATTGCATAATTACCAGTTTTAACTTTTTTTGTTTCTTAATTTGTATTTACATGTAAAACGCTTATAAGTAACGATGCTGCTATCTCCAGAAAAAAATAGCTTAAATTAGCTATTAGGTTATCTTGAATTACTTCTCGTATAATTAGACATCATCCCAACCATCGTAAGGGAAGACGCCCCGGGTGGCGACCGGAATCGTCACCTTGTGACGATTCCGCCACCCCCTACCCCGTTCTTAGCCATGATGGGTTTAACGGATGATTAGACGCCAGATAATTTTTTTTGTGACTGTTAATGTATATCGATTGTAAAAGCTTTATTTAACTCCATTTGTTTATAAATATTACTTCACTCGCCACAAAAGGATAGTTCTTTTTTTATAATACAGATTTTCTTAGCTTCTTAACTCAAACCAAATGAAATGGATAAATAACAATGAATATAAGTATAAAATGAAAATTATTTGCTCAAAAACGCCTAAATATGGTGGTAAAAATGAGATATATTTAATTACCTGTGAACAATATATATTTTAATTAATATTTTTATAAATATCATATAGGCGTAAAATCGAGTCAGGTTAAGCAGGAGAAATACGTACAATATTTCAATCATTAATTTTGGTAATAAAATGAAATTTCAGAGGTTGACTTCAACAATGTCTTAAAAAGCCGCATACTTAATAAAATATGTTCACACACATTTACAGTTTTAATCCGTTATTAACTAATCATAAAATTCATCTGTAAAAGTAAAGTACTTTTAGTACAAACAAATTGAAAAGCAAAAAATTGTCAAATATAATAATTTACTTTTGATAACGATCGAAAATTTATAAAAGTTTATTTAAAAGAAAAATTAAAATTAAATTTCAGGTTCTAAATGTAAAAAATGTTGAATAGGGGAAAATATTATTTTCTTCATGGCTTTTTTTTGTTGTCTATTCCAGGAATATTAAAAATAGAACTGATGTAGCTTTCATATCACGTAATCAGTATAGAGGTTCCATTGAAAATTTACACAAAGAATTTTTTACATCGTCTTGTCGATATGTATTGAGTGATAACTAATGTGTACATAAATGATTAAAGAACAAACTAAATAACTACATTAATAATAAAATGAAATGGATTAAATATTAATGTATTAACAAATTTGGAAGAATGGTTTTTATTTATTGTAATTACCGCTTTGAGCAACTCAGCTTTATAATGATCGTAGCAATAATTTCATAGTAAATCCAGTATTTTACGCTATTTTTTTATTTTACTTAATTAAATTTTTTTTCTATTTTCTCATAGGTGTTTTTCTAAAACACGTTTTACTACTACAAGTACAAAATCAGAAAGAATATAAACATCGATCTTTTTCATATTTAAAAAATGTTACCCAACCTTATTTATGAAGTGTAAAGAAAATCTAATTAACCTCTTTAAGTAGTAAATAGTCACATAAATTCTGAACCGTACTGACTACATCACATCTTTAACGAAAGGCTATGGGCATTGTAAATGAACAATTTTCGTACTGCCAATAAAAAATTGATGTTTTTATTTTATTGCCAAACTAGTTTTCTATTAGTAATATTTCATTATTCATAATTTCTTCATGAAAGTTGACAAATGTACGCTATCGTAAAAATATACCGAAATAAAAATATATAATTTTTTAATTATACTTAAAAGTAGTATATTTCAAAATATAAATAGAAGGGACACAGCTGTTTGCATGAAATGTTTGTTGTGCATCTTTGAGTAACATATTTTCTATGTATTTATTGAATTGAGAATTTTGTAAGGAACAATTTTTGTGTTTATCTGGTCTTTGAGTTGGTGAGTATATATTTAAAATAGCCCGCTAGGGGGTAAATAAAAAACAATTGGGGTAACACAACTATACAACCCCATGATAACCTACTAAGTTTGGTGAATTCGACGCTAGGCTCAGCCGATTGATGTAAACAAACACTCCGACTCTGCCACATCCTCTGATTTCAAGGAAATGGTTATGAGTATGAACGACCAAGTAACAGTATGTGAAAATGTAGTTGTGGAAAAATCCGTGATCAGGAGAAACCCGCAGGGTTCAGTTATCGGTCCGCTGCTGTGGAACGTGGTTTTTGACGGATTCCTGGGATTGACATTCCAGAAGGGGTCATAGCTCAGGCTTTCGCCGATACTGTCTCCTATTAGTTCGGGCACGACTGCAGCCAGAAGAAAGAGTGCAAGCAGCCCTGTCAGCTGTTGAGAGCTGAATCGACAGTCAAAATTTAAAGATTTCTGTGCCTAAGACGAAGTAAATGTTTCTGAAGGGCGCAGACAAATTATCATACAGTCGTGACCCTCACACTAAATATAAAGGCTGTTTAATCAGCCGAAAAAGATTTTAAAAAATTGAGGAGGCAATAACAGAAAAGTACCAAACTTTTATACAACACTTGGGGGGATGGTACGCCTTAAGATCATTTTTAAGGGCAACGGAGGCCCAAGAGCTCACCAATCAAATAAGTTTTAAACAATATCTGTTCAGGTTCTTCCTGGAAACTAAAGAGCTCTGGGTCTGGGGGGAGGTACAGTCGAATATACATATGATGTATGACTGCTCCGTTCTTGGAGCAGTCGTACATCATATGCCGGGTATGCCAGGTTGCTGGCATACAGCAATCAAGGCGCGGTAGCTAATTGCTACCCTCATTTAATTCAATGGACGAAAAAAAAATTAATTTATGACGCTCATATATTTTATTATAAGACGGGGTGTGCCTAACAATTTACAAAATTTATGACATGTGAACGGCCGGACACTAAAGCAACTGGTGTAACAGACCGTACTTATACCGTTCAGGGAATTAGATTAGCTCCAGGAACTATTATTATCCTGTTAGCTTAAACTGTTTCAAGGAACAGTAGTCTTTCTAGGCACGGACATTCGGTAGGACGTTCGGACATACAGTAGGTACGGAAACATTTCTGTGTAACTTTCGTGTAACTATTTAAATTATATAAGGTAAGTATATTACGTTCTAATCATTGATTTAACTATTATAAATAAATATGAAATTCTGACATTTTATTCTGAAATAATAATTAGCGACGCATTTATCTTAAAATTAAAATATTTAATTTGTGAGTTTTTATAGCTAATAATAATAGTTTCAACAAAATTAAAACTGGGAGTAGAAAATGCATGCCTTGTAATTTTATTAAAACAAATTTAAATGTGTATCGTTGTAATAATTTTTCAGTAATTAAGTACTTTAAAAAGCATTTATTCGTATATTGGTGGTAACTTATAAAATCGATATTATTATTTATTGATTTAATTACCGACTAAGCTTTGTACGGGATTATGCGCATAGCCATATTTATTTATATAGAGCAGTGGCAAAATTGTTTTACCGTGAAATCGTTATAATTGTCAAATGATAATTTTACTCTGTAATTGACAGAGACAAGAGGGAATTGTTAACGTTAAAATACTTGGTGTTACATGAAATGTCATTATCATTAATTATGATGCTTGCAGATGACGTAATTATATTTTGCGAATTTATTTATTTCAATTATAACATTTTTAATTATTTAAAAATATAATTTTGATATAATATTTTATTTCAGTCAATATTTGTAAACTAATGAAAATTAATGAATAACTATATAGCCTTTCATTTTATTTTTACAATTCCAATTGCAAAACGACATAAAAAAATTGGAGGAAATATATATTTAATTTACAGAAATAAAAACAAAAAATATATTTACAAAACGTGATCATTAAAAATTTCTGTAATCAATCGTTGTGAAAAATTTATAAATTATTAAAAGATTAAATAATATTCAGATGATGCAAATGAAAATAAAAGCAAATGATCAAACCTAAACGTGAACCAATAATTAGAAAATAGTTTTTAACTAAATGAAAAAAAAAACATTCATTACTATTGTTACAATTTTATGTACGAATTTAAAATTTAATAAATCGCTTCATATCGATTTTATACCACATTTAATAATCCAGTTGTTTCCGTTTTTATCCTACTGTGTTTTTGTAATAAGATCGTACTTAATTTATTCCTTACCACTTACTCTTATTTTAATGAACACAAAAGAATTTAATTTAATTCCTTAAATGTGTAGTCAAAAAATAGAAGGAAGTTAAAAACTTTGACTACTTTAACATGCAGATAAGTAAATTCGATTAATGATAATCACTTGAAGAGAACTCCCTGATGAAATCCCTCATTAAAACATTCAAAGAATCGATAAAAGTACTTGCATAAGTGGCCCAAGTAAAATCCAATATTTAACATAGCACTAGAAATAAATCACAGGTAGAAAAGAATAAAACAAAAACAATCTCATCAGTACCAATACGTGAAAACAACACTAAATATAAAACAAATATTCTTCGGTAATAAAAGTAGCTGTAATTTGTAGACTACAAAAATGATGTTCGTTACACAGGGATAGACTCTTCCGGGAGAAGGAATTCTCCCGGTTAGCCACCGGTTACATCTTGTAGGTCCACTGCACGGAAATATTTTAGTCGTCTGATGTTATCGCTGTTGTTCTATACATTTACTGCCAGATAATTTATATATTTGTCTTACCTCTGTTTGTAGTATGTGCGAGTTAAATTTTTCGGTCTCTTCATAAACAGAAGGTAATCGTAGATAGTCATGAATTTCTCTACCCCTAACAAACCAGGTCGCCTATGTTACGGTTATTTATTTATTTTTGAATTTATTTCTTCAATTTATTTTTGAATCTTTGAATTATTTCAATATTCCTGTTACTTGTCATAACCCAGAGCAAGATCCTACATCCCGATAGGTTTAAGGATAACTCTGTAGGTCAAACGTTTATTAGATATCGGTAACTGTGAGTTTCTACCCGAAAACCAGTTTAGTACCCTTTAACTAATGTTAAGCTGTTTCTTCTTTTCAACCACGTATCCCTTCCACGTTAGGCGATGATTCAAGTGCAGGCCAAGATAACTGTATCCTACCAATATTAGGGATGTAGACTCCGTTTAGGTGGACCCGTGGACAATCATCCCTTCTCATTGTAAATGTCAAATGACTCGATTTGTTCTGATTCACCTTCATTTTCCATTTCGTCAGCCGCTCGCCGATCTCATCTAACTCTGAATGTAGTTTAAAAGAGATATGATTCGGATCTTCATTATCAACTAGGACTCCCGTGTCGTCTGCAAACGATGCGACAGTGACGTAATCTGGAGCAGGAAGGTCTGATGTGAAAGTCGAATACAGTACAGAGCCCTGAGGAACTCTTTCGTATCGAAAGAACCAGGTAATTCCTGATTGAACTTAACCTAGAAAAACACCCGTCACGGTAATTCCACAGGAGTAAGTAAAATGGCTGAGGGAGGTTCTGTTTTAGCTTTTAAAACAAACCGGGCAGCCAGATCTTGACAAAAACCTGCTTAAAATTCAAAAACGTTGTTGATCTGTCGTTCTTCTCCTCCAAGCATTTGGTTATGATAGTAACTATGGGTCTGTTCAATTGTAAAGCCCCACTTCTGAAGCCCGTTTGATGATCTGGGATAATTTCCTTTCGCTCCAAGATAAGCTAAAGTCACCGAAGAAACAGCTTTTCAAACAACTTGAGTAGTATCGGTAGAAGACATAGGTCTGTAGGAAGTAACATCATGAGGAACCGGACTTCGGACCATTACTATATGTGAGATCTTCCATTCAGATGCAAGATCTGAATGTACATATCAGAACAACACGTTGTTCTGAGGATGTCACTGAAAAGGCCTGATATGTACTGGTTGGCTTTGAACGGAAACATTTTTTTTTCCCTTTATTGGTTAATCCTAGCACCTTAGACGTTGAAAAATGCTTAATTGATAGACATAGAGGGATCGGGCTGTCTAGAAATTCAACTTTTTCGTCTTTATAGGGACTCTGTACGTCTAACGGTGAAACTACACTCCTCAGATGTCAAGCAAGGTCGGCTCCTAGCTCATGTCTCATTCAAAGGAATCAAGGGAGACGATGTTGGTGGAGCCCGCCGGAGATGCTTGGTGGCTTTCCATAAAGAGTGCCTGCCACTATTCAAGAGGGAAAGATTCTCAAAGTATTCCTTGAATGTTTCATTTCTAATGTCAAGTTTTAATAATAAACCTTTGCACGTTTTAAAAATAAAATTTATGGATTTATAAACCATTTAACAAAGTTATTATACTTCAAGCCAAAATAAACCGTGTTTTTCGTCACGGAAGTTTTGTTTTTTACGTTGGATGTCAAGAAATCTAAGGGAAATGCAATTCTGGGACCTTCTCTATTCGACTTTCCAGGTCTAAAACCATAAGAAAACATCAAACTTACACCTTATATAATGCCTTAAAAATTTCAGTATTAAATTAAATTATCCTCATTTCACCAGGAGGGCTGAAATCCGGGCGAAATCTTTTGCTAGCTGTAACCCGATAACAAAGCGTTTCTGGACATACGATTTTATAATTTTTTTCGTTTCAAACTCTACAATCTTTTTCCAAATTGTTTCCCTTTTCTCCTAAATCAGTTAGTATAATGACAATGAAATTCACACAAAAAAATTCAAAACTGTTAAGAAAATAATTGAATTGCCTATCAATTAATCTTATTTTCGAGTTCTTACTCAGTGTGGTAGTTTTTGAAAGTAGGGTTTTCTAGTCATAGAATTTTTTTCATGAGATTTAATTTAGAGATTGCTTTTTTTAATAATAAAAAATATATACATAATTGGTATGTTTTTTTTTAATATGTAGTAAGAAATCTATGCAGTAGTAATGTTAATCCTAGTCCAGCCGCGAAGTATTTAGGTGTGTGGCTGGACAAGAACCGATCCTTTACTATACATGTTGAGGAGGCGGCGAGAAAGGGCGAAAATGTGGTGAAGGCGCTGAGCAACATGATGAGAAATAAGGGCGGTCCTCAGACCGGTAAGAGGAAACTGTTGGCCAGTGTGTACTCTTCTGTGGTGGTATATGGAGTTGTTGTATGGCTGGGAGCGTTGTCGAGGGCAAGGAACGTGAGGCGTTTGGTTATGCAACAACGTAGGCTGCACATACGTGTCATCGCAGGGTATCGAACGATCAGCGCCGAGGCGGCTTCGATTATAGCTGGAGTACCGCCCATAGACTTACAAGCGCAAATGAGAGCTGCAATAGTGAATGGAGGGGACAGAAAGGAGGCAATTGACGGTCTCTACATGGCTTGGTGTGACAGATGGCGAGATTCAGACAAAGGAAGGTGGACCTATGGGCTCATACGAGACGTCAGGAACTGGGTGGAGCGAAAGCATGGTAATACAAGCTACGAATTCACCCAGTTTCTGTCTGGACATGGATGTTTTCGAGATTACCTGTACAGGATGGGCAGATGTCATACAAGTCGCTGTCACGATTGCGGCGGACTGGATTCAGCAGAGCATGTAGTATTTTTATGCCCTAGATGGCGCAACTTCCGCGTAGTGCTCGAGGGTCAGGGTGTGGAGGGGGCCAACAATATAATCGAGGTAATGCTCACCAATTGCAACAAGTGGGAGTGTGTCTCGACTACGATGGTATCAATGATACGAGAGAAGGCCAATGAAGAGTGGCGACGGCAGGATGAGTTGATGCGAATTTATGGAGGTTTGGAGTTCGATGACGGGTGATCAAGGGAGGCCAGCTTCTGGGGGCGGGCGGCGGGGGTTCCTCGGAGTCGTCGCTCGTCGATCGCCCCATGGGGACGCCTTCCGGTCACACGGATTCGGATAGTGGAGTGCCTGGGTGATCATGCAGGGGCTGTACATACCATATGGCTTATATCCGGTCCCTTCATGGTAGAAGGGGAGGTTTTTTTAGCGGGTGAGAGCCCCGCACTGCCATCAGTACGGGCCTGACGGCGGCTGGCAGAGCTTTTTCCTCCGTTATGGAATGAACAAAAAAAAAAGTAGTAATAATAATAATGCAGGTTTAAAAAGTGAACAATAATAGAAAATTTAATTACGCTTACAGCAGTATTTGATGTGATGCTTAAATAAAAAACGTGGTTAAATAATTCGTTACAGTACGATTCATGCACAGTAACTTTAGAAATAAAATGATTAGCAGATGTGTTGTCTTTCGAGAAATAGAACTCAGAAGCAGTTCACTTGAAATATTTTATGTACTTTATTATTCACGTACTTATTATCATACCTACTTTTCTCTCTGCATCAGCAAATATAATCGTTATTTCAAGACATTTTCTTATTTCAAATACAACATTGTTCCTGCTGTAATTACGATTACATTTAAATTTCATACAATTTTTTATTATTTAGGTTATCAAAACGAATGAATCAGTTGAATAATTGAGGCCACCTACGGAATGGTGTAACGTGTGGAATTATTATAATTAAAAACTGTAATGCGCCAGCATTAGACACCAAGAGCTACAAGAATTTATTTTAAATCGAATGATTTAAAATATGAATGATTAATTAACATATAAAATATCGAATGATTAATTAACATATAAAAACTAATTAACCATAAAATATATCAATAATTTGAAAAAAAAAAAATGAAAAAGAATTATTACAGCTGCCTCATATATAAATATGATTTTTTTTTAAATTAGTTAGATAAACAAGGGATTTACAACCAATTAAAATGGGATTATATTTGTAATTGTTAATTGAATTTATATAAATATAAATATAATAAATATAATTTAAATAAATATAATTTCTTTTATATTATATATTATATTTATTTTATAATAAATAAATATAATTTCTGCATTCTAAGAATGCAGAAATTTAAACTTATTTACATATAGAATATGTGCTATTGTTATAAATAAATGTATAAAGGTCTATTTTTAGTCCAATAAAAAAAGAGAATCTAAACTTAAATTTAGACAGAGTTAAATAAAATTTAAAAAAATTTAGTAGTTGAAAATAACAAATATAGTTTATTGTATTTGGATGAAGTTAGGTCGTTTTATACAAATGGTTTCAGTCTTTATTAACACGGTCTTTATTAACTGGTCACGGTTTTTTTATAATATTACTAGTTGCGTCGGGTCACTATGACCCGAACATTCGTAAATTAAATTAATAGTAAATTATTGGAATTAAAAAGAAATGAATACTTATATTCGAAAAAGAAACTATTTTTTTATACAAATAAAAATAAATAACTCTTTGTTTAAAACAAAATAATCAAAGAAAAACAGAAATTACAAAACCTTGTAAAAAATAAAACTCTTCATTTTAGTTGAACTTTGCTGGCGTAAATCTATCATTATTCCCGATTCAATATTGAAGATAAACTTACAAAACATTTGTAAATATATTTAAACTGAGCCGAACATCTACAAGTAAACAATGCACAATTTGCCTGGATGTCAAATTGATGTCCTGAACAGAACATTTGTATCCATTTTTTCTTAAATTTATCATTTCAGAATAAGAAAGTCTTTATTTCCAACACTAACATTGTTCACAATCTTTACAAATAAAAGTGTGATTTTTACAAATACGGCTCACATTTCACACAAACAATATTATATATATTGTCTTTGATGCTCGGGCAGATGTGACAGCGATTATGTTTCCTTCTAACTTCCACACCACTCTCCTCTGGTTGTTGAACATCCGCTACGGTAATGTCGTGTTCTTAACAATATATTTTTATTTTGTTCAAGTTTTTGGGGTTTCCCGAAGTGAGATACCTTTTTACAAGTAAATTTTGTCTAAAAGGAGGCCTAAATTTTAAAGAACATCTGTCGCAATAGTGTAACACAACTGGTCGCGTCGGGTCAAATAGCTTATTTCTGTTACTTATATTACACAAACTTATGGAAGCTGGATACTGAATGTTAGAACGAATTACAATAGGAGATTAGCAGGCTTCCTAACCTAATACCATTTAGGCAAATATTAAACTTTAAATATAAAATAGTATCTCAGATCATATAGACCCCACGCCACCAGTTAAGGGTTTATATAAAAGAAGAGTTATGGTGTGACGCTTTATCGCCATCTGCATGTATTTTTTATGAATGGTCTTCATCAGGTTCGTAAATTAAATTTGAAGTAGTAATGATATAATTTTACGTGATTTACTGGGAAAAATGTGAAATTAATTAGTATGTATAAATTACATATTTTCGAAAAACGTTCTAAGGAAATAAACATTTTCCAAATCAATCAGAAATATTATTATTTTAAATTAATAGAAAAAAACTTGTATAGGTCTATTTATTTTGGTAAACTAATAAAGAAATTTTGTATTAAAGAAAACATTTAATCGGAAATTAAGAGTTTTCGAAAAAATCTTTGAAAATAATTGGTATAATAATTACTTTAAAAAGGAAAAAAACTCTAACAATCACAAAATTGTGGATTGTTACTCATAAAAAATTTGCCAAAACCTTATTTTTGTTGTGAAAGTATACCGTTATCACCGATACGATATATATGAACACAATTTATTTATAAACACAGTTATATTTCCCAATAGAGTAATGGTTGTTCTTCATTATTATATGCGTTGATGTACATAACGAACCTAAGCATAACATATTTTAATCTTTTATAACTTTTCCTCTATCTAAATTAACTTATTTTCTTATTACTATTACAAATTACTATTTACTTCCTTACATTTTATTCAATGTAAAAATAGGAAGAGAAAAGATTATGACAGTACAAGAATTTTGTTATTTGGGAATTAGAATTACTAAAGATGGACGAAGCAGGAGCGTTATAAAATGCCGAATAGCAGAGGCGAAACGAGCCTTCAGTCAGAAATGTAATCTTCTTATATAAAAAATTAATTTAAACGTCAGGAAAAGATTTTTGAAAGTATATGTTTGAAGCGTAGCTTTATATGGAAGTGAAACTTGGACGATCAGAGAACCTGAAAAGAAAAGATTAGAAGCTTTTGAAATGCGGTGCTACAGGATAATGTTAAAAATCAGATGGGTGGATAAAGTGACAAATATAAGGTGTTGCTGCAAATTGATGAAGAAAGAAGCATTTGAAAAAATGTAGTTAAAAGAAGAGAAAGACTTATAGGCCACATACTAAGGCATCCTGGAATAGTCGCTTTAATATTGGAGGGACAGGTAGAAGGAAAATATTGTGCAAGCAAGCAACGTTTGAAATATGTAAAACAAATTGTTAGGGATGTAGAATGTAGGTGGTATACCGAAATTAAACGACTAGCACTAGATAGGGAATGACTGAAGACCAGTCATTAGAAAAAAAAACCATTTTATTCTATCTACTTTGACAATTACGGAAGACTAGAAAACCGCATCGTAACTAAAACAGCCATTCTGAGCTACGGCAGAAAATATTACTTATTGGGAAATTAAGATTGTCAAGAATATAAATTCGAGTAGGTTAAAACGTAGTCAAAAGTAGATTATATTTTTTTGGTTTTGAAAAAAGTCAATAATAAAATGAAATTGTGTAACGTAAGAGTTATCAGAGAAGTCGAACGCTTTTATGATGAAACAACTTATTTAGCTTTAAAGACTATGACAAAGATATACCAAAAATAGTGCAATTAGGGAGTTATCTCAACGTGACAAATAAATACGATTTATTAATTCATACTTCACGTTTAGCGATAATAATTAAATTTAATCGAAATAATTTATTGGTAATTATAAAATTATGATTTAATATTTCATTAAATAATTAAAACAGATATATTTGAAATAAAAACACAAAATAAAATTTTCCAAAAGGTTAATTTTAAAGAAATATACGGAAATCTATTATTTCTAGTTGCGTAAAAATAGTTAAAGTTAATAATATTTTAAAAATATAAATATGATTACAGTGAAGGAAGTAATAAACAAGAAATATTTTAGAAGAATATTGTAGGTTATGTAGGTTTACATAAATTAAGATTATTTTTATTATTATTACATAAATAATAATTAATTAAGTAACATCTAAAGAGAAAAATATTATTAATAAAAAGATAACTTCTTATCGATTTTGCATAGAAGTGCTAGTACACATTTTTTAGAATGACGGTCAGCGAAGCTCAACGACAGGGTTGGTTGGCATCATGGTGCCTGAAAGACCCGTACCGCTAAGCCTCTTTATTCAATAGTGGATTTTGTACACCCTAGCTAGCGGTATCTAGTAAATTCTTCTCCAAGTTACCCAAACAGGCTTCCTTCTTTTTTTCTACACAAAAGAAATAGGACTTCTATATCATTTAAAAACTCCGAATTTCCTCTTTTGAATTTTATTATGAAAAAAGGTACACAATAAATTCCTTCTTTATTTATTATATATATATATTTTTTTTCATAATAAAATTTATGTGTAATCATAAAATATTTATAATACATGTACCAGTATTTTATAAAACAGGACAATACAAATAGATTGTGCTATGAATAATTATGAACTGCGACTAATTTTGTTGATTTTATTTGTGAATTATAAATGTACTGTAAGAAATAATTTCATCGTCACTCTAAATAACCTGCAGAATACTTAAGAAAAAAGACATCTATTAAAATAAAGAAATTTCAGTTATTCTGCTATTTATCTTAAAAAAAAAAACCTAATGAAATTTATAAGACGGAATAACAGAAATATTGGTATGAAATTACAACGTATCTATAAATAAAATTCTATTACGCATGTAATTTGTGTCTTAGTTGTACATTTAAATTAATTTAATAAATCCTAACAATGAATAATTGAATATAAATAGTGGTCAAAATAATCTCAGTCGATTAATTTTATAAGCCTATTGTTGATTTTAAATAATAAAACACGCTCGCTTATGATCTCTTTTAAAAGTTATTACATTAGTATTATTAAATAAAATTTTCTACCGTGCTGATCTAGTGGTTAACTTGTCGTCGTAAATAGCTGATTTGGAAGTCAAGTTCTCGCGTTCAAATCCTAATACTTTTATTCGAATTTGAATATAAGATCGTAGGTAGCGGTTTACTTTGGTGGTCGGGTTTCAATTAACCACACGTCACAGAAATGATCGGCACGAGTTTATTCAAGACTACTTATTGACCGGTACAGTTACATTACATTGATTCGCTAATAACTTTAATTGTTAATGCGTTTAGTAAAAAGAAAATTATGTGTACATGTTTCAGCAGTTGCAGAATACGGTTAAATAAATAGAACATGGTATTATTTCTAATGTTCACAAAATTTTCTAAATGAAGATGTAAAGAAAATCGCTTCCTTTAAAAGATATTGCATTGAAATAATTTTAATAAATTTATTGAAACAAAAGTAAAAACGAAATCTCTGGTTTTCCCACTATTTGCATTTTTTTTTGTCTTCAGTCATTTGACTGGTTTGATGCAGCTCTCCAAGATTCCCTATCTAGTGCTAGTCGTTTCATTTCAGTATACCCTCTACATCCTACATCCCTAACAATTTGTTTTACGTATTCCAAACGTGGCCTGCCTACACAATTTTTCCCTTCTACCTGTCCTTCCAATATTAAAGCGACTATTCCAGGATGCCTTAGTATGTGGCCTATAAGTCTGTCTCTTCTTTTAACTATATTTTTCCAAATGCTACTTTCTTCATCTATTTGCCGCAATACCTCTTCATTTGTCACTTTATCCACCCATCTGATTTTTAACATTCTCCTATAGCACCGCATTTCAAAAGCTTCTAATCTTTTCTTCTCAGATACTCCGATTGTCCAAGTTTCACTTCCACATAAAGCGACACTCCAAACATATACTTTCAAAAATCTTTTCCTGACATTTAAATTAATTTTTGATGTAAACAAATTATATTTCTTACTGAAGGCTCGTTTAGCTTGTGCTATTCGGCATTTTATATCGCTCCTGCTTCGTCCATCTTTAGTAATTTTACTTCCCAAATAACAAAATTCTTCTACCTCCATAATCTTTTCTCCTCCTATTTTCACATTCAGTGGTCCATCTTTGTTATTTCTACTACATTTCATTACTTTTGTTTTGTTCTTGTTTATTTTCACGCGATAGTTTTTGCGTAGGACTTCATCTATGCCGTTCATTGTTTCTTCTAAATCCTTTTTACTCTCGGATAGAATTACTATATCATCAGCAAATCGTAGCATCTTTATCTTTTCACCTTGTACTGTTACTCCGAATCTAAATTGTTCTTTAACATTACTATTCTTTAACACACTATTTGCATAGACCTTAAAATTTAACCGTTCTTCAAATGATAAAGTCGAAAGTTATTAATCCTTATGACTACATAAAAAAAAAAAAACACATCAAAATAATCATTTAAAGTTCTATGAAAACCTTGGCCAATCTGTACTGGATTTAACAAATTGACTATAAAAATTAACAGAATAAAAAATTAAACTAATATGATTTACAAAAGAGATTTTTCGAAGTTAATTAATTGATTGCGGAAGATTTAAAGATTGCCAAAAATAATCTTTATTACCAATATCACAAACACTTTTTACCGGAACACCAGACTCATAGATTATCGATTAACATGCTGGAGCCACTCCTTTATATTTTCGTTTTTTTATTTTTGTCTTCGCGTTTTTAAATTTATGAACCAAACTGCTTATTAAAAAAGGTACAGTAATTTTCAGAGGCAGGAAAACGGTTTTAGAAATCAAGAGTAAGGTTAAAAAATGGAATAAAGCGTAAACAGTAAAATAGCTAACGCGTAGCCGCTAAAATACGGATTGGAAATGGTCGCGTAACGATGGAGAGAGGCCATATATTCAAACTGATTTAATAGAGCAATCACTTGAGTACAAAAATTTTGATTCCAGACCTCACAGTCATCTTTATTCGTGATTTTTAAATAAAAAACATTTTTAAGAAAACATTTCTCGTTTCGTTTAACAGCTAGGAACTGTTACTCCCAATTAACGTAAAATGAAAAGTACCGAAAAGTCAAGATAAAACAGGAACTTGCTTCGATCGGTTAAAAAGAAGTTCTCCACAGAAAAAAAGTTAATACTTTCTAAATCTAGGTTGTAAAGGCAGAAGAAATCAAATACAAAAAAAGTAAGTCGTAGATTGAGATTGTAAAAAATTACATATAATAACAGATCTTCCAAATTTTTCACTTCAGAAAGAACCTCCTGATAAAGATTAATATTTAATTTAATCTTGATTTCTCAGTTAGATAAAAAAAAGTTAAAAATAAATAAATTTACAAAAGTTTTTTTTTTAATTTAAAAGAATAAAATTTTGTTAGGATTGGTGTTTATTACAATTTTATTTTGTAATAACTTTAAAAATTGGTTCAAGTTTCATTTAGAGAATAATTTTTTGTTGATTTTATTTTTTAATCTTATTCGACACTTAAGAAAGAACAAATACCGTTATTAAAAGTTTATGTACAATAATTTTTAAGACAAAACGTTAAAGATACATCACTAAAAATTAAATAAAAAATACTTACTTTAATTCTTCTTTATATTTCAGTTTAAATATCGGCGTCAAATGCAAACTAAGTCTCTAATTTGACGTCAATTTCAACAAACGAAATTTAAAGAGTGGAACAAGTTACTACTTCCAGTTTTTTTTTTTTTTTTTTTTTTTTTTCTAACAGTCGGTCAGATGATTTATTCTCAATTTTTTTTTTATTTTAGGATTTTCTATATAGAATGAAAGATAACCGTTAAAATCGTCCGTGTGGTGAAAAAGCTTATATATATATATATATATATATATAAGCTTTAGTTTATCAGTCAAACTGAACTTCTCATTAAAATAAAATTATGGTTAGCGAGCAGCTTTTATTTTACTATATGGCATTATTTTTATAAATTATTTACGATATTGTTATACTAAACACACACACGAGTTAAATTGTCTTAAAACAAAGCCCTTTTGTAACAAATACCCTTTTTCTTCTATCCCTAAACATTTATTTTGCAAAACTCTCATTCAATTCTTTATTTAATATTGATTTGACGCTATCCAACTTTCGTGTAATATACCAAATGTTACGATTGTAGACTAAAATACCTATTTAGATATAAAATGAAAATAGTTATAAACATATATACCCGAATTTATAAACAGAATATTTTTACTTAGATTTTAATAAATTTTACGATCTGTTTTATAATTTTTCTTCACAGCGGGTCTACCTGTCGGTAGACTCGCTGTGAAGAAAAACTGAACTATGTCACTGTCGCTTTTTTTGCCGTTGACACGACTATCAATGTTGACCCAACTGCAGCTTCAAGTAACTAGGTGAGTGCGTGATTTGAGTATTGAGCTGCATCAATTGAGTGATACACATGGATTCATTTCGTTCAATTTTAGTTATTATTCTTTCATTGTTAAATATAATTTTACTTTCGAAGCAAAGTGGTTATGCAAAGTGGTTTTACTTTCGATGCATGTGGTTATACATCATCATTATTTTTTTTTTTATTTTTTTTTTTTTGAGGTTTTTAGGGGCATCGACTACTTTAGTCATTAGCCCCATCCCACTTCAAAAAAAAAATAAAAAAAAGGTTCTTTAATTCATATTTCCATGAAGAAAATAAGTGATCAAAATTTCAATCTTCTAATTTAAAATCCAACAAATTACCGCCTAGGCTTTCCTTTCGGCCATCCTTTCTTACGTTTTTCCATTCTGCGAACGGCCTCAACTTCCGACGACAGAGTGTCTGAGGCTTCGGACATGGCATCGTCTTCTCTTTCTGACGCCAATGACGTTCGTCGGCTTACATCAGGTGATGAAAGCTTCAATGGTGCTGTGAGCATCGTTGCAATTGAGTCTAAACTTGCAAACGATGCACTTTCGGCGGCTGATGAACTTGATTCAATGTCTAAGGCTGTGCTTAGGCCGGCTGATACAGATGCTCTCGCCACAGTTGTTCTCTGAGCTTTTGGGACCTCTGTAGGTACGGTTTTAATATCGTCTGTGTCTGGTGCTTTTTCGATAGTTACTTGCACTTCCATTTTGGTTGACGCAGATTTTTCCTGTACTCTTGTCACAGTATCCTTAGCTATATGACTCGTCGTCGGGGTGATCTTTAGATCTTTGTCGGAAAAATCAAGATTTTTCTTCATTACGTCTATTGCTGGAGTTATAATCGAAGATTTTGCCGGTTTTTTAAACTGCGCTGGTACGGGTCTTCTGTCGGCGACGTCAGTCCGGGAATGAGCCTTCTCATGTTTACTTTGTTGTATCTGATGAGTCGACTCGATCTTGGAATCAATGATTCTTTCTATCATTGTCGCGAGACTTGGTGCCATCGTATTAAGCAACTGCTCCACGTTGATTTTAGGTGTGGGGGGAGCAGCACCTGCTTCTGCGTATGTAGTCGATGGTCTAGGTGTACGTAGGTTTACAATCTTCTTCGCTTCAGGGTAGCTGACTTTTTGAAGCGTTTTAACCTCCTGAATGGCTGTTTCAGATTTGTATACTGGGCAGTTCCTGGATCGACAGTTATGGTGCCCTTTACAATTAATGCAGACTGGAGGATCTTTACATGGATCACCCTCATGTATCTTCATTCCGTATATACAAATTTCCTGCACTTCACATCTAGTTGCAGTGTGTCCGAAACGTTGACATCTAAAACATCTCATCGGCTGCGGAATAAATGCCCGTACATCAAGCCGATGGATGCCAGCTCGTACCTTTTCAGGAAGACTTGGCCTATTGAATGTCAAAACATGAGAGGCCGAAGGAAGAATCTCACCATTTCGTCTCATAGAAAGTCTGCGACAATGTGTCACTCCCTGACTAGACATTTCCTGCACTATTTCTTCTTCAGTACAGTTAAGAAGATCACGGCAAACAACAACTCCTCTAGATGAATTAAGTGTACTATGCGGTTGGGCAGTAACCGCAAATTCACCGATCTTCTTCAACGCCTGGACTTTCTGGCTTTGCATGTCGTTTATAGTTTTGACATGTAATCCGTTAAACGTCTTACGGATTTCCTTGACTCAGTGGGGATTATCGACCTCAGGGCATCATCATTATTTATTTATGGTTTCTGTAATATTATAACAGACTGAAAATTTTACATTGATTCAAAAAAAAAAAAAAAATTAATAATGATTTAATTTAGAGATCCAAAATGTTGAAAAATAATAATAATCCAAAAAATTTCTCCCTGCATTTTATTAAATACAGAGAGAAATTTTACTGATATCATTAGATTTTCAATTTTTTTAATTTCATACATTTGGTAACGTAGTAATTATCACAAAAATAAAATAATTTAAAATTTGAAGTTCGTAGATTACAAATAGCCTGACATTTTTTTTATAAAACAGACCTTCAGTAATTCAAACTAACAAAGCACTAATTCAGAGTAAATTTTCAATTTTTTCAGATGTTTGAAGGTAAAATATTAAAATAGAAATATCGTAGATGATTAAAATTTTGATAAAGCAATAAATATACGATTTTATTATAAGGTACACAAAAACAATTTGTTCCATAAGCAAATTATTATACATTAATAATTGATAAAAGCAATAACGATAAATAAATCGATGATCATATAATTAGAAAATTAACACCAAACACTGGAGATAAAAATTTGCCACATGAATAACAAACGGATAACAAATATTGGAACATCGAAACTAGACTATCGTCACTGCGCAAAAAATATTCCGTAAGGAACCTCACCTAAAGAAAACCGCCAAATTAAGTTCTTCATCCCACTATCACGGAGAAACCGCAACAGTCTTTTGATGTATTTCTTTTGGTTGAGTAAAGCCTTCACATCTGAAATCAGGTTTAATTATCGTCGAATAAACCCGAACTTTGAGCAAACTATGAGTATGTACGGACGGTTTCACATCGCCCGCCTCACAGTTCTGCTGAGGAGAGCCAAATAAATCGGCGTGGATTAACTTAGTGTGTCCTGTTTTCAAGTCGCTCTCACATGTTAATTCTAATCGGAGGCCATTTGTTGCCGTTTTATTGGCAGCCTCATCAGCCCATTTGTTTTTGAGGATGCTGAAATGGCTCGGGTTCCATACGAATACCATTTTTTTGTTTGAAAGAGTGTCACAGATTATTTGAATGATGCGTTCAGATCGTCTACAGGTCAAGCTCTCCAGTACACTTATAGAGTCAGTTATGACTATTACCGTTGATCTGACTATATAAATAAACGGTGGAAAAAATATCGGTAAAGAAATAATTAGAAATACAGTTTGTAAAAAAGAATAACAACATTGATTATACTTATTAAAAAAAAACTATCGAAAATTGATTTTTTTTTTGAGAACATGTTATTTAAAATGATTAATAATACATTGCTGCAAATAATCTTTTTTAAAAAGGTTTCACTGCTACATAATTCTTAATTTTTGTTTGATTTACCAAAAGCTTCTACCTTTATTTTGGTTCATCTTTAACGGAATCATTCCCATTAGCTCAAGTTTCTTTCACTAATTTTATAATTTAATACTCATTTAAAATCGGTAATCCTGCATTATCAGTATAATTTTCTAATCGTTTCAAATAATTTTATTACACTCTCTAACTTGAGAAATGAAAGAAAACAATTAGCTTATTTATATACGTAAATAGAACGAAGAGGTTTGTATATATATCTCTTAACAATCAATTTAATTTGTTCCCTAAATTTATCATTTTTCCTCAAAAATTTTTAATTAATGAGAATATTTGATTCGTTAAAAAATAATCATAATATGTTTACTTTTCGTTGGTGTACCGAGGTGTTTTCGAAAACATGAACTAATACGCGGCGTCCGGTTGGGCAAATAGGCTAGAAGGAAATCAAGCACTTATTCAAAATTTAAGGAGTGCCCAGCGCAGAGTCTTAATTGTATGCGCTGGTGTTTTGAAAACAACCTTCTACGACGCTACCACTGTATTGGAAAAAGCTCTCCCAATCGATTTAGTGGTGAAAGTTCGGGCGGCAATGTGGAAATTGCGAAGAGGTAGGAAGACCGAGGTGTTTGGGATGCAGTTTCGAGCTAGACTTGTACCGGAACGGACCGGTGATCGCAATGCACCGGTTCTAAATTTCGAACAGTTGCTCTGAGACTTTACAGCCTCGCTATATAAGCATGACAGTAAGAATGGCACGCCACGACTAAGGGAAGGTTCTTGAGTAGATTTATACAAGATCTGGGGAGATGATATGCCCCTCCTTTGTTTTTAAGGGCAGCGGAAGCCCGACTGTTCTCCAACCGTGTAAATATAAATCAATATTTCTTTCGGTTCCGCCTGGCAACTGATGTGCTGTGCGTCTGCGGGGATGTCCAGTCGAACGAACACATGATGTTCGACTGCCAAGCTGTTGGGGGGAGGGGGCAGAACTCAGGCCACCCTGGAACTTCGAGTTCATGGGGAAAATTGGCCACTCACAAGCGGCGAGTCAGTGTGGCAAGAGCCGCATTGTCGGACCGTGTGGGAGCTCCTTGATACGGTTGCATTGTTCAACCGAAATCAGTAGTTTACCTAAGGGAAAAGACTCCTACCGCGCTGCTGTAGGAAGCTAACCGAGAGATATTAGCTACCAGCCAAATTAAGGCTCCAAGCGCTTTAACGGTGGACAGGTACTTGCGGGCATTCAGCGGCCTAGGCGTGGCAGAGAATTGCTGTCTTTGACAAGATAAATTTAATTATTGATAGTAATATATGTTGTAGTAGTTGACGGGATGCGCCTACCCATTTCAGTGATATACGGCAAGTGAGCGGTGGGACAAGGAAGCGAGTGGTGTATGTCACCACGCTTATTCCGCTCACGCTCTTAGGTTAGCTCTGGGAGTTATTTAGGACACTGGTCACTAAATGTTTCGAAGCTCAATATCCGTTTGGCCCAGACACTTGGTCTTATGCTTTAGAGCAACCGAATGGGGTGGTGGCGGTAGAAATGCCAAGCAAACTAAATTTACGTATATAGAATGAAGAGGTATATACCTCTTAACAATCAATTTAATTTGTTCCCCAAATTTATTATTTTTCATTTTTCCTCGAAAATTGTAAATTAAACGTAATGATAATATTTGATTCGTTAAAAATTGGTCGTAATATCTTTCTTTTCACGTTTTGTGATGGCAACAAGTATTTTTAATGTTAGTTTTTTGTAAAATTATTTTACAAGATGCAGAAAGACGTTTGCAACAATTATCTGCTGTAAATAATGTACGGTAGGATAACTGACCGATTTAATTTTTTTATGGTTTATTTATTGATGAATGCTCTTCTGTACTTTGATAATTATTAATTATTACATAATTTAGAATATTCCAAAAATAAAAAAATACGAGTATAACATTTCAAAGCATTAATACTGACTTAATTGCGTAGAAGTGGCATTACTCCGTTTTTTTGCGGTAATAATTTCTGGATAAAAAATCTATGTTATATTCAAATATATCAAACTGATCGTTTAACTTTATTTAACATCTTCAAATATTTATAAATAAGAATTTAGTTTAACAGTTTTTAAATTCAAAAAAATAAAAAGGTTTCTAATAAAAATAAAGTTTCTAAATAAAGCAAATGTAGAAGTAAATAATTGTCAAAATACAAAGATTTAGAGGAAAGATCGGCAGAATAGAGGTTCTTGTGAATGTAAAAAAGAAAAGAGAGCGCATGTACTGGTCAAAATAACGAAAAACACTACATAGTGATAGAATGAAAGGTAAGAGGGAAAATCAGAACAGAAGGAACTGAAATGATATTTGCGTGGCCCTCTGCAGGCCTGATGGGAAAAAGTTACTTTTAATAAGAATTTCAAATAAAATTTCAAATTTTACAAGATATTTTTTATTTAAATTTATTTCTAAACGAGATCTTCTATTTTTTTTCCTTACGTAAAGTCTACTGTTTGCTTTTAATTAAAATTTAAAACTTGATAAACTGAGTTCATCAAACTACTTATTTGTTACATGATGAAGTTCTCATACCTATTAAAGAACTTTAAAAAAAATTTATTTAAAGGAACAAAAATTGATAGTTACATATAAATATGCGCGCGAGAGAGAGAGAGATAGAGAGAGAGTGAGTGAGTATGTGCGCGCACACACCTGAGCACTTTTGTGAGCGTAGTTACTTACGAAAATTATTCATTATTTAATGGGTTGACTACATATTTTTTTTATTTTTTGATTTAAATTGTACATTAATAATTTTGAACACCTTAGCACGCTTTCCACCCTTTCAGTTAATTATTTTCAAAAAGTAGAAAGAAAAGTTTTTTTAATTTTGTACTTAGGATAAACGAAATAAACTCTTAACAGCAGTAATTTTAAAAGTTGTTCTACCTTAAAAAGTTGAATGAGATTTGTAAGAAGATTTTAGAAAATTGTCTTTCTTTTTATAAAAACATAGAAAATCTCTAACTTTTGGTACTTTTTCGTGAATATATTGATAAGAGCATGGTAAATACAATGAATATATTAAGAAAGAATATCTTATTAAAATATATATATATATATATATATATTTTCACGTAGCATTATGCAAAAAAAAAATAATAATAATAAATTTGTAACTTCCCACGGTATGTAAATTTCTTATTTAATTCAAGAAAAGAATAGAAAGTGACTGTTAAAAACTTTTTTGAAATATCTTTCGTTGCAATTAAAAGGATAATTACTTGTACAAAGTGGTGTCGGATAGAACGGGGAGAAATCTCCCGCCAAATGATTAAACTTCACTAGAGAAAAGTTGGCTATAATCCAGTGGTTGGCGCCGACAGGGAAAAACAAAATTACCTGCCGCCGACCGGTAAGCCTGTAAGAGGCAAGAAATGTACAAAGCAGGCTCTGAACTCTACAAGAATGTTCATTGCGGTTTGCAATTACTTTGCTCCATTAAACCCGGCTCGATAATAATGCCCGACTGGACTTCCGTAAAATGTAATACATTTTTTTTTTCACTCGTTCTCTTTTTCTCTTTGTATGCCATAATTTACACGGTTATGAAACAAACTAACTGATGAAAGTTATTTTTCCTGTTTACTCTTATTAAGAAGTTTGATATTAAAAAAAAGTTCTGAAAATTCACTTTACATTTAGGTTCCTCATACTAACGAAAAAAGTTAATCGGCAAAACCTACTCGCTAAAACAAAAATACTCACCTCTTACAAATACAAAAACTGTCTACTACTTTTGGATGATAGTCATTAAGACCTGCTATACTGAAAAAAGAAAACACAAAATACTAAAAATTGAATTTCACAAAAATATCTTTAAATATTTTCATCGTGTAATATTTTGATTTATTTAAATGTAATTTTCGTGGGAAGATATTTTTGTTAATTTTTTAAGATTAAGTTAAATGGAGAAAGTTATATTTTTTTCTGCAGTTAGAGTGTTCCCGTTAATTCATCCTTCACTTTTGATATGGTATCGCTAAGTTGTGTAATTTTACGTAGGACAAATTTCAACAGAAAATCTCCCATTTTTTTCTCATTAATAAAAATTACAAAAATGACAGATAATTTCACAATTAAAAAGGTAAAAATGTTTAAATAGTCGTACGTGATAAAGTTAAGGTTAATGAAACAATAAAAATATAATCTGAACTTTTTTCATTTTTAGAAAAATATGTAAAAGCCACCAGAGTTTATTAAAAATATTAATAGATTTATTAAAAATATTTACTTTGGAAAAATTTCTGCCGTCTTTATTGGTTTTTTATTGGAACGCCATCCGTATTGAGATGTGACAACTATGAGCTCCATTTACTTAACGACATAAAAATAAGTTATAAATATATTTCTTTATTTTTCGATATTTTTTCTCCGTAAAAGCAGGTCTCACAAAATTATAGAAAATTATTTACCGTAATTTTTTTTTACCTAGTCTAAATTATGTTTGTAAGCGATGATTTAATACCCACTGTTTCAAAACAGAAAAACATACTCGTACATAAATCTGTTGCTCACGTTGACTTTCCCAGACATTTTTTACGGATTTTACTAATGTAAAGTATCGAGAAGCAAAAGGTATTAGTCGGAGTTACTTTGTCTGAGAGTATTCTTATAAATACACAGCCAGTACTCAAAATAACAGACTAAATATATTATTTGTGAAATTAGGTATAACCTATTATTCGATAGGTTGGCATACTGATACGTATGCATTCATGTATTTAGCTCAACGAATAAGGCTACAGAAAACCGTTTCAATCTCACTTTCATCAGTAAACAAGGCATGAATTCATATTATTATTGAAAAAGATAAAGTCATTTTTGAGAGGGATTAACGCTCACGTCAGGTTATTTACAACCATTACTTATATCACGTTTTAATACATTTTAATTTGTAATATCTTTTTTTCCCTCTACATTACAAAATTTCTTAGTACTGTTTCAGGGAATTTGTATACATTTTTAATATTCCTCTTATTGTTTGGAAGAAAACTATTTTTATTTATATTATTAGCACCCAAAAAAACTTTTGAAAAACCACTTATATAAAATATAATTTGAATCAGCTTAAAATATTATCGGCTGCCATTTTCAAAAAGAATATCTTTTTAAATTCTTGATAATCGGTGAAATATTGAGTTAAAAAAAATTTGATATGGACATCACATGACTTCCTTGTACGCCCTTTTAAGTAGGTATACATTTTTTTTTTTTAAATTAAAAGTACTATATTTTATTTCATTAAACCCTTTTGATATTTTTTTTGTTATTCATCTACAATTTTTTTCATTTAAAATATTAAATATTAACTATTGAACAAAATAGTTTAATTTGTTATTTTTATATATTATCAATAATCTCATATAATTATAACAAAATTGAAAAAAGATTTACTTATTCACGTTTTTTAATATTACTCTATTTACGTTTAATATTACCCTATTCTAAATCATTAATGAAAATTAATGCTTTTTAAGTAATCTATTAATGAATTTGTCTTTTTTCTATAAAACAAGTTAATTTAACATTAATCTAAGGTGAAAAGAGAAGAAAAACGAAATACTTCTTACATAAATTTACTAGTGTTCCTAAAAGTTTACTTCAAACTTTTAACACATTACAATGAAGAAGCGAGTACTGTTTAATATAGAGTAAGATTAATTTCTTTCTATTAAATAGTTCGTAAGAGTGTATGAGAGTGTGAAAAACTTATAATAAAATTGTACAAAATAATTAAAAGCAATAATTATTGTTAAATTTATAGAGATTAAAGTTTTCAGTTGAAATTTTATAAATTTCAATTAGAAGAACATCTTAAAATCGAACAAAAATAATTTGCTACGTGATAAATATCCATTTTGACTAATTTCGGCGTGACGTCTGTACGTACGTATGTACGTATATGTCCTACATAACTCAAAAACGATTAGCTGCGGGATGTTGAAATTTTGGATTTAGGACTCATATAACATCTATTTGTGCACCTCCAGTTTTGATTGCAATCGACTGGATTAAAAATGACCAAAATCCAAAAACTTTCTTAGCAGTAATAAGCTCTCATTGAGAGCTTTTCAACTATATATCATAAGTGATACTTATTTTCATTGGTTTTAAAGTTATAGCCAAATAAAATTTTAATTAATGAAATATTTGGATCTTACAAGGGAAAGGCACATCGGTTCGAATCTGACTTCAACGCCTTTATTTTTTTTAAAATTAAATATATTGATTTATTATTAATTATTAACCTCGGATTGCAAAAAAAAATTACAATAAATAATAATTCAAAATTACATAAAAAAAAATTTTATGTAATTTTCATTTAAAAAAAAGTGTGTATATGTAATTTAAAAGGCGTACAAGGGTCATGTGGTTTTCACATTCGATTTTTTTAATATCGCCTTATAAAAGAGGAAAATCCTAGATATTCTATTTTAGTAAACTATTATAACACTGCTTTTTAATTTATCCCAAAAAATAATAAGTTAGAAAATATTTAACGTTAAAACACGATGTTTGCGGTAGCCATACATCGTTTTCAATATTAAAAATACTTTATTAAGTGTTAAAAAGATTTTGCTAAAGAATAGGTACTCTAGAATTTTTTTTTGTTGAATGCAATGATAATTACGATAAAATTAAATGAAGACAAAACAATCAGTAGTTTAATTATGTTTGTCATGTATTAAATCGAGCAAGAGGACGAGTGGATGGACAAAATGTATTATAGAATGTGCTTGTGTTATATCGGGCGCTGATGTGGTGTGGACTGAATTGATAATTACCACTGTGACAGGTGACATATACAGCTGTCGGACAAGAGGAATAGTACGCGACACAAATTCAATCACTCAAAGCAGAAATTTAAATCAACAGCTCTCACTGATTGTTGCATTAAAGAAAAACTGCATTGACCCGCACTCCAGTGACTACAATCGCAATAGCCCGTTTTCATCATTCCATTTTTTTTAAAAAGTCATAACATATTTTATATTCAAAATGATTAGATTTTTTTTTTTTTTTGTTAAAATGTCATTATTTTGTTTGTAAAAAGGTTTTGTTAATTTAAAAATAACTTCAATCAAACAAAATAAAAATATTTTTTTATAAAAATTTAAATAATACATAAAATCTGAAATAAGCTCATCTGTATGCGCAATTAATTAGAAAAAAATAAAAATAAAGGGAGTGAATACGTGGAAACTTTGCTGTAGAAAAATATTTCATTTCTGTCAAGATAATTTATTTATTCTATTATTTCCTGTTGAAATTTGCAATAAATTTTAAAATTAATTGTACTTTTTACAATTTACATTTATTTATTTATATTCTTTTTTAATCAATTTGGAATTATTTAAAAATTTCTTCATCAACAATTTTGGTATCCTGCTCTCTGCTTTCAGCTAGTAAAGTTAGAAATGTTTTCGTTTCTACCTGTGAAAAACTCTCCTAGAAGTAATCAGAGAATAAGTACACTTTTTTTGTTGTGTTATTATTTTAATATGCAGACGTTTTTTTCGATGGTGTGTATTTGTATACTACATAATCGTCAGTTTTTACTTTCCCGGTTCTTAAAGTACAAAATACTCTAATAGCGGGGAAGGTATGATTTTTGGATACGTAGTTGTGTTCATAGCTCGATGGCTTCAGTTCCGCTGAATCTAAAAATGTAAAAAAAAATTCAGACGGTATTATGTGTGTTTGGGTTTGCACGGGCGCTAGTGTATATTTTCCTTAATATCTCTTGACTGTGAACATAAAATTATTAACAATTTGTTTACTCGTTTATATGAAGCATTGTGTTAATAAATTATTATAAAAAAGGGTATTTAATTTTTATGAATGACTGAATCGATTTTAACCAACGTTTAAAGATGAAATTTATAAATAAATAATCGATGAATATTATTATCTTGCAAGACATCCAGTGTTGCGCGTCTTGTAGATCTCACTCAGGACTTTAAAAACTTCCAAACCAGTCGGTCGGACGTGCATCATCTTTTACCCGTACTTCCCTCTCACCACGATGTCATCAATTAATTAATATTCTCTTTTCTCTTCCTATTATTCCTTTCAAAACACCTTCTACTGTTTCCATTAATGAATTTTTCATCGTAGCCAGGAAGCACTATCCAATTTTTTTTCTCCAGTTCTTATTACATTAATTATTTTTATCTGTTAAGAACTTCTTATTGCACATTTGTCCATTTTATCCTCTCCATTTTCCATAACCACAATTCTACACTTCTGATCTTTATTCATTATTCTTTCCTCAGGTTTCACGTTTCTGTTCCATGTAGTGCTACACTTCAGGGAAGATAATTTACCAACTTTTTCCTTAGATCTTTACCTAGATATTCATTTAGCAATCAGTTTATATCAGATTGAAAGTATGTTTAATTTTTTAATTTTATTTTTAATTTACTAACAGTAGCCTTTTAATTGTGCCGGTAAGCCTTTCCTAAACTTTTCGCTCAGATATTTCAAATGACTCGCTTTTCTGTCTTATGTAGTCTTACTACTCCCATCCTAGTTTCTTTAGTCCACACATTTAGTATATTTATTCTCATTTCGTATTTCTCAACTTCTTGTCTAAATCCTTTAGCATAATATTTGCTTTCCCTTCACACCATTCTCTTAATAACCCCTTACCATTAGTGAAAAGATTACATTTGATGAAAAGCATAATAAAAATATCTATATAAAATTAAAGCGCGTAAAATGCCCTTCAGAAACGGTGATTTCGACTTTATATTTCAATCATTAACATTCTGTATTTTCTGAGTATATTAATTTTATTCCTAAACAACCAAACAATGTATTCCTGAATAAGGAAATTTATTAAGTAATCAAAATATTCGTAATTAGTATTTTTTTGTGTTTATTTTTTATAGAACATTTTGGGTCTATTTCATTTAAAAAATTTAAAAAAAAGGGAGCATAGTCTGTATAGGTATTGACTTATATTTAAGAAAAATTAATATTTGAAACGATAATCATGAAATACGGTATAATGACTCGTTTAAATACTTAATGTTATCTATATAAACACACACAGTTTTTCTATTTATTGTTATTATTTTTTGTTTGATATCATCAGTCTGTTAACTGATTTGGTGCTACATTACATTTATTTCTGTTCTATGCATAACACTGAACCTCAAAATTTATTCTCAATCCTCAGTTATACGTAATAATTCTCACATTACATATGAAATTTTATGAAAATTCAACAAACGGCTAGACTAGTTTGCATTCGTATGTCTTATCAGTGAAACGTTCACATAAATCTGATATAAAATAGCATCGAAAAAATTACCCTCTCCGAGCATATCTTATTTCTCAACAGTTTTAGGTCCCTGTTTGCTATAAATATTAACTTTTCGGTTAAAGAATTGTATATTTACAGAAGTATATTATTGGTTGACATCTACTTGGTTTTTTGTTCAGGAACCGACTTAATCTTATGTTGTTTTTATTTATTTCAATTTGATGAAGGGGATACATCTCAAAAGAATTTAAATTGAAGAAAGAATCTAAATTGAACTAATTGGTTTTTTAATACTCTATTAAAAAAAAAAATCACCATAAAGACAAAATTTGAAAAAAATATTCAATTTTTTATTTTAATAAAATTGCCATGTTAAGTTTTATAAGTTTTTTTATCTAATCGAACAATTTTCATCATTTATTACATTTATTGAGAATTAGATTTTAATATTTTTTTTCAATTGTTGAAAATAAAAGGTAAATAGAAAATAGTAAAAATTACAAGTGTCATTTTTATACATTTTATATGTATAAAAATGTATGTATGTAGTTCTTTAATCTGGGTTAAAGATAAAACTTTTTCACCTTGTTCTATCAATGTTTATCTAATTGATAATAATACTTCTAAGGGACAACAAAAGTGGTCAATTCCCGATTAATCTTAAGCTTTTCACGTTACACTGCTGTCTAAGCTTACGCAAGAGATCATGACAGCTTTGATGAGAATCTTACCAATTCTTGCTCGCAGCATATTATATAGTTTAAAAGAATATTTAGCAAAAACGTTGTTTTATAAATTTTCAGTTAATATCGTATTTATTTATTTACATTAAAAATTTAATTATATTTTAAAAGATTATATTACTGGGAACAGCCTTTCTATACGGAAGATTACGCCACAGAACCAGTTACATGAGTCGCTAACGGATCCTCAACACTGTCTCACCCGACTTTTTATTGATTGCTTCTAATTAATAATACATTTTGGTCAACTGATCCCTGAATGAGGTAAACTGCAGTTGCAGTCATTACACAAATAAGGTGCAGCTGCCCTATGAGCCTCAAACAAAGAAACCTTCACTAGCCAACTGGGAATTTCTTGGATATCGTATAAATCAAGATTTTTCATTGGTTCAGGTTGAAGAAATTATATTTTTCTTTAATAAATTCTAAAAACAAAGCTATTTATTATTCTACTTTTGTTTATTAGGCGCCATTTCCAATTCGATTACTTGTAAGTGGAGTAATAATTTTTTTTATGTGAAAGTATTTCTGATGCTTTACATTGTCTATCAAATCCTTTACCAAGAATAATGCATATAAAGTCTCAATAAAGGTACAAGTAACTCTAATCACATTTGATTTCTTTGAGGGTAATGATGTTCAATGTACAGCCATTTACAGTTATTAATATAGTAAAGCTGAATTTAATTTTCGTTTTGATCCGCTTAGTATGGTAATGTACATTCGTACATCCGCTTTAGTGATGAAACAAATATATAATCTATCTTCGTTCAGTTTGACGTATAACTCTGTAATGGGAGAATAATAAGTGTGCTGTTTTCGCATATCAGTTCGCTGACAGTCACGGCATCTCATACGCTGCTTAAACTTAAAAAATAATATATAACTCGCTTACAATAATCAATCAAGACAACTTTTTTATCTATATAATTAAAAATTCTTCAACCAAAAGGGTGTCCATAATGCTTTTAATCCTAATTTTTAAAATAACTAAAAATATTTGTCTACGATAGTGAATTACGTATTTTTATATTTTTAATTAATTTTTTTTTTTTTTAACTTCGGAAAAAAAAATCTGATGTTGACACCACATGACTTCCTTGTACGCCTATTAAATTATATATACACACATTTTTTTAAATGAAAAGTACATACAATTTTATTTCATTAATAACTTCTGATATTTTTTCATATTTTTTTTTATTGTTATCATTGGATTATAATTTATTGTAAAACTTTTCTTAAAATCAAGGTTTAATAATTTATTAATAAATCTATATTTAAATTTAAAAAAAAAGGAAATGAAGATGGATTTGACTTCCCCGGCACCGATGTGCCTTCCCCTTGTAAGATCCAAATATTTCATTAATTAAAATTTGCATTTGGCTATACCTCTGGAACCAATGAAAATAACTATCACTTATGATATATCGTTGAAATTCTCTCAATGAGGGCATATTACTGCAGTTAAGAAAAAGTCAAAATCAAAATTTTTCTGATTTTAGGTTTTTTTTGGACACTTTAGGATCAGTCGATTGCAAACAAAAGGGGAGATGTACAACTAGATCTTACAACAGTCCTAAATCCAAAATTTTAACATTCTACGCTAATCGTTTTTGAGTTACGCGAGATACAAACGTACGTACGTACAGTCACACCGAAACAAGTCAAAATGAATTCAGAGATGGCAAAATAGATATTTTCGTTGAAATCTGAAAAGCGAAATTCTTCACGATCACAATATTTCCTTTACTTTGTACAAGGAAGTAATAAGAAAAATTTATATTAAGGTAGAAAAAAGCTTATAACTAATATGATTTTCAAGATGAAATCAGCTTTGAATTTTCAAGATAAAGAAAATAACATCAGTAACTATTTCGTTCCGAGACTAAAATCAAGATGGGGAATTTTTTTGTGTTGTTAAGTTTGGCAAATAATCAGTCTAATACTTACCACGGTGTTTCAGTTAAAAAACAAAAAACGAGATATATTCTAAAAGTATTTAAATATTTCATTTTATTTTTTAAACTGAAATAATATTTTAGCTAAATAAACCATAAAATTAAAACTTTTATCTTCTTTAACGTAAACCGAATTATAAAAGGCTTTGACGTAATAACCGATTTGTGTTCTAGCCTCTGGCAAATTTTACGATAGAAAAAGTTTATCTAGGAACCTTTCTTTCAGTTTTCATTTTCTTTATCTTTTAGCTGTCTGCGAAGGAAAGACAGTATAACGTTCTTAGTTCTTTTTAGCATCTGCAGCCTTTTTAGTATCTTCTTTTTATTTTTCCCTCTGTATCCTACTGTATTTTTATTATTTTTTATAACCATTTTCTAATTTTCAGAACTATACTACCTTTTCTTTTTTAAGAAAATTATATATATCCTTATTATTATATCTGTATTTTTTATCCCGTTTTAATGCGAACAAACTGAATTAAAAATTCTCCAGTAACAATGTTTACCTTCTTAATTCCTTTCTATTCTGTGTTAATATTTTTACCTCAATATACATTATTAATTTTAATTTTTGATCTCCACTACAATTATTTTATACACTATAACAACAATTGAAAACAAAATTAATTAAATTTGAAATTATCTAACGTTTAACAAACCTATTTAGTTCTTCGCTACGTAAGATTCTGCACATAAATTTCTCTATCATTATCTTCAATTTGTTTTAAAATCTCTTCATTTCGAGATTTATAACACTTAGTTTTTAACACTTTTATACAGAAAAACCTATATAAATTACTATTGAAATAAAACCATCCAAAATCGTCGACAACTATTAAATCAAAACTTATTAGCTCACTTCAGTTAAACATTAAATTTCATTCCAAAATCTATAATCAATGCAAATATGATATCATTTTAGAATTTTTTAAAAACATTTTTATTACTAATATTATTTTACATTTTTAAATTTATTTTTAATTAATTTCTGTGGTTTTATGTAGAAAAGCATATGTATATATATATATATATATATATATTTGTATATCATTTATAATCATTTTCCTATATACCCTGATGGTGGTTGTTTGACAGTCAAAATCCAAATGAAGGTAAGTTGCTTTTATTCGGATTTGAATACCTGGATACCGGTGTTTTTTTTCGGACCATCTTAAACACCCCCAAGGCAACCGGTCCTTGCAGTTAAGAAAAACCCGGAGTCTGTCACCTCGGGGTGTTGTGGCATCAGTCTGCCCTCCTTGTCTAACCTCATTGAGGTTGTCCCATCGGAGTCCCCCTAGCTTCATTAAAACATGCCGACTTCCTCTTCTGGATAGCTGGCACACTCCTCTACTATGGGGCTACCCTTCCCGGCCATACACTATTCGCTCCGGGCATGCATTTTGCATGCTCTTCGCTACACGTGGCCCTCTCACAACTCGAGGGAAGTGGTGGTTGGGTTTCAATTAACCACCAAATAATAAAAAAGTAGTAGTTAATAAAAGTAGTTAATAAAAAAGTAGGTTTTATTAAAAGTGAAAATAGATTCTCTGAGTTCTTCACTTCACATTCTATTTCATTTACTTATTTAGTATTTCGAAAAAATTACAAATGTAGATAATCTTGCTCTTAGATTATTTGGGTTATATCTTTGCCAATGAATTTAAAGTTAAATAACTCTAAAAAAAAATACAACTTTTATTTTATTCCCCATTCACTTTTACATTAACAAATGCAATTAAGTTCATCAGTGAAATTTTTCTTCAAAAATTTGAAGAAAATCTAAAAATAATTTGAATTTTTAAGCTTTTTAACTTAAGACGACTTTTTACTTTGTTGTACGAAATAAAGGAAGTATTGTGATCGCGAAAAATCTCGGTTTTCAGATTTCAACGGAAATATCCATTTTAACCATCCGTGAATCCATTTTGACTAGTTTCGGCGTGACGTCTGTACGTACGTATGTATCTAGCGTAACTCAAAAACGATTAGCCGTAGTGTATGAAATTTTTGATTTAGGACTCTTGTAATATCTGGTTGTCCACCTTCCCTTTTGATTGCAATCGACTGATCCAAAAGTGTCCATAAAATCCAAAACAATTTGGATTTTTTCTTAACTGCAGTAATAAACCTGTCATTGTTATGATACACTGTTGAAAAACGAAAGATTTTTGTGATGTATCATAATTGGTACTTATTTTTATTGGTTCCAGAGTTGTAGCCAAATAAAATGTTAATTATTGAAATATTTGGATCTTACAAGGGGAAAGGACATCGGTTCGAATTAGACTTCATCTCCTGTATTTTTTTTTTTACCTTTCTTTTTTTAATTTAAATATATATTGATTTATTAATAATTATTAACCTCTGATTGCAAAAAGTTTTACGATAAATAATAATTTAATAATAACAATAGAAAAACAAATATGAAAAAATATCAGAAGTTATTAATGAAATAAATTTGATATACTTTTCATTTTAAAAAAAATGTGTATATGTAATGTAATAGGCGTATAAATAAGTCATGTGATGTCCACATCAGATTTGGTGAAACATCTGATTATTTGCTTTTCTTTTCATATTGTTGATGGTTATATCCTAATAATTTTAAAAAAAACACAGTATTTGATAGATATAAGATATACATTTATTTAAAGAGTAATAAAGTGACTTTTCCTCTATCCTAATATTTCAGGTAAGATTGTTGAATTAATAATTGTATAAATATTGGATGTTAAAACTAATATTTTAGTAATTGTGTAACTGTCCACTTTATTAAAAAAATTGGAGGATCGTATCTCACTTTTAAATGTAATAGGTTTAAATGAAGTGTAGAAAAAAAATGCGTGTGTGTAATTTAATAGGCGTACAAGGAATTCATGTGGTGTCCACATCAGAATTTTTCCTACTAATGCATGCAATCATTATCGGCCCTTTGATAATTAATTATCGGCCTAGTGAAAAATGAAAAAAAATTGTAATAATTGTATCATTACTCTTGAGTAAAGGAAAAAACTAATAACAAATACATGATGTATTAGATAGCTGCTATTGTACAGTATAATAATGGCCCATAAGGTAAAGCGCCGACTCATATTTTTCTCGTGAAATAATATTTTTTTTTAATTTTTTCAATATTTTATTTTATTTTTGAAAAGGAATACACCATTAAATTATTATTATTTTTTGCGTGATACGGGACGTAAATAAAACGCACACAAAAAGTAATGAAAATAGTATTATTTTTATTTTCCTATTAGTAGTTAATGTCAAATTGATATAACAACTGAAATTGCAGCTATATTAACATAAAACTAACTGGGGGGAAAAAATATCCCTCCTCTTTTTAAATCGTTACTTTGAAGAGAGTTATTAAGTTTGAATAAATATGTAGCGTGATAATAATAATAAAATAATGATAACAATAATTAATCAAAAATTACACTACAAAAGTAACATAAATAAAATAAAATTCTAACTACGATAATGTGTTTCTCTTGGCAGTATATTAGTGATAATTTCAGTAACTGTAGTGTTACTTGCTCAACTTAGAAAATGCTAAATATGCCTTGGGGTGGTCACTTGAGATACGTGATTATAGTTTTAGTCGGATTAAATTACCCACATATCTATGTAAAATTATCACAACGATTCCAGTTAACTTAATGAAATTATCTCTAAATCGAATTTCTATGAAGTAGACTGTAAATACTAATTTGATTTTATCAAAACTTAAATTTTTTTTTGAAGAATTATAACTCATTATGTACTTTTAGGTGGGTTGTTCTTTAAAAAAATATTAACTTTACCTAAAAAAAATGCAGTACGTAAATTTTAGTTCATTTAATTTTAGAAAAAACTATTTTCTATATAAGTTTAAGTAGTACCAATGTAAATGTTACTTAACGGACAAAATTTGTCAGTGTAATCGGTGAACATTCTTCTAGTATTGAACGTCAGAATTATTATTATTATTATTATTTTTTTTTTTTCTGGGCATCGACTGCTAAGGTCATTAGCCCTTGTCACAATCTTTAAAAGAAACTACTATCACCATCTGGATCGTCATATGTAAGGGTGTAAAGGGCCCTTACATTTTATTTAAAAGCACAAACTACACAAAACATTTAAGACATAAAGACAAGGACAATCACAAACACTTATGGGGTGTAAAGGGCCCCAATATTAAAATTTGAGATAGGTTCCCAAAAGACCATTAAATTAAAATTAGAATTAAAACTTATCCTACCATATCTTTCTTTCTTCTACGAGTCTCGTTTATAGTTTGTTTAAGCACCCTCAGGGTGACCAGAACCGCCGTTGAGCAGTATATCAGTCGCGCCAGGGTGCCGTGGCAGTTGAATCTTTCTTATAAACAGGCTATAGGCATGCACAGCGCACACCCACAGCCTCGCGCCCTCAATCCACCCTTGAGGGTCCCCCTGGCCATCATCGGACACACCCCGACTCATTGCTCTTGAAATAATTATTATTATTACAACAATTACGACTTTACTTATAACATTACGAGGAGAAAAATTAAAACAAAAGTTTCCAAAGTTTGTTTTGGGACTAATTTGTTAAAACACTAGTAAAATAAGCACACTCAGTCCCGATGAATTATTTATTATTATACTATAAAATGTAATTAAAAATACTCGTAACGAATTTAAAATATTTATAAAATAATTAATATTTTAAAATTTATACCACTATTAGCCTAAAACTCTTTAAAAACGACTCGTTTAAAAAATAAAAGATCTAAACTTTAATAAAATAAAGTTCTTAAGGTTAAATAAAGTAAAGAAAATATTGTTAGTACTGACTGCTATTTTTAGGACTAAGCATTAAGTACTTCATGATGATTTTAAATCTATTTTTACACTGATTCAAGTATGATAGAAATTTCTTTTTTCTATAACAGTTTCCTTGAAAATATTATTAACCTGTAAAATATATATATATATATATATATATTTTTTTGTATCCTTCATTAAACAGGAAGCAACTATTACGTATAAAAAAAAGAAAACAAAATACATTCACAAATATGTTCAAGGAATGAACATATGGTTATGAAACATAAGGTTACACAACTACGGATGAATTTTTAATGAAAAGCCTGCTTCTATGAGAAGAGGTATAAGAGTTTTTAAAGGATGTGTTATGGCATTAGATTATTCTAGAAAAGATAGAAATAATGACTGAATGGAGGCAGAAAGAAATGATAAAAAAGTATTAAAGCAGAGCGTAAAAGCCTAGGGAAGGATTTAAAATGCATTTATTAAAGATCCTTGATTTGCACGATTATAAAAGCAGCAGATTTAAAATTTTCTGGTCGAAATCCCTGCTTAAGAATACGTATATAAAACGAATAAAAGATAGAATTCCAAAATATCCGAGATTTTTCTTTTCAAAACTAAGTTTCTTGAGGTTTTGATTTAAAATTTTTAATAATTTGTCATCAGATTACAGATAATTATAGTATAATAATGCATTAATAAGTAAAAATGACAAACAAACTTGTCAAACTGTTTTTTAGTTTCATTTAAAATTTCTTTACTTTACCTCTCACTAATTTCTTGTTTTTTTATTTTTATTTTTATTTCATAATTTTAATTTATTTATTTTATATCAATTTATCATTTAAATTGTTTAATATGGTATTTTAATGCTATATTAATTTTACTAATAATTTAATTAATTTAACTCAATTTACAATTACAATACTATTTACAATATTTAACTACCTACATATATGCTTAAGTTCAGGTATATAATATTTTACATTTTATGTATAACAAATTTTTGTTAACTTTTTAACAAATATTTGTTATACCATCATTTCTTCTGTAACAATACTCTTTCCTTTGATCCGTTTATCTAAATGATGAGCCAATTGGTTTTCTATTCGGGAAATAGCCAATCCTTACTTGAATTAAGTAATGTACGAGTATAATTACGTACCTATCTAAATAAAATACTCATTTAATTTTTTTTTTTGTTTTTTTTGGTTGATCACATCACCAAATAAGCTTGAGGCTTGCGCGTGGTATATTGAAATGGAATTTTGTAGCGTGTGAAAACTGCCATGCTTAACCATGGATTCGAAATCGAGATCTCCGGATAAAAGGCCGAGACGCTACCACTCCGCCACAAAGATCGGCAAATGTATTTATTTATTTATTCAACAAATTAATGTAACTGCTTAAAACATTGATATAAAATACAAATGCTCTTGTTTTAATGTTTTTTGCTAAATAAATGTTTAGCAAAATGAAATGAGTGATCTAGAATAATTTCTCCGTATATATATTTTTTAAGTTATACAATAAAAGCTCTGAAAAATTCGGGTCAGCGGTCCTTCAAATTTAATGTCTATACAAAAATACTGATATACATTATGCTAAACAATACGGAAGAATTATAAAAATATAGTTTTCTTTATTTTATACTGATTGATGTATTCTTTTATAAATTGAATAAAGTTAAACGAAAATAAATAATGAGGAAATAATAAAATAGTTGTTTAACATTGTAACTGGTTATTTGTAGGAAATGTATTTTCTTCTTAAGATAAAATATTCTCAAGTAAATAACATACTTTTGTTATTTACTCGAGAACATACATAGAAATATAAGACGTGAATAAGAGGTTTACCTTTAAAGGAACATCATTTATTTGAAACAAACTGGCTAAATGGGTGTAGTTAGGGATTTTCTAGGTTACCGGGCGGGCAGTGGGTTATACACAAAAGGGTTCGTTCGTTCGTTCGTTCGTCGGCGGCAGTTGAACCGGGGATGTAATTGTATGTGTGTTTGTGTTAGGATTGGAAAAGAGGTGGAGAAGCGGCGGGACAAATCCCAGCATCTGATCCATCACACACATAAAGTAGACGCAAATATAGACCCCTGGCCATTTGGCTGACTGCCAGCCTAACTCTCATACCACCCTCATAGTTAACGGTAACATTTTGTAAATTGTGCTCTTGTTTTAAAGCATAGCTATATATACGGTATACCGAAACATGTATAATTTAGAAACACATTACACCATATAATTTTTAATATTACTATAATATTAAAAGATTTGTTACATTTTTGTTTGTTTTTCCCGCTTCTCACTCCATTTAAAGTATATATCGAATGGAAATAATTATATTAAAATTTAAATTCTTTAAAACGATTTAAGAAGCAAAATATTTTGATATAAACTGTTGAATATTTAAAAGTGAGATTATAATTATTATTAAATTAGGTTGCATAAAATTAATTGATAAAGTTGTCTTTTACTTACAATTTATTAAATCTTCTTTGAAGAGAACTGGATGTAAATCTTCTTGTATTTAACCAGAAATATATTAATTTTTTTTTTGTTGAAAATTTATATGCGGGTTGATAAGAATAAAATAAAAAAGAATTCTTAAGGTGAATTAGGTAATTAAATTCTTAAGGATAGCAGAAAAATATGTCGTAAAATTCTATGGATGGAAAATTAGGTGAGAAGACTATTTATTTAGACGTCAAAGTTCAGTTAATGTAGGAAGGAAAGGAAAAGATTGAAATGGATAAATTAGTAGATCGGTGTGAGTGAATATATATATAAAATACCTGAAGATGAAGGATATAGTAATAAAGTTGAAATTAAATAGGACAGATTGTGAGAACAGTTTAAGTCCAGTCAACTGGCTACTAATCCTTTTCTCCAAATATATGAGTACAAGGAATTCCATGCAAATTAACTTTCTTAGAAAATATCGTTAAAATGTAATAATACTGACATTACAAATTTTTATTATTTAAATTATATTTTACAATATAATTACATTATAAAAAGTAAATTTATTAACCAAATTTTCGGTGTCATACTATAAAATTACTTCGTTTAAATAAAAATACATTATAGTAAAAGATAAAGAGATAAAGAGACCTTCCAATGCGAAAGTAAATGAGACTATAATAATAATCTATATTCTTTGTTTTTCTGTTTAAATTTATTTAATATGTAACAAAATATGAAAAGGAAGTTCTAAAAAAAATCTGCTAAAGTATAATAAAAATTTTAAAACTGTTAAAGTATGAGTTTAAACGAAAAATATTTTTTTTAAAAAATGACTGATTACACGGGTTTACCAAACGAATAGATATTTAATTTTAAAACTGATAAGAAGAAAACTAATATAATAATATGCTACAAAAATGAACGTAAGTTAAATATTAATATAAAAAAGTACATTATATGTCAAAATGAAAGAATTTTTTTTCAGTCGTTTGATAACTAAGTAATTTAGGTTAATTTGTGTTAATCTTTATTCGTATCCTATATACCTTTCAAATCACGAATCATCATCAATTAATTATTTCAAAACTTTAATATTTATATATTCATTATGATTTTAACCCGTACAAGCTTGGAAAGCAATATATAGATTTGTCCATTTTACAAGAATCCTTTTTCTGCTTAGCCTCCGGAACCACCGTAAGGTATTACTTCGGTGTATGAAATGTATGAATGTAAATGATGGCTGGTCTTGTACAGTCTCAGGTCAACCATTCCTGAGATGTGTGGTTAATTGAAACCCAATCATCAAAGAACACCGGTATTCACGATCTTGCTTCCTATAGAAGATTCTTATAAAAGGACAGCAGATGAAAAGTCTATACTTTTCATCTGCTGACCCTTTAAAACTTCTTTTGATTACTTTAAATAATCCCTAATATTCGTTGGTAAAACTACACCTCGAAAACCTCTATCTTTTGTTCTTTTACCTTTTATTTCACCCAAGTTTCGTTAACATTTCCCGATATACAATTATTTTAATTATTATTTTCTTTGTTATTCCAAAAATTTGTATTCAATATTAGTAAAATTTGTTTCTGCCTAATAAAATCCCTATTTTTTTGGAAATCCCTCTTTTTAGTATTTTTTTTTTGTTCATCCTTTATAATTTTATTATGTAAAAACAAATTCTGCAACTTACGGTAAACCGTGCTCTATAAAAGGTTTTATGTTTTTCACTTCTCTCTCGGTTTATTATTTTTGTTTTATAGTTGTTTACTTCCAAATATAATTTATTCCCTATACATGAATAAAAACCATGAATAAATTTATAATGTTTTCATCAGTTTAATCGAAAATAGTGATGATATTCACGCGGGAATTTTAAAATGTTAATTTTATCACAGGATAATTTTTCGCTCTAATTAAAAAAAAAATGATTCCTTTTTCTTTTTGAAGCTGAGAAATTGTATAATAATAGTAGAACACACATAGTTTCACTTCTTACTGTTATTAGTGATGATCTTTTCTATCTTCTATCATTATTATTACTTCGTGAAGATTCATGAATGATGACTGGTGCAAATTATAAATAATTCTTCTTTCTTAGTATTTTAATCTTGTGTTAAAAAAAATGTTTCAAAACTTATTTTAATCTGTATTACGAAATATGTTTCCAAGATATAAAATGTTCTATGTACATAGGTTGGTTTCCCATTGCTATCATTTATATATAGCAATAATTATTATATAGCAATATTAATTATTTATAGATAACTAGCATTTTTTTTTTGCTGTCCATTTTCTGAAAGGTGAATGGTCTATATGTAGCACGTACTTTAACTTCGTTATATATATATTTTTTTTTTTTAAATGAGGTAGTAAAAACATAAAAGATGGACGATATAAGGAAGCTATTAAAAGAAGATTTGGCTAAGGAAAAAGAGTCCTTATACATAAACGTGTGTCGCAGTTAGTGCAAGCCTTGTAAGAAACCTAGCCGACAAGAAGAAACTTACAAGTGGTCAACTTTTGATCGACAGTCATGGACCTAACAGTGTACTCTGTGATGAGAAGGTCGATGAAGGGGGCACGATCTACACGATAGTTATGGACTCAGGAGATGTTGAAGACATGATAGGTAAGTGTTTTAGGTGCTTACGGAAGTTCGCCGACATAGGAGTGGAAGCGCCTTATGTGTCACTTGCTGGAAGAACGGGAGCCCTGCTGAAGTGTCTGCTAGAGTGTGATTGGTAGGCGAGCAGTGCAGGAACGGCTCCTCTATCTGAAAGAATATCCTCGAGAACATAAGGAGACGGGGCATGAGGAGTCACATACCATGTCGGTCAAGGTAGACATGTTTAAATTTTGTTTTGCCGACTTATTTAAATCCGTCAGGGAAGGTTTAGACAAGGGAGTAGCTGAGATACTCTCAGTTAGAAGGGAGATAGATGACGATCTTCAAATTTGTGTGCGGGGTAAGGAAGCTGAGACACTGAAGCAAACCATCAGCTAGAAGGTCAGAGAAAACGGTTGGACGTCACGTCCAGCGTGCTATCACGTGAAGGATCTGGAGCGCGATATCACCGCTGACAGAGTAGCCCAGTCGGTGGCGGTTAACGACCACCGATGGTGGCAGCCCACCGATGAGTTAACAGTTACCTCCTTGCGACCAGCATATGGAGGGTTCTGGAGGAGTCGCTGAGTGATCAACGCCTGATAACATTTGAAGATTGACGGAGTTGTTCTAGGAGGACAAGCGAGTATGAGAAGAACCCGCTTCGATCATAGTAGAGTGAAGAAATTTTGGGCTGTGGTCGAAGCTGGATTCGAGGAACATGAGATAGTCTACCCAAACGTCTTAACAGATGTGGTTTACCCTGGCAATTCTAAGAAGAAGGTGTGTGGCTAGTCGACGACGTCTCCAACGAGCACAGCAACGGGATGGGAATGTGGATGATGAGCTCCATCAACTTCGAGAGCTGAGGAGAGTACAAGAACGGTATAGAGGTGGCCAAAATAGAAAATTGTTACAATTGTATGACATGGTTGATGACGATCCCTGGGGTCGCATCGTAATGAAGAGATTTGGGAGAGGTTATTGGTTTTGTCTAAAGAAAATTTGGTGAAAAGTGCCAGAGAACTGTTTACACGAGGCAAGGACACCTACAAGGAGGAGGTAGTGGCGGAGGAAGTCGTCCCATTCCTACTGACAAATCAATGATTTGACAGCTGCCGCCAAAACTATTAAGTGTGGCAAGAGTCTGGGACTGGACGGTATCCCTCCTGAGGTTGTGAAGATCACAGTAGAGACCGTGTCGTCAAGGACTTACAGGACATAAACACAGTTATCAACAACGAGTTGATGCCTGAGGGGTGGAAAGGAGCTATGATGATTACGCTACGGAAGAAGGTAGGACGTCTGGGTGCTCCGTCAGCTTATAGACAGTTATTTCTATTGGAATGCTTTGCCAAATTGTCGGAGAGAATGCTCCTGCGGAGATTAAATAAAGAAGTGGAGGCCTCTAGAGGACTGCATGCAGATCAGTATGGGTTCCGAGTTAGACGCTCTGCGCTGGACGCCGTTAGAAGAGTTCTGAGCATTGTGAAGCCTGCGATTGCAGGGACATGGCGGACCTGGAGAATTAGAGCAGTTATGTTCTTGGAAATTCGGAATGCCTTTAACGAAGTTCCGTGCCAAGTGATGTTTCACGAGTTGCGGAACAGGCAAATTCCGTTATACCTAAGAAGAGTCATGCAAGAGTATTTCAGGGACAGGTACGTGTGTTCGGAAATTCTGAGAAGAAAGCTCTGTCGAAAGGGGTGTCCCTCAGGGGTCAGTCTTGAGTCCAGCTTTGTGGAACATAGCAATCGATGGAGTATTACTACAGGAGTATCTAGAGGGGGCCACACAAGTGACGTGTGCAGACGACCTGGCGTTGGTATTAGCCAATAAAACCGAAGACGAGCTGATGCCTGTGAGAGAGAAGGCGGTGGACATGGTGAGGGGATGATTGACAACTAATGGGCTGAGGATGGGAGGTGATAAAGTGAAGATGGTTGACATGACTGAGCCCCGAAGATTGAGTCCTCCTTGGTTCCGGGTGGGTGAAACGTTTGTGTACCCCAGCTCGGCGGGGGTGTATCTGGGGGTTTGGATGGATGGGCACAGGTCATTCTCCATGCATGTTGAAAAAGCTGTCAGAAAGGGCGAGAGGGTTGTCCAAGCCCTGACAAGGTGATGAGTAATATGGGTGGCCCCAGTAGAGCGAAGAGGAGGCTACTGTCCATTGTAACTTTTCTATAGTTCTCTATGGGACGTCTGTTTGGGTTGGAGCTCTTGATATGGCACACACAACAGAAGGAGGTTGTTTGTTGAATCAACAACGAAGGCTCAATCTGCGGGTTATCGGAGGGTACTGAATGATAGGTATAGAGACGAGACTTTTGGGCATGGAACGAAAGGTGGAATGCGACGGTGATGGGACGCTGGACAAACTGGCTCATCAGTGACGTCAGGAGTTGGGTAGAGCGGAAGCACGGTGATACGAGTCAACCAGTTTCTATCAGGGCACGGATGCTTTCAATATTACCTGTACCAGAAGGAGTACTACGAGATGTTGCTATGATTGTTAGGAGCAAGATACGGTGGAACTCTTAGTGTTTTTCTGTACGAGGTGGAGAGACTTAAGGGCCGCTATGATGGGCCACGGCGCAGGAAATCTGGATACTGTCATAAGTGTGATGTTGGGTGACAGAGATGCTTGGACAAGAGTAACGACTGTGGTGTCAGCCATAATCGTAAAAGGGTAGCAGAGGAGAGGGGAAGGCAGGCTGGAAGTCTGCAGTTGACCTAAGCGGAGCGACCGATGCCGGACGGCTGTGGGCGGCTAGCCTTAGGGGATGGGCGGCGAGGTCTCCTCGAGGTCGTCGTTCGCCGATGATCCCCTGGGGACGTCGGTCAGGCTATTCTAATTCGGTGACAAGTGTCCCCAGGTGATTGCACAGGTGCTGTGTATATACCATGTGGATTAGGTCTAGCCCCTGCGTGACTAGAGGGGGAGGTTTCTTAGCGGGTGAAAGCCGTCAGAGCCGTCAAAGCGGGCCTGGCGGTGCCAGAGCTTTTTCGTTCCAGTACAGAAAACAAAAAAAGCCTTGCCTAGTGGAAGGTTTATAGTTTGAAGACCGGCCAAACTAGTTTTATTTGAACGCTAATTACTTTTCGATACTATACCACGCAGCCATTATGTTGTTGAATTCTAAAGCTAACAATACGTTCTCTCCGGATGATTTATCGATGTAATAATCAAATACATTAAATGAACGAGAGAAACAGTTGCCTAAGGAATCGGAATGAAGACAGTAGGAATAAATATTTAGAAACTTCTAGAAAATCATACAAGTCAATCACAATCCAGAAAAAAATTGGACTAGTATCAGGTATATATATACATATATATATATTAATTATAATTAGAAAACGTAATAAAAATATTTTTGGTTACGGGTTAAGTGTTAGCTAACCAGGAGTTTTTATCAGTAAGTTGAATAGACGTTTTTGTATTATTGTGTTATAAAGAAAGTAGTTGTGTTGATAAAGAAGAAAATGGAAATGTTCTAAGATGGATAGAATAAAATATAAAAACGCCGCAAATATAATATAAGGAGATTTAATAAAAGGAGAACTAGATTTGGTAGATTTTTATTAAGACACCAGGTTTATTTAATTTAGTAAAAGAAGGATGCACATAAGAATTTTAGTCAATACATAAAGTAAATGATTGAAATATGAGATGTTGCAAATATATTGAACTAAGAGAGATTGTAAGATTATCATAAAATAGAAAGGAAAGGAGTGGCGCATAAGGAAAATCAGTCAAGTGACTGATCAAGAGAAAATTATATTTTCCGATAGAAAAACTGATTGGGATGCCTTATTTTATTACCTTTTTTCCTTCAAATGACACAGAAGGAATAAAGTCTTTTTCTGGGGCTTTTTTAACAAATATTCTGTGTATGGATGGATATATCGATACATTGAGCTGCGCAAACGCAAGTTTACGTATAGGCTGTGTGCTATAGTGGGAGACTAAATAGAATATGTGGTTGTAATAATTAAAGTGCTAATGGATGTACAATGCCTTTTACCAGATAATTTAAATCTAATAAAACATACGATAAGGCTTTCATTTAATAAAAAAATAAAGTTAAATATGGTATTTTTTTTTTTTAGTTTTAGTTTTAACAAAAAAATAATATATATATATATATATATATATAAAGGAAATCACAATTCATAAATTAACTAACATATGAAATATAAATAGAATTCTGTTTATTACTTCCGTTCAGATTTTATCTTTATTTAAAATTAATATATTCCGTACTTCAGTTTGTTACTATAAAAAGAAAGAAAAAACTTCTATAATTCTTCTATAAATTTTACAAGTGACAATAGAACAGCTTAAAAGTAGAAGTTTATTTTAAAGTGCTTTAAATTAGGTGAAAAATTCTAGTCACGTTTTCCGTGTTCCCTAAGTTGGTTAGGAAAGTTCAAATAATGAAAGTCAAGATTTTTACGTTCAAAAAGGAATATTGGTTTTCATGTTATAACGTACTGAAATGTTTATGCTAATGCAGTATTTATAAGAAACTTTTTATAAGAAAAACATTTATTTTGGTAAAAAAATTAACAGCCATATACAACTAAAGAAAATAGAATTTTTAACATTTCTAAGGTAAATTTTTATTCAAATCGTTCACCCTTTTGTTAGAATAACTGAACAATTAATATAAAAATGAACAAGCTGCAAATATTGCATAAAACTGAAAAAAATTAAAATAGTATAAAACCAGGACTCTTTTTCATTTATTTATTTTAAAATAAATCTATACATATAATACAATGATAACTAGGCTCGTCCCTGTGCTTGCCTCATGCAAAAATACTGGGAAGATGTTAATAAAACTTATACCAGGTATTTAATTTAAAACCCAGGCTTTTAAAATTATCACCATATTCCTAATGAGGGTCAAGATATTAAAGATATTCATTAAAGAAAAAATCTGACGTGATATCACATGACTTCCTTGTACGCCTATTAAATTACATAGGCACATTTTTAACAGTAACAAAATTTTATTTCACTAATAACTTCTGATTTTTCCTTTATTTATTATTGAATTATTATTTATTGTTTTTTCCCAAAATCACAGGTTATTAATTATTAATAAATCAATACATTTAAATAAAAAAAAAGGAAATAAAGTCGAATTCGAACCGATGTGTGTTACCCTTGTAAGATAAAACTATTTCATTAACTAAAATTTTATTTGGCTATAACTCTGGGTCAGATGAAAATCAGTACCACTTATGATATATCGTTGAAAAGCTCTCGATGATGACTTATTACTGCAGTTAATATAACGTCCAAAATCTAGATTATTTGGATTTTGGGCTTTTTGGAGATTTTTGGTCAAGTATTGCAATCAAAAGGGTAGGTGCACAACTAGATGTTACAACAGTCCGAAATCCAAAATTTCAACATCCTACGACCAATCATTTTTAAGCTATGCGAGATACATACGTACGTACATAAGTCACGCCGAAACTAGTCAAAATGGATTCAGGGATGGTCAAAATGAATATTTCCATTGAAATCTGAAAATCGAAATTTTTCGCGATTACAATTATTCCTTTACTTCGTTCAAGTAAAAATGTAATCCTTTTTCTTTATTATACCAAATTATCCTATTACCATGGTAACAGAATACAGTGAAGTAAAATGACTAATGTTTTTTTTTCTGTAATAAATATTCGTATATTTTTAATATTTAAAAAAATGTTATTTTATAGACATTATTATTATAATTATTATTATTATATTAATTATATTACAATACATTATCTATATAATATTATTATTATTTTATAGACATTTTATTAGACTATTATTATAATTAGCCTAAATTAGCACATTTAGCGTTATAAGGTTTTAATATTTCTTGCGTATGAGTTTTGATTATTTATTTTGCTGTCGATTTTGGATTGTCTAAAATTAATAAAAATACGCCTTCAAGATAAAAAAGTAACGTTTCTTATTAATAAAAGAATGAGCATATTTCGGGTCCTCTGAAACAGCCGAATTTCGTGATTTTCGGTTAACTACAGAACGAGAGCGCTGCGCTCAGATTCTTCGTCTATATTAGAAGCGTATCAGAGCTTCTTCGTCAAGAACATGGGAAGTGTTGAAGAAAAGAGGGCTTTTCAAGCTTTAATTTTTATTTATCCGTATCATTCGCATAACGATGAGGATAATGAATGAACACAGCGGGAATCAAAGGAATGAAGTTTCCGGCTAGACGAATAGGGCAAGCGAAACGAGCCGAGACCAGCTAGTTAAAAAAATAAATATTCATTTTTTTAGATAGATTTTTCTGTTGAAATTAAGTTATATGTTTAAATTTGAATATTCATATAAATTAATCAATAAGAAATTCATATAAATAATGCTTCAATATTATTTTTTCAGAGTTTCCAAACTTAGCAATCATAAGTATTATTCTATTCTTAGAGCCAACCAATTACAGTCAACGATTTTCTTTGTCAAAAATTCTCATATGTAGAATATAAAATCTTTGTTTTATCTACAGTACCGTAAGAGTTTGTGATACCGTTAACTGAAATTTTGATAATGGATCCAGTCTTATTTAAGAGATGATTCTTTATTATATTGGATACTGCAGACGCATCTGGAAAGTTTTCCTCGTTTTTCGGTCATTAGAGGTTCCTCATTATTTAGAGACGTATTTATTTATTTTTTTCAGTTCATTATTTTAAAATATGTTGTCAGTTTAAAGAATTTTTCTTCGTTCATTTTCAGCCTCCGATTTACAAAAGATTTTTATTGAACTCTTTAACAAATGATAAACAACTTCTAATCCGCTTCATTCGCCTTTTTTTTATAGATTTTTTTTTTAACGTTGGCAGAAATTGTAAAAATGGTGAAATTTTTCGCTAGTATTAGTTGTTAGAGGTGGAGGTCAAGGAAATTATAACGTAAAGCTTGGCTGCTTGTAGATCGGAGACTTAAGAGGTTGAAAGTAAATTGCTTTCTATAGATTTCCGAAAAATTTATTTTAATTTGGGTACCTTTCGTAAATTCTGTAATTTTATAGCAATTTATTACTAAACAGGTGTAGTCGAGTTGGATACCTCCGCATAACTATTTGAACATAAAGCAATTTGTTTAAAAACAAGAAACGATTAGGTACAACTTATACACACTTTATAATAAACTACTAACATATTTTTGTAGTTGTATGATAAATTTTTCTCATAGGAGCGGAATAACACTCCTAACCATCAACATTCAACTGGCGCAACATTGACTTATCACCGGGCACACGATTCATAATAAATAACGACCAACAATTTACTAACTCTTATTTCGGATCAGACTTCAAAAAGTAGAAACAAAGAAAAATTAAAAAAAAAATCATTATTTTTAGTGAAGTTTTTTCTAAGTTTTCAGGGTTTTTTTTAAGTTTATTTAAAATTTTTAAATATATTTTGAAAGGGCTAAAAAACAAATGGAAAAAAGCTTCGCCTAAGAAAATTCAAAGGTAATAAACCTGTTATCTTGATAAAATAAGAAAAGAAATGTAGAAAGACAAAGATATTACTAAACGAGCGTGACTAAGCTGTAATATCAAGAAATATATTAATAAACATGCGCGCGCATGCACATGTGCGTGCATTCGTGAGTGTGTTCGCGTTCGCGAACACACACACTCTATACGATTTATTTGAATATGCAATTTATTTTTTAGACCTAAGTTTTGAAAGTAATTTTCTTGATTATTTTTAAAAACTGAAGATCAGAACGGAATGCAAGGATGTTGGGGAATATTTTATTCCCCTATTTATTGCAGAGCATGGATCAGACCTTTGCTTCTCTTTCTGTTTAAATCTTTAAATCTTTATTTAAATCTTTATTGATGGTTATATACTTAATTTAGTAATAGTTAACGGACGGACTTTGCGATTGTGTTCTGATCCTTAGTGGATACGTGTTTGTGAAAAATATTTTTATTCAGGTAATTTCTCTCAGGTTATTTTCTCGGGAGATTAGCGAAACATTTGCATACTTATTCCGATGCGATTCCCCATTAGTTCGTTCACTGAAGTGCCTTTCGGTCTAGCAGGAATGCGCATAATCAGGCCCTAGTTTTGTAGAGCAAACAGGGCACTCCGTTTGCAAAAGAAACTTAGAATCATATATATTTGCGTGCTACAGTATTCTAATACGGATCAACGATGAGCAGAAAGAAAAATATATTTAAATCGATCACTTAGACAATATAAATATTATAAAATATCATTTTATGGTATATCTGTTCCAAATCGTATAATATAAAAATAATCTTAAAAGTTCTTGATAAAAAAAAATTACTAATACATATTAAAAGTGCATATGTTGATTTTGATTATCACACACAAGCGGAAAATACTGTGTTGTAAATAGGAAAACCCACTGATATAAAAAAAATATTTTTATATTCTTATTTCAAAAAAACTTCATCGAATAAAATATTAAATAGGTCGTAAAAAAAAATTAATTTAAACCGATTCTTACATTCACCCGTTAAATATATACAGGGAAACAAGCAAAAGAAAACGTCATAAAGTAGCGATTACTTAACGATAAAATAAACTCGTCTATGGAAATCGTCTCACATTCCAGTCGATCTTTACTGAATTTCGTCAACACATAAATTGAAAGAGAGTAAATAAAATATTTATTAAGAAAAAGGAAGTAAGAAACGTCTGGATTTTAATGGCGAGATTCTGTTTACTGGAAACGGGTAAACAGAGTTCATGAATACTGAATAATGTTCTTTAAAGTTTGCTCAAGCGCTTTTATTTGTTTATTATTATTTTTTAAATTTTCATAGTCATTGTCACTCACATATAAGATTTTTGGAGACATCTGATACTTTACGATAGTTCAAGATACAATATTTTAATCTATATCGTATAATTAACAATGAAATCAAACCGATTGAATTTATTATTCAATCGGATGATAGTTTAACACGTAGTTTCTGTCCTTTTTTCATTACCATTCATTTTTTTGCTAAATAGTTCTCAGTGATTCAATGGGCATTTATTATTTTTTTCTAAAATATTAAGATAAAATTGAATTAAATTTACGCTAATTTACTCTAATATTAATATATTCCCGATGAAACATCAGTCATTCAAGTGGTGTTACTCTCATTTGGGATAATAAGCTTTACATCCGATAGGCTTCATAAGGAAAATGAAGAAACAAATTTTTTCATGTCTATTGAACCGAATATACTGTTACTCGTTAAAAAAGCTAAGCCCACTAAAAAAGGTGATATTCTTCCTTAAATGTGACATTATACATTACTCACAATAATCATCGACTGCATTTTGAACATCATTACTCTAAGAAAAAACAATTATTATTACTGCATATTGTATTTCTGGTGCTTTACACGTGAAATAGGTATAATAACGAATGAGAAAGGTAGTGTAAAGCAAGAAATTATACTACCCATTCGGGTTATAAAACTATATTAAAGATTCGGAAATTAAAGCGGTTTTTATATTTTTTATATTTATTTATTTTAAATTTATTATTACTTCCTAGAACATTCTTTTAAACTGTTTTTTCTAGTGCTATGAAGAACCAAATAGGTTATCTCTCTAAAAATGTCGTACTACAGCCAACTGCATAAAAAATTTACAAAAATTTGAAAATATCTGCCAGACAAAACAAATTTTTTGAATAACTGGAATAGTATGTGGATTTGTAAAGAAATAAATTAAACAGAAAATTCATTTAGATAGGAACAGCCTTTCAATCAGAAACAAGAACCAAACAAAACAGCAATCAAAATATAGTAAAAAAAGAAATTATTAACTATCAAAAATAGTGAGCAATAGATGTCCAGTAGTATGAACATATATGTAGGGTGATGTTAGATTATGGAAACTGCTTCATATTGATAAACTGATTCATATTGGTACTGGAATATAGAAACAAGTGCGGACGTATTTAGTTATAAAATTACTACTTTATAAGTTGTTAAAATTTTTATCGAAAATTTATTTGAATAAAAACGAGAATATATCTTCTGGGGGCCAGAGACTAGGGCAACCTGAAACTTAGAAGTCAACGGGAAAATTGGCCACTCATAAGCGGCGAGTCGATGGAGCAAGAGCCGCATTATCGGACCGTGTGGAAGTTCCTAGATGCGGTTGCTTTGTTCAACCGGTATCCGTAGTTTGCTTAAGGGAAAAACTCGTACCGCAATGCCATGGGAAGCTAGCCCTGAGTATGGCTGTTTATCAGCCAATTAATATGGCTCCAAGCGCCATAAAATGGCGGACAGGTACTTGCTGGCATTCAGCGACCAAGGCGTGGCAGCACATTTCTGTCAAGACAAAATAAATGTTATTATGATGTCATATATATTTTTAGTAGTTGACGGGGTGCGCCTACCCATTTTAGTAAATATATGACAAGTAAGCGGTTGGGACACGTAAACCGGTGGTGTATGGCACTGCGCTTAATCTGCTCACGCTGTTAGATATGCTCTAGGAGCTATGTTAGGGTAATGATCGCTAAACTGTTTGAGGCTCACTTGCCGTTTGTGGCACAGAAATTCGGTCTTATGCTTTAGGGCGACCGAATAGGATGGTGGCGGGAGACGTGCCAAGCAAACCAACGTCTAAAGAGAATATGATACATAACTTATCACTTATGGTTACTGATCATTTCTCACTATATGATGCATGATTTTAATGTAAAATAAATCTTCAGATCTGTCTCCTTTAGATCATTATTTTTGGGGTTATTTAAAACATAATATTTATAAAAAATGACCCGTAAAATATTGGTAACTCGAAAAGGCATATAATTGCCAAATCTGCAATGTACCGCCAAACATGATATAATAAGTTATAAATGGATATTTCTTAAGGTTAGAACAAAGTTATAGTGGGGAAGCATTTTGAATATTTCTTGTAGAATGGTATGCTTTCAAAATTTATTTCATTAAGTAATTTAGGACCGAATGTTCGAAAAAAAACGCGTTGGTGCCAACTTGGTTAAGTGTATTTATGCTGTCTATTAACCTTGCCGGTTCATGTTTAATAGTAAATAAAATACATTGTTCAGTTATGTTTAAAGAATATATTTCATAAGTTTAATGATCATTATATGTTTCACATTTTAATTTAATTTGTATTACATTGTTAAAGAATATATATTTACTTTATGTACATGTTAAAAATTAATAAAATGAAATGTAAGTTTGTAATAAAACAATATTAGAATTATATACATTGTTATATTATTAATGTAAAATATCAGCTGTTAATAAAGCCAACTGAATTGTAACAACTTATATACTTTATATGAATAAGAAGAAAGCAGTTAGTTTCCTTCATAAAATAATGAAAAGAAAATGATACATGAGTTCGAACACCGGAAATATTTCATTTTAAAATTAAATACTGTGATTATTAAAGTAAGCAATATCAGTTGACTTAGCCGTATAATCATCAATAGTGGTGTAAATCGTTAGTTATTGTGTATTATTATTATTAGTGTTATTTATTCTTGTAAAGACTGTTCAGTGTTTGGGCCATTAATTTCAAACATTAAATAATTAAAGTTTGTTATTGAATGTAATTCCGAAGGTAATATTGAAATAAAGAAATTATTACGGTGCGTTTTACCTACTTCATTTCTACTGAGATTTTTCTGTTTTTGAAACATGATTACTCGTACTTAAAAATTGAAGGAATTAATCGAAAAACGGTTTACATCATCATTTGTCTCGTAAAAAGTTACATTAAAATCATGTATCCCATTTCCACCTTCATTATTTTAAAAAAAGTTTGATTTTACGTGGCGGATTCAAGATGACAGACAAAAATTTGAAACACACATAAAGCAGTAACTTTGTAATTAAGTAGTACTGAATTTTTTCTTTATCCTAGTATCCCTTAGTTTAAAAAATGAAGCCGTTTTCATATTTTAATATCACCCTGCATACTGGCTTGAATGAAGTCCTTGCCTGCATAAGTCTTTAATTAATTAAGCAATTAATTAAAGAACGACGGTAATTGATTAAAAAAAATTGCCATATCCTTATAGAGCTAAGAAATTTAATAATTAATCGATCAATTTTGGTCAAATTATGTACCAAATATTTGCGAAAGTTGAATTGCCGACGCTTACTGTGAAACGAACAAATTCAAGGAAAATGCGACTACATAATGATATGTTTTCTAAGAGGTGTGTTACCAGATGTACGGATGAAGAATTCACGCGTCAAACTCCTGTGCCCCAAACGCAAACCACAAAGGATGACATTTTCACGGTAACTACCTTGCATTGATGATTTTCAGTGAATATTTAATGTGAATTGGTCTGTTATCGATCAGGGCAATTCACACATTCTGTTGCATTATATTTAATCAAGTGTGGAGTTCAAATATTCCAAATCCTTGTCAAGGATCGATTACAAGACGATCTAGATGGAAATGACAGCTTGTTGATTACTACACCAAATTAAACGGTTAACAAAACCTGATTAATTTAATTTTGGTGATTTCATGATTTAGGTTTTATCATAGTAAAAATTACTTATAATGTTGCTATTTTTTTTCTTTTTTTTTTTACTTAAAATTTAATTCGAAGAGTGATTTCACTCATGTAATAAACATTAATCGTTTGATACTCCAATAAAATCGATTCAGCACAAATAAACACCTTGCTTTGATGTTTCAAATTATCTTTCATATTTAGTTGAGCACTCAAATATTTTTTCTTCAAAAATATTAATTTTAAAAAAAGAAGATTATTAATAAAAACGCATTTACAAAGTTATACTTTTATCTGTATTTAAACTAATTTCAAAAGATAATATTCTTAAGTACCAATAAAACAAAAGAGCAAATAATTTTTTCATATTTGCACGAACAGTAAAATTAATTGCTTCTTTAAACAACTATTTTAACATCTAAATTAATTAATTAAATACAATGAAAGAGTGTTTGTCCATTTCGTATTTCTTTCCACCAGAAATAATAATTTATAATACAATGAAAAAGTTCTGTTACAGCGTACAACGTGAAGTGTATTTTAGTTGTTTAACTTCTTGCAGTCGGATCACGTATTAGCTAAAATGACTGATTCTAAGATTGCGAGCAATTTCGTCATTTCAAAGAAAAAGAAAACCTTATATAGAGTGCGGTGACCCTACTGTTATCATCTGAAAATTGGTTAGGATGGAACGTAAGATAAAAGATTATAATAACTTTTTTTTCTATTATGTATTCAGTAGAAATAATTCGTAATCTAATTTTATAAGCTTAATTACATTTGAAAAAATGGTTTAAAATTAAAAAATATGTATATGTGATGTGATGAGACTCTCTCTCTACTTGAACTGAGAGATTTATAGTAAAAATAAAAATTATCTACAACACAAATTATATTGAATTTTATTTTTCTAAAAATATATTTTTTTTTTATATGAAAATATATAAGTTTTGGGTAAATTAAATTTAACGTAAAAATTCATAAACACATAATTTTTACATAGAATCTCTGTAAAGAACCCATAAATTAATATATGAATGACTTTCTTCATATTAATTTACAATCAAAAGAAATATAAGTGACTGGCCACAGTGCGATTGATGTTAGCTTACAGTCTATAAATTTACATATCTTTTATTGATAAAGTTAACAACTATTTTTTACTCTTAAGGCGTTAAACATTTCCTTAACAAAAAAGAATAAAAAAACTTCAGAACATTCGTTTAGTAAAAATAGAAAGGATATTAAATTAATTTTACTCGTACAAGTAAAATTTTTATTAAATTTAGCGTCACCCAAGATATGATCCTTAACATACCTCTATTTTTTCACCATTTAGAGATTACGACTCCAAATACTAACAGTATCAAAGCTCTACGAGGTGTGTGAAAAAATTAATGAGATTGGTAACACTGAGAGCGATCTGGCAACGCTGTGTCTACCGGTCTGTGCTAGACCGGTTTGTTCATCTCTTCCACACGCTCAGTACGAGTTTCAAATCTGTTCAGCCAACACATTATTTTTGACAGCGCTATCAGTGAAGTTGTGTTTTTGTTGTGTGTTACGAAAATGGAGTATCGGAATTTAGAGCGACGTTGTGCAATCAAGTTTTGTGTTGAACTTGGGGATCCGCGAGTGTGACCTTTGAAAAGTTGAAACAGGCCTATGGGGAACACTGCTCATCAAAAGAACAAGTTTTCCGCTGATAGAAATCATTTTTGGAAGCCCGAGAACACGTTGAAGATCAACCTCGTTCAGGGAGACCTTCAACTTCAAAATCTGACGAAAATGTTGAACGTGTGAGGGTTCTTGAGATCAGACCGTCGTTTAATAATAAGGATGATGAGTAAACAGTTAAATTTAAACGTTTTCACCGTACATCAAATTTTGACAGACGATTTGGACATACGAAAAGTTTGTGCGAAATTGGTGTCGAAAAACCTCACAACGGAACAGAAGGACAATCAGAGAAACGTTTGCGTTGATCTTTTTGACAGGATTGACAACGACCAAGAATTCTTCAATCTTGTGATCACAGATGATGAATCCTGGATATTTGAGTACGATTCTGAAACAAAGCGGCAAAGCGAAGAGTGGCACACTCCGTCATCTCCTCGAACGAAAAAATGTCGAATAAGCAAATCAAAGATCAAAACCATGCTGATTTACTTTTTTGAAAGTAGGGGTATCCTGCATAAAGAATTTGTTCCTCCAGGACAAACTATCAACCAAGTGTTTTACAAAGGTGTCCTTGAAAGGCTCAGGAAAAAAGTGATTCGCGTGAGACCAGACATTGCAGACAAGTGGATGCTTCATCATGACCATGCCCCGTATCACACGCCCATTTCCATCAGGGAATTTTTGACCTCAAAACGCATTCATACGGTTCCTCAACCCCCCCCCCCCCACCTATTCAACTGATTTGTGACTTTTTCCTTTTCCCGAAATTGAAACGTGTCTTAAAAGGACGTCATTTTGGAACTCTGAAGAACATTCAAAAGACTGTGACCGACCAGTTAAAAGTCCTACCAGTTGAAGCCTTTCAGCGCTGCTACCAGGAGTGGGAACAACGACTACGCCGGTGTATAGCTGCCCAAGGGAACTACTTTGAAGGGGATAATATTGTTGTTTGAAAAAAATTAAAACTTTGGTAAGTAAAAAGTCAGTCTCATTACTTTTCTCACACACCTCGTATGTATAGAAATCACTATATTTTAGGATCTCTTGGTTCAAATAGTACAAAGTTTTTAATCTAGATAGAAACCAACACATTACTCTAATAGTATTTTTCAACATCATGAGCAAGAAAATTTTTGGCATAATTACTTTCTCCCTGTTTATTATACTTTAACTTCCATAAAATAAATAATATAATCTTTTCGATAAAAATAAATAAAATTTATATAATTTATATAAATATTTTATTATTATAAAATCATTTGTTTCAACTGTAAATTTTTTTTCGATAAATTATAATTATTTAATTACTAATAATACCAGTAAATTATTAATAATTCAGGCTTAACACTAATAATGTTAAAACATTGTAGTGATAAAACATGCTATCTTAAATCAGCTGATTTCGAACTCGAGGGTTCTTAGGTTCAAATCCTAGTAATGGTAGTTGCTTTTATTCGGGTTTGAATACTAGATCGTGGATACCGGTGTATTTTAGGGATTTCGGTGATTTTTCGTGGATTTCAGTATTTAGGGTTCAGTTAACCATACGTCTCAGGAACGATCGTCCTGAATCTGATTACTGGTTCACAGTTTACATTTACAGTTTTACACAATAATGACTCGCTAATTTAAATCACTAATGATTTTTAATTGTTGATGCAACTATGAATAAAATTACATTAAAAATTAAGAACTGATAAATATTAGTAAGTTGTATTATGTTGGATTGTTAAAGAATGCTTTCCTTTTAGTTCTTTTACCTATAAAATTTTACATATTTTTTTTTTTTAATATAAAAAATGTTGATGAAAATGACGTTGTATACATTAATTTATGTATAATAGTTTTTTTAGGCGCGAAAAAGCTTCTAAAAATTTGCGTTTTATTGAAATATTTATCAATAACTTAAAAAAAAATTACTAAAAATCAATGCGAGATAAAATTAATATTAAACATAAAAATAATAATTATTACTTCCTGAAGAAATTATAATTATGTTAGCAATAATCATTATGTGCTAGCGATATTTAACTGCGAAACTTTAATAAATAAAACAAATACGTAATTTATTAATTACGGTAAAAACTCTTACATTCGGATATACGTTCATAAATTTAAAATGAAAATATAATAAAACGATATGGCACAGCAACCATACGAGATAAAATTTTTACTGGTGGTAGTAACATTATTACAAGAGTTGCTATAAATTATCACGTAAAAAGAAAACTAAAAACTAAAACGTATAAATCGAAATAACCTATGTTTAATCTGGGAAAGAAAAGATAAAACAAAATGGAATGGATTCGTGTGAAAAATATATTTTTCTTTGTCCTCGTATATACATATTTATAGAAATGAATATGCGAAATAAACGAAGAAAAACAAGATTAATAGAGCCTACCACTTTTAATTATTTTTTCAAAAATATGTTTTTTCGTATACTAGAAAAAAATCGGACTAATAAATTCCAAATAATATTTCAATAAAAAATCTATAATAGTATATTTTATTATATGCATCGAGGTAAAATTCGTTTACATCAACTACAAAATCAAACTGAATTACAGAGAAAGAATGTGAAACGGAAGAAACATGTCATACTATCTTGCGTGGTTGCAATCTCTACGTAACACAACACCTATACACCACCAGTTACATTTTTGTATAATCAGTTTTTCTACCTCAGTCAACATGACCTTATAAGGTTTTAAATGATTTATTTAACTTTATAATTTAGTGTATTACGTAAAATTTATGTTACGATATTTCTTTACACCTTTTACGATTTATTTGATATACCTTTATGACGAGTAGTGGTGTCTTCAGTTTTCAAACTAATTTTTGAATTCAAATCTAAGCTTGCAACCATTTCACACGCTACAAAATTTCTCATCTTCTTTACAAAGAAATGAAAAGCGTCTGTAGTTGTCTATCTGCTCATTATTTTTAACAGTAAATAATTAAACGGTATTTATTAACTTAGAAAGATTGTCGGTTATTTAAATTATAAATATTAAGTATTAAATTTTAATCGATTAATGTATTTTTATTTAATTACTAAAAATTTCATATTTTACATTTTACACAATTAATGTAAACGGTTCAACCGCAATTAAAGTTATAAATTTACGTAAATATGAAAATTAAGTTTATAATGGATGAATTAAATGTTGCTGAAGTATTCTGAACTTCAAATACAACTTAAAATTTAGTCTTATTCAAGGAAAACATAACTAAAAATTACTCGTATTTTTATCCAAATAACTTCTATCTTAAATAGAAACATTTAAATATTTGTTTATTAAATTAAAAAACCAATAGAATTTACTCACACATTTTCAACTTCTAATTTGGGAGTATTTTATCTAAATGAAAATATTTTGAATATTTAAAAAAAAATCATATTTTAGAAACGCAAGTCCTATTCGTATGAAAATGTTTGAAACTCTTTATATTTTTATATTGCTTATATAAAGAGAAGATAGTTAATATTTTAAAACACAACAAATGAAAATAATTATATTTCATAAAATTCAACAGATCCTGAGAACATATATTGCATCAGAATAATCAGCACAACAAATTAGATGAAGTCAGCAGAATATACATTTCCCTACACATAATTTCATGATTATAAATCAAACAATTCTAGGTAATAATAATAAATAATAAAAAAAAAAAATACTTATATATAATCAGGGAAATCTGTTCCTAGTGAAAAGTTTAAAATTTTATATGAAACGATATACGATTCCTTTAAATTGGATAATTCTATACATCAAAAGATTTTGGAACGGGTTAGAGATTGTTTTAAGGATGTTTACTTTAAGCATACAGTTTAGGGGGATCTTTAGTAACGGGAGCCTACGCAAAGTCAACGTCGACCAACGAGCTTCTTCTAATATTATTAATGATAAAATTATCATCCCAGATTAATAATTGTGGATAGAGTTTACAAAAAAAAACCTGGATAAAGTCTTCTAAAGTTCTAAATTAAAATGTTTGATCTTGTTTTGTGGTTCTTTTATCGCTATTCATCGATCTACCCTATCATTGATCCTTTATCCTTTCTGGCTGTGTTCTGTAGGTTTTGTGTTAACACTAAGATCCGTGTTACTTAACTCCTGCTGTTACCAATTTTACACTCATATCTGTAGAAATACCTTTTCTTAGTATCTTTGTAATGGGATAGCTACATTTATGAGAATACGAGAAATTTAGTTCCATATGCAGGGAGTGTACAAAAAGAACCATTGCGCTGGTTTTAGAAGCTGTGAATAAGTTTCGACCTTTTAACACACAGATCGATACTACCAAAAATTTTCAAACGTTGAAAATTTAAAATTCTGGTAGGCTGTTTTCTGGCTCGCAATATTTTCAATGTATTCCGTAAGATAAAATTAAAACCAATTTATCTAAAATTACATTCATCTATTTTAGGGTGCAACTGGATATACATCCCGAATGGAGTTAGTGTTTACGTTTACATGAGGAATGAAGACAGTAATCCGAATCAGCAGTATTTTAACTAACAGTTCTTGATACTACCTCCAAAAACAATTCAAAGAATCGGGTGTTAATTATCAAAACATAATGGCCAAGTATTTCATAACATAAAAAAATTACATGTACTTAATTAATCAATTTGAACATGAACATGAACATGAACAAGGAGTGCAACTCTACATCTATCAATTCAACAAAGCTGCATTATATAACTTGTATTTGCGTGTGGAAAATCATACAAATCAATCAATTAAAAATTACGCAGTTGGGCAGTTGTAAAAAAAAAAAAAGATAGATACGGTTTTTTTTATATAAATGAGGGCGAATGTCGGATAGAACAGACACAAATGTGAATAGCGAAAAAAACACTATATTACAGTTGAAAAAGTACGAAACATGTAAATATAAAGTAAAATGTTAAATATTAATTAAACAATTTTAATTCCTTCATTTTACTCTTGAACAGAAATTTCAAACTTTCAGTTAAATTGTATTTTTGTTACTGAAAATATTTACTTCTGTTTCGATTGTTGATATTCAATTTTAAATAAGAACCCGTTAATTTATAAAATATACCGAATTTATTACAAATTACTTAAATACTGCTAATTTTAATAAATAAAAAATATTATTAAAATAAAATACATTTAAATATTACATGTACCGTGAAGTTCAATTGACATTGCAAATAAAGTTTGTATTATTTTATCAATTAAAATCTATACGTTAGAAAAACGGAAATGATGTCAATTTTTATCATAAATTTGCTTTTAGTTTTTGTCTTCTGAGGAGGGTTCTGTTTACGAAGCTGATATTGTGAAGATCAGAAATTATATTGTAGAGAGAATTGTAATTTTGAGAACAAAATCTGACAGCGACTGCCTGTCAGGTAGCCTCATTTTACTGACAACATTACAGTTTACTTTGAACGTAAGACAATAGTTTACAGTATGAATGAATGGAAGGCGATAAACAATTCCCGTCTATTTATAACGATGAAAAAATGTTAAATATAGCTACAGGATGCATTTTATAATATATACCAGTAGAAAATATATAAATTAAATCATAGCTGCTAACGAGTTTTTCAATAAAGTGTTAATTAAGGATGACCTTAGATTTAAAAGAAAGTTGTTAATTTGCTGAAATTACTTAGCGACATCAATATTTTCTAAGGCACTATTTTCTAACCCTTTTTTCCTTAAATGATGACTCCATTTACAAAAACTAAACAATTCTTTAATTTAATTTAACCCTAAATTACACAAATTTAAAGAAAAAGAAGGCAAAAACATAGCATGGATTTGTAGACAATACTACGGTTGAACAACTATTATAAAAGTTGTTTTGTGTATTACAGGATAATTAGAATAATTCTCATTAAAAGAATTATTACTTTTAGCAGTATTTAAATGCCCACGTTATAAATGCCCAATAATTATTAGATTCAATTAATAGCTTCATTAAAGGATTGTTAAAAAACAATTAACAAAATAAAAGAATATACACGCACAATGAATATTTTCATTTACCCAATTATAAATTTGAGTTAGTATTTTTATTTTTACTTCCTTGTACGAAGTAAAGGAAATATTGTAATCAAGAAAAATCTCGTTTTTCAGATTTCAAGGAAATATCCATTTTGACCATCCCTGAATCAATTTGAATTAATTTAACTGTTAGCTTTCTTACAGTGAAAAATGTAGCAGTATTTTTGTCTTTTTATTAATGAACAATGATTTTTTGTTTGGCAATTTATGTTTCTAGTGAACCGGACGAAAAATAAATTTACTTACGAACAGACTTTTGTGATGATTAAATTACTATTGGTATTTCCATCGTAACCTTTTGTCATTTCATTTTTAAAATAAATGACATTCATGTAAACTTTAATAGGATTATTAATTTTATTAAAAAATTGTTGGCTCTAGTCGTCAACATCCATTTTTTTTAAAATAATACAAAAGTTAGCTTTAAATTTAGGGATTTTTTTGAAATAAAATTTCATATTTGTAAAAAAGATTAATATGATAAAAAGTAGAGCGAAGGTGAGAAAAGTTTTAATTTGTGTCACGAAGTGGATGGTGTGGCAATGTATCAGAAGAGCCCTTCTAGTGAAGCTCTCGAAGAGTGATTGCAGGCCACAGAGTTGTCATCGCTAATAGCACGTATTCAACGGCTCATCGTTTATCCAAGCCTAACCACTCAACCCTCCTATATTTGCAGACCTACTCACACAGACATGAACCTCTCAGAAACACGAACCCTTCTGTTTCTAATGCAATGATCATTAAGCCAGCCCATTTTCTCTGTTCATTATCTGAAATGTTTATTACAATTTACTATTCGTTCTAATACGCATACATAACTACAAAGGTATACGTTACTCTATTGCCAAATTTTCTAACTTTTTGAATAATTTTGAATTTTAAAACGTTTTTCATTAAACGAAATAAATTTAACTTATTTCTCGGTATTGTGTCTCTTAAAAAAAATAATAATCCAAAAGCTGATGCAGACGTACAAATTTTATCTTATTTTTTTTTAAATTAATAATATTACGAATCTGTATGACAAAAACGAAAGAAGTTTGCAGCAATTTAAGAGATTTACAAATTTTATTCTTGTTAGCCTATCTATTCTTGTTAGGTTTTATGTAGTTTTTGTTTTAACTTTTCATGTTCTTACATTATTGATTTTCGTTGTTTATAAGTGTGTGTATATACACACATATATAAACTAAAAAACATACATTGTATATATATTTGTTTAAGTTTCTTCTGCGTGTTTAAAATGACTATATCTATTAACAGTGCCACCGACTGTGAAATACGTGATTTAATTCATTTCTTAAATGCAAGCAACACGAAAGCGGTCTAAATTCATCGAAAGGTTATTGAAGTGTTCGGATAACGTCCGATGAAATAGTGAGAAAATTGGTTAGGACATTTAAAGAGGGCCCAACAAACGTACACGATGTGGCACGGAATAGCGATTACCTATCATTAGTGATGACCTAGTGCCGAGAATTAATAAAAAAGGTAGTAAAAATGAACTTCCTTCCTGTACTGAATTTTCTTTAATTTCCTAGTAACTAATTTTGTCTTTTAAGTTTTAGTATCTCTATCAAATTGTGTCGGTATGTTTAATTTATCGGAAGTTGTGGTCATGCTGGGTACCAAAAATACTGATTGAGTTATAAAAAACAAACGTTTAGCCACTGCTTTGAATTTTTTCACAGATTCAACAATGACGGCGATCAATTTAATTTGAAACATTACTGATGCCGAGACATGGGCGTCTCACACTACACCGGTATCATAACAGCAGTCCATGGGATGAAAAAACTCTCCCAAGAAAGTGAAGTTCAAGTAAACAATGTCAGCTCTGAAAATCATGAACACTGTATTTTGGGATATATAGGAGCTGTTGCTTGTTTATTTTTTGCCTTGAGATTTAACGATAAATGGTGAAACATTCCGTTTTGGCAAACTGTGTTGCGCAATCCAAAACAGTAGGCGTAGCATGGCAGTACGGAAATCGGCCTGCTTCACGACAATGGTCTACCACACACTGCTCATCGCGTCATTTGGCTGGGAATAAATTGATCACCCACCGTATAGTTCTCACTCGGCGCCCAGTGATTACTACTTGTTTCTACATTTAAAGAAATACGGCCGTGACGACGATGACGTCGTGAAGACAGCCTTTTAGCAATGAATGTCTGTTTTGACGACAGATTTCATTCTTTTTATTATTATTAATTATTCGTTATATTCTCAGACATCAGATTTAATTACTACTGTTTCGACGTCGAAGGGGAAAAGGACCGTCGCAGGCGGTGGCTGGCAGAGCCACCGCCTGCTCACACAGACGACAGTGTCGGATACTCACTGAATAAACCTCTTCCCTACGTTGAAACTGGCCCTAAGCATGAAAATATTTCCTAATATATTTGGCGGGTTCATTTGCAGTAACTAGCCTCCGAAATAGTGGGATTCTGTATTTTCCGAGAGTCATTTCCAGTTGACAACCCGAGAGGAGCCTCCGCTTCCATCGGCGAGGACTGACCTTCTCCCGTTACTCAGCCAGCTATCCTTTGATGATCACCGTGATCATTTCCTCTACCAAATCTCAATTCCGGTTGGACTCAAGCATGATCTTTGATGTTATCAACATTTAAAACTTCCAAGTTCGGATAAAATGATTTTCCTAAAGACCAATTTGCACACTCTTACACTTTACGCTTAACCTTACCAACGGAGCTAAGTAGATGCACCCTACAACTTCATGAGCGCTCACTAAACTCTGAGCGCGTTACAGATGGGTGCGCGGTTGCTGAATTTGAAATTATACGACCATGAATTTTGAGGTAAAAAGGCAATCGTTTACAGTAACTTCTAAATTTTATGTTAAAATCTTTCGCGACTTCTTGTTACCAAGATCTAATGAACTCGGAAATCAAGCCGAAAATTTATGTATTCATGAAGAGGGGACCGCTGCTAACATAGCAAGACGATCAATGAATCTCATCATAGAAATGTTTACCGGACATCTTATTTCACAACGAGGAGACATCCTATGGCCTGCGCGGTCACCTGATCATGCAGCATGTGATTTATTTTGTGAAGCTATCAAAAGACTGAAATCTTAGCTGCTATCCATCAATAAATCGCTTCAATAATATTTGAAATGATAAGAAAAGTTATGCGTAATTTCAGGGAGAGGTTAAAGATCTGTATAGATAGTGAAGGTCGGCATTTAAACGACATAAATTTTAAATACGAGTATTTATAAAAAGTATGAGAAAATAAACGGCAAACTCTGTTCTTTCAGAATATACTCGTGTTTAATTTTGTTATAATGTCTATTTTATTTACATTTCAAATCGGGGAGTTATTTCTGCCGGGCTCTGTATTATTTAACACGTTTGTAGTACAAAAGTGTCTTAAGCAATACATATATTTGTAGACATGAAAATCCAATTTTAACAATTTTTCTATTGTTGTCTCAAATTGTGCCTATTTATTTAAAAGTAAATATGGCCATTTTTCTTTAATACCAGCTTTGAAATGATTTTTTGTACGAATTTTTAGACAATTCATTTTACTTTAAATTAACTCCTAATACGAGTATTAAGCTATTAAATGATTAATAAATTAATCTTAAATACTGTCATGATTATTTCAACTCGAAACAACTTACAAATAAACAAATTTAAAAAAAATTGTTACTGAGAAAAGACATTCCTTCTTGATTTAAACTTCAACTAAACTACTTCAAAAAAAAAAAATCCCTTTAGGCAATTGCGGTTGAATTGTAGTATACGATTCGCCTTACATAAATTAATTCATAATAACTTTTGTTTCTCTCTGCATAATTTAACCAGATAAGTTATTAGGATAAAGTTAGCTTTCATTAAATACACCCGGAAGTCAACACGTTCTTATAAACAAGCACAATGACAAATTCGTATTACATCAATCATACCTCGGGCCAACTAGTAATTATTTACAAGTTGACCAAGTTTGTACAACTGCAAATTTAGGCTATAGTGCATGAGATTTACCTAGGTTTGCTTATCTTGTTTAAACTTCCTTTTTATTTTGATACCTGTGATAAGCTATCGAAAACTGATTCAGAATTCATGCGAATAGGTGACGAATGAAATTATGATCGTATAATTCCCACACAATAGAAAATGTAAAAGAATTAACAAGTAGTCCTCCAAGAGGAGGTACATCAGCTACTAATATAGTAAATTAAATAATTATTTTTAAAACAGGATAGTGCGTATTAAAGTTAATTTATATATTATATCTTTAATAAAACACAAGTCTGTAAAGCGAATTATTACCACATAAACCATCTTCACACTACTAAATTCTGCGTGTTTCTTACAAAATACAAAGAACTTATTTTATTTTGCAATAATAATTTTATTTTACTTTGTAAGAAATAATCGTTTGAGAAAACCTCAGTTATTTTAATTTCTCTTTTCTTTTTAACTTAAAGTAAATATATCGCAATAAGAGTGAATAAGGGTGATATAAGTAAATCTACTTCTATATAATCTACAATACTGTTTTACTTTAGTGTCAAATTAAAAAAAGAAAAAAACTGAAGAGGAGTATAAGTAATACCGTCGAATTCAAAGATTGATAATGTAATTTGGACACATCCTAATAAAATAATAAAGATAAACTTATAAATCACCAATGATATAATTTCATTAAAGATTTTATAAGACTACTTATACTTCAATAAGGTAAAGAAAAGTAACTTTGTTTCATCGATATTGTTAATATCTTATTTCGAATATGATGAAAACGGATTACACCCTTCACTGCTTTAAAGAATTTAATTTCCAGCGCTTCTGTACGACTTTCTTCTTGTTTAGTCTTGAACCGTGCCTCGCTTCCATATACCACAACAGGATGTGCCATAACATTGTGTAGACGAACTTGGGTTCTCTTTTCAGGTTTTTTAAAATACCGTCTAATCGTTACGCAGATGCCTTGGAATTTATTTAACGTCATTCTTTCGGGCTCCCCGGCTATAGTAATTTCACGACCCAAATAGTTAAAGTTATTAAATTCTTCAAGTATTTTAACTTCTAGTTTCAAACCCAGAACGTTTCGTACGTTTTCCTTTAAGACCTAATATTTTTGTTTTATTAGCTGAGATTTTAAGAATCTACGCTTTAGTCAAATTGTGATATACATGTACTGTTATTTGCAGCTGATCTTCCAAACATTGTATTATAACCTGATTATCTACAAAGATAAAACTATTAGCGACATATTACACCTTTATCTAACTCTCAACTAATTAAAATCTTAGCAAGTAATGTCTTACGCATATTAAAACAGGTACAAATATTTTTATATAAATTTTTAATGTCTCGTCTCCAATAAGCTCCAAAAGAGCCTCCTGTTCACCTATTCAAAGACATTCTGTAAATTGAGGAAAGCTATGAAAATCTCGCAGTTATATTCTACTCTCTTTTTAATGACTTGTTTAAGCGTAAAAATAGCATTAATTCACGATTAACTTTACGAAACCTCTACTTATACTCTTTTCTTTTTCCTGTTTAGCCTCCGGTAACTACCGTTCAGATAATACTTCAGAGGATGAATGAGGATGATATGTATAAGTATAAATGAAGTGTAGTCTTCTACATTCTCAGTTCGACCATTTCTGAGATGTGTGGTTAATTGAAACCCAACCACCAAAGAACACCGATATCCACGATCTAGTATTCAAGTCCGCGTAAAAATAACTGGCTTTACTAGGACTTTTGGTGGGTTAACGAAACCTCTACTGCTTTTCCAAAAAATAACGTCAATTTTAAATGTTTTTTTTTTCCAATCAATCGTATTTGGTTCTTGGAGAATTATTTCGCTACCGGAATGTAGCAGTCTGATTTTCATAGCTATCTTTCTTTGTCCATTTTTGAAATTTTAGTTCCTAAATAAGAAAATTCTCCAAACTTTTGAAACAATTTATTTTCCCTATCTTAATAATTAATTTCCTATTATTGTCTTTCTGACGCATTTAATCATCTTTGTTTTCTCATTTATTTTTAAAATAATTGTTAAATAGCTGTAAATCAGCGTAATTAACGATTTCTTTAAGTTCATTTTTGGTTTGTGCCAAAAGAATAACGTCATCGGCAAACCGTAAGACCTTCATTATCTGCCCTTGAATATTTATTCTACTCTGAAATTTTTCCTTAAATTTCCCCTGTTTTGCTTCATTTACACACAATTTTAAAAGCAATCAGATTAGGCTACAGGTTCATTTCGCTGCTTTTTTTATTACGGTTTGTTTCTTTTGCTATTTTCTACTCTTATAACAACCAAAAAAATTATTATTCATCGTGAATTACTCACTTTTAAACATTTTTGTCAGATCTCTTAACATTTTATTTCATCCTAAATTATGAAACACTTATTGGAAGTAAAGCCGTATAGTAGCTTTATTTATCCTACTACTATCCTCTAAAAATAGTCCAAGGATATTATACGAATCTGACTATATTTAGCGATAAAGAAATTAAATAATATTACTGATATCTAATTTTAACTATTGTAAGTAACAAATAAATAAATAATAATACTTAAGTAGTAATGAATATATTTTCGTTTGAGATTTATCTTCCTAAAACAAGCTTAATCTAAATTTAGTTAAAACACCAAACAGTTGATTCTATTAACATAAAGTACAAACTACTACGTATCGGGAAAGTTAAATATTAATCGAACAATTTATTTCTGAATACCTTCTAGTCAATTAATATATATGTTGTAATGAAAGTGCCAGAGTGTTTATATTTTGTTGTAAACAAAGAGAGAATACAATTGGAAATTTACGTAACTTTATGACAGTAAATGAGTTGTTTAACGTATCGCATATATTAATTAATAATAATAAATATCTGCAGCTAAGCAGCAGTAGAATTATTAGTAAATTCTAAATGTAAAGGAAATTAAATGCGGTCGATGAAACGTATTGAAATAATAATGAGAGATAACATGTACAGGTTAATAATAGGTAATGTGTAATGCAATGTTTGTGCGACGGGTTAAAATATTTTGTAAGTGTATTCGCGTAAATACAACGACCAAAACTGATGACCGCAACGTTGAGCTACTAACGATGGACATAGCTACCGACCGTAGCTGCGTTGAACGCCGTTGATTGAGTTTTCGGTTTGTAAGGGTGGAGGTAACACTGAAAATGATTTTGCACTGAGAGAGTCAATTACGATTCTACAATAATGTATTCACGTTGTGTAATTATGCAACGATGAATTCTAAATTATTTACCAACACGTCACGAACATGTTTCCCAAATGAAAACACTAATTTCATATCAGTTTCACTCAATAGTAGGTAAACATTTGTAAGTCAATTAAAAAAAACTTACACGTGCGCGAGCACACACACTAAAGTAAGACATTCAATTTGCAAAAAAAGAACGTACGCGTTTAGAATGCTTATTAAACTTTGTGTTTATGTAATTCCTGTTTTGAAGTTAATTACAATTATCATTTGATTTGTGTAGTCATTTATATCAATTAATTTATTTTAAAAAGTTGCCAAACTTTAATAGTAATATCTTTTTTATTGTATTGTTTTATAAGCAAAGATTACAACCAAGATTTATCCGATAATTTTAGCATTTTATAGTCCATTATAGAAGAATTACATTTAACCAGTAACGTTAGCATTTACTCAAATAACAAAATATCTAGGACAAAGTTACCTTACTTGTCTTCACATCCTACGTACGAATCTACATGCAGGGTTGATGTCCAGCCAAACGTTACTGGAAACAAAAAAAAAAGGAAAAACACTGGATAGGAGGAAAGGGACAGTATAGGCAGATAAAAATTGTACCCGAAGTAGTATTATTTCAAAGCTGCCTTTGTCAGTGGGAATTTTACAATATTTCTAGAGGAATTCGAAACCCCAGCGTTTCCTGATATATTTTAACATTAAGCTTATTGTGTAGCAACCGTAGAAGAAACGGTTTTTTTTTGTGCCGATTCACAGGTTATTCTCCCATGAATAACAGCAATTATACACTGACCTTACAGACCCCGGTATTCTCAGCCTGGAAGATAGTAGGATCAAATCTGAAGAGATCGAGGGTAACGAAAAGAGACGATTGATGATAAAGGAAAATATTCCTTGACAAGAACCGTGGTAAGAGATAAAATCTAAAGTAGGGCTAAATCCAGGTACAGAGGACCGATCTAAAATTCCACCCGCAATCACTCAGAAAATAGTTAAGTTTTAGCGAGATTAAAGTACCAAAAAATTTGGGAAAGAACGTTCCTCGAAAGAGCATCTTGAGAAAGATATAGGGTTCTTAAAGGAACTACCTTACCGTCGTGATATCGTGTGGCTAATGGAAATACCCTACTTAACAATAAATTACAGTCGCTTAATAAAAAAATTTAATTTATCATCTCAAATATATGTTAAAATAAAGTGGTTTTCTTCAGATTTAGAAACCAGCTCAGACTTTCCTAATAAAATCCTAGCGCATCACCAAAATTGTATGAACCAACTATAAAACTCAAAATTCCAACTCGACTACAGCTTTCAATCAAATCCTCAGTTTTGGTAGCGGAATAAACATTAGTAGGGAATTGTTTATTCTCTTTATTCTAATATTTCCATATTTCTGCTGCAGCAGTTTTCTATTTTGGGAAATTTTAAAGTAAAAACTGATAATTACGTTTAAAATATATCTTTTACCGTGAATGTTTTTCCCAGAACCATTGAATTTGTCGATTTTGAATTTTTATATGCTAATTAAATCATATTATATCGGTTCTATTAAACGAAACATAAATACCATTTTAGCGTAAAATAATCAGTTATTTTTGGAATTAAGTCGTAAGTAAGGTTGCGTCTAGTATGAACACACGCTTAATTAGTGTAATACAAGTGAAAAAAAGTTCATACGGAATGGTTCGTATAAGTACGCAATTATATTTTCTATATTATATTGTAAAGTCTACTAAAAGTGTTTTTCATTTACATACAAAACTTCTGGCCTGTATTAAAACCACCATTATAGAATAAATGGGGACTAATGCCCACATGTAGAGTTTTCAAAATTAAAAATTCCACGGTTATCAATCACTTCGTTTAGAAATATTAAGTAAAATACATATCGATAAACACACACACACACACACACACACACACACAGAGAGAGAGAGAGAGAGAGAGAGAGAGAGAGAGAGAGAGAGAGAGAGAGAAATGCACATAGGTTTTTTTTGTATTTTTAAATTAAGGATCTCAAAACGTGAAGAAAATAATTAGGTACAAAAAATTGATTCATTACAATGCTTTGCTTGTTTAGAAAGTGTCATATTCTAAAAATAACGTGGAAATTAAATAAAAATAAAAAAACACATCTGAATGGGGTTTGTTGGGTTAAGATTCGATTTTGGTATTATTCCTCACTAATAAAGGATTTAAAAAATAGAAAAAGAAATTCATCCTAGTGAGATAAATAAAATAGTAATAGATGTTTGTTATTTGTTTGTTCTTTTATTATTATAATTGAATTAAAAGGAGTAAGAAAAAAGTCTTTGTCAAATTAATTCATCATCCAGTAGGTTTCTGCTTTCTTTTTAATAAAGACTATTAATATTTTATAAACATTTAATTATTATGCACGATTTAAAGATTTTGCTTTTGTACCAAAAGCAGTGTATCTTTTTATCAATGTTTACAGAACATGAAAAAAAAAATTTCTTATAAAAGTGATTTTCTTATAAAAACTTCATTTGTATTCGAATGTTTTCATATGATCGTTCATAAACACGCAATCATACTAATTAAAATAATAAATGAAAACAATTGAATTTAAAAAAATTGCATCCAATAAAAAAACCTATAACTAACAAAACGTTGGATTAGGATTTGTCTGAGTAGAGTCAACCGAACAGAAAAAATAAAGCATAATGAAGTTGATAGAATCCTCATATGACGTGTGATATTATGTCACATTAAAAAGGTACATATAAATAAAATTCTAAGTTTAATGCGGTATAATTTTGAATACACACTGCCTAAAAGAAATGTGAAATAAATTATTTCAAGCAGTGTTAGTTATTAATTTTAATTCAAACATTAATTTAAAACGAATACTGGTCTAAAGGTTTTTCTTAATTCTCTTTTATATTTGGACTTTTAAAAGTTCAGTACCAAATTAAAACTATCAGCTATTTTCGAGTTCTAAACTTGGACGTAGTCTTACAATGAAAACTTATAATTTATTTGCAAGTTGAATTTATTTTACCTTTTTTTTTTAAAATTCTATTCAAAACACAGGAAACAATGCAATGATGACGAAAAAAACTTCAAAAGTTACATTGGAAACAATCCAATTTTTAGTTTAAAAATCTTGCAGTAATGGTTACCCCCATATTATTTATTATATAAACCCCACAGTTTATAACCAAACTATGGTTACCATAGTTTATTTGGTACCCCAAAACCAATAACAGAATCATCAGAGAAACTGCGAATGAAAAAAATTAAATTATTTATAATCGATCAGTTTTAATGAAGAGTTATTAAAACAATACAGAGAATATTCAAATAGAAAACTTCTTTTCTACTTATTTGTAATAAAGAAAGTATTGTGATTGCGAAAAATTTCGATTTTCAGATTTCAACAGAAATATTCATTTTGATCAAATCTGAATCCAATTTGTCAAGTTTTGGCGTGACGTCTGTACGTACGTACGTATGTACGTTTGTGTCTCGCATAACTAAAAAACGATTAGCCGCAGGATGTTGAAATTTTATATTTAGGACTGTTGTAACAAACTAGTTGTTCACCTTCCCTTTTGGCTGCGATCAACCGGACCAAAACTGTCCAAAAAAGGCCAAATCCATTGTTTTTGGACTTTAAGATTTGGGATTCTTTGGATTTTGGGACTTTTTCTTAACTCCAGTAATACGCCCTCATTGAGAGCTTTTCAAGGATATATCATAAGTGATATTATTTTGATTGGTTTCAGAGTTATAGCCCAAATAAAATTTTAATTAATGAAATATTTGGATCTTACAAGGGAAAGGCATATCGGTTCAAATCCGTCTTCATCTCCTTTTTCTTTTTAAAATGTTTAATTTAAATATATTGATTTAATAATTATGAACTTCTGATTGTAAAAAAGTTTTACGATAAATAATAATTAAATAATAACAATAAAAAAATATAAGAAGTTATTAATAAATTAAAATTTTATGTAATTTTCATTTTAAAAAAAATGTGTAATTTAATAGGCGTACAAGGAATTCATGTGGTATCCACATCAGCATTAGTTAAAATGTAGAACGAATGATTTACAGCTGGGTTATAAAATAACAGTCAAATATTAAATGGTAATGTAGTTTATAGTGTATTTGAATCTATCTAACTTATTCAAAAACGATCCTTAATGGTTATAAAAAGGTGTTTTAGTAATCTCAACAAATTATTTTCATTGAATATGACAAATAATTTTACACTTAAAAAGGACGAAGGACAGAATGAAATATATTAATATTCAAATTGTGTTCTACAGGAAGCTATTCTGAAAGTTCAATTTAACCATTTGTAAGGACTACTAGATACATTCGAAATACCAACTAATACGTTGTAACTAAATATTTGAGAGAACGACTCTCGAAAAAGACCTCTTACTGTATAATATGCGTCCCCATCTTTTCACTCACTCTCTCTCTCTTTATTTCTGAGTGTATATAATATATATAATATTTCTCTCTTGCATTACTAACATGGTTTCTGAATTCTATAACCTCTAAAATGCAACAACCAGTTCAGTATTTTAATAGAGTTTATTATTAGCTGCGTATTCAGAGTTCTATTTGGACTAGTTGGTAAACTGATCAGATTTTATGTATATAAATTAGTATTTGAAATAGAACCGCTTGTGTAATAAGTATATGTCAAAGTTTTTGGTTCTAAACAAAGTCATTTCAAATATTTTATACATTCATCATTTTACATAAAATAATTTTACGTTGTTTAATACAAATACGTAAAATAATGTATGTCTATACATTATCGTTGTTACATCAATACTAAAAATACAAACTTGTACTTTACTGATATTTTTTTAGTATTTAAAAAAAAAATAGTTTAACTATTAGTATTTTGAAAAGAATATTATTAGTTTTTGTATCATGTATTTGTAATGTAAAGATTTTTATACCTTTTTTAAGAAAAGTGTAATGTCAACTCAAATTTACTTCTATCCATGTCAGCTCGCAGTAAATTTTATTTCTATTTCAAATAGTAACATATATCGCACACTTAGGGTTTCCTTAAGTCATGACTTTACCACATAAGCAACAAATATTCATACCTTTTTTGATTAGATTTACTAGATCACGTACCTTTTCTATGTCTCAATGGACCTAATTTTTATTGAATAGAATAATCTGTTCCTATCGCCCGTAAATTTCAGCCCTTAATGTTAACCAGCTTCGGAGATATGAATTTTGAAATAAAAATTACATTATTGCAAATATCTCAGTAACTACAGAACCGATTAAAGATTTAAATATTTTTAAGCTTAAATTAAAGCTAAAAGAAAACTTTTAGATGAATTTGGTTTCATTTAAATACATAAATTTTTCACCCAGATATTGTATTTTATGTTATGGAAACTTCGAGGTTTTTTTGCCACAATTAGCATACACCATCCAGCCGAGGAACTTTTTGACAACATTAGTGCTATTATTCCCCAAAAGTTTAAAGTATTTTCAGAAAAACATAAAAAGGTTACCGAGTCTCAAACTTCAGGTTCATTTTTTCGCGCGTATTTGCACTTTTTTGAACGTGACCTAATTGTGAAACCGTTACGTACAGCATCTTAATTTATAGGTTAAGCGATTACCTAAAACTTTTTCCTAAGAAATTTTTTTCTGAAGCGATTTTTGCCGGTCACTAAGGCTGCCTTTTCAATTTCCTCCTTTTCCCTTCTTCAGAAATCAGATTCATGTTACAGTTTTGTTAGAAACATTTCGTTTTCATCGGTTACATCATCATGCCAACTTATAGACTGGTACAATTTGTTTCGAATAATCGCCTGTTTTAAGTCTGATATTCGTGGCCTAAAACTTTAATTTTGTACATAATTATATACACACAATAAATAGATATTACTTATTACGAAAACAACCTTTCCTCATGTACGAAAAAATGAAACTGTAAACTTTTATCTTACTTTTGATACCAGCAAAACACTTTCTGAATTTCGCTGTCGGGAACCAGTTAGGAAAGTGAAAGTAAAGTGGTTGAAAACAGCAAAAAACTGAATTTATAAAATACAACAACCTTTTTTGATTTAGAATACAATGATCAATCGACTATGGAGTTAAACGTCATACTTTTAAGAATTTTTTTTCATTAAAATTAAGTTTTCTGGTAAAAAATAAATTGTTTGTTTTCGAACTACGTTTAATTCGTTAAGAAAATAGTTCATATTTCTCTATTTACAAAAATCTGTAAAAGGATAACATTTTTGTTAATATTCCGGAAAGAAATATTAACTTCAGTTCATTTTCAAAATTCATTCTAGAGAAATTTTTATAATGATATACGTACAACAGAATATAGTTTATTCTGCGATTCGAAACACTACTAATCAAAACGATGGAAAACGAATAACATACAAACCTCAACTAATAATGGAGGTAAATGGAGATATTTACATCAAAGCCTTACTCAAATTTGAAAACTGTAGCAATCGAATAATCATTGTTCACTGTGATTGATCGAACAGTTCATTTGATTTTCAAATAAATATCTTAACAAAAAATATAAGGATGTGCTATGATTTGTATAAAAAGAAAATTTACATTATTATTCCTCCTCTATGAATCGTGAGACATTGCCGTTGGTGAAGGGGCTTGAGTGCTCAGGGATACAGAGTAGCTGGACCGAAGGTGCAACCATATCGGAGAGGTATCTGTTGACAGCCAGACTAAGGAATGATTCCTGAAAGAGGGCAGCAGCTCTTTCAGTAGTTGTTAGGGGCGTGAGTCACAATGACTTAAACGGCCATATCAACATCACTCAGTCCTCTGAGTACTGCGGAGCTGAAAGCAATGGAAAACTACAGCTGTTTTTTTTTTCCAAGAAAATGTGGCTCTCTGCATTTTCACATAATAATAATAATGGAGGCGCCTTCCTTGGTAAAATATTACTTTTTAATCTTTACATGGAACTAGCAGTTAATGATGTAAAAGAACAATTTAGATTCGGAGTAACAGTGCAAGGTGAAAAGATAAAGATGCTACGATTTGCTGATGATATAGTAATTCTAGCCGAGAGTAAAAAGGATTTAGAAGAAACAATGAACGGCATAGATGAAGTCCTACGCAAGAACTATCGCATGAAAATAAACAAGAACAAAACAAAAGTAATGAAATGTAGTAGAAATAACAAAGATGGACCGCTGAATGTGAAAATAGGAGGAGAAAAGATTATGGAGGTAGGAGAATTTTGTTATTTGGGAAGTAGAATTACTAAAGATGGACGAAGCAGGAGCGATATAAAATGCCGAATAGCACAAGCTAGACGAGCCTTCAGTAAGAAATATAATTTGTTTACATCAAAAAATAATTTAAATGTCAGGAAACGATTTTTGAAAGTGTGTTTGGAGCGTCGCTTTATATGGAAGTGAAACTTGGACGATCGGAGTATCTGAGAAGAAAAGGTTAGAAGCTTTTGAAATGCGGTGCTACAGGAGAATGTTAAAAATCAGACGGGTGGATAAAGTGACAAATGAAGAGGTATTGCGGCAAATAGATGAAGAAAGAAGCATTTGGAAAAATATAGTTAAAAGAAGAGATAGACTTATAGGCCACATACTAAGGCATCCTGGAATAGTCGCTTTAATATTGGAAGGACAGGTAGAAGGGAAACATTGTGTAGGCGGGCCACGTTTGGAATATGTAAAACAAATTATTAGGGATGTAGGATGTAGAGGGTGAAATGAAACGACTAGCACTAGATAGGGAATCTTGGAGAGCTGCATCAAACCAGTCAAATGACTGAAGACAAAAAAAAAAAATTTATATTGAAAATTAATTTATTAAAACTAGTTTAATAAATTCATCTATTAAAGTAATTTTAAATAACAAATTAGGAAATACTATAAAAGCAAAACACCAAATAAACGTGACATATATATAAATATATATATATATATAAAATAATGAAAATTAATACTAATAACGTAGTTTTGAAGGATTTTTACATTAGGTATAATTATAAAGAATCGTTTTAATTTACATAAAATGCAAAAGGAATGTGAAGAACCCTCTAGTTAAATAGATTCGTTGTTAAAATGAAATGAGGTGTTATACAATGAAATTTAACGACCATGTTTTACTTAAATAAAACGCATTAAAATTAAAAGCGAACAATAAAACTGATTTTTATTAAAGTTAAATATTTTAATAAAATAATAACTCGGCAAAAAACAAACCGTTTTGGAGAACGAATTAATTTAGTCACTACACAAGAGTCAATTATGTTGAGTGTTTCTGAGTAAGATCACTCGCAATTACCCTTGGGTAGTAGGTTGATTTTGCAGTCGGAAGGGACAGGGGTTAGGGTCGGTTATACCCTTAAGTCCTCGGAGTTTGAGTTGTTTCAGAATGAGAATTGCACTAAGGGAATGTTGTGACTGTTATCTCATAACACTACTCTTACTTGAGTACGGCGATGTGGTGTTTTAGCATTACAGTATATTGTAGGAGAATGCAATCAACAACATTTTGCCGACACCCATAAATGAACACAAAATTAATTAATTAAATATATCGCGAGTCGCATTTTAAACTAATCCTTCTAATTCATACACAACACCCGTTTTGTATACAAAATTTAACACGCAATAATCCTTTTATAAAATCAAATACATTAAATCTAATTTATTAATACCGATTACAATTTTTTATTACATACAATAATTATAATTAATCTTCTAATTTTTAATTAACAACTAAATTACAAATCCAGTAGTAGGCCTGTTAGGTAAAGTTTATAATTACGATAAATCATCATTATTTAATTAATAACGGCCAACAAAAATTATTTGTAAATAATTATAATACCGTTTTCATTTTCAGATTAAACAGTTTTTAAGTTTTGATGAAATAAATGATAGGATAAAAGTTATTATTTTGAATTTAATAAATTACCTGTATTTTTTTATAATAAGCTCAAAATTGAGCCACACAGTTAATTGCTTACAAAAATTAATTATATTAAAGACGCATTCTAAACGCTTAAAATAATAAAAAATTTTAAAATATTAAAATAAATCTAAATTTCTAAAAAATCCTAATTAAACGTGGTAATATTTAAAAATATTAATGATATAAAAGGGCCCTTTTAAAATATTAATTATATATATATATTTTTTTTTTCTCATTAAAGGCATACAGTAGATTATATAATTCCACAAGCATTGAACATTTGAAATCAAATTTTTGTATTTCAGGCGTTTCGTATGGCCACTGAAAATAATTCGTTTTACAGAAATCGGCCACGCGCAGTGAGGGAAAGTATAATACATTTTCCCATAATTTGCTTATGGGAAAATATTTTTAGTATTAAAATACTAAAAAGTTTCTTACATTAAGAAAATGTTTAGTATCGAATAAATACCGTACAAACAAAAAATTATAATTTAAATTCTACGTAGTATAAACACCGTAAAAGTTATATAAACACAGATAAATAAGAAGGATTTTTATTTATAATTAAGAGAATACGAGAAACTTTTCGGTAAGATCAAACACAATCGTTTGGGGAAATACTTAAAAATATCGATCTCAATTTTCTGGTTGTTCAAATAATTGGAACTTGAACATATCAAATAGCAACAGTTCTTTTATTGAAGGTGTGGTTAAGTTGAACGTGGAAATAAGTTTGATGAGTGCTACAAATGATCATAAGTTCATGATCATAAGTTAAGTTTTTTAAGTTATTTTTAATGAAGGAACAGTAGAACATTCATATTCAGGTTGGCTATAGATATTAACAGTTCAAAAAATAACGATCACACCTGTTATTAATAAAAAATGGATTTATTACTATTATGTGATACATCTTACTACTAATTAATACTTAAATAATAATAATGAAAAGGTTCATGACTAAATGAATTTCTTGTGTGTTTAGCTAACTGCACCGAGTCACTGTCTTTCACCGACTGTCCATACATACACCAATACAGTTCGTTCCCCACTACTCTCACTCCCACTCCATTAGCTCAAAGGAATGTTTATCAACTCTGTTACTATCAGCTGATTGATTAAATGAATTTTGATTTTCAACAAATCACAAAGTATAAGTACTAATAAAAAAAATAATAATAATAAATTGAACAAAATGTTGTTTGGTCTATAACATGGATATATAAAGAATTAAATGCTGATAAGAATTCTACGATGGTAAAGATAAATATGTGATGATAAGCAAGGAAATTAAACTATTTCCTAAAACTGAGATGACAAAAACTATTGTAAGAATATTTATGCACACGCTATCTCTCACCAAAATGAAGAGTTTTAAAAAAACGTTTATTTATTTTTCTATTGCAACTAAATCGTCTAAAAATTTACCGATGAATAATTAAATTTTGTTAAACACAAAATACCGAACAACAAGATTCTAAACTGAAAAAAAATCATATATAAATTAAAAAAATAAATTACAAAATTAGCTCAAAAACCATATACAAAAATATATTCAAAATCTAAAACATTTCATCTTTTTTCTTCCTGTTTAGCCTCTGGGAATTACCGTTCAGGTATTAACTTCAGAGGATGAATGAGGATGATATGAATGTGTGTAAATGACGAGTAGTCTTGTATAATATAAGTTCGACCGTTCCTGAGATGTGTGGTTAATTGAAACCCAACCACCAAGGAACACTGGTATTCACGATCTGGTATTCAAATCCATATAAACTTACTGCCTTTACTAGGACTTGAACGCTGGAACTCTTGACTTCCAATCAGCTGATTTAGGGAGACGCGTTCACCAGTAAACCAACCCGGTGGGTCAAAATCTAAATCACTAGGTCATTTCAACTGTTAACCAGTGAAAATCAGTGAAGAAATAATAACATATATACATATATGAAATTAAACAAAAATGAAAAAAGTACTAATCAAACAGGTGTCCCCTCCCCCCCGATCAAAAATTAAATTTTAGGGAGAGGATAACCGTTTAATGTTCTAATGACTAAACACTTTCACAAAAAATATTTAATAATTTAAATATTAAAATTGCTTTGGATATTGGTCCGCGATCGTTACTCACAAATAAAATTTTTGCATCCTTATATTAAAGGAATATAATTCCTGTTTATTATGTCTATTTTACTATCGTTTTTAGTAAATTAATTTTATGAAATGTTTTCATGTAAGAATAGATTACAGCCATTTTATATGGTTTTATATGCTGTTATGAATTAAAATGCTTCTTTATTTTAATTTAAGTCTTTCTTATATGTCCTCAGAATTCTAAATAATTATTACTTTAACAAATCTATGCCCGCTCTTTCGAGATCGAGAATGAATCGTATGAAAATTAGTTTATCAAAGTAAATTTTCATTGCTAGAGTCAATAATATAACCGATTTCAAACAAAAAAAAATTAAGGGCAATGATCTATAATAATATAGTTAGGTACCACATATAAAATTATCTTATTCAAAGATATTAAACATTAATATGTTAATTTACTTCTGTAAAATATTGACGCATTTAAAAGTATTTTAACTTTGATAAACGCTCCGAGGATGATGGCTAGCTATCGATAACGCTAAACGTTTCTTGTATTACAAAGAAAAGAACCAGGTTAAATAATAAATTTCCAAAAGTGAGTACTTTTTTAACTTACTGATGCAGCAATTTTTAAAACTAACAATGAATTGTTTGATTTATTTACAAAGCGTAAAGCATGAAGTTTTATTAAGTTTTCATTTTTTTTTATAAAGTGTACAATGTAAGATAAAATAAAAAAGTTTTTGATGCATTTATAAGTGCGTCTGTATAAATGTTCATGGGCCATTTAATCGTGTTGTAATGCTATAAAAATAGAAGCGAGAGATTTTTTCGTAAAGGGATTTTATAACAATAATGTATTGTCCCATAATGTATGAGGAAAAAGAAAATCCCTGAAAGTTTTCCATTGCAAGAAGAATACATTACCAGTGAAAGTGTAAAGTTGTTATTATTCAGCGTCATGTTGTTTAGAACTTAAAGTACACTATAAGCGTCATTAGCTATAAGATTTACGAAAAAATAACTTACTATATATTATAAAATAAAACTGTACTTGTTCTGTTAAATAAATATGCAAACTGTACTAGTTTTAAAATACTTGCGTAAAGCAGGAGGGCTATATATTATAAAGGTGATAACCTAAACTCTGGTTTATCTTATCTAAGGAATTTTTCTGGCTTTTATTTGTTCTTTTCAATTCATATGAAAGGAAAATTAATAAAAGAGAGAGAATTCCATTATACATTTTAATGACGAAATATCTCAGAGATATTATAAATTCCTTCATACGACTTCATAGAAAAAGTTATAAATTTTTTGTGGAAATATTTTTATATTCGCATACACACACACACACACACACACACACACACACACTCATATATATATATATATATATAAAATCAAAGTATATATATATATATATATATATATATATAAATATACGGTAAATATATCCGAGAAGGGCTTCAAACATGGATCAGCCTTTGTGCCCATTAATGAAACATGGTCGGCAATGTCGTCTATAATCCTTCTCAGCTTCTAGTAGAGATGCAAGAAAACAGTCTCGACACAACCGTATGAGGGATAATATTGTATTTGATGTATCTGATGACAGTGAGATCGAATCTTAAAACACAGACCCGCATATAACACTTGTACCATGACAAATTGTGACGGGTTTGCGTGGACGTACCACATCTCAGTCCCATATATCAACTAGATTTACCCCTATCGAATCGTGTTCAAGATCTCCCGATGGAGGAAACCGAAGGAAGGACATAATTAAGCAACTACTTATAGTCCTATATGGCATCAGTGATATTTATGAAGTTATACCAATTAATCGAAATAGTAGTCGATATCGAAATGGTAGAATAGAATATTAAAATATACAACTCTAAATGTCTATGCATATTTTCAAAGGATGTGGCAGTCTACAAAAAAAAAATAATAATTGACTTAGTGAGGGAACATCATCTGATCGGCCACAAATTCACCGGGAAGGATGAAAGACCCTTTCGCATAGCAGTGAGGAACCAACACATCTCCGTTTAAATTACTACTTCTCTGATTGTATCAATAAATATTTTTACTACGTAAAAATACGTTGTTTTACTCAGATACGTTGTTTTACTACGTATCTGAGCTTATCAGAGACACACATGAATCACGGTCATGCAGTCCGTAGCATTGTCAACGCAAGGCAATGAATTGCAAAAGAGCCATTACCAATTTTCTTAGTAAATCTTGAGACGAGAGGTAACAAGAAGGAAGTGTATTGGTTAAAATACATCGCCAATTGTGGGGTTGTCATTGAGGTCACACAGGCTTGTAAATATAATCGCAGGAGCTTTGAAGAGAAAATGTATTGTTCGGCTGCCTTCTTAGATATCCAATAGGCCTTTGATAAGGTCTGGTACCGTGGCCTTTTATACAAATTGAAGATGAGCCTTCCTCAACTTTATTGCGGCTACTAAGAAAGGCGGTTCTCTCAGATGAAATATAACTGGGAGTTATATTTCGAAATAAAGTCGGGAGTTTCTCAGGGCTCTATCTTGGGGCCCGTATTATATAATCTATCATTACTGCAAACCTTCAGACTACAGACGAGATTACTGTCGCTTCATTTACGAATGACATAGCTGTTCTCGCTGTTGTTGCCAGTCCAAAGATATTATCCAATAGCTTACAATTTGAGATTGATTTAATAAACAGGTTGTTGAGTACAAGGAGAATACTGTGTTACACAAGCAAAATCGAACTATGTGGCATTCACAATTAGGAGAGGTAACTGCCAGCTGATCCATGTTGATGGCGTTGTAATTCAGCAATCTGAGAGTTTGATATACTTAGGTCTACACCTTGACCGTCGACTAACGTGGAAAATTCACGTAAGAGAGAAGAGAAGGCAACTTGAAATAAAGGTCAAGGAAATGTTCTTGTTCTTAGGCAGACGTTCTCGTTTGTTCTTCTCTAATAAGCTGCTGGTATTTTTAACAATTCTAAAACATATCTGCACTATGGGATTGAACTATGTAGCATCTAGAACATAAGTAATGTCGACATCTTACAGCAGTTTCAGAATAAGGTCGCAAGGTGTATAACTGAGGATCTTTGATTTACAAGGAACAATAAGAACCACGATTATTTACGATTACCGTCCATGCGGGAGGAGATAACAACATTTTAGTTCAAAGTACAAACATTGGCTTAACTATCACACAGATCTCATGGTTGTAAACCTACTATACAATGGGATCGACATTAGATGATTGAACCGACTGCACATTGTGTATTTAAGTGCGCCTATAGTGTCTTAATATATCGATAGTTAACTTGGATGTGAGAATTGTTTACTAACTATTCGTTTTTTAATTTCAAATTGTTTCATATATATATTTTTTTCATTGGTTCGTATTTTTTTTTTTGCTTCTACTCATTATATCTTCTTTTTTTGCTTTCTGTTGTTCTAGTGGTGCTATGTGACATTTATTAATACTAATTGTGGTTGGTATAAAATGGTTTTTTAAATTAGGGTGTAGGTTTTGAGAATTTTTGCTGAGGACTCCTTATCACGTGATTTGGGATGTGATCCAATTTACTAAAAGTTTATGTAATGTAACCCATTGTAAATAAGTTTTGAAACAATAAAATACATATAGTCATATTGAAAACTTTCTAAATAAATATTTAATTATGCATTTGCGATGATTTACTTTCTGCATAGTCATTTAAAGTAGGCTTGTATAAAAAAAGAAAAATAATTCTAAAATACATTTATATATATATATATATATATATATATATATATATTGAAATTCTTTACTAAGCGTAGTTTACGCTTGCCTCCAATGACATCGCTGTTTGATTTGAATCTTCAACCTTAAAAGAAGTAATTTTGATACATAGCTTGTATTACTCAAATACTCAACAAAGCAATATTATTGCTGCTTCTTTAAAAGGAAATCTTTGAATTTAATTATTCTTAAATTAGTTTATAGATTCTTTTAAACCGTTATGTAATTGTTTTGCGAATAGACCATCAAAGGATCACGCATACATCAGTTTTTTGACTTCATTTTTCTTATTTTTTTCTTTCCATAATTTTTATTTGTTCTGATATAATCTTTTTTTCATTAGTCCACTTCCAACCACTGGTTTTTTTCTGTTCCACAGATATATTCAGATTGTATTACAAGAACCTTTTAATTCATCTCTACTTGAAAAACATTCGTGAGTTAATTTGAAATTTTGCAATTCCATTTTTATCTATTTAATGTAATTTTGCTGGGTTTTTTATTTCCAAATTTTATTAAAGATTAGTTTTTTCACCCTAGATTCATTTATTCTCATCATACGTCCAAGAAATCTTAATCTTCCTTTTCTACAATCTGTTACTAGTACATTGATATAATTTCTGAATTTATTAAAAAATATAATTAACAGAAACATTATAAAGTAATTTTTTTTAGACCAAAATATTCTCCTGTGCAACAGGAAAATTGCTCTTTAGCCCAGAATGATGTAAGTGAATGTTTTATTAATTTATTTTTATGTAAACATGGAAATATTAAGAATTTTTAATTTACTAAAAATCATACTTAATGAAATCAAAACATAATAATAAATGATATATTTTTGTATTGTGAAAACTGGTTCTGATTTCGAAATAGTCACAAAATATAATATTACAAAATTTACTAAGTGCAGTATACGCTTGCCTCCGATGATATCGCTGTTTGGTTTGAATCTTGAACCTTAAAGAAGCAATTTTGATATAGATAGACATCATTGAAGGGTAAATTTGTAGAAAAATCCTTGAGATTAATTTATCGAATAACATTTATCGAATAATTTATTGAAACTGCGAAGAAAGAAAATCTTTTAAGAATAATACAATCATATTGAAGACGTTTAAATTCTACTTTAAATGACTGCAAGTATTTACAGTCCGAGATTAGTAAAGAATATGTTTTGACATGAGAAAGCTCTTAGAAGATTAGATAAAATAACCTCTGAGATGGGTAAGAACGTTAAAAGTACGAAACTTCAATATTTTTTACAGGTACTGGCACCTGAAAATACCGTTTTATAATATCTTAACTGGGAAAGATACAAGGGTGGTTCAGGATCAAGGTGGATGAGGTTCAGAAAGAAAAAAATTTGAATGAAAATTTATTTGAAGAAATTAGAACACTCCTACCCCGTAGGGAAAGGAATGTGACGCTTCCGGTCGCCACCCTCCCCCGACTATAGCCCTGATGGGCTTTAACGGGAGTCGTCTTTCGCTCTCTAACTTTTTACATCTCATAGTAATAAGCCAACCTTCATTGGGATGCCACCAATGTAAATGCCTCGCTAGACTTTACGTTGGTAATTTTTAAACTCAGCTTTTGCCTTCGCTGCAGGTCTTGTCTGGAAATCTTGAATGTCCTACATCGTTGCCCTTTGAACTAACTAACCGTATTCACGGAAGCAGGAACCTCGCGCCTAGTTCTACATTTACTGAGCCAAATATCATATTCAAGACAAATGAATAACATACCATCAAAAAATGTTGTTCGCAACTACGAAATTTAGTCCTAGTTTCCTTAGTGAACTCAAACTTTAGTTCATACCCCTGACTAGGATTCTGTATAGACTCCGGTCTGATCTACAGGGAGAGGTGGACCTTCAAGTAATTAGAACAGCAGTTCTCTACAACATCAAAGTCCATGTTCACTCTATTAATACATAGATATAAATTATTTCAATACAAAAAAATATCAATGTTCAATAGCCGTCACATAAAATAATTATAAGTATAAAAATAATAGCAATAAGAAAAAGGGAAAGTAAATATTCTCTTTCCTCTTCTGAAATATTTACTACGTAAAATATCTTAAACACGAAATTCAAGAAAATTTCTCACTTTTTTAAATACCTACTTTTTAATAAATGAAATTCTATTCTCGCAGATGAAATCAAATAAAATGTATTCGTGTATTAACGGTTACTTGCTAAGAAGCAATTTTATTGAAATCTAATCTTAAAAGTAAAAATCAAAAATAGAAATTTATAAAAAACTTACGTTTTAAACAATAGCGCATTTTTGCAAATTACAGAACGCCCAACAGAAAAAATAAATCAACAGTTCATTCCGACTGCAATATTTAAATTTTCAGTAAATGTTTTAATTAATTACAACATATTTTTAAATTGAAATATTGTTATATATTTTCTTATTTAATTATAAATTAATATGTAAGATCTAATTATTACTCATAAAATTTTATTTTAAAGACTAAAAAATAGTAAGAAAATGATAAAATACCACTTTTAACGAAAAATAAAGAACAGTATAGTTCGTACTTTGGATAAATGATTTACACTAGGTTGTTCCGTGCTGTATTAGCTTTAAGGTTTTTGTTTCTAATAATTTCATTAGAGGATGCAATAGGAGGAAGAAAATTACAGAAAAACCGTTTTTTGATGAGCAAAAGAAATCTTTAAAATATTTTGAAATGTTACGTAACATATCAATTATTTTGATGTCTAATTTGCTATAATAAAGTTTTTACTCTTAGGTTATAGTGTGAAAGGCGAAAGATTTATGCGTAATGAATAAGGATCAAAGTTGTAAAACCCACCGGGTTGGTCTAGTGGTTAACGCGTCTTCCCAAATCAGCTGATTTGGAAGTCGAGAGTTACAGCGTTCAAGTCCTAGTAAAGTCAGATATTTTTACATGGATTTGAATACTAGATCGCGGATACCGGTGTTCTTTGGTGGTTGGGTTTCAATTAACCACACATCTCAGGAATAGTCGAACTGAGAATGTACAAGACTACACTTCATTTACAGTCATACATATCATCCTCATTCATCCTCTGAAGAATTATCTAAACGGTAGTTACCGGAGGCTAAACAGGAAAAAGAAAGAAAGGTTATAGTGTAAAAAACATATAGAAAGATAAAACTTCCAAAAATGTTAAAAATCATCTCTACGTGTCCCATTGCTAAAAAGGATTAAAACTTTCAACATATTGGTAAAAACATGAAGTTCTTTCCTCGATAAATTTTACAAGGCTAGGCTATTTAGAATTATAACATTTAGATTATATTACTTTATATAAATCGATTAAAGGACTACGAAACACTCGCAATACATAACATTATTTACTTTAATGATAATGTTTTATTTTTTATAATTTAGGATAAATTTAAGTAAAATATATGTCGAGTAAAATAAATAGGAATACAAGTTTGTTCACTTAAAAAGAATGGTGAATAGATTATTTATTTATGGTTACAGGGAAAATTTTTAATTAGGCGGATCATTCTGGTACTGATAATGTTATCAAGTTTAATAGGCTTCCCATTAAGGATTAATGAGAAATAATGACTAAATAAGTCAGTCTGAAAATTAAGCGATACAAAAAACGGATGTTATCGAAGATGAATAGGGATCAGCACAATAAGAAACGAAAAAGTATTAAAGTAAGTGAGCAATATAATCTTATCGAAAAAAAGGAACGGGAAACTTTTGTGGCCCACCTGTTGCGTTTTTCAGCATAGCATACAAACATATTAAAAGAACCCTAAGAGATTTAGAGGAAGACCAAGAATTAGATTCACGGATAGGGTAAGAAAAGAACTCCCCTCATAACAGAAAGAGAATGATAAAACAAGCAAGAGAAAGAATGAGACTTGCATATCCACAGGAAGATGTTTAAATATTTAAGAATTATTTTTATAAATAATATTTTTTTCTGTAATTCAAAAAAAGCTTTGTGATGATAATTTAAGTTTAACTGTACAACACAATTAAAAATAATTATATATAATTGTAATTTGATTGTATAAAATAAAATCTATTAGTTTTACAAATTTTATATATTCTTGTTTGAAGTAATAAACTCATTTTTACTTCGTCGTACGAAGTAAAGGAAGTATTGTGATAACGAAAATATCCACGTTGACCATCCCTTTTTTTTGTTTAACTTCCGGGTCCACAGGTAGGTACTGTTTCAGAGATTGAAATGAATGATTAGTAGCGTGTGTGAAAATGCCATTCCTCACCGGGATTCGAACCCAGGATCTCCGGGTGAAAGGTCAAGACGCTACCACTCGCGCCACAGAGGCCGGAATTTTTTTATCATCCCTGAATCCATTTTGACTAGTTTCGGCGTGACGTCTGTACAAACGTGTGTACTTATGCATCTCGCATAATTCAAAAACGATTAGCCACAGGATTATGAGATTTTGGATTGTAATCTCTCTTTTGATAATCCCTTTTGATTGCAATCGACTGGAACAAAAGTGTCCAAAAAAATTCCGAAATCTAAAGTATTTTGATTTTGGACTTTTTCGTAACTGCAGTAATAAGCCCTCATTGAGAGGTTTTCAACTATATATGATAAGTGGTACTTATTTTCATCGGTTCCAGAGTTATAGCCAAATAAAATTTTAATTAATGAAATATTTACATCTTAGAAGGGAAAGCACATCGGTTCGAATGTGACTTCATCCCCTTTTTTTTAATTTTTTTTTTAAATTTAAATATATTGATTTATTAATAATTATTAACCTGTGATTGTAAAAAAAAATTACAATAAATCATTATTAAATGATATCAATAAAATATAAAAATAATAAGAAAAATATCAGAAGTTACTAATGAAATAAAATTTTATGCACTTTTTATTTTAAAAAAATGTGTATATATAATTTAATAGGCGTACAAGGAAGTCATGTGGTGTCCAAAAAATATTTTTTTAATTGAAAATAAAACTATTGGAAATATTTACCACTAAATTTATCGCAGATTATCTAATATTACATTTGTTGTTTATAATAATATTTGTTAGATGGATAGAAGAACTCTGTTTTTAACAGGGTTGAATAAAATATTTATCTGTTCATTGTTGGTGTTAGATTATCAGAATTGTTGCCGTTAATATGGAAGACAACTTCCATCAAAGAAAGGTTCAATGCACAAAGTTTGAATTCCATGTCAAGCTAGAAATTTGTTCACACTTTATTTAAACACGTTTATCATTAAACAACTGAAATTGGAAGTAAGTATGTTGTTTCTTGGATAATAAATAAATTACTAATCGGCCTATGACTAGAAATGACCATTAATTCAGTAAAAGTATTTAAACACGAAGAAATGCACTCGTTGTTTGCTAGTCCATATCTCCTGACAAATTTGACTTGACGTTATAATTTTTGTCACTGAGAGAGTGTTATGGTGTGTGTTTCGAAATTATCACCAGCAGCTTCTATACAACACCCATGGCGCCGAGTTGCACACCTAACTACGGCTCTTAGTGTATCCGGCGTAATGGCAGCACTTGACTACAATTTTTTAACGTAATTCATCGATTGTTGCAGGATTTTGTCGATGCACCTCATTCTTGACGGTTCCCAGAGGTATACGTCCAGAAGTGTCAAATCAGGAGACCGAGGTGGGTACTCAACAGCACCTCTTCGACCCACCCACCGTCCGGGTAGAATTTTATCGAGTGTAACCTGGCATATCGATAATAGTGAGAGGGAGCTCCATCTTATTGCACGTAAAAAAGTTCATCACCATTCAAGTTTCGGATGGCAGACAAAATCCTTGTCTGAAGCATATCAAGATAGGCCTCACAAATTACGGTACCCTCGAAGAAGAAGGGACCAATCAAATACTCACTGATAGACCACACCACACAGCAACTCTCGGTGGATTCACTGCCCTGTCTACATGAGAGTGAGGATTTTCAGAAGCCTAGTAGACACAATTGTGGCGGTTCACAGTACCGTTAAGTTTGAATTTCGCCTCGTTAGTCCAAACAAATTTCCTAGCAAATTCCTCATCCTCTCCAACCATGTGCTGAAACCATTCACAGTACTCTACCCTCCATTCTGGGTCGTCCTCATTCATCGCGTGTAGCAGTCTAGGAATGTACACTTTCCACTTTGCACTCTTCAGAATGCGTCTTCCACTTGACTGCGCTTTCATTCTCCTTTTGCGCGCTCCCTGGTTCCCTGATTTTTGCGGTGATATTTTCTTGTGAAAATTTTAATTTTTCTGTTGGTTTGGAATTTATTGCGAATGAGGGCAATTGTTCGACGTGTTGGTGGTGGTGTTCAAAACCTTCTCTGTCACTGCCGTTGTACCTCGTGAATGTTGTTGAACTTCCAGTACCACTTCAGTACAGCCTTGCGTTCAACAAACGATAAACGAACCTCAGCCATTGCTGCTAGTCGACTATCTTCTGCTGCACTGGCTAATATGACTGGATTTTTCCACCACCAACCATCCACGCATCCGCGGCATAAATTGCCAGCTTCGCCTACAACGACAAATTTAATACCTTACACTACACTACACATTAAATTAGTGAGTGTGTCTTTTTGTTTAGATATTATTTCATTACGTTGAGCGAGTACATTTTTTTGGACCCCTCTGTATTTTTATATGACAGTACGTACCAATAATAATTTAAAAAAATTATAAATGAAACACTAGTTAAAAATAATTAAAAATTAAATAATTAACCAATAGTTAATTATTTAAACAATTAAAAATAAAGAATCCAATATAATTTTTGTAAGTCCTTATATGAATAAATATCACCGTAAAAGTATCTATTAAGTTTTTTATTTCTACAAAAATGGAAATTGAGTAAAGATAGTAAACCTCATTACTTTACAACCTGATGGTTCTGTAGTAACTGGACGGTTACAAATAAATGTGAACTGTTCCTGGGAATGATTACTGTAAACTAAGGCAAGATAGTAACGACCAAAGGATCGTCGAAGATAAATTCTTAGGTTCTGTGGTAATAAACCCCGATTCCATTTAAGTACAAAATGTCCAGACATCCCGAAGAACTGGGGGTAGGATGGATGTCCCACAATATGAAAATATTCCTAACGCTCCTTTTCTAGGTAGAAGGAACCTTTATTTTCTGACTTTTTACTTTATCCTTGATCAATTTCTTCTTAGCTTTATTATGTAGGTTTTGTCATAACCGCTCACTGGATTTTTCAAAAATTTTAAAGAGAGCTCTGTTTTTGACATTTTTGCAGTTGGCAAGGAGGCGTCCTAATCGATAGTCTATATTGTTGAATATGCAATAAGTCCTCCCTGTCAATATTTTAGTTAAAATTTACTTAGTCAAAAAATTAGCTTAACAACTGATTTAATTTTAAAAATGCGTTGTTGAAATGGAATAAAATATTTAATGAATAATACTTACTAGTCATTTAACAATAATAGAATAATTCCAACATTTTCATGTTATCTTTTGAGAGATTCAGCTAATATTAAGACTAAAGAAACGCGTTTTTAAACGACGAAAGATAAAAATAGTTTGTTAGACAGATAATTATTATATAAACGGGATAAATAACTACATAGGTTACATAACATGAGACAGAACATATGTGTTTGGATAAGAGGGATATAGATTGAGAAAATGTGAAGCGATGCAGTGTGAATTTTCGGTTTCAAACTACCAGTAAATGGATTGGTTACACTTCTCATCTATTAACAGAGTTTCCAGAATTAAGTTCCTTTTCATTTATTACTTTTAAATAATTAATACTTAATGAACTGCAACTACGTAAACTTTTATTTGAAATTAATTTACTGAACTTCATTAATTAATAAAATCATGAGAAGAGAAACAATAATTAAGTTAATAAAGTTAAATTAATAATGAAGTAAATTTATACTTAGAAAAAAATACATAAAAATATTGATTTAAAAAAAAATATCTTTTTGGATTTTTTAGTATATAATCGATAAAAGGTTTTTTATTATAAATCCTAAATGCTTTAAAATTTAATGCGGAGCAGGATAAAATTTAGAGCTAGAATTATCTCTAAAAGATTTGAAGGAGAATTGAAAAGTGTATCATATGATGAACACCAATTAGGGTTAAAAAATTTTTTTTATTAGAAAACTATTATATTGTATCGAACTGGATAATCTCCTCGCTGGACTCACATTCTCGTCTCGCAGACTCACACCTGTGACTCTCTTTGCTGGACAATCTTCAAAACATGTGGCTGGACTGGTTCGCAGAATTCCGTCAAACCGACACAACTCGTAGCCTCTCCTTGCAGAACTGCTGACATCGTAACGTCTCGCAGACTGGTTCTAATAGAATTCTCTGCCGAACTGATTTTTAGCTGGTCTTCCAGAACTATTTATACTGCTAGCCCCTTTACCTGCCGGACCGGACCCAAGTCGAAGCATGAGAACAGTCGACCGAGGTTTTTGTACCCACGAATTCCAAATCTGGTCCCTTCTCACCGTACAACAGGTGTGCATTGTGTGTTAGCGGACAGTATAACAAAAGACAGTTGTAAAACGGACTTATTGTACAAAAAGGATAACCCTTTTTGTATAACAGGAATCTTCCAATTCTGGAAGAATTGGAAGAATTTTGGATTCTTCCAATTATTATATTAATTACTTTCATAATAATTGATAGGAATCCGTTGCTCAGGTTCGCTATACCGATCTTGTTACAATATTAATGCTTAATCTCAACTTTACATCCTATATCCACAATATAGTTATTTACATATATTTACATATATATTCACTAACTCCGAAAGTTTAATAATATATAAAACCTACTAGCTCATCGAAAAAGATTTTCTTTATCAACCACCTGAATTTAGTGTTTTTCTTCTTTTTAATTTTCCTGTTCTTTATTTTTCCATTTAATATATACCGCTACAGTCCACGAAAATATTTTTTAAAGATTTTTCAAAGTTACATTGAAAAAACCGTTTAGATAAAATCTAATATTCGATCATTAGATCATTTTGTTTATCAAACAATCATCATTACTGTTAAGGGAAGAATTTGTCTATAATAATATAAAATTAAATACATTATAAAGAAATAGCACAAAAATGGAGGTAGTTAAAGAATAGAAAATACTTACGAAACAATAAAACATCAGTGTTTCTAGAATAAAAATTTTAAAAAATTAATGGAAATTACTGACCAAAAAACGTAAGAATTATTTTTTTAGGTAATTCATATCACAGAATAATGTTAGCTTAAATACAGTTAAAACATTGAAACCTTTATTCATTTTAGCCCAAAACCTTATGCCCACCAACTTAGAGAACTGGATAAAATAAAAAATTTATTTCAAGAACATGATAGCTTGAACCGACTAAAAAGACTTACTCTTATACGAATAAAAAATAAGGATCGAAAAACCATTTAATATTCCTATAAATTTACTCAATAATAAAGTTCCGCACCATTATTGACCAATATTCCAAACTATCTAATTCCTATAAATAAAACCGACTTTTTTTTTAAACTGTTATTTGTACATTTTCCTTAAAATTTTAGACTACAACCGATTTCTGTATTTTATTTACATTTAAAGGAGTTAAATTATATGAAAGAAAGGAATCAAATAAAATAATTTATAAAAATAAATAGTAAGTTTATTTTCATATTTAAGCAAACATTTTAAATATATTTAAGTATATCATATGTTTAATATAAAGGAAGCAAATACTCTTTTATTGTAGTTTGAATATTGATTGTTATAGTCTCCTACACATATCCTAAATTGCCCTGTCATTCACAGGGTTTAGTTTTATATTTAACGACTTCAGTTAGTACTCAATTTCCTATACTTTTTTTTGTTAAAGAGGTGGGGAATCTCAATTTACGGACGCCTAGGCAGTGTCGGGCTCGCTAATAGGTGTCGCAAGATGTTATTAATATGCGTATGTAAACCTGCGCACTACCGACTAAACCACCACCCCTGGCTACCACCCTTCCTGGAACCGCTAACGAAGCGTTCCTTCTGGAAGGGGAGATTACAGGCCGACTCACACACTCATACGTCACAGTGCAATCGCATCATAACAGGAATATCAACAGAAACATATCAGTTACAGCAAAACAGCAAACAAGATACATCACCATACATCAAGATACAGAAAACAGATTATGAAACTACATACAAAGAAAAAAGTCACACAATATATACAAATACAAGAGAAGAAAAACTCGAGAAAACAAGTTTCACAACAACACAAAGATAGAAAAATCATTAAAAAAAAAAAACAGCAAGAACGTAAAAAAACGCCAGAAAAGAGACATTCATTAATATTACACAACAGTGCAACAAAACAACACTAAAAATACATATAGCAGAAAAAAAAAATCTGCAGCCGAACAGCAAAACCTCCCAGAATGAAGAAGATACAAAATACTACATACTACAATAAGGCCTCAAGAAAAAGGGAATTACCCTAAGGTCAGAAAGACATAATATACATCAAAAGCAAAATACTCAAATATATACGTAAAAAAAAAAATTACATTCTAATATCAGTACAGCAATTTCCTATACCTAGGAAATTTTAGGAATCTGTAACTGACGTTAAATTTTGGTACCGTTTCAGTTGTGATATGTTATATTTTGAACCTTGTTGCTATATGGAGGACGTCACATTACTTTTTTCCGTGTTTATCCAACTTTTCTTTTTTATTATTCTGAAGTAAGATTGCTTTGATGAATTTATTCAGTTTTTTTGGTCCTTTCGAAGTGATGTTTTACCACCGATAAATTTTTTTATTTAGCTCAATTTTGGCTTCTGTAAAAAGAACGATGTTATAAGAAAAAAGTTTGATGTTTAACCCTTTCTCCTTGGAGAGTTGTTCCGCTCTTAAATTTGTCCTTTAGTTCCTATATAGCTTCTTCTTTACATAATAGTAACGAGGACAGATTAGTTCCTAGTTTCATTTTTTCATTGGTTGCCTTTCTTCATCTTTTACTCGCACCAGTATTACCTGTTTTTTTTTTATAGAATATATCAATTTTTTCTTCCCCTACATAAAACTCCAGTTTTCATTAAAATTTTTAACACTTTATTCTATTCTAGGTTACTATATGCTTCTTCCTAATCCACAAATGATATTTTTATTCTTGTCAAACCTGTCTTGTAAGATTCTAAAATTAGCTTCAATATCTGAAACCGATCGACGGGTAGATAAATTTCATAGTGAAGGGAATTGTAAAGAACAGAGTAAAAAAAGCCTGCAAAAATATTCTTACAGTAAGAATAACGAGAGCGGGTGATCGCTTAATAAGATATCTAATTATAGCAATAAGTATGTATACCTTTAGGGAGAACAAAGATTAAAATATGGTAATCTTAAGATATAACAATTATTTTGAATTTAAAGCAGAATTACAGGATAATAAAAAGAAATGCTGAATCGCATCATACAAGTAAAGCGGCTGATGAAAGTATAAAAGTATATTTTCAAGTTATTTTAATATTTTTGGTATAAATGAGGTCCGTTTACAACTTTTACTTTATTAATTAATATTCTATTCTGTGCTTTACACTCTCTAACAGTATTTAAATGTACTTCCTTCATTTTTGTTAAAAATTTAAATATGAGCTTCTTTAAATACATTTTATTGCTGTTCATCAAAATTTTATTAAATGAGTACGTAGTAGAAAACAGTTTGCATTCTAAAATTCATATTGTTTAGGTGGTACATCCCAAACGGGTCATAAAAACATAATAACAATAATGATTAAAAATAAAAAACAATAGTAGAAAATAACTCAAGATTATTCAGTTTATTTAGCCAATCAAATTTTAAATAAAATCGTGATAAGTAAAAACTTTCTTCCGTGATATCCTGAGTTCACGACAGAACATGGTGATAATTTCAGTAATTAACAACAAAGCATCGATCTCTTTTTTTACGTAGCAATAAATCCCTAGAGATTAAATATAAATAATAATATATAGGTATAGGTTTTAGTTTCTATACGGAATAAAAGATTAAAATATCCTTTAAAATATAAAATTTAATCGCATGGAAGAATACCTACATTCGAATTAGGAATTCAAAATATTTAATTACGTTAATCGATTAGACGTATTATCACGCTTTCGAACAATAAATTAATGAATAGCAGCACCTTCTGTACTACTACAGAGCTGCAGGATTCATCTAACCGAAATCTCTAGTATTACAATTATTATTAATATGTACTATGCATTTCATGGCTAGCTATTTCCTTATCTCAAGAAATATTTCCCCGAAAATTTTTTTTATCCTTTAATATAGGCTGATAAAACGGTTATGAGAGAAAATCCTTTGAAATAAATAAGTTCAAAATAAAGGTAATAAAATCTGAGAAAAGAAGGATATTGAAGAATTAAATTCTAAGTTATAACAGCATACTCTATATTATTTAGGAGATAATTAGTGCAGACATTTGAACAGTTACTGTACGTAAAAAAAATCCGATGGTTGCTATGCTAACTAAACAGACCTTGGAAATCGTAGGCCAAACACAAAATAAATATGTATAGCGCGTTATTTAATTTAAACTAAACGACAAAACAGAAAGTAAACACCGAAAACGTTAATTAATGTAACATAACAAAACTGGCGACTCGTGCGCAAGTTTATCAGGGTGTGTCTAAGAACGATGCCAACACAACAGTCGACAGGGGTTGGCAAGCCAGGTGGGATGCATCCACGAAAGGGAGGTGGACGCATCGTTTGATCGCGCACATTGAGCCGAGGACCGACAGGAAGTTTGGCGAACTGGAATTCTGGCTGACACAATTCCTGACCGGCCATGGAATCTTTCGTTCATACCTGTGTGGACGAAGAAGAGCTGAAGACCCCTTCTGCCCCTACTGTCGGGACACGCCGGAACACGTGATATTCCAGTGCCCGCGGTGGGACGAGGTGGTTACGGCAGTACTACTGTACTGCCGTAACTGGGCATGTCAAGGTGCAGACCATCGTTTGAACGATATTACGAAGTTTGGTGGACTTCGACACTGTGACGGGGTTTGTGTCGGGAATACTGCAACTGAAATATCGGGAAGCGAGTTGGTGAGGGACAGCTCTGTACGGAGCTGCCGTTCGCCCGTGCTTGCACAGGTGGCCGGTGGTGATGAAGTTCGGGGACTCTCGAGCCAGTGAGCTAAAAGACTGAGTCCCGGCGAGACTTTGCGTGTGTTACCGTTAGAGGCGAAGCGCAAAGGACCGAGTCCCGGTTGCTGGGTGATGGTGGCCGGGAACGGCATAGCCGGGCCTGGAATTTCCCTCGCCTGGCGACTAGAGGCAAAGGCACCTCCCGGAATCATGTTTATACTTAATTGGGGGGGTCTGGTTCCGGAAGGCAGGGGGAAGAAAAACAACATAAAACTAAACGTAAGTAAAAAATACAAAAAAAACAAAAAAAACTAAGAAATTAGGCACAAAAATTAGGTTAACGTAAACAAAACAGACTATAATAAAACGAAAAAATTCAATAAAAACGAAAAAAAATAAAAAGAACACAAAACAACGAAAAACGAACACCAAAACTGAAAAACTACAAAATTTAAAGAAAAAACGCAATAACAAAAGCAAATACATGCAGCAAGAAAAACCCGACCATATCCAGCAGAAGTTAGGCATTTATTTTAATTGTTAATTGATTAATGACTATAAAAATTTTATTTATTTACTTATAAATTTTAATACTTAAAATTTTTCATCTAGTGACGCTTATCTGAGGCAAGGTTTTAACAAGGTTACCGCATTGGAGGCTAAGGCATCAGGACCGAGTGTCAGGAAAGTCCTCTGAGAGGTCGAAGAACGAGACCAATTTACCTTGGAGGTGTAGGACAGCTTCCTCCGGAGCCGTCGTTCGTCTGCGCTTTCCTGGGGTCATGTAGTGCTTGATTGTGGATTCGTCTCCGGGAGTGGGAGTTCGTTAGGTGGTTATGTTTAGTCGGTAGCAGAACTGTTGCAAGTCCGACACTTTGTCAGTAAATGGGATTCCCCTCAACAAAAAGAAAAAAAAAGAAGTTTTAACTTGGTTTCCCTTGGTCCATCCTGCCAAATGCTGGGTTATGTTTGGCATTTTTGTCCGTGAAGTAGCCTAACTATCCATTCCTGACGGCATCTATATATTGTAACGTATTGTTTTATTTTATTCATAATAAAACTTTTATTTACTTATTTGGTATCATTACTTATTTTACTTAATTTGGTGTCGGTTTAAAAAGTCTAAGCGTAACGAATAAAATTTAATTTAACTAAAGAAGAATTGAAATTGTATTCGTTTATTATTTTTTTAATTATATAAGTATCTTATATAAGTTTAGAGAGACGAAAAGTTTGTATCGTAACTTCGGTTAAAATTATTATTACTTTAGATCTTTCAATAAAAATATAAAACCAATAATTAAAAACAATCAGATCAAAGGTATATAATGACGTAAAGAGTTGTGACACCAGAGGGTTATAAATAATATAACATTTTATTAAAAAATTTAATAAGGATAATAATGTTATTGTAATATAAAGCAGAGATAAATTAATATATTAAAAGAGATTTATTCATAATAAAAATGTTTCCTTCAATTACGTTATAAGTAAAATTTATTAAGGTAATATAGAGTAAATAATTAATTTATTATTTCCTTTTCATGAGGTATTACATTATCAAAACAGAACAAATACTAAGTTCCTTAATTAAAATATATTGTTTCATACATATTTAATTTCATTAGTATGTTTCTATGAGTACTAATTTCGGTTTTATTTATTTAAAACAATGTAAGCGTTAATAAACACCGTGAGTTATTAATTTTTATTTCATTTATTATACTGAACCTTCATGTAAGGATCATTAAGAATAAAAAAAATTCAAATTTTCAAGAGAATAGATATAATTAATTAATATCATTAATATTGCCTTTATGGCTGAATTTTTTGTGCTCATATCCGCTCATGTAAGAGTTTAATTGTTTATTAATTTTTTTTAAAAATTAGAAAAAGAAAATTTTTCAGTAATTCTTTAATTTTTTTGATTATTAATTACGACAACATCTATAAGAAATTACTAATATCTTTCAGTAATTTTATTCTTCCATTTGATTAAAAAGGAGGTGGTAAGTAAATTCTGCATAACAGGCAACAGACCAGCTTTGTTGCCAAAGAACTGAAAGGATGGTTGAAAGAAACAACTGACGGCCTACACAGCATAATATATGAGTTGTACGTATATATGTTACTATTGCTTATCATTTAAATAGCATGACGTCACACTTTTTTCCAGTATTGTATGATTGATGGGCTAATTTCACTTAAAAAAATGAAGAATTTTTTGTAAAATGCATTCAATAATCTGTGTCTTATAGAATTTTTTGGGTTGATTTCAAATCGCAAAGAAAACTGAGTAGAGGGCAGCAGTTTTTAGTGACACGAATATATAGGAGACCTGATTTTTAAAAACCTCAATTTTTATATAGCTATATATGATGTTATTTTATATCATATCTGATTTTCATTAGATTTCTCCTGTATTTAGCCTCTAAAATATCTGTTTTCGGTCACCAGTAGAAACTCGATAAGCGTAATCGGGCTTCATTTTTCCAGGTAAAGCGTGTATTCACGTTGATACATTCTGATATATCATGGCCATCATACATCACCAAGTTTAGGAGAAATAAAGGACAAATTTTTTTATTTTTAGTATAGCCTGTGTATTCTTAGAGACACTTGATTTAAGTATTTTACAATTTTAAAGAAGTTCAGCCATCAAATCTACAGAATTTGCAGCATTATTTTTGCTGAGAAATAATTTAACAATATTTTGAAATAATCTTCAAGCTGCTTTCTCAGATTTATTCAAATCTTCTCTCAGTCAGAATCCTTCATTATTTTACGTATCAGTAGTCCAATATTTTTTTTAATTTTTGTCTCGCCGATTTTGGAAGACTTCCACTAAAGGTTTAACAACCTTCCCGTTACGCTCGGTTACTTTGAAAAAACTTTTCAACAAACCAAAATTTTACTTTTAATGATGAAAAATACATTTTTCAGATTCATAAGAGCATGACAAATAATATTTTCCTGACCAGTTATGAGTGCTTCCCTCTTTGGCCAATCCTCTTAATCTAGTGGATTTTCCAGTCTCTACTGTTCTACTCGCATAAGAAACACCAATACTTAGTATGAAAGCCGCAGTATTAAAAAAAAAAACGTTTATCACCTTTAGTTACCTAAATATGTGTCAAGAATACTTCTCATATTACGTCAGTAAAAATCGCATATTATCATACGTCACCTTCATTTGTACAGTATAAGCAAGAGGAATTAACTTTTTCTCATATCCATTGTAAAGGATGACTGCGGTCGAACTCGTTTTATAGGAATTTATAAACAATCACCATTGATGTGATGGTGATGTCCTAGTAAATTTATTAAGAATTTATACCATTGCAGTACACTATATTATCTTGAAAGAAGAACAGGTGCTAAAGTTCTTCCTGTCTAACGTGAAAAAGATATACTTTAGTGCCATATTCAAGAAGGTTTCAGCCAATAACTCGGATTGGAATTCTGGACTGGTTTTTAGACAAATTAATATCACGAAAAAGATTTTTAAGATCTGGTTGAGTACTTTTATGAGTTTCAGTGTTGTAACCTTAAAAATCTAGATACTTTTGTGCTTAATTATCATCTGAATCATCATAGTCTTCTTCACCGTCAACATTTTCTTCTAAACAGCATGTTTTGGTGAAACTGGAACATGAAACTCTTCAGTGTGTTGAACAGGTGGTCATATGGATAAACGAAGAACAGAATATAAAACATATTTCTGGAATGTATTTGTGATACAAGAATAACAATCTGTCTTAGACATTCTGAATAGCATAGCAACAGCAAGGACTAAATGTGTCTTCCCGCTTATCCAGCCAATTGCTCACCCTTGGTCAGTAAAGTTATAAAAGAATAAAACAGGTATGAAGGGGTCATGACTTGTCTTGATCTCCTATTTTACACCTAAAATAGAGTTCGTAGGATTTTTCAACCGGAGGAGTAATATTCTTTCTTTGTAATTTAAAAGTTAAATCCACCACACATATATAAAAATTTGTTAGGATGATTTATACAACTACTAGCCATTTTTATTTAAATTGCTTACAATAGACAAAAAAAATAAATATGAAGAAAATCAAAAACAATACACGTATGTAAAAAGTAGGAACAACATAAAAAAATATTCGGATGAAAACTGGAACGAAACTGTTTTTCTGGTCTGGATTATTCCACAATGAAAAATAACGATTGAAAAGACTATATTATTAAAGTATTAATTAATTCATATTTCTGTTAAATTTTTTTTTCCTATAAGGAAAGAATCATAATAAACATTAAGTAATGATCTCATTCTACGATGTGATACCATATTAATCACTCTAGTCGCTCTAAAGTACTACACTATCAGCTATTTATAAATAAGATTTATTTTTTTATTTTTCCTGCTTGGCCCCCGGTAATTACTGTTTAGATAATATTTCAGATGATGATTTGTATGAGTGTAAATGAAGTGTAAACTTGTACAGTTTCAGTTCGATCATTCCTGAGATGTGTGGTTAATTGAAACCAAACCACCAAAGAACTCCGGTATCCACGATCTAGTATTCAAATCCGTATCAAAGTAACTAACTGCCTTTATAGGACTTGAACGCTGAAACTCTCGACTTCAAAATCACCTGATTTGGGAAGACGCGCTCACCTAGACCAACCCGGTGGGTTAACTTAAAATAAAAAACAGAAAATAAATCATTTTAAACATTTTCATTTTTTACTAGTTACAATTATAATAAAAATCTGATGTAGATGCCACATGACATCCTTGTATGCCTATTAAATTACATATACACCTTTTTTTTTTTTTTTTAGTGTATAAAAGTGTATAAAATTCTATTTCATAAATAACTTCTGATATTTTTTCATACATTTTTTTATTGTTACTGAATTATTATTTATTGTAATTTTTGTTTATAATGACAAGTTAATAATTTTATTAACAAATAAATATATTTAAATAAAAAAAAGAAAAGAAAAAAGAGATGTCTGATTCAAAGCGATGTGCCGCCGCCACCTTGTAACATCCAAATATTTCATTAATTAAACTTTTTGGATTTTTGGCTGTTCTGGAAACTTTTGAACCAATTGATTGCAACCAAAAGAGGAGGTGCACAACTAGATTTTACAGCAGTCCTAAATCCAAAATTTTAACATCCTACGGCTAATCGTTTTTGAGTTATGCGAGGTACATCGTACAGACGTCACGCCGAAACTAGTCAAAATGGATTCATGGATGGTCAAAATTAATATTTCCGTTAAAATCTGAAAACCGAAATTTTTCGCGATCACAATACTTCCATTGCTTAGTACAAGGAAGTAAAAACCGAAACCCTTAGGATAAATTTTTAAATTAAGTTTGAATTCAGCGTGAAAAGATACATAAGAATAGCCAAAATTATCTGTTTAACAAAACTCTTGAAGACCAATGTTAATGTAACACGAAAGAGGTGGTAACTAGTTATTTAGTGGAAAATTATATTTTAATTATAAATAATACAATTATTTAACTATTATTTATAATAATATATTTATTAAGTTATGTAGTAATCTATTAATTCCAAGGAATAGCTTAAATCATTTTACTTAAAAATGTAAGTAAAATGTTTAAAATAAATGAATTTTTATCGTAAAATTGTTTCATTATTGTTTACGTGTAAAGTTGTAGGCTCATTTCAGAGCTTCCCATCATATCACCACGACCCTCGTGAAGGTCGCGATTCAGGTTGAGAAACGAAAAGAAAATTTCGATATTTTTGATATTTTTTTTAAAAATAATTGGTTCTCCACTTTCTAAATTTTTTTACTTTTTCAATTACTAATATTTTTTACTCACATATTTATTACTTTTACCTCACATATACTGAGATTAGAATCCCAATATCAAAAATTTGACCTACGTCCCCTGCTATGAACATAATTTCAAAATTGGTAAAAAAAATCGTATCAAATCCCTTCCATAAAAATAAATTTGTTTAAAAAATTCTTGTTTAATAACTCCATTTAGATATTAGACGAGTAATATTTAAATAATACTAGTCTAATATATGAGATATTATATTAGATATTATCTATTTTATATTAGATATTTCAATCTAATATAAAATAGGTAAAATTTAAACTTTTAGTTTACGCTGTCGCTGGCAAAGTTTTATGTTATTATTAAATCATAAGTTTCAAAGATAACATTACGTTCAATTATAATTAACTTTTTACACGAAAAATATGAAATGGTAACAACATTTATTGGGTATAAGAAAAAATGTCTTTTGTTATTTAATTTGGTAATTAAAATTAACGTCTAGTCTACCATATTTTACGTGATTAAATATTATATTACTATCACTATCTATGTTATAAAAACAACTCCTTGTTATTCATTAATTTTCTAACTTTCAATGCTATTCTGATAAAATTTTACTACGGTTTCTCTTTATTATTCAAGACAAATGCTAGAGAAGTACGTTTTTGTTATCGGTATTATCATTCGGTACTATCATTCTTAATATAATTTATGCAATGAATAATTAAATATATTTGTTTTGGTATAAATTATTTATAAATTTACTTGTTCTTCCTTTGCTTTTGCATTATTTTTGCGTTCTAGTACAGGTCAATTTATATCAAAATTAAGAAACAGAATGTCCTGTGGAAGTTATTATTATGTATAGCGATTTTTCCCTATTATGTAATGTACTACAACAACCGGGAAATTAAAAATAAAAGTATTAAAACTTATATAAGATAAATAAATTTAAGTTTTTCTTTAAAAAATATTTAGCATTCGCTATCACTACTCACTATTTTGTCCTCATTTAATAACATAATTAATTTAATATTTTATTCCACCAATCCTTTTTAGATTAATTTATTGCCTATTTAATTAATCTTATATATATTATATTACTGAATTTATTAGGGACGTGGACGGATGTATGCAAAACGTTTTCGAAAACCGATTAGCATTTCCAAATAACATTAGTAGATTTAGATATAAAATAGTGAACAGTAAAAAAAAAAACCATTCAGTAAGTAGCAAGTTATATTAAAAGAATCCGCTGACTGCTTCTATTATTTTTGTTTATTGTAGCCATCATTTAAATCTTTTCCAAAGGACAATAATGGGTAGTTGGTGAATGAATGGGTTGCTGGGTGGTTGGTCCGAGAACAATTACTACTAGTCCACTTGCTCACTGCCGTCCTGCTGGCGCCTTACCCACACAATTGTATTAGGAAGCCTTTGAACTCTGCGTATGTATACAGTATGTGTGTGATGGACGCATTTTAAAGGCCTCTGTCTTTTAGCGTTGAAAGTAATCTTTTTAACCTTTGCTTCATTATGAACTTTAACAAAATGCAACATTTTATGTAAAATATATTTAGTTTTCTTACGCAAATATATACCTTAAACGACAAAAAAAAAAAAAAAGAAGATTAATCGGACGTAGTTAACGATTTATTATTAGTAACGGAGTATTTTAAATTCCTGGTAATTTCTAGGAGAAAATTCCAATATATATTACAAGGATATTAACATGGTAAACCGAAGTCAATACCTTTTTCTGCACATTACGAATTTTCAATAATTATACAAGTGTTATTTTTTTATTTGTTTATTTTATTGTAGATTTTAATTAATTAATGAATATTAAAACAACTGCTCTAGATTTTTATTTTAAAGAAATCAAACTATCTTGTTAGTCATTTTATCCATAAAAAAATAATTTTGTTAATAAATTTTAATTAACTTTTATCGCCCATAATTAACACAAATAATATATTTATAAGTCTACATTTAAGTACAGATTTCACATTTATGAACGAAACTGAGAAACCCGATGAGCTTTGTCAGTTTCCTTCACGGTTTCCACTACTTTGTCACAGTTTCTTTCTATTTCCAATGATATATACTATATAAAACATAATGTTGCCAATAATATTCTTTTGGCTGAAAAATTATATGTTAAATAATGGAAACGATTAAAATTAAAAAACAAAATTGAAATATGAAGAAAGAAGAGAATTACTACAAAATCCGATATATATAACAAAAGGTAGAAAAAGAATAAAAGTAAATCGAAGCGCAGAAAGTAATACGAAAAGGAAATATCCTATTCCTTTTACTTTTAATTTACTGAAGAAACAATAAAAGGAGTTAAACAAAAATGTAAAGCGAGAATAAAAACAGACGGAAGAGTGTTAAAGAGCTGTTGATCGTATACTATTTTAACTGAAATTTAGAGTGCATTAGATAAAAATAATTAATGGCTCAAATTAATCGATCGGAAAGAATTTCAGTTCAATAATAATCAAGAATAAAACAAAGGTAATGAATTGTGATAGACATGATAATAACGATATAAATATCAAGATAGAATAACACAAAATACCAGAAATTGTAAAGTTTAAATTATTTAAGTAATAAAGTTTTAATGTTGAACGAAGTAAAAAATATCGTCTCAAAAAGAGAATTACATAAACCAAAAAAAGGTTTAGACAGAAAGGAAATCTAACGGAATCAAACATAGATTTAGGAAATACAAAAGAAAAAAAAAATTGCAATATTTATGTAGAAGCGGCGATTTATGGTATTGAAATAGACAATCGAAAAGCCTGAAAAAATTATAATTAACAACTTTATTAAGTTATGGTATTAAAAAGTAATACTGAAAATTAAGTGGATTGACAAAGTATAAAATTACTTATAAAAGAATAGAATAAAAGAAGGTTTGTGGCATAATCCTGAAAAAGAACAAGGTTATTGGGCCTTACAGATGTCTACATATTTGGTCGTATAAGAAATTATAGAGGAAATATATAAACATAACAATAAAAGGAACATAAATATTGAAAGATACCCTAAGTAGTGGGAGTTAAGTACAGTTAACTCAGATATTGAGAAAGTTAACCCACCGGTTTGGTCTAGTGGTGAACGCGTCTTCCCAAATCAGCTGATTTGGAAGTCGAGAGTTCCAGCGTTCAAGTCCAAGTAAAGTCAGTTATTTTTATTCGGATTTGAATACTAGATTGTTGATACCGATGCTCGTTGGTGGTTGGGTTTCAATTAACCACCACATATCTCCAGGAATGGTCGACCTTAGACTTTACAAGACTTCATTTATACTCATACATATCGTTCTCATTCATCTTACGAAGTAATATCTGAACGGTAATTAGCTAAACGGAAAAAAGAAAAAGAATTGAGAAGTATATGTAAGATAACCTTAAAATATATGAAACGTATTCATAAAATAGCCTTATTGCTCGTATAAGGTGCTAAGGATTACAATTTTTTTTAATAAATTTAATAAATTCGGATAATTAAGAATTATGCAAAAATTAATCAACCTTAAAAAATATATGGTTTATTTGAATAGAACCTGAGAATTGAAAATAATTTTTAGGAGGATATCTGAAATAAATTTTTCTCAAGTAAATTTAAGTGTAAATAATAAATAAAACACTTTTTTGCTACATGTGGACAATTGCATTTGTTAAAAAAACTATTTTTACAAAGAGTCAATCAATGCTAGTACAGAAGTATCTCCGCTGTATTGTATATCAATAATAAATAAATCGTGCACTTTGACCTGTATTCAGTAATAAAATACACATTAAATCTTTTATAATGAAAGGAAATGCTATAAGGTAATGTGATCGTTGTACGATAGTTAAATAAAGAATTAACAAATTTGTACAGGCTTCTTGTATTTTGAGAAAAATATTGTTTTTAATAATTATGTACTGTTATAGATTGTTTATCTGATGTATTGATTACATAATTTAAACAAGAAGTACTACTAAACTAAGATCCACATCTTATCCGAATAAAGTTTAGTGTTAGTAGAATAACTTTTCTTGCTTGAAATTAACAAAATACAGTGAGGATCGTATTAAATTAAATTAAACGCCTAAAATTAAATAAAATAATTAAAATGAATAACGATTATATACAGGAATAACAAACGATTTAGTAAAAGTTAACCTAGTTTTTATTAAGATGGGAGTCTCCATTAGATGGTTGTAGGAACGGGGACGTGCTGTCCGTGGTTTAGTTTCAAAATGTATTGAAACAATGGAAACGTGGAAAAAAATGAGAGATGAGATCTTTGAATTAATTAACTAAAAATATAAAAAAATCTGATGTGGACACCACATGATTTCCTTGTACGCCTATTAAATTACACATACACATTCTTTGCTGCACTTCATTTAAACTTATTTCATTTGAAACCGAGATACGACCCTCCAATTCTTTAATAAAGTAGACAGATACACAATTACTAAAATAGTAGTTTTTATTAGCACAACAAATATTTACATAATTATTAATTCAACAATGTTATCTGAAATATTAGATAGAGTAATTTAAGTTCCTTTATTACTCTTCCAATAAATGTAAGTCTAGCATACTAAGATTATGCTTAATGTGTGAAAAAAGGTTGTTTTCCTTAAGCAAATTATTTCTAATTCTGAAAGTGAATTATAGTGATCTTTTTTTTTATCAAAACATAAATCAGCATAAGGAACCTAAGATCCATATTACTGTAGCTAACTAGCTAACAAGGGAAAGGCACGGGCTTCGGGACACGGATTTGAACCATATTGCGTGTGTGAATAATACACTGTTTACATGTATCCTTCACAAAATACTAATACGCAATATTCATTTATTTTCAAGAAAAATGGACCCAAAAATTTCCTTATGATTTTACATTAGTTTATATATTAATTTTTATATATTAATCTTACGTAGATATGTGGTGTAAGCGAGAACGTGTCGGATTCGGAATCATGCACAACACATCAATTCGAATCTGTCTTAATATATATATATATTTTTACTTTTTTTTTTTTGAGTACATTGATTTATTAATAGTTATTAACCTCCATTGTAAAAATTTTGAATTAAATTTAAAAGTACATAAAATTTTATTTCACTAATAACTTTTTATTTTTTCATTTTTTTTTTTATTGTAATTAATATATTATTTATTGTTAATTTTTTATACAATCAGAGGTTACTAATTATAATTAAATTAATATACTTAAATTAATAAAAAGAAGTTAAAAGAAAATAAATGTATATGAAGTCGGATTCGAACCGTTGTGCCTTTATATTGTAGGATTCAAATATTTCATTAATTAAAATTTTATTTGGCTATAACTCTGGAACCAGGGAAAAAATAAGTACAACTTATGATATATCGTTGAAAAGTTCTCAATAAGGACCTATTACTGCAGATAAAAAAGTCTAAAATCCTAATGTTTCAAAATTGAAACCCCGCTTTATTTAGAGGTCTTACTCTATACACATTTTTGGCGCCGTCGAATGCAATAAAAAGGAGAGGTGCACAACTAGATGTTACAAAAGTCCTAAATATTAAATTTCAACATTCTCCGGCTAATCGTTTTTTAGTTATGCAGGATGCATACGTACGTATGTGTAGATACGTACAGACGTTATGCCGAAATTAGTCAAAATGGATTTAGGGATGGTCAAAATGAATATTTCCATTGAAATCCGAAAACTGAAAATTTTCTCGATTATACTACTTTCTTTACTTCGTACAGGGAAGTAAGAAGTGGTTTTTAATTGTGAAATAGTTGGTTGACTTTATAATAAATTGCAGAAACTCTGAGATTTTTTTCTGAAAAATCCAGAGAAAACGTTTTTCAGACTCTGACTCCAAAAGTCTGACTTCGGCTATAAAAAAGTACCTTTGCAAATACATAAACAGATTGTTTAACCAACAACTTTAACAATAATTTATGAACTTTTCAATTATTATTTACTTAACTTATGAAGACTTTACTGATGAATGATATCGCCACAACTAGTAGAGAAATGGGATTTCAGTCTTTTTTCTTCATTATGGAATTCGGTATTATAAATTAAATATTAAAATTAAGTTATGATCAAATATTTTATTACATTTTTAATAATATGTTATATTAAGTAATGAACATTGCAGCGAAAAAGGTTTAACGTAACCAAATAATTTCTTGTTCCTAATTTTTATAACTACAAGAAATTAAGAGATCTGAAATCTTTTACTCAAAAAATCTGATAGGCATTTTCCGAATATTTTTACTAGAATGCGAACAATACTTAATCAGATAGCAGTCCTAATTTGATGTAAAATCACAATGGTTTCTCAAAATGGTAGCTCTATAAATGTTGATCCCAGCGTATTGAGTTTCGATTGCGCGTAAATTTGTCACGTTGTTGCAATTCTGAAATATACTTCATGAATGAATTTTTTTTAGCCATAAGTTATTGCTTCTACATTTAGTAATCATGTTGTTTTTGATTTGAAGTTAAGTGGTATTGTTATAATTAAAGCTTTAACCAAACCTATACTGCACTCATTTAAATCCAAATAGTTGCATAAATTATTTGTATGCTATTAATTTTGAAGTTAAAGTTAGTTTAGACTCTTGAGATATTATTGATTTAACTGTTTAATCTCTTATCAAACACTGTGCGTATAATATCAATATTTGTTCCATTTCAGCCATTTACTGAAGTATATTTTGACTGGCTAGTTAGCACGCAATATCAAATGGTATTGACAAAGAGAAATTTTCTAAATCTAATTACAATATAATGTAATCCTGTATAAATAAATTTTAATATACTCTCTTCTTAAATCAATTATTACAGTTTGACATTTTTTTTGGTTTTTTTAATGAAATTGTCAAGATAATAATGTTATTAAAATATGTTCGTGATAAGAAAAGATTAATTGCGTTACTTTTATGAATTTTCCAAATATTGTTTTAAATGTTCAGAGTTCAACTTTACCTACATATAATCTGTATTTAAACATGCCCTTTTTATTTTACTGTTCAGCCTCTGTAACCACCGTAAGATATTACATCAGAGGATGAATGAGGATGATATATATGAATGTAAATGAAATGCAGTTGCCTTTACTAGGATTTGTAACTTAGAACTCTGGACTTCGAAATCAGGTGATTTCCGATGAAGAGTTAACCACTAGACCAGCGCAATGGGGGTATTTAAGCCCTAACTGAAAGTATATAAAAAAGAATTGAAAAGAATTCTCTCAGAGCAGCTCTTTTCTATTACGTGAGAAAATGTTATTTTTTTGAATTAGAAAAAGTTATTGAAAATCTTACGAATTTTATTTACAAAATGCTGTATTCAAATAACAGCATCGTTTTGGTTTCTATACAATTTTTTGGTTTGAACGCTTGTATTTAAATTAATGGCATTGTCTCAAAAGTACTAATCTAAAACTAAGGAAGAATACATTTAAAACTAAGAGAATATAATATAATACAAACAGCGTAGCACAGGAAAAATAATTTTGTAATAAAAATAGGTTAATTAAGACGGTTTTTAAATAAAAATATGAATAAACAAACAAAAATGATAGCAATATTATGGCATAAATAACACTTTTTTTTATAACTTCAATTCAACACACAACTTTGACAACAACAAAAAAAAAATCCTCAATTTTGCGAGAAAATGAGTTTTTATATTAAATTAGGACTTGTATTTGTACCTAACCGTTCATCAAACAAATTACTGATAATTAATTGCATTCCTACGAGGATATGACAACAATAGTAATTTGATGTGAACCTCTCTTATGAATATTGATTGTTGTTAAGTTTTGAAGGGTAAGTTCTAGTTATACTATAATAATTTAAACGATTACGCAATTTATAGATTAATTCTATCTAAATGCTTGTAACTATTTTACTGTAGACTTTGTAATTCAGTTTTACCCAGACAAAATAATCTAAATTTTTGTAAATTATTTTTTTTTTAAATTCAAATGGAGTGATAATTATTTTTAGAAATCAAAATAGATTCGGGAAGGTCGTAAAATTTTTCTATAATAGGATGGGATCAAAAAAACATTCTTACTCTAAAAGTCCCTTGAATTTACTTTTATGACTTCTGAGAAAATTCCCTGTTAAATGGCTGCAAAATTAAATCTGAAGAACAGAAAAATTCTCTCGCTTTTTCTTAAAGTTACATATTTTCCCTCTTTAGGGAATAAATTGACCTTGAGAAGAAATTTAATTTTTTTAATTGGGTCTATAGTAAATATACTAGAATTTGACGTAAATACCCTAGAAAAATCTTAAAAGTACGCTGATTTTCAGTCTCTATAGAAACCTCTCACATTTTATTATTGTTTGGGTAGAAGATGTTTAAGAAAGGTCTACATTTTATCACTGAACATGAACAATTCTGGAGGATTTTTGTAGGGTATACAAAAGATAAAAATCGTAATTTTAAATATATTTAATATCTCTTAACTTTGACACTAATGAATCACAAATAAAACGAAACTCTCAGATTATTTCTCAACAAACGTTAAATGTGAGTCATCAAGCGACGCGCATTAAATCATTAACCAGAATAATAGAAGTAATGGAAGTGACAGCCGTTTCAATTCTGTGTCTCAAATCTGGAAGATCAGTAGATAGCGGAGGCAAATAAACAAGACCCTTTATTAAACCCCAAAGAAAAAATTCACATGTGGTGGGGAGATCTTGGAGGCTACTACAAACAAGCTCTGTCAACGTGTCTATGTCGACCAATCCAGCAGTTGAGAAAGTCATTCAACCAAACTACTACACAAACGTTTGCCAGAGAGGAGACGCATCATCTTGTCGCCAACTAAAATTCTCTGGTGCATCTTGCAGTTGAGGAAAGATCCACATCGAATCACCGTATTCAAATAAGAAACTCCCGATCCGCTTTCTTTAGTAAAAAAGAAAGTACCCGTATACTATTTGCGTTGGAATATCGGACAGAAAACATTTAATTTTGGGGGTTGTCTCTTCGTATTGTAAGAGTTCATGGCGTTTTCTTACCCCCTGGGTAAGGACATTATAAGCGTTAACGATTCCACTAAGATGAAACGCTGACTTATAACTAAACATAATACAATCAACAAAGTCATCAACGTAATTCTGCAATATTTTGATCATAAAGTCGTGCTCACTTCACTGAAACCTGTAAAAGCTATAAACGGTACATTCCGTTTGTTTCGAAGGTTGGCCTCCGTAACAAATTTTTTTAGGACTGTGCAGAAAACATTTCTTGATACGTTCAACATTATCTTCAGATACCCTCGATCATCCCGTACTCTTTCCTTCACACAGATATGTGGTCGTTTTAAACTGATTATATCATAGACGAATGTTCTTATCGCTTTTAGGATTACAATATAACTTTCTACAGAACACATGTTGAACTGTACCTATAAACTCACATTTAGCGAAGTCAAAAATACAGAAGAAGGCTTTCTGTTAATGAATCGCCATATATTTGCTAGTGGCACTATCAGGCGGAAATATAGAAAATCAGTCAACGGTGAAACGCGTAACTAAAACTATCGTTCCTTGCCCTTTAATTCTAGCCTAAATCAACACCGTACTCCTCACCAAGATATATTATAACAAATTAAAACTAAGAATCATTTTTTGTGCACCCGGTAAAATGAATTTCTCGCTATGGAAATATCCTCTGCCTTATTTTTCATAACTGGACATGGAAGTTTTAGACTATTCATATTCAGTGGTAAAACTCGAGAAGATATCTTCTTTTAGACAAGTCAATTTTCTTTTAAACAAGTGATTAATTTTATACTGTGAATTCTCTGATGAATTTTCTTTTTAAATTCTTTTAGACAAGTGATTTTCTACTGTTTTGTTTATATATGTGTGTAAAAATTTGTTTTATATTTGTGTGTGTGTGTGTGTGTGTGTGTGTGTGTGTGTGTGCATACGCGCGTGTAGTAGAGTGTAATTGTAAAGAATTGATTTTGAGATTTGCAGCACTTTTTCAAAATGCTTTTAAAGAAAATGTTGTTTACTTATAAAAATTATACTGCAGTCCAAACACCCAAATGTACTTTTAGTTCTTCTTTGGATTAGATCAATACTTACCAGGATTATATGAATGCATTAGAGATATAAGCTATTCAGTACGCAATGATACCATAAAGAATTTACAGCAGCAATACTATGCCCAATACATAATCGACCATTAAATTTAATACCTCGCTTAATGGCAATAGTAGGTGGTCTACTTAATTCCCCAATTACTTTTCAGTTAATTTATGCAATTTCACATTATTGCTAAAGATTTTTCTTTAAAAAATTATACTTTACTAACCGACTCGTTTTTTTCCGCTCGGAAAAAATCGGATTCCACAGTGAAGCATAACACAATCCGGAGGAGTGTTCTTTTACTCTAATAAGCCGGCTGGATCTTAAATATTATTGCCAGCCTCTAACTCTCAGAGTAGGGTTACCAGGCCCGACTATGACGATCCTGTTCCCCCAACCTAGGAGCCAGGACTCGGTCGTTATGCCTTGTTTGTCTCAAACGAGAACACCCAAAAGAGCATTCTCGCCGGGACTACGGTCTTTTCTAAAAGAGAACGAGAGTGTCCCCGTGCCTCATCACTGCTATCCATCTGTGCATGCACAAACGAATAGCAACTCAGCAGGAAGCTATCCCTTATCTCCTCGTTGCCCAAGCAGTCCTGTCCTTTTGTTGAAGGACCCGTGTGATAAAATCAGATATAGCACGGAATTGTACCTTATTTGCCAACATATGGCCATCGATATTTTCCACCGACTCGTTTTTAATTTACCTAAAAACAACTAACTTCTCTTATTACCTTCACCATATTATGAATTTATACAACCATAATTTATAATTATTTTCCAGTTTATTATCTAGTTATTTAAAAAAATAATAATATTGATTAAGGAAATATGAAGTAACTAAAAAGAACCATTTTTATGACATGAATGAAATAACATATGTAAATATGTAAAAATTGTATTAAGTATTTCATACCAGTGCGAGCAGTACACAGTATCTCTGAAAAAAAAATTATTTGGTGCCTTGTACGTTGGGTAGTAGAACACAATACGAAACGAAACCTACAAAGAACTATGTGTGACGTGGTTACAATAACTTCTGCAGCACTTAGTAATTTGTACTAGTTGTTGTAGAAAATATCCTTTTAAATACCATATCATCTGTATCGTATTTATGATAACTTTTAACTACTCACTTATTTTCTTATTGAATTTATCAAAATTAGCATTATTTTTGTAATATACAACCACTGTTCCCTGAGAGAAACAGATTTTTTATGAAAAATAGAAAATTTTGTGTGGCAGTCCTGTCCCCCAAAAAGCATCCAAATCGGATGGAGATAGTAGAAACAGATTAGTTTTAAGATAGTTAATATGATGTTTTTTTCAGTTTTCTGAAAGAGAATATCAGAAATGAAATGAAATATCCCAGATTAACGGAACAGTGACTGAAGCATAATTATGATTATCTGCCGCTTCCTATTTTATTATTAGAAGACGATTTATTATTAAGCTCGGAAAACATGGTCAATCACATATAGTGCTCAAAGTAAATTGTTTACATTAACGTATAATAAACCACACCAAACCCAGACACATACATATTAAAATGATTTATGAATGCGAAACAACAAATTCGTTCTGTGTTACAGTTTAATTTTTAATCTTTTAATAAATTCTTTTGCATTATATAATATAAGATTTTTTTTGTGACTTAAGTTGCGCCGCTGATCTTCATGGCAAAGGGGTAACATCTTGCCTTTCACCTTGGGGTTCCGGGTTCGAATCCCGGTAAGGCACTATTATTTTTCATACGTTACAAAATTACCTTTCCATATTCCCACGAACAAATTCTTTGTAAATTCTATAATTAATTTTAAAAAAAATAATAATATTATATTCATATATAATTATTCTAAAAATATGAAAAATATATTAAGATATAGATAATCGTGTAATCAATTATATTAACATAAAAAATATAATTTGTTTTAAAAGTTTAAAAAATCTTATAACAATGAAACAAATTTCTTCAAAATCAAAAAATATATGTAATTTATTTTTTCTAAATTAAATAAAATAATTAATGCTGGATAGCAGTAGTATTAAAATAATAAAGTGTAAGATTTCCATTTTATCGAAGTATTAAAAAAATAATAACTATTGCCTAGCCCATAGAAAAATTAATAATGGTCCTTTTGGAAATATAATTTTGTATTAACAATTTTATGGAGATAATCTCTCCTTTCACTTTTAGTCTATTTTATCGTAGCCTTAAAAATTTATTATAGTAAACCCATTTATTTTTTTAGGAGCGCGCACGATCTAGTTTACAGTACCTTATTTCTCAGTAAAGTTCTTTCATACATGATTATACGTGTGTAGCGTTTTATATATATGTATATGAGGACACGCACGTGTTCTTTACTTTATTCATATTCACAATAACTTAAAACTTTTGTTCTGTTTTTCACGTTTAAATATTTCTCAGTATTAAAGAAAATTTAATTCAACTTAGAACATATTACACAAAGTTTTTAAAAGAGAAAATATGTTTATCGGGTATTCACAGGAAAACTTTATTGCTACCATATTCCATAGAAATTGGTCGGTTGAATGTCATACCTAAAAAAAATTCAAAACTCACAATTCGATTTATAATTCAAGACTTTTTCCAATATCAAAAAGTTTATTTTATATCAAAACGTCTTGACTGTTTGACATCTGTGTTATTCTGTTCGTTGAGAATTTAAAAAGAAATATTATTTGAATAAAATAATTTAACAAACATTGTTCGTAATCGCATAAGAAACGGACTACCGTAATAAAAATAAATTAGTGTTTTATTTATAATTAAAATTTATAGAAGGACAAGGAAAATCATCTTAAACACAATAATTTAATCCGTATTAGAAATAATTAATATTGGGGTTCAGTTTTTTGAATGTTCAAGAATGAACTTTTTGTTAGTAATAAAAAAATGATTTCCTACGTCAAAACTATTTTTTAAAAACGTTACAACCACGTGTTCTTGGAAAACCGCATACCCAAGACAAAATAAAAAAAAAATAAAATAATATAATAATGTAGTTTTACCATTAGAAATAAAAATAAGGAACGTTTTCACAAAAATAAAATGTACTAACAAAACAAAAATGTGATTTGCCTCGATGTTATCTGTCAAATACAAAGCTGCATAAAAAACAAGGATCTCATTATCATTATTTTTATTTTTATAATTATTAACCTACAGAGATCATTAAAAGCAAAATTTAATTCTGAAATGTACGATAAATGATATGAAAAGATGAGCTTTTGTAATTATTGTAACAATGAAACAATTTCGTGAAAACTACAGCAAATAATATTTTATTAATGCAAAGTAATTTAAACAGTAGTAGCTAATTTTAATATAAAGTAAATATTTCTCTTACTGCAAGGTTAGCAGAGACAATCATCATAATATCAACTTTTTTCCTGTATTTAGTGTCTGTGGTTATTCCAGAAATATAAAGAAAAATCGTCTTTACCAGCTCCCGCCTCAATAGACACACACAACATACATATACAGATATATTCACACACACTTTCTCTACTTAATCTTCTGTATTTTGCAAATGTTTTTAAATGATAATGAGAATAGAATTAATGAAATACATAAAAAAAACTTAACTGAAGGCTTACGTAAAATTTAAAGTTGAAAAACTGAAGTACAAAAAGTTGTAAGTAGATTATTATAAATATGTACTAAACTAACTGCTAGGAAACAGAATATAGATAATTAAAATGTCAAAACTTAAATTTCTTTGATTTAAGTTAAACGATTTTATTAAAATAGTTCTTTAAATTTAAAATTTATGAATTAGTTTAAAAATAATGTTATAAGAGCCAGAATAACTCATTGACTTTAAATACTGATGTAATTATAACTATTAAAATAAAAACACCTTAATCCTGCAGCAAGGTACGTAGAATATCCGATGAACAGTAAAAAAAAAAAAAAAAAATATTTATCTACTTTAAGATGAAAGAAAGATTTTCGAAGCGTACGTTGTTTGACAAAAAGAAAGGCGAGTCGAAATTTTTGACAGAGCAGATATTGGATCGACAGGGAGTGGTAACTTTTGGAATGCAAGAGATGGTGATAGCTGTGAAAAAAGTTCACTTTTTTTTTAGTAAAACCTGTCAGATGACAGATCAGTCTGTCAACAGATGTTTTGACAAAAATATATAAATTTTGCAACAAATATTATCTACATTCTTTTACACAATAATAAGTTATTTAAAAATTTAATCGATAAAAATTTATTAATTAGTTACTTAATGTACACTACTACAGAAATATTATTACTTTATATTTTATATTATGCATGTATATTCAATACTAATTAAATAAGCTTGATTTCACTGCGTACTCGTTTAATGTCTGCACAAAATACAAAATACCATTCCGTTACATATGTTACTCTCTATTTTTTTTCTTGTTTAACCTCCGGGTCCACCGTTAGGCATGCTTCAGAGGATGAGATGAATGATTTGTAGCGTGTGTAAATATGTCATGCATGACCGGGATTCGAACCCGTTACTCTCTAGTTATTGTACATCATCTTCACCTATTTGTATTACTATTATTTAACGTGATTTTTATTTTCATGTGTTAATATGAAATTTATTCAATTACGAAAGATATTTTTTTTTATTTTCGATTAACGTGTACATTTTTGACGTAATCTAAATAACGCGTAATTATTAATTTATCTGAAGAAAATATCTATTCATCGCTACATTAATTATACACCTAATATAATATATGTTTAATTACAAGCTAATAAAAGATATACTGCATGTAAACAGCTGTAGCTACGTAATTTTAATATAAAGTAAATATTTCTCCTATTTACTTAACTAACCCCCCTCTCCTGGGGGTTTGAGGCGGGCGCAAAGTGAGATCCGACCGGCCCGCCGAGATATGGAGGCCTGTTAGAGTAAAGGGCACTCCCCTGGGTAGTGTAATATTTAACTGCACGATCCGGCCCGGTATAGAAGAAAAAATATATATATATTTCTTCTATTGCAAGGTTAGTACGTATTTGATGTCTGTATTTAAACTACTTGAGAAATATAAAGAAAAATACTCGTTATCAGCTTCCCACAAAATGCTCGCGTGCGCGCACACACAATTTCTCTACTTATTGAAATAAAATACACTGAACGTGTAAATGCTTTATTAATATACCACAAATTTATAGTTCAAAAATTTTACCTGTTAAAATCCAGAAATTGCGGTGATTCAATTTTTTGATCATTACTAGCTCCGTAAATTTTAATTTTATTATATATACATTATAAAGCAAAATAAAATTATACCTATTTTTGTGAACAAAATGATAGTTTATATATCGAAATCTGTAAAGTGAATCGCAAAAACTATGAAGTTTGACAATTATGTTTTCACTTACTATTTTTAATTAATTTATTTTATTTTTCAGATGTTTGGTATATGCACAACAAATTTATTAAAATATTTCAATCCTTTTTTTATGATATAAATTGTAATTGAAAAACCACAAAATATTGGAAGAGGGATAATGAAGCAAGATGGGGAATTTGTTCACATGAATTTTTTGTTTATTTTGATGGCGTGAATAAGTTTCATCAGTTACTCTCTCTCACTCTCTCACTCTCTCTCTCTCTCTCTCTCTCTCTATATATATATATATATATATATATATATATATATATATGAGGTATATTCATAAAATAAGAGCCGACGGCTTATATTTAAATATTAGCGGGTCTGAACACAGTTCACGCATGCAGGGCCATCTATCGGCTATTTACAAAGCCACTACAGTTGTTTTGATTTTGAAGTCGTTTGCTTGCCGGTGAATTCAGATTGCAATGTCTGCGATCAACGCGGACATTACGACCCGTGAAAATGGCTGCGACAATCGTTTCTCCCGCCAGTTATGAAGTGCGCGCTGTGATTCGATTTTTGTGTGGAAATTAATCCTCAGCTGCTGAAATTTTTCGGGAGCTGCGCATAGTGTACGGACCTACAATAATGACTGAAGAAATTTTAAACAATGGTGTCGAAATTTAATAAATGGCCGCACAAATGTACATGACGAAGAGCGGAGTGGAAGGCCCAGTATTCAGACCGCCGAAATCGTTGAACAAGTGAGCCGAAAACTACGATATGATCGGCGATTGACGATTAGTGCTCTGGCTGATGAATTTCCGTATGTTGGACTTACCTCTATCTACATGATTGTCACAGAAAAGTTCGGATATCACAAATTATGTGTAAGGTGCTCACCGACCAAAACAATGAGCAAAGAATGTGTTGTGGATGAACCTTTTTGGTCCGCTATCGAGATGATAAGTTTTCCTGCATTGTTACGGGCGATGAGACGTGGATATCCTACACCAACGCACAATCGAAAAATGTAGTGGCGCCATTCAAGTTCCCTTAAACCGAAAAATTTTAATCAATCTTCGTACTCGAGTCGAAAAATGTTGGCTACTGTTTTTTTTTTTTGATGGTTTTTAAAACGAGAAATTAATTTTAAACATGTGATTTGAATTTCGTTGTACAAAATACTAATCCTCAGTGAGAATCTGATGAATTGGATAGATTCACTTGTCACATGATTTCAAAGATTCGCGAGATTTTTTTTTTAACCTTTAACTATTCTAGAGTGACTTTTGTTTTTAGAGGAAATTGGAATCATTAGCGTCGTTCGATAAAATGTTACTCTAGTCCTGGTAAAAATTCTCTCACCTCCCAAGAGATTTTGGGTGAAATAGGCTTTAACGTAGTGAGTTAACGTCTGGGCGGGATTGTTTTCCCTTACTGAGATTTCTTTAAGGGAGCAAAATAAAATGTTATATAATAATATATTCTATTTATTCGGTAAGGTATTGAGATCCGGCCCGAATTTGATCGTATCGTGATAATTCTATACACTATATTTCCTTATGGTGACACGTTAGTTGTCTAGTTGTCGTTTAGCAGAACCGTAAAGTATTTTTAAATTTGTTTTATTTTCATTATTTTTTTATAGTTTATATTCAGATAATAATGATTTTTTAAGATAAGACATTATTTTTCGTATTGAAATTATACAGCAAGATTCATTAATCACATTTATACTTGTGATTCAATAACACATTTATATATGACCTGATGATGATTTTGGAATTTCTGATGTGCACAATCATTAAATTATAATTTTAATAATTAAAAAAGCAAAATAAAATTCCGCACATTCTCTAATTTTCTTTTCCGACAGTCATAGAGCTATCTCTTACAAAACATAATTTATATAGCATCTTAAAAACACTTTTATTACTGTATAAACACTACGTTTTAAAATACGATATAGGTTTTAATATTACTTTTTATCAAGCAATGTAGTTATATGGATAAACTTTTGGTTAAAAATCTATTAAATTTACTAAAAAATATAGTTTATAAATGATCATTCAGATTACCCCAAAAGTGAACGAAATTTAAACGGGCATTGTAGACTAAAATAGGATAATAGATACCCGAAAATTGTAATTTTTATGTAAATTAAAGTCCCAGCAAAGTAGAAACGATACATAATAAAATTATACCAGTTGACCACACATAAAACAAATTATTATTTTTAAAGTTAATATTTTGTGCCTTAACAAAATGTTGTGTATCTGTAACATTTCAATGTAAAATTACATATATATTGTTTCATGTTTCTTCAGTGTGGAACAACAATCATACTGTCCAAACAATCACCGTGACAAACTTTATTGAGAAAAGTCAAGACAAGGTATTATTGTATTTTTGTTTCATCCTGACAATAAGTTCTGATTTCCTCCAATTTACAGTAATAAATTTAATATTGCTGTCGTGAACGATATAAAAGTTAAGAAAAAACTTGAATAGACAAAAATAATATTATAATTTTTTTTTTCCTGATACCGGCGTATTTTAGAGAATAAAAAAAAAATATTTTCAATTAAAAAATAATGATACTGAAATTTATTTAAAAAAAAAATGTTTAAACCTAATTAAAGACTAAAAAATTATCTTTGATGATTATCAAAGTTGTATCGACTATTTATAACGGAGTAAATAATTTAAAAATTTCACTACACATTTTTTCCATTCAGATGAGTTATCTACAATTTTTTTTTTGTTACTTTTTATTACTTTTTTCAGCATTTGCATACGTTCAAAAATGAATTTTAATCTAAAAATTAATTTCATTAGATTGTGTTACACAGATTTGTTAAATTAATTCACAGAAATTAAGTAAAACCATTATCAAATTTTTTTTTATGATAAAACTAACATCAACACCTATGATCGTTAGTTCGGTGCAAATTGGTAGCGTATGAAAAAATGCCATACCTGACCGGGAGATTCGATCCCAGGACCTCAGCACGAAATACCAAGATGCTACCTACTGAGCCACGGACGTCGATCAAATAATTTTATTTTTGCCTATTGTAAAAAAAAAACGTTTTTAAAGCTGGCAACGATATCGTTGAACTTTTCCAGCAACGTAGAGACATAGAGGTTAAAATTAAATCTTCTATCAGCGACATGTTCAAAAATTATTACTAACAAATGAATCTGATATTTTTTGGAATTCTCCCTCTCAAAAAAAAACGTTCTTTTTTAACCAATCGGCCAAAAATCGAATGAATTTTTAATGTCCAATAAAAATTAAGTGGGAATATGCGCGTTTCAAAATAGCAGGAAACGTTGACATTACCAATAACCAGGTTGGAGAATTAACCCGATAACACACGAACATGCTTTTATAACGGTCTTATTAAACATTCTCCATATTAACATATTTTACATATTAAAAATATAAGCGCTATTGCTTATAATTATAAATTATAAATATAATTAACCAAATTTAACCTACGCTCGCTTCGCTCACTAACCTCGATTAATTAACAGTAGTATTTTGATTATTTAAATAATAAATAATTGCCGGCTTCCGTGGTGCAAGTGGTAGCTACTCGGAATTCATCCGGAGATCCCGGGTTCGAATCCCGGTCAGGCTTAGTATTTTTACACACGCTACAAATCATTCATCTCATCCTCTGAAGCAATGCCTAACGGTGGTCCCGAGGTTAAAAAAAAAATAATAATAACTACTGAATTTATTATTTAAATATTCAAAAAATTGCTGTTAATTAGTAAGGTTAGCGATCGAAGCGAGCGTAGGTTAAGATGGGTTAGATTATATTTATAAACTCACCAGGTTGGTCTAGCGGTGAACGCGTCTTCGCAAATCAGCTGATTTCGAAGTCGAGTTGTAAAGTTCAAATCCTAGTAAAGGCGGTTACTTTATACGGACTTGAATACTAGATCGTGGATACCGATGTTCTTTGGTGGTTGGGTTTCGATTAACCACACATCTCGGAAACGGTTGAACTGAGACTGTACAAGACTACACTTCATTTACACTCATACATATCATCCTCATTCATCCTCTGAAGTATTACCTGAACGGTAGTTACCGGAGGTTAAACAGAAAACGGAACAGATTACTTTTACAAAATAAATGAATATAAATGGTTACAAGAATGGTAATATAAGAGGTTATACCTCGTTGTTGGGTTATTTATCCAACTTGGTTATTGTTAATATCAATATTTCTTGCTATTTTCAGTTATCTCTAGGTGAATAACTTGCAAACTTTAAGGTTGGGGGGAGACAAAAAAGTACCACTTTTGATTTTTGATTTTTAAACATTCATATTTCCATCTAATTCTTTTTGGATATTCAAAATACATCTATTTTTGCCGATTGGTTAAAAATTAAGGGATTTTTAAGGGGGGAATTCCGAAGGATCTAAGATAGATCCTTTGAATCTAACTTATCTTTTTGTTTATTACTTTGAATTTTCTTAATTACTGAAACAAATGTAAACAAAAAATTTTTGAATGATATTAAAATATATATATATATATATATATATATATATATAAATTAAACATATATAATTCAACATAACCCACCCAAGTACAAAGATACAAGACAACTGTTGTCTTATTTGTATATTTATATCATTTTTCACGAAAGTACTTTCGCGGAATCCCGCATCATCAGTCGTGTATAATATTTATAAAATTACATATATATTTTTTATAAATATTATATATGACTGATGGACATTCGATAACGTAGACGGAAATAAAATGTTCAGCATTTTTAAAAAATTAAGGTTCAAGTACAGAAATAGAAGAACAATTACTATCATTTATAGGAAGCAAATAGCGACCGATATATTTATTTATTTATTTATCTGGAAAATATCGATATTTGATTAATCATCTCCAATGTTGGAGAATAACGTATATAATTTGTACATTTAACGTTAATTAGACGAGGTTAGCAACCGAAGCGAGCGCAGGTTATGTTTGACTTGAAATTAAAATTTTCTCGTTTTTATGGAGGTTTATTGTAATTTATTTAACTTTTTTTTTTAAATTTCTAGTTGTCGTTTCGACCCCCAGCAGAACTTATCTGTGTTTGTCGACATATTCCAGCGAAACTCAAAATTTATAATACGTGAAAATATATCGTTCTTTCACCAACGGGTTTGGTGTACGTATGTCAGCATTCACCGGGGAATATTGACATTCTCTAATTTCGATCTTTCACGGTAATATATATATATATATATTCAGTATATTCTTTTATTGTGGCTTGCCTGTCTTTCAATACTGTTAAATTCTGTCTTCTTTTGAGTATTTGATTAAGCCAACCATTATTTATGTCTTGTTTATAATTCTTATCTCTTATCATCTGCAGAATAATTTAGGATAAAATATTCACAAGGATCAGGTATAGAATATATTCTGACTAAAACAGTTTTCTAATACAAGTGATTAATCAAATATCGAGATTTGCCAGGTAAATAAATAAATAAATAAATATATATATATATATATATATGTATGTGTGTGTGTGTGTGTGTGTGTGTGTGTGTGTGTGTTGTGGTTGGGTGGGTGGGTGTGTGTGTGTGTATGTGTGGGTGTGGGTGTGTGTGTGTGTGTATGTGTGTGTGTGTATGTGTGGGTGTGGGTGTGGGTGTGTGTGTGGTAGGATCTTGAAAAAAGCCAAACTAGGTTGGCAGATTTACAAAAAAAAATATAAACTTTTAGATTATAATGTACGTGTTAATTTGGAAGTAGAGGTAAACTAATATTCTATAATAAAATAATATTTATAAGAATAATTTACAAAATAGCAGAGAAAAATTGGTTGATGCAAAAATATACTAGATAAGGACAAATATTATTAATAAGATAAATTTAGCGAACAAAAACATTGGGAAATGATGTCAATATATCATTATAGGTGAGGATAGAAAATCATTGTTAGAGAAAGAAGAAAGAGCTAATACGTAGCAGGATTTTAAAAAAGAACTATAAACAGGGAAAAGATTATCAGACATAGTTGTAGTAGAAGAAAATGAAACATTATATCAGAGGAAACTATTGACATTAGACTTTGATACAGTACTGGACAAACTTCAACAGAAATATATCAATAAATTTAAACGATATAACATCGAATTACGGTCTGGTTTAGTTAAAGGAGAATCGGGAAAATTGTATAGAATATTAAGTAAAATTTATACGATTAGACAGAAGTTTATAAAATTTTAGAAAAATTGTAAGTGTTATCAAAATTATAACTGCAATTATTAAAAAAAAACCGGAAGAAGATAAGTTTGAGAACTATCTAACTATTTGGCTGTCATCTCATTGATCGAAATAATATATTTTTTAAAGGAAAGAATTTGTAATGAAAGAAATGTAATATAAGACTATTCGGTTACTGAAAGGGCACGACTAGAAGATGGATGATAGTTGTGCTCCGTAGACTAATGTTGGAAGTCAGGTTTAAGATTTTAAAGTCGTCTTCATTGCATTTACAGATCGACTGAAGGTATTTGATAATGTAAAATGTAACTAAACTTTTAAATTTTTTTAGGAAAATTGGACTGAAATATTGGGAAAGAAGGAATATTCAATCCGTAAAAAAATCACGTACCAGTGATAAGAGTAGAAGATGAAGAAAGAACTATAATTTATACAGAAAGGAGTGAGACAATTATCGCTTGCTCCATTTATATAACCTTGTATATAGAAGAAGCAATTTAAGAAAAAAATTAAGAGTAGAGTACCTAACCAAGGAAAAGGAATAAAATTTTGATATTCACTGATGATATTTTCGACCCTTTATTACTTATACAACCGAACCTAGTCTTATGTTTTACATCTTCCACTATAGATGTTTTTTTTGTAAAAAATATTTTACTATTAGTTTTCAAAGTTATAGTTTCGTGTGCGTTTTTTTTGGGGGGGGAGGGGTTGCCTAAATAAGACCATAATTCGATTGTACATCGTCTAAATATATATTTCTATTGAACGTTTTTAGTATTGCCTGATCGCAAAATGGTCTCTTTTGTTATTGATGATACCAAAAGATTTTATTCTAAAAAATATTTTTATTATAGTATTTTTTATACTAAAATTGAATTATAAAAATGCTGAATTATGTTATGAGAGATTCAGTTTGAAAATCTTTACTTTACTAGAGAAAAACAAAAGTTATGAAATGTGACTGACAGGAGGATAAGAAGGATATATATTAAGATAAGGGACGATAGAAAAATAGAAGTTAAGGAAATTTGTTATCTAGGTAGTAAAACTGCAAGGATATACAAATAAGGTAGAAATCTAAAAGAACACTGCCTTACGCAAGTTGAGATCTAAGACAAAAAAAATTTCCCAAAATTAATAATAGTATTAAAAAAATATTCTTAAAAATCAGGTAAAGTGTAGCAATTTGTGGTAACGAAAAATCTGATGTAGACAACATGACTTCCATGTACGCCTATTAAATAAAATTTACACTTTTTTTTAAACAAAAATACATAAAGTTTTTTGATTAAAACTTTCTGATATTTTTTTCTTTTTGCTATTATTGAATTATTATTATTATTCCTCCCTCTATGAATCATGAGATCTTGCCGGTTGGTGAGGGGGTTTGAGTGCTCGGTGATACAGAGTAACTGGACCGAAGGTGCAACCATATCAATGGTATCTGTTGAGAGCCAGACAAAGGAGTGATTCTTGAAAGAGGGCAGCAACTCTTTCAGTAGATCACAATATTTCCTCTACTTAGTACAAGCAAGTAAAAATGGACAATAAGAAGATCAGAAAAAAAAATTCAAAAATCTTTGAAGTGTATTGTTATAGTGAGATATTGAAAATTATATGAATATAAAATTCCAAATCGGTCCAATAGACGAATAGTTGATAAGAAAAATCTGCAGCAGGATCTTGAGTAAAGACAAACTAGCTTGGTAGAATAACCCTGTAGGCCTACGTGTTAATTTGGCGGTAGAAGAAAAAGTATAAATAGCAGGCTGAATAGGAAGGCAAAAATCATTAAGGATGTAGTAAATAATTGAGGATAAAAGATAAGTACCAAACAGTAAATAATTGAAAAAAGTATCAAACCACTGAAATGATTGATGACATAAAAGGGAAAAAATTGTCAATAGCCAATTTACAAACAATAAAAGGATTTTCAAGTGATTCGAGACCCCTTTACTGTTCTTCAGAGAGTAATTTTGTGTGTATGTGCGCGCGCGGTATTGTTTGAATCCACTTGTTTAGTAATTTTTAAAGGTTTATTTTTCTTAATTCGAAATTTTTATATGGATTGAACAATAAAAACTTGGCGATATATTTCTACAATACATTTTAACGACTCTACACGTATTTGTAAAATGACAGCTGATAATGAAAACAATTTTAACGTGGAGGAAATTATTTTCTTTCAAAATACAAGAAAGAATAAAAATCTGTATAGAATTTTTCTCTTTCACACAACAGGAATCGTAATAATATTTTATTAAAAATCATGTGAACATTTCTAAAGGAAATTTTATTAAATAATTGAGAAATATAGATTATTTAAAAAAAAAAATTATTCTCTTAAAATTGCTTGGAAGCGCGAAGACGAACACGGGTAGATAAAATTGGACATTTAAAATTTCATATATTTTTTAAAAAATTTAATTTTAAAACTTTTTTAAAGAGCAGCTATCATTTGAAGTTTAACTTTACTTTGAACAGGTTACGTATTTTCAGATATTCAAATGATTTTTTATTTTCTTTAGCTTTCATAATATTTTTTTTTTTTTTTACAATTTGTAGTTTTCTCATTTCAATAAATTAAAATATTACTCATAATAAACCCGCGAATGGTTTTTAGATAATATAAGAAACTAATTTTTTCGCCTACAATAGCTTTAAAATTAGAACAGAATAAAAAAAGCATGCTCTTTCATCAGTTAGTTTTGTTTCTGATTTCAAAACAATCCAAACCGGCTTTTTTGTCTGAAATTTTTCTTACGTAAACATTTCATTCATCATTTCACAATTTCTCGTTAAATTAAATATGCTACATGTATGATTTAACAAAAACGTATGAAAACGGTAATGATGAGGATCTGTCATTACATACAGATAGGTCGGGAATACGTATATATTAATTTCATTCATTATTTATGAGCAGGAGCCCTCTGTTACTGAAATAAAAAGCACTCTAATTAATTATTTTTTATTTAATTGAAATTTATATGTATGTTAATCTTTCCTCATGACGTTTAATAATTTTGATTTTACATATTTTTCCCAATATTTTTTTTTTTTTTTTTAATTACCCGTACTATATTTACTTTGGGGGTAAAATAAATAAAATTCATATAACGTAAAAAAATTATACACAAGGGAAATGCTTACTCCTAAAGTTAGGAGAGCTTCTAACAGATAAAAAACATATTAGTTTGAAAAATAAGGTTGAATGTTAAAAGATTTATTAGCTTTTTATATGAATAGGATGACATGTTTACATTTAACCGCCACGTTGACCTTTGACCTCAGGCAAAGATTTGGCGGTTGAACCTCAGGTCATGTTTTCCAGGACGAATATGTGTTTCCAGTTAAATTTACACGCTGAAAGAGTGGATTTACTGCAAAATACATAGTAAAACACGGGTTTCAGATGTTTCCAAAATTACAACAAAGAACCAACAATCAAACGTCTGTTTTCACGGGTTTACTCGAATACATTAAAGAACGGCTACTTTCAATGATGATTGTGTATTCACGTTAAATTTATATGTTGAAAGAGTTGATTTACTGAAAAATTGATACTAAAACATATGCTTTAACTGCACGATTAGTTTTAAAATTATGATGATGATATAGGTCATCATTACGTTCAGCGATATGTGTTATATTATTGATTATTATTTAACGTATACAATGATCATTACTTGCGGTTCAAAGTTCAAAATCATTGTTTTTTTTTTATAATCTAAAAGCTACTCAGTTAACGCTGTAAATTTATAAAGATGTTCTGTATCAATCAGTCATCATTACTTTCAGCGAAAGCGAGTGTTTCGGATTTTTTGTTTTTTATAGTTGTCATAGCTAATGATTGACATCTGATGTTATTTTATTTATACTATACATAAGAAACGGGATTTCTCAGGCATATCTTTCATTAAAAAAAAAGGGCGTATCTCAAAAACGGTGGGTCCTAGGATAATTCTGATGCAATTTTAAAAGACTTAAGAGTGAAATTATTCGGAACAATAGGTCCTAGTGCCATGCCTCTAACGGCCACCATTCTCGAGAAACTAGCGCGAGGTAAATTCGCATATGTCAATTCACCTCAAACCCACTTTTCACCATGAATTTTTCAATAAATCTACTCCCTCATCCTGTAAATTTAAGAAAAACTATGATGATGTTCTACATCAGTCGGTCAGCATTACTTTTAGCGAAAACGGGGAAAATCTAATAATGGTCATATCGGTGTTTTATTTTTGGTAAGGCCTTCACATATGTCGCATAGTTATTATATTTTTGTTTGTTTTGTCATTCGGGATAATTAAAAGGTTTGATTTTGTTTATATATATATATATATATTTGTGGGACTTTTGATTTTAGAATAAGTTTAATCGATGTATGTTATGAACATACATCGATTACAGTAACATACATTACTTTTTTAAGATAAATTATTCTTATGGTATTTTTGGTAATTTTAAATTAATTATAGACACGAATACGGGATTTTTTTAACACTACAAAGTTATGTAAAGATATTGGGAAGCTATTTAAAAATTGGTTTTAGAATAAAGAAAAAAAAATAATTGAATTTTACAATAATAAACCCAAGGCTAACATCCGAGCAGCGGCTATTTATGAGGTTAAAGGTAATAATAACCATGAATTAACTAAAATTATTACCGATACGTATATTTATAAGAAATTATTACTTAATATTGCTTCGTGGGTATTAAAATAGTTTCAGGAAAAATTATATGATATAGAAGATTATTTCATTAAAGATTTTAAGTCATATCAAAACGATAACGATCAATTGCAACTGAAATTAAGAAAGCGAGAATTGCAAATCGAAAATAATAGACTTGTAGATGAAAATTTAAAACGTATGTTGCAAAATGACCAATTAAACGGTAATGTAAAAAAATGTAAAACCATGACCACACCATATTTGTCAACTCTTTTTCCACATGATGAAAGCGATAATTTGCCTTGTAATTTTAAATAAACGTCAACTTAATGACGAGTATAAATATTATGCTATTCGCGTTCGCTACATTGAACGCTGAACAAACACTACAACGCTAAATTGAACGGAGCGTTGATCGTGAACGCTTTCGCGAATATACTGATCATTTGAATTTTAATTTTGTTCTATAGAAACATGTACAAAAGGGAGAAACAAAAAATAATTAATGAAAAACTAGATCAATCTTTTATTTTTTGATAAACAATTTTATTATCGGGTTACATTTTTTTTATTTTATATAATGTACAAGTTAAATGTCTATATTGAACGCGAACAATATATATCGCGTTCAATATAGACAGTAAATCCACTCTTTCAGCGTGTAAATTTAACCTCAATCACGTATTCATCCTGGAAAACATGACCTAAGCTTCAACCGCCAAATCTTTGTCGGAATCAAAGGTCAACAGGGCGGTTAAATGAAAACATATCATACTACTTATATGGAGCGTAATAAACAAAACAAGGATAATAGAAAAGATAAAAAAACCAAAAATAGAGGAATTTTAAATATGGATTTGTAAAAGAACAGAAAATGTTGATAATTATATGAGTTAATAAAATACATTATAAAGAAGTTGAATACGAATTGAAGAAGGTCAATTTTATAATGGAATGTAGTCAAAACAAGTTTGGATAGTTATATATTAAAACGTTCAGGATTACTGAATTTGCTTTTCAAGGTAACAAAGGGAAGTTCTCAGGATAAAAACAGTAAAAAACACAGAATACATATTTGGGGATATAGGATGTAAGAAGTATGCTGAGAGATTAAGATATTGGCACAAAATAGAAAAGAATGGAGAATAAACGAGATCGTACAAACGACAATAAAATGAAACGTGACTTAATGGAGAACACTAAAATATACAATTTACTCGTATGTCAGAGTTGTATTTGTGCTCCATAACATAGTTTTATATATACATATATATATATATTTTTTTTTTATAACCAAAGATTGATTATGTATACAAAAGTAAAATGCTAATTATAATTAATCCATAATCTATATATAATAAATCAAATTAATGTAATAACATTCATAATTGTTTTATTAATATATTTAACTGTACTGATAAAAACAGAATAGTATAAATGCCTCTAATTAAATTAAAAAGGATGTATTTGAGTAAAAAAAAAAAAAAAAAAAAATAGTTTATATCCAAATAAAAGTAACAATTAATCTAGAAAACATGAAATTTAAAATTTTTTCAAAACCAACTTATAACTTTAGTTACTTTTCTAATAAAAATAAAATTATTGCAAAAATACATTTAAACGAAAATTGTCTTGCTTGAATGAAAAATACAAACGAATGACTTTGTGTTTAAAACATAATTTTACGTAGTAAATAAGAGAATTAAATATTATTTGTATATGAAGTAAGATTGATTGGGGTCTAATTTTTTTTCTGAATAAAGCGATTTTTTCATTAAAATCAAAGGGAATCAAAAATAATCTTTATTCACTGGTAACAGTAATATAACAACTTTTTTACAGGAGAAAGAATTTGCAATGAAGAAAAGTTTTAATTATAAATCTTTTTTGGATTGGAGATACTAAATAAAAACTAAATTTTACCATAAGCTTATAATTAAATCGGCTAATAATAAAAAAGCTTTAATTTTATCTTAAGTAAGATTTATTAATTAGAAAAAATTTTAACCATTTGATAACACTAAATTCTCCGACTTCTTGCGCCTTATCAATAAACAAAGTCGAGGCAAACCGGATTCAGTGCATTAAATGCAGTCAGTGGCTCTATGAAATATTCTCAGTTTACTCTTTCAATTGGGAAGTGTGGAGATTGTGGGCGAATGGAAATACCAAGCAAAGAATGAAAAAAAGTGTCTAGGGCCTAACTTAAATAATCTCTTACATTTATATCACTGTAATAAAGTCCTAGGTATGAAAACTATTTTTAATTAATGTAAATGTAATATCCATGGCCCAGTTCATGTAAACTGAGGTTTAATATTTTGATCATGTAATTCTAATTTGGTCTATTTTCATTTTATGTGGTTTAAAAGTAAAATTATGATTTACTTGACAAAACTAGCCTAGCTTTTTTTTTTATTAGACAATCTGCCTTACATCTCTGCGGCATTTGACCATGCAGTACTAATATATAATAAAAAAAGGTCCTTTGGAAAAAAATTATGCCTACTTTATTAAAAGAGTTTAAACTTGCACGTAAGGAAAATTAATTATGATATTAAGTTTATTGTTTTGTTGTAGATTAAAATTGTAAAAACAGGAAAATAAAAGTGCGGCATCTATCCCCGCTGTAGCATAAAATTATATTTACCATAGTGACCACAGTTACTATACTTAACCGTACCTGGCTTTACCATAGTTATATTTCTAAAATAGTTTTACAAATTTGTACGAAAAAATAATTGAAATGTTGAGAACTACATAATACCAGACAAGTATGATATCTGTTTCAATTTGCAATTAAAATATATTAACTGGATCGTAATATACAAAAGAATGATAAAATTAGTTTTCTTGGTTTCTCGAAAACAAAAGGAAATAATAAATTTTTAAAACGGATCGAATCCAGTTACAAAGGACGTAAAAATATTTCCTTCAGTTATTTTTAATACTTTTAAGTAATAAAAAAATCTTTCTAATGATGAATAATAATGAAATAAGAGAACGGTTATAAGAGAGGGGAGAATTAATACTGTCATAATAACGGTACTTATGGTATTAACTTCACGATCATTATCACTATCATCATGGGTTATTTGCCACTAGGCAGGTTCCTTTCATCATTTTCATCTTCATTGCTATTTATTATCAGCTAAATTGTTTAAACCTGATGGCTCCCATTGATATTATAATTTTTTTATCTTTTTCGTCCTTTCTTTTTGGTTCATTTACTGATTATGTGTTCTCTTAGCGCTACGTTAATCAATTCTAATCCTCTAATGGTACACTACTTTTCTACACTGAGTTGTTCTGATCAAGCTTTTATATTCTCGTTAACTCTTCTCATTACGTAAATTCGTATCTGAAGTATAATTTATACCTCGCTGTTTCTTCAAAAAATTAATACGAGTTTTCAAGATATAAAAATAGGCTCTTAGTCTCCTATATATAAAAATAGGCTCCTAGATATAAAAATAGGTGATTTTCGGCGCCTATTAATATGAATCGTGTAGACCGTCATTTAAATAAAGTACAGATCTTTAACTTAACACAATACTTTGTTAAATCAAATCGCAATACAACTTTGTTGTTTACTCAACACAATACTTCCGTTTACGAGAAAGAGTCATTATGCACCGGTTGCAAATTGTAATAAATCATTCAGCTTTCCCGTAATTTAATTAAAATAAAATTAAAGGATTTTCTTTACAGAAAAAAAAACTGATGAAGACACAACATGACTTCCTTATACGCCTTTTAAATTACATATACACATTTTTAAAACTACATAAAATATTATTTCACTAATAACCTCGGATTTTGTTCATACATATATATTTTTAATTTCAATTATTGAATTATTATTTATTTTAAAACTTTTTTTAAAAAACAGAGGTTAATAATTATCAATAGATCGAAATTAAAAAAAAAGTTAAATAAGATAAATTAAAAAAACGTTAAAATAAGGAGAAAGACTGATTCGAGCCAATGCGCCTTCCTTTGTAAGATCCAAATATTTCATTAATTAAATTTTTATTTGGCTATAACTCTGGAACCAATAAAAATAAGTACCACATGATATTTCGTTGAAAAGCTCATAATGAAGGCTTATTACTGCAGTTAAGAAAAAGTCTAAAATTCCAATGTTTTGGGGATTTTTTGGACACTTTTGGTTCAGTCAATTGCAATAAAAATGGTAAGGGCACAATTAGATGTTATAACAGTCCTAAATCCAAAATTTAAACATCCTATGCCTAATCGTTTTTCAGTTATACGAGATGCATACGTACGTACATACATATATATGTTCAGAAATCACACCGAAACTAGTCAAAATAGATCCAAGGATGGTAAAAATGGATATTTCTGTTGAAATCTGGAAACCGAAATTTTTCGCGATCACAATACTTCCTTTACTTCGTACAGGGAAGTAATTACTCTGCCAATCAATAATTAATAACAATAATTAATTTAGGCCACGGGGAAGGTTTAGTGGGTTAATTTTCTTCGAAAATCAGTTGTTTAAAAGCTGATTTTCGAAGTCGAAGGTTCTGATGGTTGAAATCCTAGTTGAATAGGAGAGACCATCTCTACTATTCACGGATTTGAATAGTAGAGAGTGAATGCCGATGTTGGGATTCAATTAACCAGAAGTCTCAGGAACGGTTGCCCTGAGTATGAACAACGTTTATACACTACACATTTGTATCATCCTCATCTCATTATGCCCCGTGGCGGAGAGGGGATACTTGAGCGGGCTTATTGTTCACAAGTTGAACAGATTGAAACATACTCATTAGGAGAAAATAATTAATTTAAAAACAAAAAAGCCTAAATTTCCTATATCCCTGTTAATTTTACATAAATATGTGCTCAAATAATTTTCATTAATATATTCTGAATTTGGATTTGCTTTGTAATTATTTTTAATTTTTAGTATTTACATGAATTTACTTTAATAAAGTTTCGTGTATTTATATTTTAAATAAATATTATGAACTTTATTCATATCAATTTTTATTTCATATTTAAGTGTGTGTTTTGTGATGCAGGTCTAATCAATGTTTTACTACGCTTCCTTATTGTTATTCCTGGAGTAGCATATCAAAATAAAATATTAGTTGATTTATTTATTACTACTTCATTTTCCACTAAATATTTTCCAGTTTTTTCCATGCCTAAATTTCAAATGCTTAGCCTTTTTTTTTGTTTTTTTTTTTTTAAATCCACATCTCAGCCAGTACAAAATATCTCAGCCTTTCAAACATAACATCTTCTGATGTAACGTCACATTTTTTTTCAATTCTAACGTTTATTTTTTTAAATTCTTTTTTTTCTAAAAAATAATTTTTTCTTTTTTCAGGTATTATGTAACTTACTACAAAATAAATGTTTTTTCCTGTTAATTGTTTTGTTACCCATTGTTACTTTTTACATTTACATTTAGGGTGTTTGTATTATTGTTCCAACGTAGCAGCTCAACGGCAGAAACGATTAAGATGTATGACCACGTGTTGGAATTAAGTTACACTCCTTTACGAGAAGTGTAACGTAAAGGCTATATAAATATATAACAAATATACGTAATAGTAAATATAAATATATATGTAGTAGTGAAGATTTTCCGGTTGAAGTACAAACTTTAGTGAATTGAATTAATGAACTGTGAACCGTGAGCCCTATGGGAGTTGGGTTTTAATGAATGATTCAAATCAAACAAATGTGAATAACATTACGAAAAAGAATATAATTAAATGTATGTTGAATAAAATAAATAAATTAAAAAAAAAAAACTGTTTAATAATAACGGGTTTCCCGTGGGGACTACGTGTGAGGCTAGAGTGGTGAGGTGAAGCGAGGCCCTCGTGCGAGGCTAGACCAAACATCACCATCAATTGGTAACAAACGGTGTTCTCCTGGGACGCTATTTTGGGAAATGTAATGAGTGCTCTTATAATATTTCTGCAAACAATAGACCGATTTTCAAAATTCAAACTGGGTATTTGCTAATATAATACAAAATCACAATGGAACCAAACCAGCTCAAAAGAGCAATGCTTATCAACAATGTTTTTTTTCGAATCATGTTTTTTGCCGTGTTTTTTAATTTTTATCATTTATCTCTTGTTAACTTCGTTTTCAATTTTACAACCTTCTGTTGGTATAATATCCAAATATTTACACGGTTTTACTTATGCAATTCTTCCTTTTTTGAGCGCCCATTGATTAGTTTACTGTCTACCTTTACTTTAGTTTTTCTTAACGTACATTTTCATTACATATTCTGCCATACTACTTTCTACATCTAGATAATTTGTTGAATATTGTATTCTTCATCTAAAATAACAATTACAGCTCCAAACCTTATCCAGTTGATTCTCCTTCTTCTTGTCGTAATTCCTTCATCTTCTTTTATAGGAGTCTTGGTTGTACTTCAAGAAACATATTAACTAAGGTTTGGGATAGGCAACACCCTAATCTAACTACTTTTCCTAGATACGAACACTCAATTTAAGCATCCTATTAATAATAATGTCACAAGTATAAAATATGAAAATTTGTGTGGCATATTCAAATTTCATAGTATTTTTTACTACTATTAAAATAACAAAGATTTTGAAATAAAACTAACATACTTCTTCCTTACATTACGAGTAAAATAAATACGTATTGGTGATTAAAAACAAGCAGTAAATCCTAATACATCACCATTAAAAGTATGTACGAAATAAAATCCTAATTGTGGATTGTATTATATAGGTCTATCCATATCATGTATAAAATTATTCAGTTTTAAACAAACAGATGTACATTTTGATACATAGAGACATTTTGAAAATTAGCTATCTTTTTTTTTTGTTTTGTTTTTATGCCTAAAATAAATCTTTCTTCAGTAAGTAATAACGGCTAGTCATAGAAAGCACTTAAAATAGCTAATTGATCAACTTTTAAGAAATACTTGCTCAAGTAGTGTTTCATTTAATAATTTCACTTTTCTTATATTGCACTACAATATAACTGAAAATATTCTTATCTGTGTAAATAAACTTGTAAATAATAGAAAATCTGATGCGGACACTACATACTTCCTTGTACGCCTATTAAATTACATATATTTTTTATTACATACTTTTTTTGTTATTGAATTGTCATTTATTGTAAAACATATTTTACATTCAGAGGTTAATAATTATTAATAAATCAATATATATATATATATATATATATATATATATATATATAAATTTAAAAAAAAAAAATTGAGTAAAAATTAAAATATACAAAAGATTTGGATTTTGGGCTTTTTTTAATACATTTGGTCAAGGCGATTGCAATCAAAAGGGAAAGTGCATAACTAGATGTTGTAACAGTTCTAAATCCAAAATTTCACCATTCTAAGGCTAATCGTTTTTGAGTTATGCGAGATACATTCGTACACACGTACGTTCAGACATCACGTCGAAACTAGTCAAAATGGATTCAGTGATGGTCAAAATGGATATTTCCATTGACATCTGACGTCTGTAAACCGAAATTTTTCACGATTACAATACATCTTACTACAATACATCATATATTCGTAAAAGGAAGTAAAAAGTTAAAAAAAAATGTGAGATGGTTAAAGTACATCTAGAATTCAATATTATTATATTAAAATCAAAGTACAAAAAGAAAAAAAATAGCAGGTCTAAATATAAATGGAGATTGCACTGTTGTACACCCTTAACGCATAATTCTAAGAATTTCAAGTAAACTTACATTTTCAGCCCATTTAATGGGGTAGTATCAAATAATTGAGTGAAACTTTAGATATCAGCTACGGGTTTTATAGCACCATCGTCTCATTGCTTTATTTACATAAGTAGTTCATAAATTATTTTCTTCGGCAAGACTTTCCCTAAGAGTACATCATTCTATATGTTTTTTTTTTAGATTTTAGGAATCTTCAGTTGTTTTATCTACATCAAATATAAAATTTTACTACAAGTATAAGGTAAAGCGCCAATAATTTAAACGGTCAGTTCGACCTATGTAATGTATAAGTATATTACAGGTTATATGCAGGTCAGCGATAATCATACAGACCGATATATATATATAGCCGACGATCGGCAAGTTATACGAGAGGCTTTTGACAGGATGAGTTCAGTCTGAATTAGAGGCATCCGGAGGACTGGCGCCACTGAAATTTGGGCTCACCAAGGGAAAATCCACAGTGATTGTTCTCACCAAGGTAGTGATGTTGATAGAGACATGTAGACCGGGCACCCGGAGGACCAGAAAGATACCATTGATGGTCCTCCCGGATGTCCGAATGCCCTTAGGAAGCATTCCGTGGAGACGTGTCTTGGATCCAGTTAGTGGAGACCGAGAAAACAGTTACGGGCTACCCAAATGAAACCTATCTATGAGTGCATGGACAGGGAAGATGCCACCAATCTCTTCCTACAAGACTGGCAAGAGAAGTGCAACGCCGCTACAACTTAGGCGTGGACAAAGAAGCTTATTCCTGAGATGGGAGGAAACACAGCGAAGGGGGTTACTACTTGTCACAATTCCTATCCTGTCACAGAGGATTTGGTGTATGCTTACATAGGTTAACAAGAAGGGAGCTTCCGAATTGAATGTACTGCGGTCAGGAGGACACTTCCTGGCACACCTTTGTTAAATGTGCAAGTTAGGAGAATTGAAGTTAAATGTGCAAGATATTACACACAAGAGATTATCCAGGAAACTACGACAAAGTATATGCTGGGAAGTAAAGAGGAATGGCTGACAATAGAGAGATTCGTGGCTGAGGAGGAAGTGGATTAGAAGAAGTAGGAGGAGTTATTTTAAGTAAAAAAAAAAAACATAACGACCGAGACCCGGCTGCTGGGGCAGGGCCCGGGAACGGCATAGCCGAGCCCGGTGTCCCTGACCTTAGCGGTTTGAAGCGGTGGTAAGATGGAAATAAGGAAAAGGTCCGGAACCGGTGAGCCGACCTGTCATGCCGGACGTACTATCGGTAGGCGGGGAGGCTCAGAGTCGCAAGGACACTCCCCCTGGGCTGAGTAATACTTGATTGTTAAGACGGTCCAGCGGAGTACGAGAACAAGCACACAAGCATATATATATATATATATATATATATATATATGTACAACAAAAAAGTACTGCTAGATTTCTAAAAAAAATTTACGTTTCCTTTATGAAACTCAAGAAAAGTGTAAAATTATGAATTTAAAAAATTTTAACGAACCAAATTTTAATTGTTTATTTTGTTTAATGTATAGTAAGCATGGAAAAGTAGCTTGAGATCTTTTTTGGAAGAACCACAAACGAATACTAAATTCAGACTGAAGGTAAAAATATAAAAAGATTCAATTACCGGTTTGAAAATTGGGATAAGAAAAATGCAAAGAAGTGATTATTGTTTCTTAACAAAAGACAACGAAGAAGATGACGTAATATTGTGCCACTAACGCTGAATTTTCATTTAAACTAGCTGAACTAGCTATAAACTAGGTCGAGTTAAATCTAATGAATGTAAGCACTTTTACCAAAAAAAGACAAAAATAGTAAAATTTTGTAGCAAAAGATTTTGATAAAAGAAAACACAGTGAAATAGATAAAAGGAATTCATTAAGGTTTTATATGTTAAAAATAAAAATTACAGCCTAATTCACTTAATTTCTTTTTATTCTATTGTAAGAATTCTACCATTTCATGTGGTAAATACTGTGAGAGACGTACTTTCACTAAAACTACTGGAATTATCAACCGTCTTTAGAAAGCTTAGTCGATTCACGTAGCATAATATAATATAGGCTATGAGCATGTATATACTCGTATATCTGATATAATGTGAAGCACTACATATTTATCGGATTTGCAAAGGAAAATCTAATTTTACTGAATTATTAGCAGAAAAAATGTCTTTTTCGAAGAAACCTTGCTCAAAAAAATTAAGAATTACGATTTCGATGTTTAATACGAGTTACCGTTTTAAATAATCTATACATTTTCTTTATACTGATTTGGCGGATTTTTCAGTTATGAAGAAAAACAAGTAAAAGGCAATAATAAATTTTTTGAAATCGAGTACAAATCAACAAACATCTTAAATCACAAAATGATTTTTAAAATATATTGTAAATAAGGCTCTACCTTTTTCTTGCATTATTACTTAAACGTTCTACGTAAAATTACTCAGTTGACAATGCATTATTTTTTTTTTTTAGTAATTTACATTTATGTACACCAAAAATCATTTGTGTAAAAATAAAGATTAATTTAAAAATGAGATATTTAAATAAAATAAGTATTCCCTTAATAAAACATTCAAAAATTTACCTGAAGTTAGCATAAAATACTAGGATAAAGGTAGCGAATATACCTTCTTATATAAGTAATAAGATTGGCAGTACGCAGTAGAAAAATAGAAGTAAATGTCCACGGGTAGGAAATGATGGGTTTTATGCACTATTCACATTCTGCTGCTCCCGGAAATGTGGAAAAAATTGCTGGATGAACGGAACAGGGATAAGAATAGATAGGATTACTGAAGGTTCGAAGGGTGAAACCATGTAAACACAGTGATTTGTTGCATCACATGCGAAGCACCGGCTGTCTATTGTCGTTGAACAACCGTTCGAAACAAAATTTATTTTCGTAATTTATAACTTTTTACAAGTATAATATTTTACACAAAATTTTATTATTGTTTAATTATCGGTGCTTTTGTTTTAGATAAACTTCCTTTCGTATTAAATGATAGGTGCAGAGTGTTTAATAATGTACGATCATTATTGGAAATAAATCACTATACAAAATATGTATCATTCTATAATATATCCGTAAATAACACAATTTATAAATTGAGTTACAAATAACAAAATTCATTACCAAACATAAAATAACTTAAAATTGAAATTTTTAGTTAGGTTATGATAAAGTTGATACTGAATTTATATGGTATAATATTAATGCACACATAAAACTAAACGCTTCCCACAATGATACGACAGGAAATATATTTGAAGTAGAATCATTTATTTCTTTATTTTATTGTTATAAAATCATCAAAGAAAAATTAAAACCAATTTACAATAATAATTTTTTAAACCAGTAAAATTATATACGAATTAATCCAAATTCAACCGTAAAATGTAATATACAGAACGATTCACAAAAAATGTAACAAATCTTACAAGACATTTTCTAATGGTGGAAATAAAGAAGAAAGAATATAAACATAAATTCGAAATGCTTCGTTAGCAAGTGTCGTTCGTCCGGAACTCCACCCCTTCCGCATATAATTAAGCCATACTATAATTTTTAGAACCCAAATTAAGGGTAAATTTAATAGTTTTATATGAAACCTGCACTGAAAAATTGAAATAAAATATTTTATTCTATTTTTATTTTATTTATTTATCCCAGAACTGTATTGTTTGTCGTTTTTTAGATATGAGTGGTAAAAGATAAAAAATTACTGTCAAAAAACCTTCCACTTTATGTTTAGCGTAAAAAAAATTTGTTAAATTGGTAAAAAAGATATATATAAAATGTTAAATAAAACTTGCAGAGAATTTGATTCTGAGCAAACCAGTATGAAGGAAATTTGTAGAAACTAAGTACAAACGTAAGAATTTGGTTAATAAAAAATAAAACCTATGAAAATGTGGCAATTTACGAGGTATTAAACGAAACAAAATTATTATAAACTCTAGAAACACAAATAATAAAACTACTCGTAACTTAGAAAACAATTAAATAGATCCCTGAAAAAATCCTCAGTATAGTGGATATTCCTCTCTGCCCAACAAACAATGTTTTTGGCGGCTTTCAATACTTCTACTTTGATGTTTTGTATTTGTTGTACTGCACTGAGAAATCTAATAACTAAGTTATTCTTCTCTCGTGTTACACTTTTGTTCATATATTAATGATTTAAAGTAGCCCACAGATAATAGTGTTAAGATAGGTGACAGTGAAGACCACTCGAGAGGTCCACCACAGCCAATCCACTTATTTAAAAAGTCGCATGTAACTGTGGTCTAATTGCTAGGGAAAATGTGGAGTTGCCCTGCAGTGCTAGAAAATTGTCTGCCATTTTTTTATCAGCGCATCACCTTCTAACAGATCAGGCAAATTATTCTGCAAACAGTTTAAATATCAAGCAACCGAAATATTCTAATTGAGAATAAACGGTCCCGATATTTTGTTTACCGATAAATCTATTTTTACTCTAAATGGAATTTATAATTAGAAAAGTCATATATGGAGTCACGAAAACCCACATGACAACTTTGAAATTTCTTCAAATTCATTAGTTATTTTTTTTTCTTTGAAATATATTTAATTAAGATCTTGAATCTGGCACGGGGGCCCTCCACCCGATGTCACTTAATTCCAACCCTCCGCTATCGTTATGGTTCTACCATTTCTCTTTTACTTATATAATGATTTTTATTTCTCTTTTCATAAAATCCTTTTGGTTCTTTAAATATTTATTTACTACTTGTTAGTCCGTTTTCTGGTTTCTCTTCATTTTGAAACCTTAATTTTAACGGTTAAGAAGTGTTTTCTTTTTCTTAAGCGTTTTAATTAACCGATTTCACCATTTTCGATTAGAGTTTTCTTTCTTGTTTCCTGTAAACTACTTTGATATTTAAATCATCAACGTAGGTCTTTTTCCTTTTTTATGGTTGTTTTCTTTATTTAATTAATTAGAAGAAAACACAGGTTTCACGTAAACGTTTGATATGATATAATAGACAACAAAATATCTGTCAACAAAGAGTCCTTTTTTTCTTTATTTTCCTGTTTAGCCTCCGGAAATTACCGTTCAAGTATTACTTCAGAGGATGAATGAGGATGATATGTATGAGTATAAATGAAATATAGTCTTGTACAGTCTCAGTTCGACCGTTCCTGAGATGTATGGTTAATAGAAACCCAACCACCAAAGAACACCGGTATTCAATATCTAGTATTCAAATCCGTATAAAAGTAACTGCCTTTACTAGGAATTGAAGGCTGGAACTCTCGACTTCCAAATCAGCTGATTTTAGAAGACGCGTTCACCACTAGACTAACCCGGTGGGTCAACAAAAAGTCCTGAAAGTATGTTACAGACTTAGTGAATAACTCTCTTTGTAACCTGTATTATCATTGTATTATACTAATGATACGTGGTTTATTATGATCAAAATGAATCATAAATGGATGAAAATTTCTAACGTATATAGAATTGAAGTAAAATATCTTTTGCAAATAGAACAGTGCGGTGCTTTTCTGGCAAAACATGGATGATGGTCTACAAAAAACAAAAATAAGTTAACGTACATTTTTATGATAGCCTACTCCATAAGACACCAGATATTTCGGATAATTATCCGAATAGAAATGGTTTGCAGTCGCTCTAGGGTTATTATTAAAACTGACATAGCAAATTATTTAAGAATAAATACTGATCAATAGTTAAAATAGAAAAATCAGATTAGTTTAATGACTGCGCTAACTGATCAAAATTGTTTCTTGGTTAAGGGAATTTATGCTAATTAATATATTAAAATGAATGAATTTGTCATTATCATTGTTATATATTATATAAAAATGACTTGATTTGGTGGTGAATACAAATATTTAATTGACACGCTGATAAATGTTCAAAAAACATTTTTAGCAGTGATTTTCGCAAAAAATTTCTCATTTCAATCTGAACATGGTATGTTGCAGTTGATCTACTTATAAAAGTAGATCTCTTTTATTAATCGGTCTCTATAATTTACATAAACCAAATAAAAATATGATATTTTTACCAGCAACTCTAAGAATTAAAAGATTTGGAGGCAGGTTAACTATGAAGACATGAAGAAGGACCATTATAGTTCAAAATCATTTTGAATATCTATTCCAAACTTTCTTAATAAAGTACTCTATGAGCTTCGTGGGATGCGAAATAAAAATTTTTTTAAAAATTAAGTTAAAGATTTTATATTCTGGGAAAAATTGTCATCGTCCGACCAACATACGTAATTACTTAAAAATTATTTTTATCGTTATTATTTATACAATATTTACAATTAATTAAACTTTGATTTTATTGGATAACACATTAAAAATGTGTCTCTGTATTTGATATTTGTGGAACTGGAATAACATTTTTCATTTTTGTCCGGGTTCAAATCCCGGTCAGGCATGTCATTTTGCATATACTGCAACAAAAATTACGTTCCTTATCCCACGAACAAACTTCAAGGTTATGTGACGTTATCATCAAGCAGAAAAAAAATTACATCTACAAATTTACATAATAAGATATTTTAAAACATTAAGAACATATATGAGAGAACAACAACGATTTCATTTCTATGAGGACGAGAAATTTTTATCTGAAACATTTCCCTGGATAGTGAAGAATTTTAATTTAATTAAGAAGAGATTATGTTGATTTCATAATTTACAAAGTTAAAGGAGGGAAGGAAATATTAAAAACAGTTTATACACCACTTACGTCATTAATTTATTATTGCAGAAAGTTTCTTATTGGGCAATTGATTTCCTAGGTAATTTAAATAATTCATTAATTATGGAATCTTCTCTAGTATAATTATATTTAATTATTAGTTATTTTTGACAACAACAGGGTAATGGCTAAATTTAATCACCCATCATTTTTTATGAGGATTTAAAAACTGCGGAGTATGAAAAATGCCAAGCCTAACCTGGAATTCCAGGCCAGATTTTCTGGATAAAAGAGAGACGCTACCATCCCGTCACAACTTTTAGTGGATTTTAGTATATCTTTTGTAACTGGTAATGTCTGAGTGAAACGTAGGATTGCTAAAATAAAAAGGAAGCTTAATTACTACTTTAAGATTTGTTTTGAAAGTTATTTTTTTGTTTACAACTGTTATAGAAGCTAAAATAAATGAATGAATTCTACATATCAAAATATTTTTATGATATCTTCAGTTTTCTTTCATTGAAATGTTTAATCTAATGAGAGAAAACTAAAGATATTTCACTTTTTTTAAATACAAAGCTCTTTCTTTGTATTTAAACAAAAATTACATATTTACATTGTTTTATTGAACCCCTTCATGTATCTATATAAATAGTCAAGCATTGAAAATTATGCCCATTCTTAAACCTATTTATTTTCGAGAAAAAAGCAAATAATTTTTTAAGATTAAATAAGTTGACTGAAACTGTCATAAGTAAAAAAAAAAAAATGTATCTCAATATAAATATTGATATTAAATTAATTATATATCTACAATTACCGTTTTTCTAATACTATTTTTATTATAAAACTATAATAATTTTATAATTTGAAGAACAGACTTTCTATTTGCTGTAGAAAAACTGGGAGAGCTGTTTTTATTTGTTAAATTTTTTTGAAAAACCGAATGAGAATTGGGAAGATCCTATGGGACAATTGTCTTGAATTTTGATTATGTAAATCAATCAACATGAAAATTTTAAATATTATTTCCGAACAATGATCAGAGAGTAGGAATAGTTTTTACCTCATAATAGACATTTACTGGGAAATAAAGATGCATATTTCAAGACAGAATTTTAGTAACCTTTTTAATATTTCCATCTGTCGACTTGAAATTACTTTATTAGTTTTCTGGAAATGAGGCGTTATAAGAAGCAAACGGTTTTGAATACTTATCAAAGGTTAAAAGTAATGAAGTTCCATAAATCTTTTCTAAACTTTTAGCGTTTGAATTTTCCTCTTTTTTTAATGAGGTGGAGGAACCCCATTTACGGGCGGCTGGGCAGTGTCGGGCTCGCTAACAGGTTCCGCAAAATGTTATTACATGCGTATGTGTTCCTGCGCACTACCGACTAAACCTCCATCCCTGGCTACCCACCCTTTCTGGTACAGCTGGTGTGCATTACTCCAGGAAGGAGGGAATACGCTCTCACACAGACGAAGACCACAGTCAACAGACACGGAGCTTACACCCACAAGATACGAAACATCAGACTAAATCTCACCACACACTCCACAACATCGAGAAAACAGAAAACATACCTCATGCCGCACACTCCAGTCATCACATCAAAGCCGATCCCACCCATTCATAAACAAACACTTCACAAACAATTGAACTCTACATTATTCTTCGCGTCCGATGGTGACCCGTGAGGGTCACCATCGGGACGCGGGAGCGTAGAGCCCACGACCTCATCACATCCAGGCGATTCCCACACGTACGGAGAACTCCCTAGGCTCTCAGCCGCGTGCCTGTCCGCCCCCGCACCCGACGACCACTTCTTCTACCCCTACGAGATTCGTCCCAGACGTACAGCTCTTCAATACTCTTCCTAGCAAACCTTGCTACAGCCGTCCAGTTTTACGCGCAATCCAACATGATCTGCTGCAGTTCCTCTGGGAGGAACTATTTAGTGTTTGAATCTACAGAGTTCGAATTATTATTATTTTTTTTTTAAGTAGGTTTTATTACAGAGGTAGAAGTCATTTTAAAAAATTGATAAAAATATACTGAATAATTTTTATTCAGTATATTTTTATTTGTGGTGTTAGATAATACTTTAAGGCAGATTACCATAGCACACAACTGAGTTTGGGTGAGCTGGTTTAACAAAATACTATGTCAAATTTTCACCTTTATCAGTTAGAGAAAGTTTAATTTTAAAATCGATTCGAATGCCGAGGAATCTCAGTAAATCTCAGTTTGTACAAATGATGATATATAATATATATATATAAATACTTTCTTCTCTAACTGTTACTTATCATTTTTTTTATATATAAAATAACTGAGATATATTTTTAAAGTCAACTAAGACTTTTAAATCCTGAGTATAATTTAAAAACCTTTATTTGTTTTAATTTAAGTTTGGATAAATCTACGGCATTCTTTTTATTAGATAATTTTTTTTTTTCATAGAAATATATTACGTTTAGGTATATTGTACAATTGCTGAATATACGAGAACTATATATTATATTCTATCTGAAGATCCACTTCATTTCAGCGGCTTAACATCTGGGGTAGGAAACAGTGATCAATCTTCCCATTTATGGATCTTTCTTGCACACGTATAGTTTCCCTCCCCCACTTATTCACACCTCTCTCAGTCTCTTATTCCATTTCTCATTCGTATTTATACTTGTTCTGTTTATAACGTATTCCCTTGTACAAGGTACAGATTTGTTTTACTTTATTTCTTTTTAGTAAATCTGTCAAAAGAATTTTCTGATACAATTTTATATATTCAATATAACTTGCATAATTTTATGAAGTATGATTTTTATTTATTTATTTAATTATAGTAAACAAATTAAGTTTAACAAATTAATCAGTCGCTTTATTTATACGTAAACTAACTTGAATTTAATTTTACAAAATGCAGTTAAAGTATGATACAATGAAACATAAATATAATTGAGTAGAGTTAAGTTGATTAAGATAAAAAAGGAAGATTATATAATTTTAGATCTTTAAATAATCCACGTTTTTGCCTTAATAAAGAAATAAGATTTTTCATTCAAAATGAAATGAATTTCATTTCATAAATATTTATATAATTCTTCTGATGTATCAAGTTTCATTTAAAAAAAATATATATACGAGTATATATAACTATACTTATTCATATACATATAAATAAATGTATATTTTTATTCAAAATTAATTAATCTCTTTTTATAATTTAATTAATTTTCTTTTTCCAAAGAATATAAAAGTAAAAATGATTACGTAGCGAAATTGATTTCTTTTTGTGCATTATTTACAATCGGTCTCCTACAATCTTTGAAACAAAAGTAAATTGTTTGAATAAGTACGAATATGTCTGAAACCTACCCAAAGGTAGTTCTTGTCAAATACATTATTAATAATATGAGACAAAATGAAATGATATGATTGAGTTTTCTCAAAAACACACGATGAGAATGTAATACAAAGTAGATGACAGAATCAAAATAGATTACAGAATTAGATAACAAAACAACAGATAACAAGATAAAAATAAATAAAAATAATAAGTTAATTGACTGAGAAAAAAGTGAGTTTGCAACCAAGCAAGGTAGTACTAGTAAGCACGTAAAATCACGTAGTAGATTAGATAGTAAAATCAAACTTAATCACGAGCGCCAAGAAGATCAGTAAATAATTAACTGAACTTGATACTATGATTGAAAACACCAGTAATGTCTCTCAATGTTCACTCAAAACGACCTTTAAATAACAGCAGAAGTCTTACCTTACTCATCTCTACACGAGTGCAAATGTGACCGCAGTAACAAGAGCACGAGACGACAGATGAGTAGATATTAATCTATCAAGAAAAGCAGACACTGTTGTTCCATCCCGCGGATTATACACTTAACTTTCTATCTTAACCAAGATCCAGAACATCGAGTCTTATTAATCGTCTAACGTCCCTACTATTCTAGCGAAAAATTAAATTAGATTAAATCAGTTTAACGCTCAGAATTTAATTGTATAAGTTAAATTTAAACTTCACGTTGTCACAAATTAGTCTGTCATAGAATTTTCCATAATATTTCCAGTACTCTTTCAATTTAGGCCTTTATTAAAAGACGAGCGGTTCCGAATTTTAATTATTAATATTTTTATAAAAATACTTATTTATTCTTATTCCCATAAACAAATAACAATTATTGAGTGTTTCGAACATTTTTTCTGCTTTATATTTTGTACATAAATATATATTTATATAAATTGGGAAGCCTTCACTGACTCCCTCATCAATAATTCCCCTATTTCAAAATAATTAGAAAGTTTTCAAGTCAATTTCTAAGGAAATTTTTAACAAGATTAAGGAATCATTATTTTTATTAATTGAAATTATTAAGTGGTACCTCTTATTTTTATTGTTAGGAGGTGAAATTAATAAGGTGGTGAAAAATCCTGACGAAACCCAAAGAAGAAAAATCTAGCAACGATATTAGGTAGTAAACCACATCGCTAGTTTGGAATCATTATTTCTAAGGAAAACTTAAGGTATACAGGAATTAAGTTAAAATTAGTTTAATTAAAAAAATTAATCCTAATCTTAAAGTGAGATTTGCCACTGCAAAAAAAGGTTCTTAGGTTAGTAATTAATAGGCAATGAATACAGCATTCTAGAAAGTAAACACTGATTGTTACGTTTTTCCCTTTATGTCACGTTTTTTCCAGTGTTTTTTTCTTTATAAATATATAACTGAAGCTGGCGCTTGGTGTACATAGCTGTACACTCAAGTTCAGAATAAAATACATTTTCTTTTTTTCCTGTTTAGCCTCCAGGAATTATCTGAATAGTAATTAAGGTATTACTTCAAAGGATGAATGAGGATGTTATAGATGAGTGTAAATGAAATGTAGTCTTGTACAGTCTCAGTTCTACCATTCCTGAGAAGTGTAGTTAATTGAAACCCAACCACCAAAGAATACCAGTATCCACGATTTAGTGTTCAAATCCGTATAAAATAACTGCCTTTACTTGGACAGAATAAATACCTAACCTACCATAAGAATACACACACATCTCATCACCAGGCAGCGCTGGGCAACAAATAAAATTCTCTCCCACAATAACGCATACTCCTAGTTAAAAGAAACAGATCGGAACGCAGGGATAGCGAAAGAATTATGTATATCTCCCTATTAATTGCAGATCTGGACAAAAATCCCTTGTTGCTCTCTTGCTGTATCTCTCTTTTAACGGGTGGGTAATTGTTTATTTAATGGCGGTTATATTTATTTTGTTTTATTTATGGAGAAATTATTTGCTGCGTTCCGAACCTGTGAAGATATCCGTTTGAAATCTATGTGAAAGCGAAATTAGATTTGTATTTTACTGATGCAAATGTCTGCCAAGGCATTATTTACATTGGTGGCATCCTGACTGAGACCTGGCTGATGACTGTGAGATGTAACCAATTAAGAGGGTTTAAAGACGATCTCCGGTAAAGCCCGACAGGGTTTAGAACGGAGGGGGTGGTGTGGTGACCAGTAACATCACAAGGTGGGTGTTCCCCTTACGGGGTTGAGATGCGTTCCAATCCTTTAGACCAAGAAGAATTATTTGGCAAGAGCTGACCTTAGGAGAATAACCGTTATAAGGTTCGTTCTTCCGGTGTGATTTCTCTTCAGTCCGTTCTCTGAAATCCTTCGGTGCTAAAACCTTTCGGCCCACCAGAAATGCGCCTTTGAGAGGCAATGTTGTTTTGAGGATATAATGCGCTTCCGTTTCCGGAGGGAGTTGTATGTGGTAGCGGTGTTAAAAGACAACAATTAACTGAAAATAGTGTTTACTAAAAACAAAAAATAACTAATATCTTTGCTTAAAATGTTGTAGTTATAGAACAGTGAAGTTCTATAACTACCTGTTGGTTTTGCAAAAGTTCTGCTTTCGTAGATGCACTCAAATTGAATATTTATTTTACACAATCCTGGTTTAAAAAGATTAAAAAATAAAATAAAATTATAAATATAAAATAAATTAAATGAACATATTAAGAATTTTTTAAATACTAATACACGTACAATCACTTTCATCTGAACCTAAATTTGTAGTTAAATTTTCAGTTTGAGCTTTAATAAATCAGTTACAATTGTTTTGTTCTTCTCTTATTAAGTTGTATAAACTTATAAATCTCTAATTTTAAAATTGATTGAATGCCCTCGGTAATTCCATTGGCACTGTTGCATTTCTAATTTTTAATTACCATCTAAAATAGTATTTTTTACTAACAGAATATTATCTATTACTATTGTTTTTAAATTATTCAGTATCTATTCATTAGTCAACTATTTACTGTTTGTTACTTTTATATTTCTGTATGTTGGAGGTAAAGGACACTATGTCAATTTTTATCGATTTTCCGGTTGTAACCTTTATTTTTTATTTTTTGTTTAGCGTCAGGGAAATTCCGTTAAGGTATTACTTCAGAGGATGAATGAGGATGATACGTATGAGTGTAAATGAAGTGTAGTCTTGTACATTCTCAGTTCGACCGTTCCTGATATGTGTGGTTAATTGAAACCCGACCGCCAAAGAACACCGGTATCCACGATTTAGTATTCAAATCCGCGTAAAAATAACCGTCTTTACTAGGACTTGAACGCTGGAACTTACGGGTTCCAAATCAGCCTGGTTATATCATAGCCTTACTAAACGTTTTGTGCTCTTCGCAGTGGTATACAGCACTACGTCCTCCGTTTATAAATAACAGATTTAGTGACTAGTAAAAGGTTCTAACAGATGTAGTTGTTTAATAGATTAATTTAATCTTAATAGCATTATTTGCAGATAGTCCTTTATTCTTCAACATAGTTATAAAACTTCTTGGTCACTCCTCACAGACGTGTCATGACATGTCCATTCAATGAAGACTATTTTTATTGGAGTTATTCCGGTTACTGTTTCCGTATATAATCCAAGTGGGATTTTTAACGATATTAACTCAATAGAAGCTGTTTATTTAAATTTTGTACTGTAGTGTATCTAAAAGCAAGGGAAATTACCTGTAGAATGTTAAAAACACCTTACCCTTGTAAATCTTGATGCTTTGAAAAAATATCTGGATAGATGAGTGTAGTTATTTTTAAACAATATTAGGATGAAAATAAGGATTATAATATGAAACGACAATTCATAAGTTCGTGGTTAAAAGTTATATTGAGACTGAAGACGTGAGATGGTAGTAGATCGAAAAATAAATATTTATAATTTTGCTAGAAATACCGAAACAATAAGGGCCTGTAAAATTATATTCCTTAATATTCTTTGTATTTCAAACAAAGTAGTAGTCAATACAAAAAACAAAAAGAGGAAGGGGTAATTCAGCCGTATTTTAGAGCTAAGCAAACATCACAAAATAAACTTCCACAAGAAGTTATTGACATGTTTTACATCCACACTGCGAAATTTCCAGAGTAAGAAAATCATTAGTGGTGGAAAAAAATTCCAAAACCAATTATAGAAACAGGACTTTTAATTGAAGAAATGTATAAAACCTTTACTTAAAATTCTGTACCGAGAATAATTTCCATTTGACAAAAGTTGCTAAAAAGTAGTTGAACGAGATTATATTTAGTAAAATATTTAATTTATCTTTTAAAACTCTATCAGCTGACATATGTCGATGCGTTTACTCTTCAGGTGAGAAATAAAAACATTTCAGAACAAGAAAAAGACAACACTGAAAAAGATTACAAAACACACGTCTCAGAATAAAAACTGCGTTATACATTATAAACAACAGACACGACATTTGCAAAAACTAACGCCACTCATAAAATACTAACCGGAAACTTTCAGAAGTGTCTCCCGATAACTTTTTTGACAAACACTCAAAGTTTCGATTAACGAAAGTTGTGGAAGTTTAACTTCGCTATTCACGATTCTTTTGATAACTCAGGGATTTATCTATTGCGGATTGAAACTAAAGCCGTGCGAAGGAGAAATGAAACTGCTTCTGGAATTTTAAATTGGGTTGACGAATTAATACCAAATTCTGAAATAAAGGAAATTACTTTCTGGACGGAAAATTGGTACGAGTAGAACAATAATATGTGTTTCATAATGAGCTTTTTTTCGATCGTTAATAAATTCAATCAGATTGAGGTTATAAATAAAAAATTCCCACTCAAAGGGCGCGCGCGTACACACACACACATGATAGCGGACTCAGTGCATGGTTTCATCGAAAGACCTAGACAAAAAGCAAGAAATTAACAATTTTGATACCATAGGATTTTTTTTTGTTCTTTTATTTCGACCACTTTAGAGCAACCGGTAACCGCCTAGAAGACGTTCGGTCCCAAGTGACGTGGCTGAAGACAAGCCCCCCTTAGTGCAGCTTGAAGCTGATCTCCCGACGGGGTCCCTCTTGGATCATTGAGACATCACGACATCCCTCCAGGTTGCCATGATGACTCTCCCCAAAAGGGCCACCCTTCCCGTCCCTATCACCTAGTCTCAGTCCGGGTATGCACCCCACGCATACCCTCTGAATCGAACGCCCACCTCACAAACCTCGAGGGTTCTCAATGCGTGATCAGAACGTCCTGATCTAGCCATCTGCTGGACCCGAACGCCCTCAGGAAAGAGGCCGCCTCCCTGGCCCTGCACGTGTCTACGATTCCACCCCTGGCGACAGAATTTTTTTCGCCAGTGACACCATAGGATAGGCAAAAGTTATTACTACAATCCTGACCAAAATTTACTGTTCATAACATGGAATTTCAAGATTTCAATAATTTTAAGTCTTATGTTTAGTTAATAATTAGTCAAAATTCTTTCTTTTGTTCAATTATTTAGATTTTTTTGTACTTTAGAAATTATAAATAAAAAAAGGAAAAATTAAATGAATGGATAAAATATTCATTAATTTGCATTATTGCTCTACCTTATTCTTCTTCTAACAAAGGATGTAGTGTTTTTTCCATAAATGTATTTAATTATTTTCATTTTTTATTACTGAGATAAAAACTATGTCCCATATTTTGAAAATAAACTGAAAACGTAGTGTTAAACTTGATTATAAAGTTTTAATGGCTGCAATAACAAAAGTAAACAATAACTTTTGTAGAAAAAGAGCCAGCTGGAGAAATGTAAAAACCTCCATTTTGTGACATGATGCACTATCTTACCTCCCATACACAGATTTGTATTAACTAAAATGCTTAGAGATTTTCTTTTATGGAAATAATAATATCTTTTTGATGAAATATTAAATAATATTAATAAAAAAAAAACACAATTATTCTGCATCCAGTTCAATATGAACATAAATAGTGTCCGAGCTAAGTTATCTAAAAGTAATGGCTTGTATTTAGAAAACCAGTTGTACTATCTTAAACGTAGGGTCAATTTACATTAAATATTTCTAAGGTTTGTTCTGTAAACTTTCAGTTCAGCGGAATACCTATGCGCAGGCAATCCGACTCAATATGTAATTGTAGTCAGTAAGTCAGTCGATCCCACATCAGAAGGTTCAGTGCGTGCTTTGTTTAGCGGAGTTTCAATCAGTTACGCGTATTCAACGGATTGTACGAACTGAATGGAATATCGATCCTCCTGTATTCAAGTCTATTCGTCATTGGGAAACGACTTTAAGAGAGACTGAAAGCTTAGTTTCACAAACTGGAAATCCTCCAAAAGTTAGTGACAAAACTGTGGATCGAGTAAGCGATGCATTCACTGCCACTCCTGAAAATAAAATTAGCGGGCTAGTTACGATCTGTAAATTCCTTGTTCCACTTTTCCCGACATTTCCGACATAAGCGGTAACGGTACGAGTTACAATTCCTTCAGCATATTAAACTAAACGATCGCTTTCTACGATATCAGTTTCCTGCAAAGTTAATGATGCACCGCGTCGATAACAATCCTAATTATATTGATACGTTGTTATTTAGTGATGAGGTGACCTTTCATACGTACAGAAAAGTTAACAGACATAATTGTTAAATTTTGAGTATTAAAAATCCCCATACAGTAATCAAAAATGAAAAGTACACACTGAAAGTCAATGTCTGGTTAGGACTGGACAGAAATGGAGTTATTGACCCGTCTTTTTTTCACGAGTGCACGTATCTCGATGTACTTATGAATTTCTGTTCCTCAGATTCATCCAGGCTTTCATTTCCAATAACATTGTGCTCCACTGCACTTTCATCGAAACGTTACCGTGTTCTTGAACAACAATTTCCCTGGATGTTGGATCTGACGAGGAGGAACAACTGCACGGACACCTAGATCTCCAGATATCATTATCTCCAGATATCATTTTTTATGCATATTTATTAAAAGTTTTATGTTGTAAAGGAAATTTTAAGATTTGGACGATTTTAACAAAGAATTATTGAAGCCGTTGGTTTAGCAACGCCGCAGATGCTCCTAAACCCGTGTTGCAAGAGTTATATTACCGTCTAGAATCTGTCGAGCTACAAAAGGTTCATTGAACTTGACTAACATATATAACTGGTTCTCTTAATATAAGCTGTTATATTTGGATACCTTTAGCCCAGACACTGTGTACATGTTCAAAATAATTTTCAATAGCGGCCTCTGTAATATTTATTTTAACTTCATTTCATGTATTTGTATTTAAATAATTAATATGAACTTAAATATAATTATTTTTCTCTTGTAATTTGTTTTTGTATTTATAATTTATCTTATATTGAAGTAATCAACATTATATTATATATGTGTTCTAGAGCTTACGGAATAGAACTCTATCATCAGGAATTTAAAAAATCTTTATAATATGCAATTTTAAGTTCCTGATGATGGAATTCTATTCCGAAAGGGCTTGATCGCTTATATAAAAGAATTGTTAGTAAGTGGGTTTTTTGATTATTAATTATATAATCTACGTTATGTAGAGTTATGTACCGAACAAAATAAAAATTTATTTATTACTAATATGTACTTTACAATATATAATATTTCGTTTTACCTAATTTACGGTTATTTATTTTTTTCTCCTGCTCCTCTGAGTAGGATCGACATTCAAGCAATACTCAATCCAGGGGGGCGAATCTTTTATTCACCTCATTCGCCTGTCTCAAATCACTGTGGCGGGATAACCGGGCCCGGCTATGCCGTTCCCGAGCCCCGCCACAGACTCGGTCTTGCCTCTTGCCTGCCTCAATCTCCACCAGGAAGGGAAATCAGTTCGGCTATGCCGTTCCCAGCTCCAATCACGAAAATCTATTTCTTTCCTCTGAAGAATTTCCGTGGCCAAGCCGTCTATAGTATTTTAGCATTCCATTCTACCATCCTTTGTATCATATAGCTTACAGTGTTTTCGGGCGTTATCCATCTAAGGCAATTTTTTCCTTTAACCTCCGGGTCTACCGTTAGGTATTGCTTCAGAGGATGATTTGTAGCGTGTGTGAAAAATGCTATGCCTGACCGGGATTCGAACCCGGGACCTCCGGATGAAAGACCGAGACGCTACCACTCGCGCCACGGAGGCCGGCTCTATCTAAGGTCTGCTCTGTCTTTACATCCGATCCATCTGTCAGATTCATAAAATATATGGCAAGGTGAATCTACCAGGCTACAGTATATACAGTTGGCATCTCAATTTACGGATACCTGACTTAAATATATTTTATAATATTACAATTATACTTTAAAACTATTTCTAATATTTGTAAATCAATGACGAAGAGTATAGTAAATTATTTCTAATATCTCTTAACGTTGTAGTAAATAATTATGCGATGTAAAACTGCATAATCTTTACGAATAGCGGCACATTTACTGACATGCATGTTCACACTGTGCATCATGTCATAGTTTTAAAAATATTTTCCATTAAAAAGATCTTTAAACGACCCTCTTTTAATTACTTTTGACTATTTTTAGGTAACCCCGTAGTATTTGGAAGGCGTATTAATCATTTTTTTTCATGATACGAGATCCTTAGCTTTATCAGTGATAAATATTGTAACATTAGTTTGCTGACGAATTTGCTTTGACGCCTAATCTATACATTATATTGATTTAAGAAATTATAACTTTAAACAACAGTATATAAACAAGATATTCTTACTGTCGAAGAAAAAATTAATGAAAATATAAACACTATTTCAACAAATACTTGGGCAATTTTAAAAAGGTGATACTTGTGTGTATCTACGCGGTTATCAGTGATGCAGTGAGAAACTGAATATATCTCTGTACGTAGATAAAACAAATATTAATTGTTTTATAATGTTACACTTAAAGGACAAGAGTAAGAGAAACATCACATTCTAGGATATATAGAGCCGAGCCACATTCCACAAAAAATTATGTTCCAGAAACCAACCAGTTAAAATTATTAATAAATTATTTTAAAAAAATTAAGATATTTTAAAAAACTGTTGCATCATAAAAGATATTTATAAATAACTACAACAAAAACAAACACTTTTTACACGAACGTATAAGAACATAATCCTAGCATATTATACAACTAGATAAAATAGAAATAACGGTACAACAAAAAGTCAATGAACAATATACAACATCAAAATTCATAACTTACGATAAAATAAAACAGTACAATAAAGTACTAAAGTAATAAAACAGTACAAAAAAATACTGTAAGAAAAAAACTAACTAGTCGACAAAAAAATAAAATAATTTGCGATAAAAAAAAAGAGAGTTTTTTTGTCGTAATATAAGTTATTTTGTATACATATAAAGTGGAATAATAAAATGTTATGTAGTATTTATATTATATGAATTGATTTTAAAATTATAAAGAAGTCAATTTCAAATTACACGGGAACTGTTCTCCCGGAAATGTTTTCGTTACTAATTATGTCTTTTTTACTGTAGTAGAATAGTATTTTTTTAGTAAATACGGTCATATTTTTTCATTAAACACATTTCCAAACAATAAAAAAATATGAAAAAAAATTTAAAAGAATTAAAATAATGTAGGTAATTATTTAAAAACTTATTTAATACAACCAACAGTAGGTAGTTTTCTTAAAATTTTAAAGTGCTTTAAATTCTTAATGCTTATCAACTCTCTCTCTCTCTCTCTTTTTCCTGTTTAGCCTCCGGTAACTACCGTTTAGATAATAATTCAAAGGATGAATGAGGATGATATGTATGAGTGTAAATGAAGTGTAGTCTTGTACATTCTCAGTTCGACTATTCCTGAGATGTGTGGTTAATTGGAACCCAACCACCAAAGAACACCGGTATCCACGATCTAGTATTCAAATCCGTGTAAAAATAACTCATATTACTAGGACTTGAACGCTGGAACTCTCGGCTTCCAAATCAGCTGATTTTTGAAGACGCGTTCACCACTATACCAACCCGGTGGGTTTAATGTTTAACTAATTTAATGAAAAAAGACTGTCTTGCACACTGAATAAGTATCTTTCCCCTAACGAAAGAGCAAGATAATTACCGCCAAAAAAACCTGTTTTGATGGAATATGAAACGACTTGTTACAATTATTTATAATGACTGACTCATATCAACGAATTTAATTGAGTTTATGAGAATATAAAATAACAGATTCTTATGCAAATTTTTTTTGGCAATAAGCTAATGTATGTTACATTAATTCCTAGATACAACGACAAAAATAATAATTTTATATATATATATATATATATATACCATTGATTCGAAATCTTTCTTTATAATATTGTTCAAGATTTGCAATTTCAGAGGAAACAGTTATCTTGAACCTTCTAATATAAGTTTAATCTCCAGCGGTATTAAATGTATTATTCATTTTTATTATAAGTTTCAGCCTTGGATATTGGATTATGAAATTGAAACAGAATTTTTATACAATATATATATATATATATATATATATATATATATATATATATATATATGTAACTACCAATTGAGAATCCATGGAAAACTTTATCTTAACGTAAACTACATACTGAATTATAAATTTGTATGTTAGGGCTTTAAATTATTCTTGAGCATATAATTAATATTAAATAAATGTTGAAAGTTTATTCTGTTATTAATTTATCTCATATACTTTAAGCACAAAACTTAAAGTATACGTAAAAAGGGCATAAAATATTAGTTCAGAACTTAGAAAATACCGGATAGTTTCATAGTATGATTCAAATAATATGAATTTCTTCATTTTACGCTTATTTAATCTGGTCTTAAATTTAAATTGAAATAATGTGAAAACATTAAACGTGAATTATTTCATTTAACATGAAATAATGTGAAATATAAATCTGTTTTGGACTGGGATATTTTATTAAATGATAGGCATCCGTTCAGGTCTAATAGGAGAAAATGGGAGTAAATCTGTTACGGCCCCTTCACCAAGATAATAATATTAAAAAAATAATATTATTTGCTGGTATTATTAGCTGGAAAAATGCTATTGAACATCAATACTCTCAGGGAAACAAAATTGATTACAATTTTTTATATTTTACAAAGTTCACGTGTTAAACAGCAGATAATATTATAAAATGGCAACTTACTACAGTCCTTTCCTTTGTAAAACAATGCAGTTTATATAACATAAGGAAATGAAGAAAGGAATGTAACGAAAATTATTTATTTTACGCATCTTAAATGAAAAGCGATTCTATTTCGTAAGTCCTACAAATGTTTCAAGTTCTTTTGTTTCAATGATTTTTTATCATTAAATACATTCATACTCATAAAACGGCTGATATGAAGTAAATTAATTAAACATAAATTTATGATCTGAAACTCATAAATTGCAAATGAGTTTTCATAAAGTTGACTGGATCTTAAGGAACTACAAAAGAAAAATTGAATTCGATGATTTAGATATGATTCCGAGTCATCCTAACTAATCTGGTTTTTTGTAGAGGTTTTTGAAGGGCTTTATAATCTATAATCTGAGAATAGCCCACAAAGAAAATTTATCGGCCATTTTGTAATGTTCATCGTAAAAACAAAAGAAAGAAGATGAAAGAAAACGTATTTGGTAAAAATAAGAAGATTTGTTTTCCAGGATAATCTCTTCCGGCTACAAAATTGACAAATCTTATTTCAAGATCTTTTACAACAGCTCTACATTTTGTATTTATTCGATAATATGTGACAAAATATAAATTGTAAACAAGAGTAGAGAGCAAGAAAGAAAATGAGCAAACAAGCTACTAAAGAAAGAATGAAAGAAAAAAGGGATAAAAAGAAGAAAAAAACAAAAGGAAATTAAAATTTGTATCTATTTACAAATATTAAATCCGCCGATTGTTTAAATAGAAAAATGACACTTTATTGTAACTTTGATATTAATTTTTATATATATGTAGAAACTGAAAAATGAAGTAAAATAAAAACAAGCATTTACATAATTACTGCATGGTAAGAGGGAAAATCAATAATAACTAGAGAGAACTTGGCAAAGGGTTGACATGTTGCTTTCAGGCAATCTCTCGCGACGCTCATTAAATCTGCCTTCATTGCCCTTAACCTAAATTTCATTAAAAAAAGAGAAAGTAAAACTCTTCTTTTTTTTTTAATTTCAATCAAAATCACTTAACAGTATTGGAGTACTTTTATTTATTAATTAATTTTATTTTTAACGAATTTGAAAAAAAAAATCTAAATAATTATCTTCTAGCTATGTTAATAAATGAAAGAATAAAAAGGATTTAATTAAACAATACTGATAACCACACATTAAAATACTAGCCAGTCAAGACTAGCTTTGCTTGCCTCTCCTGTTTAGCCAGGGGGCTCCACCTCCTTGATCCAGGCTGAATTCGTTATTATAATTATGATAATAATACTGAGAAAATTTCCAAACGAAAGGCGGTGTTGAAGCCTCTTATATTGTTTAGAAAATCTTTCGATCATTCCATTCAACAGCGGTTCAACCATCTTCAGCGGTTCTTGAATTAAAGGTTAACGAACCTTTTCTGATGCGTACCACATCTTTTGGTTCCGGTATGCATTTCCGAGCGTGACAATACGAACACGCTTTTGTCATGTACAAATATATCCATGACTGGAGTTCTTAATCTATTGATTACAGCTAAAGCCCCCTCTTCTATCCTTATGTGACCATGATAGTTCTACAACGAACTAGTATGAACTCGAAAGGAATTTAACTGCAACTCGTGTTGCAAATATAATGCAAGTTGAGTCTGGATGTCAGCAGGTAAATGAGAATCTGGCACTTTAGTGTATTCCGCTACTTCAGAGGACCTTGATACTCTTATTCTTTTAGCAGATTTTGAATAATTAGAAAGAAAATAATGAGAAAGAACTTCCAATTCTTAAAGGATATTTTTTTTTTAACTTTTGAAATCCAATATCAACAGTTAAAATAAACAATCAAAACCCATAAAAGTTTGCTAAATTTGTTAATTTAAGCTAGTTATTAATTATAATAATCAGATAATAAAATATTTAAAAGTATGTAGATCCGAAGTCAGAGATCTTTTGCTTTTATCTTGGTAATATAATGAAGTAAAAGGGTTATTTTTTTTTCTTTAATGAATATCTTTAATATCTTAAACCACCCCCTCCCCTCTCCGTTAGGAATATCGTGAATATCTGATAATTTTAATTGAAGATAACGCGACCAATCCTCTGAGGTATAAATCTGTAAAGTTTTATTAAAATCTCTCCATTAATTTTTGCGTGATGCGTAGAAAGTAACTTGCTGTTCACAATAACCAGTGACATTAAATTTTTTTTTTTCTGAACTGGATCGACACATTTACCGGTAAATGTATACGCCTACCAATCATGAACAAATAACTGTGTTTCATAAAGTTATGCAGACCTCAGCACAAGGATCTATAACTTACTGCAACAGGAAATTTTTAATTAATTAATTGTATGGCTGCACTGTACTTGAAGTTAATTGAACATAACAGTAGATATGAGTCGTTACGCACTTGTATTTTCATATCCATTTCCTTTCATTAACTAACACAAATACTTAATAAATATATGTTAATTATAAAAAATTATTTCTACGTACAAATATTTTAAACTTATAAAAAACGAGTTTCAATTGATATTTCCCTAGGTTTTAGTTCCCAAAAAGTTAAAAATATCACCTTTTGTTACATAACTTTCCTTATACTGAAAGTACAGAGATTTAAAAGTATACAGTTTTATAGCAGAAGTTGTTGAAGACGCGAAACAGCATATAAATCTCTCAACCAAATATTTTTTTTTTAAATATTCTTATATATTAGACAGATAACTTCAGTCTTCAGGATTGTATAAAAGTTAAACCTGTTTGTTCAATGCATTGTAATTGTTTATGAAAACCATATCAACAAAAAGTTTGTTGTATTTTTGTTATGAATATGGTGGATTTAAGATCTTACAGCTTTCACGAACAAAATTTAACTAACTATTTAGATTCATAATAATCTGGGAAGATTATGGTGTGCAATCTTCCCCAATCGTATAATTGAGGTGGTATTTTATTGTTTTTATAAAGTAGTTGTTAGAAAAAATTATCATAGGTTAATACAGTATTTTTATTTCATTATTAGAAGAAAACGTATGGGAATTTTAGTAAGTTGACGTTATTAATTTATTAATGAAATGATAGTTGCGGTAAAAGAATATTTTACTCATCGTTTGGTATTTTCTATCTGGTAGATACTAAGATCTCTAGATCTTATTCCACTAGAGATTTTTTTCCATTTCGGGGATATTAAAAAAAAGGAATTTCTCGGAAATTCTTTTTTTTAAATATTTTAGTTTTTTTTTTATTATTTTTTATTATATTTTTGATGTGTTAAATAGTAAATAAATTTTACAAATAAGAAAATTTTAATGATTAAATAGCCAGTTTAAATGAAATTTTATACTTAAAATTTTGAAGATAATCCATACATTTTCCCAAGGAAAATTGCTTGGCTCATGTAAATATATCAAACTAAACCCCATTCAACCGAAAGGTCAGTGTTTTATTTCTTGTAATCAAAAACATAAAAATAATATTTTATTGGACAAAACGTAGTGTTTTTTTTTTTTTTTTTTTTTTTATAATGATTCAGTTGATTAAGAAATACCGCTCTTAAATTAATTAAAAATAAATTATTAAATAAACAAAAATAAAATTTATTTTTTAAAGGTGAAAGAAATTCTGCATAATTTTTTTATAATGAAAATATAACAATAATATACCATAATTTCGTATAAAAAAAGTTTGTCACTGCAACCATTATAATAATATTTTTTACTATTATTTCTTCTTTTTTGTTTTTCAAACTACATAAACATTGTATGCAGGCAGTATCTTTCAGTGATGAAAAAATGTGTCGAAATGGCGTTAAATGGGGATGAAAGTTTGAAACGTGATATGCAAGAATAAAAAAGGGCTTGAAAGCAGAGAGCGTTTTAGTAGAACTGAAAAGATAAGCCTTCTGTATAATGACGCTGTTATACTGTTAATGGTGTACAAGATAAAAAAAGAGCCTTGTAGAATAAAAATAAAAATGGATATATATATATATATATATAAACGTACAAAATAAAGATGAACTGGATATTAATTTAATAGGGTCCCTGTATGATCGTAAAACATAGTTGACGTGAAATACCGTGGTCTGCGTAGGCTGTCATAATATGAGACTCAAAAAATTAATTATAATTTCCAAAACAAACACCATCGTCTCATCGGATGGAAAAAGAATGAAATTGGAAAATTCTGTTCTACAGTTTCGTTATATTTTAAGTGTAATCATGCGATTTATAATTACTTTACGCGGTATCTAGCTCTTATTTCAAAATTATATAACCAAGCGTAATTCGATTTTTATATAATATAAAAAAATGATTTATATAATTGAGTTTTTTCTTACAGAAAAAGATGAAAAAATAAACCGCCTTGGTTATTTAATTTATTCAGGGTATAAAAAATAAGTAAGCAAACCACGATGTCTCCGAAATTTATTGGTTTTCTTATAGCAGGTTACAGTTTAAATATTTTTCCAGTGGAAAATTTAAACATTTTTTTTACTTTTAGATATTAGTTTCGTTCTAACTTATTTAGATTATTACTAAAGGTGTAAGTAAAATAATATAAAACAGAAGCAAAATTATGACAGCATCGATCGAGAATTGCTCTTTAAAATATTACAAGTGTAGAAATACAGAGAAAAACATTAAAAATAATCGAAGGCGCTAACCAAAACGGTCTCAAAAGTTAAATTGTTGTGGAAAATGTCAGAACCGTTCGAAACTAAATCAAGAGATGAAACAAGGCGATGGATTTCTATCGCTTTTACTTAACTGTGTCCTGGAAAATGTTACCCGACATTGAAGAAAAGAGTTGAAGGGAAAACTATAAAATATATACGTGTTCAAAAAATAAAAGGATAGAAGTTGACTGTTATGCATTTATAGACGTAATAGCCTTTTTTTCAGAAAACATTAAGAACTCTAAAATTCAAATAGACATATTAAAAGAATCTGCTGAGAAAGTTGGCCTAAATATCTCATTTTAAAAACGAAGTTCATCCCACTAACAGGAAGACAAAAAACAAAATATGGAAGAATACAGCAAAGAGAAAAATTCAAGGACTTGAGTGAATAGATCCGACCAAATCTCCAAAATAGAAATTATTACAGGACAGAAAACAGAGAATAGAGTTAGTAAATAAACTGTCAAAAAACATTTACAACAAAAAATTCATTTCGATCAAGACAAAAAAAAGAATTATGGCACAGAAATGAGACAAGAATACTGTACGCAGTAGAATTCTATCCTTTGAACGGTATTAGAAATATTCAAAGGACCTTAATCCTCTTCCCTTTTCTATATTCTTAAATATCGAAAAGAGAATGCTAAGAGCAATTCCGGGAACCATAGTGATTGAAAGAAAACAGTCCAGATTAAGACCTAGAGAAGAACTGTATAAAAGAGAAGGAATGGACAAAACAGATGATAAAATGTGAAAAAGAAGATTCAATTATTTCGGACATATACAGAAAGAATGGAGAAATGTTGAAAATAATCTATCTTCAACTACTTCTACCACAACAAAAAACCAGTGATGGAGAGAACGATTAACATATTAATGAACAGATAATTCTGATCAGGAAAAGGTACTCAGAAACAGTAAAATTTTGAACCAGGATACTAACCGAGGAGAAGGAACGGGCTATTTAGTGGAAAAAAAAGCAGTGATAGAAAGAAGAAGAAGAAGTTTTGGGAGGAGATAAATTTGAGAAGAAGATGAGAAAATAAAATTATAATGAAATTGTAACCGTACAGTAAAGAGTCTCGTAGATATTATTTCTTCCGCTCAAAAAATAAAAATTTCTGTAATATAAATAAAACTGTTTAAAAAATGATACTGATATAAAAAAAGGTAAGACACTACATTTCTACTCTCAAAATCTGTTATTAATTTAGAATTTTGTTTAAAAAAAAAATACATGTAAAATATCTCTAATTAACAATAGATATGCAATAAATAATAGATAATAAACAATGTCTAAGCGTTCCACATAATAAGCAAAAAATAGAAAAATTTGTTACAAAATTCTTACCGGCCCCATTTTAATTATTAAACTACGAATAATCATAAGAATTGTATTTTTGTAAATGTGATATATATTGCATACAAATGAAATCAAGCCGTAAGAGTTTTGTAACAAATATTAATATTTGCACGAGATATTCGTATATTCAAAGGCGCCGTTAAGTACTGCTACCTAGCGGAGCGATTCGTAAACCTACCTTTTTGAGGAAAAAGTAACATATTCCATTCCCGCAGTTCATCAAATGGAAGGAAAAATGTTGTCTAACAAAATTTGTGGTATTTTTGGAAATATTTTATATTACAAAGTGAACTGAAATATAATGATTTTATGCTTATTTTTTTATTTTTTCCCATTTTATTTTCAGATTTAGGTTAGGTGTGGTTTTTTTTTGGTTTTTGTTTTTGTTCACCATCATTTACTCTGCCCCCCGGAGCCGAAACAGGATCTAAGCATAAATCAGCTCCGGGGCTGCCTAAGTCTCAAACTATCTCGGCAGAACAATAGGTCCCGCCCAGGTAGCAGGGACTCGGTCTTGCAGTGCACGCCACGCCTCTAATGAGAGGCCCTCAACGGGGACCCCTCACCAGAACTCCGGTCTTAAATTCTCTCCACCAGAGCTGCTACGAAGAAGTCCCCGTGCAATCATTGATGATGGAACCTCGGATTCATTTCTACACAACCGACAAGAAGACACCGAGCCTCTCAACGGCAGTCCTTCCGTAGATGACCATGTAGATGATCGTATTGGCCACTGTTTCAGCACAGGTGAAACAGTGGCCAATTCGATCTGGTCCGGTACATGAATTGACGTACAGCAGCAAAAACAAAAGTCGTTAAATAAATGTCTCATAACCCTATAAGACACTCACCCATTCAATACGGATATTTCCATCAACCAATAATTTATCTGTAAGGATGGGCGGCACAGCGACAGCGGCCATCTGAGTCGCAGTATAGGCCGGTTGCATGGACATAACTTTGATCGACAGTGACTCCCCTGTGATTTTCCGAAACTCCGTAATGAATTCATCCTGAGTGGGGAGTACATTCACATCGTTAATAAGGATGTGGATGTACTCACCTTTCTACCATCTCTCCCTGTCAGAGCAGAAGTGGTGCCCTCGACCTTCACAGAAATATTCTTGCTTATCCGTTTAGCACCATACTATCGGCTCGCACTCGGATGTGGAAGTCCGCGTCCTGTCCCTTACACGCGGAGAGGACCCCAACTTCACGTGCCGACACAGCTCCTTTCACTGAGCAGAGGAGGTCAGCGTAAGTTTTCCCCTCCACTTTGAGTACCACTGTCGTCGTCGATGGGCCTACCGGCCGTTTCCTTCCGACATCCCTATGCCTCGACACTAACAGGTGCACAAAGCAAGGTCATTTTTAGAACGTAAACATAGTTCGTTGACTTTGCCGTGTCGCCCAGATCTGCGGACTCTTAACGGCGAAGTTCTAACGAATTTCTTGACACAAGGATTGTAATACGTGGTTTACAGATGGCGTGTACAAAAAAAATAAACGAAATAAATAAATTAAGGAAAAAGAAAAAAATTTTAAAATTATTATAAAATAAATTAATGCTGTATTATCTTACAGTGTTTTAATATGTAATAAAATGTAATTTAAAATAACACATTAGTCGGAGCAAAAATATTAAATTAAAGACAATAGTAATCAATTTATTAATTTCATTTTTTTCCTCTGTTCTAAAGCTCCTTTCCATTCAGAAATATGCTTAAATTTCCTAGAGTAAACCAAAAAAACGTTTTTAAATGAAATGTTAGAAGAATTTATAAAAAATGGAATGTTTTTTGGGGTGGGATTATAAATTTATTTTCAAAAAAACATTTAATGATAATAGGCCTATTTCCCGGGACATTATTTTTGGGAAGCTAAAGTAACTAAGATTAGAATATTTAACAAGTTTAATTCCTTTGAGTTATAGTATTATCTTAGTATCATTTCATTCTTTTAACTCCTTTTTTTATAATTTGATTGAATCTTTATTCTTAATATATATTAGCACTAAAACGCACTAAAACCTTGGTTGCATGGTAGTTTATATAAACTACCATGCATTTAAGGTTTTAGTCCACTTTATTTGGAGCTGAGAAATTCAGTGGTATAGTTTTATTGTTAGGAATAATGAATACTCACTGCATACAAGGTTAGAATCCATCTATACTTTAATAGCTGCTGATGATTAATAGTTTAAACTGTTCCTTAGAAAGTATACAATAACCGAATTTTGATTGTATTTATTTTACTTGCTGTGGCTTTACAGTTGTAAAAAATCTGAGCGTATTCATAAACTTTTCACGAAAATTTAATTGTACTTAAAATTATCCTATTACAGGCTATCTAGAAAAATTAGGAGTAAATTATTTCACAGGAATCCTCATTTAAACGGTTCGCAGAACCGTTTATTTTGTTTTGCATCAGGACAAAAATCCTACTGAAACGGAGGTGAAATTCAGTCCTACAAGCAACACCGTAGGTTCTTGGTAACTCTGTTCACCTACGCTGAATAGAAAGCATCATTACTCTAAGAGAAAACAACTATGATAATATCTATGATACCCCAAATTACTGACATTCATTTTCAAAGGTTTTTTTTATGGGGATTTAAATCCTATTGGGGGTTTATTTTTTTTATCGATATTTTTTATATTGATATTTTTTAACCGCCCGTTAAAGAATTATACATTTTGTATTATGTGCATGTTGCAATTAGCCGTAAAATTTCAACTGTAATAAAATTTGTTTTTTTTTTAATTCTGGTAAGAAAAAATAAATTATTTAACTTTAAATATTATATCTAATATTAAGATAAAAAAATACATGAAGTATCTATAAAATAAACTTTAAAATGAATGATTAATTAATGTTAATTAACTAATCGTATTAATGTTGAACTGTTTTTCTTTTTCCATTTTTTTGTTTAATTAAAATAAAAGGACTTTTAATTTTATCCTTAATTGAAAGAGAAATATTGAGAATAATTAATAGCAATAATTAACTGAAATTGGACGTTGAATTGAAAGTCAATGAATAAAACATTTCTCTATATTGGTGAAAAATGAAATTATAAAATCAACCAACCCCTTCAATGAGTGTGCAAAAATCAATTTGAGTATCATAATTAATAATTTGCTTAATTTTACTTGTTTTGTTGCTTGTACAGTATTGGCTGTATTTAGCAAACAAAATAATTTTTTTAAATAATTATTATATCCAGAATAAAAGATACTGGTATAATGTTTTTATGAAAATTGTTTTTACTTAACAACCTATAAAATTTTAAAAGAAAACGATTTATTCATTTAAAACCTTTTAATATAATTTTACACCATTCTGTTATACATACAAAATAACACTTTAAAACTGGCTACGATGAAACTTTTGTATAAATTAGAAATTTAACTTCTAATCATTGTTAATAATGAAGTTGATGACACTTGTAACCCTTTAATTATTGTATATATTTTATTCAACAAAACAGTTATTCTAGATTAGTATATTTAAATTAGTACAACGGTAAAGAATTTTCAAGAAATTCAATCTTTTGATTACGTACTAAAATTAGAGTATCAGAGGAAATTAGAACAATGATCATTTCTCTTGACTTTTATCGTTTATATAAATGTGACAACATGACTAAGCGGACCGTCAAAATGCACGGCTATGATTACAAGATACAATTGTAAACCAGCCTGAAGGCAGAAGAAACTTATTTTTTATCATTGTAGAATTATGTAATCTTTTTTTATAAAAATACAAGTAAATAGCATCCCGCTATGGTATTGAGTATTGGATATAAATGAGAAGTTTAACTTAAATACAATCCTAAATCTACCACACCTGAAATATTTTACTACTTAATAGGAAATGGAATTTTTTTATATGATTAAAAACTATTTAATTTTCAACCGCATTCAGCGTACAAGAAAATGGTTTATAATAGTTTACTTAAAAAATAGGGTGTTTTACCCCATCCCATACATTTCTTTGATGGGAAAAGATTTTCTTTTTATTTTTAAAAAATTTTTTTTGTGATTGATTATTACCTCTTTCGATCTAAATTAACGGACGTACACACGGTCGTTATGGGCAATCACAGTTTAAATTTTTCAATGTTTAAACGATTTTTAAGCAAATTTTCGGTTTTGGTTCGAAATGTCTGAAACGATCCTTCTTGTTTCTTTATCAAATACTGTTTTTTTTTTTATTTTTATTTATTATATTATTTTTTATTTTTTATTTATATTTATTATTATGTCTATTTTTTGACTCGTTGAGAATTGAATAATGAACTTGAATTATAAAAATAACTGACAACACAGTTGTTGGAGTTTCCCGTCATGCGACTATTTATAAATAAAATATAATTAATATATTAATGACATATTGTAAAAATCCCACGTTATAACTACAAGATAATAATATTGGCTAGAGATTAAATCCGCAGATTTAAAATCTGGTATTATTAAAAAAAAAGCTTCACATTCAACAAATTTATATATTAAAATCGTTTCCAGCGCACTTAAAAATATATAAATTGATATTTCACACGAACATGTTTGTTATTTTTTACACGAACCCCAATACTGGGAGTCACGTTCAATTTTATAAAATATCTTTTATTAAAGTCGTCTTGATTACAACAAAGAAGGTAAAAAAGTAAAACGTTAAAAATGCATGACTTGGTTGGGTCTGGCAGCTTGGTGAGGTTTGGGGCTCCCAATTTAGTAATGATTAATTTCTATGCGTAAACGAGAATAGAAGAAACCACAATGAAAAACAACCACCATAGTTATCATAACGAATCTTATTAGTTAATCTATAGTTATCTTTAGATTTTTGTTATTGAGCCATTTAAAGTCTTTTTTTTTATAATCCACGTTAAATAAATGTTCAGAAACTTATAGAAAGGAAATGAAAAACACCCCAGTTGGTTCAGGACTCATGTACTTAGAAAATTTACATATGTTTACAGTTTGAAGGCGGTCATTTCAAACAAATCAATTAAAGAATAAGATTAAATTAAGAGAATAATTTAAATTTAAAAAAAAATTATTTTTTAAAATTATTAAATTTTCATACACTCTGATCTACTATTTTGTTTTATTCGTAAGTTGAGTACTTTGGTTTAATCGGTCATAACTAACGGTAAGGTCTAAACAACTTTCAAATTTACATTAGTTGAGCGATTAAATTTTACGCTCTACACAAACGCAAGGAAAGTTTAATAACACCGTTTGAAGCTATTTAAACGTTAACAAACTGGTGTTAAACAGAATTAACAATTTAGTCTGACTGCAATATTTTTTGACTGGAATGAATATTTAATTTTAATTGCGAATTAATCTGCAAAAGTAGTTAAGATTATAATATTAGGTGTATTCATTATTAGTTTGTTAATATTCTCATTGAACGTTTCGTTAGAGTTTATTTAATGTATGGTAATTTTAATAGAATTTTTTAATATTTTTCTCTGCAGTGCATAGTTATATGCTGTTACTATCGGTTTATAGTACGGGTAAATTTTATTATTTTACTGCGTTCAAATACGGGAATTTTGGTTATTATTTACCCCGACTGAACTTATACATACGTAAAACAAATTTTATTCGTGTAGTGATAATAATTACCTTTACCTATACATTACATTCAGTAAGATTCAAGTTGGTGTAGACTAGTAAAATTTAATTTACCTTCAGAATGCTATTACAAGGCTATTCATAATCTATCCCTTACATTTATTCAACGTTATCAAAGCGAATTGTAGATACAATCTACTCTTAATGAATTAATATTCCGTGTTACGATTTTGTTTTATAATACAAATAATAATTACTAAAATACGAAAAGTGGATTCCAATTTAATTCGCTGAACCAATTTTGCCCTTATAAAACTTTGGAATAAAATTACAAAAGTTTTATCCAATATTTAACTAACATAAATTAACAAAATTTTAATACATTAACATCATCTATATTTTTGGATACATCTTTTAATTTATCTTCATTGTTTAACTACGCTGTTTGAAGTTCCTGTCGTAATGTACATCCTTCGTAACTCCGTTCTGAATTCAATACTTTATTATTATGAACCTATTAAAGATACTTTCATAAATGTGCATTCATCTGTTAACGTCTTATTTAGTTTAATTTATTAATAAATGAAAATAAATTTAAATTAATTAGTTTCATTTTTAGCTTTAATACTAATCATACAAATTTATTTCATTTATATATATATATATATATATATATATTTATATATATAATAATAATAATAATAATACTGTACAATCGTCATCGCTGAACATGTAATGGTTGATCAATACCTCTCTTAGAACGATCAATTTTTTTATTCTTTGATAATATTTCATATAATTTGAGCTTAGCTCGTTATAAACAAAGAACGATAAACGTTTTTTTTTATTTTAATAATTAAAAATTATAAAATTAAATAAAACAAATTATTGAAAATAAAGAGTTATATTTTTAGTATATTTACTGTAAATCAAAAGTATTACTTAAAATAAAATTCTACTTTTGATTAAAAGTAGCTTTAAAAAAGGGGGGAAAATGATAATAATAATATTCAATAAACGGTCGATTTGGAAAGCTGGAAAAAGCATCAAACTAAGAAATGGATTACAAACAATCTGACTTTATAATGTCCACAAAAAGAATTTTATAATTTTTTGTATGAAAAATATGTGTATGTACAATAAATACATACATTTAATATAAGTGTAAATTTAAATTTGTATTATGACTTCTGTTTAATTTACTACACCCAGACATACACATGGCTGTACGGCTGGTCATCGGGAATGCCCGTTAAAGTTAAAGGACACTACCCTGGGATGAGTTATACTTAGCAGTGGTTCCGGTTCAGAGGAGTGGAAGGAGTGGTTTTTTCAAAAACGAAAAAAACAGGCCTATGGTTGGCGCTATATATGCTTGGTACTACTAATACCGCATTCAATTTCCGTTGGTGCGTAGGGACTTTTTATGGAAGGATCTTACGATTCGCATGATTTTTCCGAAGTTTACTCTACAAGGAAAACGAAATTATCTGAATTCTTAATTTTAATTTATAAACAAGGCATACGAACAATTTTGTTCTGTCTTTTTTCAAAACACAAGAAACTACGGTTTAGAGTATGTTAATAGCCTGAAGTATTAAGGAAAAGGTTATCAAAATCTGTATTAATACGGTAAGCAGGGCAGGACAATATATATTAGCTCGTCTTTGTATTTGTAAAACCGGTAAATATATAAATACACAAATTTCCAAAAAAAAATACAAAAGTTTAAAAATCATAAACGCACATGAGTAGTAGTTCTACCTGGGTTGTTGGAAGCAGTGTTAATTGTACAACAGAATGAAATACTGTGCCGTGAATAACATCATAGATAATAAGTCAATCGCCGGTTTAGAATCTATCTCCACCATATATATCAAATGTGCTTACAATTACAAGATAGTTCAAATATAACAACCACAATTTACATTACTTACATTAAAAAAAAAGAATAGGAAAAATAACTTTCAAGATTTTTTTCCATCGTTTATTTATAGTCGAATTAACGATAATAGTTATTAGCGCTTAAATATAACAGCATGATCATAAATAATTAAACAATAAATACAAACATAATAAACAATGAACATCAAACGATAAACACAAATTAGAACAAGATTAATAAATGAATAATAAATATTGGGACATCATCAGGAGTCTATTTTCATTGCGCACACAATATTCGTAAGGGATTTCACGTAAGCAAAACCGCAAAATTAAGTTCTTCATCCCACTATCAAGGAGCAACCGCAACAGACTTTTGATGTACCTTTTTTGATTGAGTAAACACTTCACATCTGAACCCAGGTTTAATTGTAGTCGAATAGATTCGAACATCGGGCAAGCTATGAGTGTGTGGTTTACGGACCGTTTTACATCTCACGCCTCACACTTATGCGGCGTAGCCAAATTGATGGGCATGTGCTTTAAATAGATGGCATGAGATGGGTTGAGCTTTGCGTGTCCAATCCTCAACAAGTTAGGATGACTTGGTCTCTTCTGTTGTTTGGAATATCTTTATGGCTTTGTATTACATATTTTGAAGGAAAAATAAACTGATTATAAAAAAAGAGATTTTTTTGTAAAATATTATACCTTAAAATGATGTATTTTCGTTTTTACTTTACCGTCTATATGGTGCTGTAGCAGAACTACAGTTCTAAAAGGAAAACTTTTGTATTCGGTTAATTTGGGCACATGATCCGGTTTACACCGGATCTTGATATTTTACACCTAAGGAACCTAAAAAAACAGGACGAAAATTTTCCGGATATTAAAGTTCGTTTGTACGTGTGTGTGATCGGTGTTGGCTTCTAAATCATCTTATATCTCCAGAACTACTGGACCAATTTTGACCAAAATTAGTCAGATTACTACTTTATACGGGAATTGATGCCATTAAATTTTCAACTTAAAGGTCAGGGGGAAGCTGTAGAACAAGGTCACCCTCAACATCTCAAAATTGTTCCATACCTTTCTTCTTTTTTTTTTTGTCTTCAGTCATTTGACTGGTTTGATGCAGCTCTCCAAGATTCCGTATCTAGTGCTAGTCGTTTCATTTCAGTATACCCTCTACATCCTACACCCCTAACAATTTGTTTTACATATTCCAAACGTGGCCTGCCTACACAATTTTTTCCTTCTACCTGTCCTTCCAATATTAAAGCGACTATTCCAGGATGCCTTAGTATGTGGCCTGTAAGTCTGTCTCTTCTTTTAACTATATTTTTTCCAAATGCTTCTTTCTTCATCTATTTGCCGCAATACCTCTTCATTTGTCACTTTATCCACCCATCTGATTTTTAACATTCTCCTATAGCACCGCATTTCAAAAGCTTCTAATCTTTTCTTCTCGGATACTCCGATCGTCCAAGTTTCACTTCCATATAAAGCGACACTCCAAACATACACTTTCAAAAATCTTTTCCTGACATTTAAATTAATTTTTGTATTAAACAAATTATATTTCTTACTGAAGGTTCGTTTAGCTTGTGCTATTCGGCATTTTATATCGCTCCTGCTTCGTCCATCTTTAGTAATTCTACTTCCCAAATAACAAAATTCTTCTACCTCCATAATCTTTTCTCCTCCTATTTTCACATTCAGTGGTCCATCTTTGTTATTTCTACTACATTTCATTACTTTTGTTTTGTTCTTGTTTATTTTCATGCGATAGTTATTATTTTCATCTTTTTCTTAGGAACATTTATTCATAATTAAAAATAACAATATTTGCAAAAAAAATTGCAATTACGCACCCCCACCTCAAAAATTCTTTAAAATTTTAAAACAGTTTGGCAGGACGTAAACGTCCTGTCAATTTGGTGGTCTCAACTCTTGTTCAACTGTTACGTTTTAAATGAATATCACGATTTTATAAGTTATATGTGAAGTTTTAAGTAATATTATAAATAGGACAAATATGAGAGTTCCTGAAGATGGAATTTAATTCCGAAAGCGCTTGAATACTTGGAATTCAATTATTGTTAGCGGTTTTTTGTATATTAACTTTAATTATATACTTATACCAACGGGAAATACTTAACAAAGTTATTATATATATAAATAATCTGCATCTAACTAGACAGCACAGCTCTTCTAAATTATGTAGCTTTTAAATTTTTCTGTAGTTAACTACCGATCTAAAAGCTTTTTGATAACTTTAAATATTTTCTTTCGCAAAAAGAATATTACATCAGCAATGAATATTTAAATAATGCTTCTAAACAGATGAATCTAAATTTGTTGTATACTACGTTATCTATTATTAATATGTTTTATTTAGTAAGTTTTATTTAAATATGTACTCTAGCGATCAAACCTTTTAAAATGGTTATTTTATTTAATACGATTTTATTTTTCCACACCTTCGTATAGATGAATCATTACTATTTCTGACTGTTGTATAATTTTTTATAAATATCAACTACAACAACTTTTCTTATATTACTTGTAAAATTTTACATCGTGATGATGCTCTAATCAAGATTTTCATTATCAAGTGGAGGGATTGAGGGATTATAATCGATAGTTCCTTTCATTGAAGGATTTTTTCAACAAAGTCCAATAACTTTTATGCAATTCTAATACAGATTTACTGATGGAAAACCATAACTTAAAACTATTAAAACTATATAGCATATTTTCGATAGGCTCCTATAGCTTAAAATACCATAAATATTAAAGAGTCAAATTAGTCAGTAAAATATATACACTAGCTGAAGAGCGTGACGCCTCCGCAGCTAGGCCCTCCTAGCTCCTCCATTAAAAAAAATTTTTTAATGATAAAAATTGATATAACAAAAATTAAATTAGAAATTTAAATCTAGAAATTGATACTAACGAATCAGATTTTCCGCTAGTGATCGGTTGATTCCGGTGCTTACTTTTTGGTTATATTTCATTATTTTATGAAGAAAAACAATCACATAAATAAAATAAATAAAAATTATGTAACAAAAAAAGTAAAACACCATTCTTAAATTAAATGCACTAAAAGGGAAAAAATAATTTTAGGATAGTAGCTCGGAATAGATTTCCGAGATACTATCCTAAAATTATTTTTTACATTTTAATGCTTTTTATTTAAGAGTGGTATTTTAAACGTTTTTATATATTTTTTATTTTATACTTTTTAGTCTTCATAACTTTAGAGTTTACAGCTGTGCTAGCGCACAGGTATGAGCGTATTTAGCTCAAAATACTTGTACGTTTTATCGGTACGTTTTACGTTGGGGAGTGCAATCAAGAAATAGGACTAAACGATTTAATTTCTAGATAACCAAGATCCGGCCGATGATTAGTATGCCCAAAGCGTTTAAACAGTTTGCGCTTGATAGATACGCTGTTTGAATCTGAAAATCGGACGAGCGGTTGCCGAGATATTACGGTGGCACCTCATCGCAACCTCTCCTAAATTTCCGAACGGCGCCCCGGGGAACTTGAAAATCTTATCATCCCACGGATACCATTAGGAGTGGAAGGATATCCGTCGAGGGGGTTCGAAAAAGTTCTTCAGAGCGCTAGGACCGATCGTTTTCGAAATATTTGCGATTTTCGTTCAAAAATTCGGATCCGGTTAAAAAGTACTATATTTTCCCAAACATTCGTTATATATATATATATATATATATATATATAATATATATATACACGGTATATCGATAAATAATAATACAAGTATTATACACATGCACCACGAGACATGTACTAACGAAAGGAGATTTTCCGCTAGTGTTCGCTACATTCTGGTGCTGGGCTGAGAGGGACGCGCACACAGACATACATAGAAATACCGTTTAGTAGGGTAAGGTATATATATATATATATATATATATATATATATATCCAACCTACTAAACGGTATTTAACTAAAAAATTTAGAATTTACACATTTAAAAAAAAAATCATCGGAAAACTTTCGAGATTTGAATTTGCTTTATAATTTCTTTCTAAATGAGTGGCTATTAGAATGGAAATAGTTTTCAACTTTTATGAAAGTGGTTGGGATAATACGCCACTCCCACATGAAAAATAGGAGTTATATAAATTTTCCAAACTTTTTACCATCGCGGCTTATCGATTAGAAACTTTTTTTATTATTACTTCTAAATTAGGTGTTATTACGAATAAAACAGTTTTTCAGCATTTATTGAAGGTATAATGGAACAAAAAAAATGTATAACTTTAAAATTATAAAAACCATTGACAAAAATCAGATAAAAAATCTACAGCCAAAATAAATGAATGTATTTATATAAGTTGTATTTTAACTTTTGTATTGTTAACTTTTTTTTTTAATATGAAAGAAAACCAAATGGTTCTAATAGAGAATGGTTTAGAAAAAGAGAGTGATATGTTATAAAATGAAAAATAAAAAATTACCGAACTTTTAATCTTTAAAAAATCCTATATTGTCATCCATATTAATTTATTGATTTCTTTATATATAAAAGATGGTTTTATTCTGCTTCTTCAATATCAATTTCAATTTATTTAAAGAATATAACCTGATTTTAAAAAAATAATAAATTTACTTTTAATTATTTCTTAAACATTATTCTTTTATTGCTTAAATAATTTAACTTAGATTTTTTCTTTTTTTCTTGGAAAGTTATATATAATGCTTGTTACCGACTGTGTATGTTATTTTTTCAGTAATTTTGACTCATATAAAATCACCAAGAAAAATGTATTTTACGATACTTAGTTTTCATAAAGTAAAAAACAAATCAAAGCATTAGAAGAATATTGAAAAGCGTTGGGAAACACAACTTATACATAAAAAAAATCCATTACAACTTACTTTGAAATAAAAAAAAATTGAATTAGTCTTATAGACGGCGCGTTATCATGTCAATACAATTACATAATAAACTTTCATTAAGTCACTTACATTTTATATTTTTTATAAATTAAAAATAGAATCTGATATGGACATCACAGGACCTTGTACGCCTATTAAATTACATATACACATTTTTAAGAGTAAATAAAATTTTATAATATTAATAACTTCTGGTATTTTTTCACAATTGTTTTATTGTTATTATTGAATTATTTATTGTAAAACTTTATTCCCAATCAGAGGTTATTAATTATTAATAAATCAATATATTTAAATTAAAAAATAAATAAAAAATATAAAAAGGTTAAAAAAAGGAGATGAAATACGATTTGAACAGATGTGCCTTCCCCTTGTAAGATCCAAATATTTCATTAAATAAAATCTTATTCGGCTCTAACTCTGAAACCAATGTAAATAAGTACCACTTATGATACACCTTGAAAAGCTCTCAATGAGGCCTTATACCTGCAATTAAGAAAAATTCCAAAATACTTTTTGTTTTGGATTTTGGTTTATTCGATTGCAATCAAAAGGGGACACGCACAACTAGATGTTAAAACAGTCCTAAATCCGATATGTCAACATCCTACGGCTAATCGTTTTTGAGTTATGCGAAAAACGTACGTACATTCAGACGTCACGCCGAAACTAGTCACAATGGATTCAGGGATGGTCAAAATGGATATTTTCGTTAAAATCTGAAAACCGAAATTTTTCGCGATCATAATACTTCCTTTACTTCATACAAGGAAGGAAAGAAAACAAAATAGAATATTGAAGTATCGCAAATAAAGTAAAAACGCATAATTATGCGTTAATCTTTTTCATTATAATTTTTCGTAATCAAGTTAATTTTTTTTTCTATAAAACTACTATTTTTCATTCTTAAAATTATATATTGTTCAAATAATTTTTTAATAGTAGAAAAATTGTTGAAATACCATTTATATTAAATGTTAAAATCTTATTTTACGTTATGAAGCTATGTTATAACTTCGACGTAAATGCGTGTTTAAAACAATTAGATCAATTTCATTTGTTAGCAAAGCTTTTTTCTAACGATTATAGATGAACTTACAAAATAAATCATTCACTAAACCGTTATAACTAATCTTTTTAAAAAATTCCATACCACGCTATTAACGTAATTTGAAAATCGTTTCTCATTGTTTTAAGCAGATGAACTTGTGCAATCCAGCAGTCAAAATCCATTAAAATGCAGATGATATTTATGCTAAAAATGTTCACTTTGTTCACTATAGTAATTACTTTATGAGCATAATTACTTTCAGTGAAAAAAACTTGATTATATCATTCCTTGCTTTTCAGATATTTTATTTACAATATCATGAAAGAAAGAAATTACACATTAAATTGGTTCAACAGAAGTTAATTTAATATTTATTAATGCATATAGTTTTTTTATCGATTTACGAAAAAAATACGGTTTACTTTCGATCGCATGGTAAGATTGGGGATGAAAATGAATTTTCTTTACGTTTTGAGGTATGAGTGGCACAAAAATCATTCACATAAATTCAGGTTTCCTTATACATATATATATAAAAATGTATATATATGTATAATTATGCCTATGTAATAATTCTGTGACTAAAAAATTTCCAAAACTACTAATCAGTTTCACCAAAATTTATGTAAGTGAAAATTTGATGAAGATTGGAAATTTGAGTCATTTCTGAGTTACTCTCAATTTAAGGAGAAAACAGACAACGTAACCTCAATTTGAGTTTATGCCTATTGTAGTGTAGGTTAGTACCGTATTTTTCGTAAGCGCTTATGCGATGAGTCAGTGTGGTGAGTAAGTTGAAATTTAATGCTTGTGTGTAGAGTTTATTCGTTAATCGAACGTACGTAGTGCGTTGTACTCTGAAAATCAGTGTGTTTCTGACTGCGAAATAATAAGGGCGTCGGAAACGAAAAGTTGGTTTTCTTGCGCAGAGCTACGCAAGAGATGTTTTTAAATTGTTAGTTGTTTTTAGGGAAATAGTTCACTTAACCTATCTTTTTTTTATAATAATACTAAAAAAAATCAATGCACTGTATTAAAATTAAAGTACTTAAAATAGGTACTTTAATAAAAAAAAGAAAAAAATAACTTAAGTTGTGCTATAAAAAAAAAACAGGTTGTAAATTTCAATTCCAAACACATAAAAAAAGTTTTAAGTTATTTTAAATAAAATAAAAATTTTTATAATTTAAACATAAAGAAAAAGAAAACAGTTTTCTTGTAAGTAAAGGTAGAGTAGTAAAAGAGATAAAAATGTTAAGACATAAAACACGCCAAAAGAAGGAAGTGAATAAAAGTAAATTCCTTCTCTTTATAATGTAACTGAAACCGAAGTTTTGAAAACTTCGTTTGTTGTACTATATGCCTACAGACCAACGTTAGAGATGATATTAAGGGAAAATCATTAGGAAGTAACTATATACATGATTTATTATAAAATTATTTCTTTTATTTTTAATTTAAAAAAAAATAGAAGTATTTTTCCAACAATATTTAAAGTGTAACCTATACGGAATTAAAATTCTTATCTTTCTTTTATAAATCTAAAACTTAACAGGAAATGAAAATGGCAGTAATAATTAAGAGAAAACACTAATAAATATGTATGCAGAAAACCTAATTCGTTACCGGGTAATCAAACAGATTTATTATTTCCTTAAGACCGAAAACAATAGAGAATATTAAGTATATTCATACGCAGTACAAGTTATAATGCTATATAATGGGATTTAGTAATGCGGAGGTAATTTCGAGTCTTTATATAAACGCACTATATTGTTTCCTAAATAATTTTATATTTTTACATACATTTAAATAGAAAGAACTTCTCTTAAAAAATTGTAACTAGTTTTTAAGATTTAAATAATTAATAATTTACAAATTTCAGTTTAAGAATAATATAGACTGAAAAAGTAATTTAAAATTGATCTCCTCGTGTAAAGTCTGATATCACTGATGAGCAAATCAATTTTACTGTTTTTAATAAAAAAAAAAAAAACAACAAAAAAAACAACGAAAGTAGATATATTGAAAAAAGAGGATTTTTTATAGGGCTTTATTAGGTCGCTACTCCAAAAATCAAAAAAATCTATGTAACATTAATTAATTCATTTATTAATGACATTTAACAGGTATTTCATTTCAAGTAAGTACACCGCTGCGTTTATATAATATTTTTCGGTGATATTAGAGAGAAATAATACATTTCCCATAATTCTAAAAATACCGGTTGACATGTTTCATCCTACTTGTCATAGAAAAGAGTATAAATACCAAATAAAACTATCCAAATTTTATTTGAAGAAGAATAAATGTGACAATGAGTTTTATACGTGTGATTATTTGATGATAAAAAAATAATTGTTACGAAAAACTGGACAGTATTGTTTATAAAATTCGTGTTGCAAAAAAAAAATCGCATTAAGATTGGAGAATAACAATATCATAATTTTAAAAGAATTCAATTAAATTAAATCAAATCAAACCCTTCATCAGAAAAAAAAAGAATTAAGGTATAAGAAGAACAAAAGAATACTTTTATTCATTAATTGGAAGAAATTTGTTTTACAAATTGTTTTACTGTTACATCAAATTAATTTGTATGGAAATCGATTTTCAATTAATTCTGAACAGTAAAAAAAAAAAAATATAGCTAAAAGCTAATGAATATCTTCAAAAAACAAGAAGAATCGAATTAAGAAAGAAAAAGAATAACTTAGTTAAAACAGGTAGATTTAAAATCCAATTAAAATAAATTAAATTGAATTGGAGAAATAGTCTTTGAGAAATCTTAGAAAAAATTTTACGTTATAGTCGTATATTTTAAAAATAATACTTTAATCACAAAAATAGGCGATTTTAAAACTAATTTATATTAATGAAAAAATCTTTGCTTTTTGTTAAAATTAATTAATATAATTCGTTTACATTAGATTATAATTATTCCTGTTATTTTATCATCGAAACTTCACCGAATTCAATAAAAAAAATAATAAAATAACATGGCAACATTTTTGCGAAACTACCCAGCTTCACAATTGTTTATAAATTGTGAAGTTGAGTATTCTACAGATTACGCTGAAATTATTCAGCTTCTTTACATTTTATATAAAAAATACATTTTATATTATCAGTCACAAATATGGAGATCACCATGTAAAACTTCATTATTACATGAAATCCTTTCCAGACATATCTCGCAAGGTAATTATGAAATCACATACATTTACATACTTTATTAAATTTTTTTTTCTCAGGAAAATTTAAACGTTCAAAAAGTACAAAAGTCGGTCGAAAGTACCCAAAATCTTTAACCCTTCAACATTTTAATATTTTATTCTATATTAGCCAACCCGGCAATGCTTTGGCATTGCTAGATTTGAATATATATACAGATTAAATGAACACAAATGAAAGTTTGATAAAACATTAATAAACTGAATATTACGGAAATTCAGAAAATTTAACCTTTCCCTTTTTCCTTTCTTCTCTTCTTCCCTTTTACTCTTTCTCCCTATTTCCCTTATTCCATTTTTCTCAAAAATGCTTCTTTTCACGTAACTAATATAATTCTGAATATGAGCCAAATCGGACCACATTTTTTTTCAAATGTCTTGACCCCAGTGCCACATAGAGGGTCTAAACTAATTCAGAATCCTTCGGTGGCGTGCGCACAATAACTCACCAATGTTTCATCGCAATCGGATAAATGGTACAGGAATGCATACGGTACAAACAAACAAACATTCGTTTATATAGCAGAGAAGATTTTCCAATTCACTGAAGAAGGGAATAATTTTATTTAAAAAAAATATTTATCTACTTCGTTTAATTAATTTTATTTTATTTTTAAGATATTCTAATAGAATACGATGTGTTAAATAATATAGTTCTAAATGAAAGGAGTGGATTTGATGTTAATTTTCAAGTTAAAAAAAAAAAAAAAAAATAGATAACCAGGAATAAGTTAAGTTCATCTTTCGTTGAAACTGATTAAGTTCATAAAGATAAATACTGTTTTTCTTTTTTATAAAAATTGATTATAATGCCTCCTTCATGTCGCATGTTTTTAATGAAAACTGACGCCAACTTATGTACAAGCATATATACAGAATTTTGCTGTAGGTTTTAATTCCATTTCTGGTATCAGGATTAGATCATTTAGAATTTAAAAACTTGAGGGTCGAAATTCTAATTAAGTTCATTCCCTTAACACAGTATTCTATCTTACAGCTGCTGAGAATACTTCCTAATATAATATTTATGACACGTACCACGTAAGTAAATTTTAACATAGCTACAAACAGGGTGAGTAGTTGAAAAAATTAACGTTAAATTATCATAGTACCGGTAATATTCTGTTATTTTCATACATCTTCAGCACTTACACTGAGAAATATTGTTATTTAATCAAGTATAGCTTATATTTTATAAACTTTGTAGTTACTAACATTTCCTGTTAAACATGTAAATAAATAAATTAAATGCACGATTTTTCTTTCTTTATGGGCGATTAATCGGTAAGTTTACCTACCCTTACACAAAATTAAACAGTCGTTTTCTAATTTTTTCTCTCGTACAGTTGTCATTAGTTATTGCCTCTTACATTCATAAAATAAAAGTTATACACGAATTAGAAGTCACCGGATTAAAATGTGTCCAATGAGAGAATAAAACATTAATTTTACTGATAATGATACAAAGATAGAAATTTATGTTATTTTTCATTTTTAAACGTAAAATTTACGATTTCTCATATATACATTCTTTTATAAAACAAAATAATTTAAAAACTGTGTCTTATATGAGCAGTACGTGAAAAAAGTTAACAAAGATAAAATTCGAATTTTGAAATTAAATACGGCATTTTTTAAAAAGTTCCTTGAACTGAATACAATTTAGTTAATTTCTGTTTAAACTTTTAAGAAAATTAATAAAAATAACCCCACAATTATTCAATAGTTTAGTAAGTATTAACTGTATTTGTGTTTCAATTGTAAAAAAATATTGTAACATACTAAAAAATAATTAATCGTTATTTTTTCTAAAATTGTTTTATTATTATTATTAAAGGGTTAAAAGTGCTTTAAACACAAAGAAGGATTTTTATCTTATAAATTGACTTTGGGATTTTTATTTGTTCTCCGGTCTCTCGTTTAAAATTTCACTTGGAAATAAGGCGGTCAAGTGCCACCATAAGCTTAAACAGGTTTTATTCTACCACAGAATTTACTTATAATTCATTTCCTCATTCTTAAAGGTTTTCTAACAAAAAGCTATGTACAAAAGGTGATCTCTTCATATAAAATAAAGGAAAATATTACCTGGTATATGAAAAAAATCAACAAAAATAAAATTATAGGAGTGTTCATGGATGGTTAGAATAACACGTGAACATGTATATATATATATATATATATATATATATAAACACATGTGTGGGATATGTAGTATAAGTTTCTTTCTTTTATAAATTTTCAACAAGATAAATAAAATAAACATTGTAGACTTAGTATAGATTTTTTATACGATCAAGTACTTAAGCAGTTTTTGATACTTATTTCTCCGATATATAAGCTAACTTAGGCTTTATAATTGAATTTCAACCCAATTTTAAAATTCAACAGTTTGATTTAATCCAGTCTCAAGTAAAAAAGATTGTAAAATAGAATCTTCTTCCGTAGAACTGCGCAAGATTTTTTTTCCATTAAAAATACCCGATTCGTAATCTTCTTAAAACTTAAGTGCAAAAGTAACTACAAAAAGGAACGTAACAAGTCAAAAAATTATAACAATATATTTAAACAACATGAGGTTAGCGAATAAACGGCAGATAATACATGTAAGTAGCAGTAGCATGATGATACAGTAATATGATCATTGATAATGAACGCATAAGTGTATTATTCATATTCTTCTTCTCGCACTTAGTACAACTCAAGTCAGTCCGATATCCCCTTTCAATTTCTCCCACCATTTCACTTAAGGAGGAAGTATTACTGCTTAAGTATCGTTCTTATGTATATTAAAACTTCGTATTTTGAAATTAAATTAACTTACATACTGAATAGTCGTTAAAATTTTTCTAATTAAAATAATGATGAAATTTAGATTATTTTCAAGCAATATTTGTTCTTTTAATATAAACATTTCGATTATACTTATTCAGAACAGTAATAAAAAAATAATAAAATCACATGTTATTTTATTAAAATTAATCTGAGCATTTGGGTATCGCAAAAATATTTTCAAGAAAAATTAAAGTAAGATATGTCTTATCTCAATATTCTTTACTTGATAGAATTTAAATGTTGTAAATATTTATGTACATACTCTTTCGTTTTCTTACGGGAAATACAATTGACTGGTTTGCGCTACGGTTCGTGACTTTCTGTTCTATACTACTTTAAACTTATTAACTTATTTACTACATCCTATATTCTCAGTTATCTGTTCTTTATAAATTCTAATCTTTGTGTTTTTCTTTATAATCTCCATTCTAAATAAATATATTATCAAATTAAATTACCGATCTTAGCGGCGGATTGGTAGAGTCTCGGGCTTTCATCCCGTCGTAGCGTGATTACAAACCCGGTAAACGTGGCATTTTGCAAACGCTACAAAATTCCATTTCGATATTCCTACATACAAAATTCAACAGTTTCTGTGGTGAATTAATGAATTAATTTACACAAAAAAAAAAAGAAAAAAGTAGATAAATATGTCTTTCAACCTATTTTGTCTCTCTAACAAGATCGTACTACAAAAATGTTTTATCTTTTCTCCTTTTTTTCCCCTGAAGAGGGGGAAATCCCATTTACGGACAAAGTGTCGGACTCGCAACAGGTTCCACTAGTTATTAAAGTAAGTATGTATGCCTGCGACCTACCGACTAAACCTAACCACCTCATCAACTCTTCATCCTGGAACCGGATCCGCGATCAAGCACTACATGGCTCCAGGAGGTGTCTTTGGGCAAGGGGGGAATCCGGAGTCTTGGTGTATCATGACCGCCGTCCACCTGCGCAAGTGCAAACAACGGCTCCGCAGGCAGCTGCCCTTCACTTATCCCCCGCCAACCGATCGCGTTCTTCGGTCATCTACTGGACCTTCCCGTGCTGACACTCGGTCCTGACGCCTTAGCTTTTAATGTGGGGATCCGTTAAGGGATCCACACAATTTTTCGGTCCTCTTCACGAAGGGACGACGGAGTCCCAGCGTCTCATCACTGCCGTCCATCAGTGCAAGCACCGACGAACGGAAGCTCCGCAGGGGGCTGTCCCTCGCTGCTCCGTCGTCTCGACTTTTCCGTTGAAGAATACTTGTGATAAAACTGGTTATTTCCCGAATCTCCTCCATCTGGACAACATACGGTATGATTTTCTCGACTGCAAGGGGCCCAGCGACCGTTTCACAGCCGTGCCGATCGGTGACCAACGTCCAGCAGTCGAACACGACGTGTTCCGGTGTGTCCAACACCGGAATACTTTCTTTTCTTCTTATCTTCCGATACCTTTACTTCGAACTTTTTCAACTGATTTAATTTTCAACACTTTCGTATAAAATATTTATAACCGATTTTCACTATTATTCAAAATAAACATTTTCAAGAATTACTTCTAATAATTATATATATATATATCATTAGTAAAATTATTATTTTTTTTACATTAAATGTTTTCTGACTTGTTCCCTTCTGCTTTCGGTATCGCTTTTTTACTTTATTTTATTTAATTTTTGTAATTCCAGTGAGTGAATAAAACCATTTTTAACACCTGGTGTTTATTGACTTCTCTTACGTTTAGTTTCTTATTAATCTCTTTTTTTTTTGTAAGATTTCATAACCTTTTTTTATGATTAAAAGAAAATATTTTAATCGCTTAAATTTAATAATAAAGCACAGTTAATATACTCTTTAAGATAACACATCCTCACAATTTTTTTTTGTGTATAGAAGATTAAGAAAAGTTATAATAAAGAAATAAACCACTTATGTGGTTAATGAAGATGTACTTAACAGAAATAAGAGTAAATATAATTAAATAATATTATCCTAACAGTAGGTATTAAGGAAGTAAATCTTAAAGATTGTCAATTTAGTTCTTTATTTTCTTACATATATATATATAAAATGAAATTAAATACTATAATACCTTTCCTTACACTGAAATCAATTTTCTCTAAAATACAATAATACTAAGGTTCTTTCTCGTTGATTAAGGATATTACATTATATAGATGGTATACATATTATTTTGCTATGAAGGAGAATAAAGCCACAAATAATATTAGAGTTCCCTGTCTATAAAATAGCAGTTTAAATAGGTTATTAAAGGCAAAATTTATCTAGATTGAAATTTTATTGATTTTATTGAAAGTAATGGAAATATTAAAATTGATATAACTTAGATGAAGGGTTGGTTTTATTCTAGATAAAATTTACGAAAAAATACATGTTATAATTTTATGTTTTTTTCTTTATTTCAACTAAATACGATGAATATACTAATAAATTGTAACGAATTAATTTATCCGGTTTGTCATGAAATAAGATTCTTATTTACAAAAAAAAAAACTTAAAGATGTTCGTTCTAGAACTAATCGTAAAAAAAAATAAATTAAACAATTCTTTGACTACTTTGGTTACACTGCTTAAATTTTATTAAATAATTCCAACTGACCGTCACTGCATTATAATAAATTTGTTATTATTAAATTAAAGGAACAATGGATTTTTTCACCATATGAAAACTATCTTTCTTATTAATATATATTAAAATATTTTCCATGTGAATTTATGGTACCTTCGCAAACGTTATTATTTCAATCTTTTTTTTGGGGATGGGGGGGAAAGATGGATTTTACATTTTATTTTCTGCTTTAGCGGATTCACTTAAAATTATCTATATTAAATATTTTCATAATTAAAGAACCTTAAAAAGTTATAAAGGGTAAAGCGAATGTAATTTTTTGTCCTTATACACTTGTTTTTACTGTTACATTTAACCTGAGCGGATAAATTTAAAAAAATATTTTACAAGAGGTAATGGTTCATCTGCAAAAATTTCAAGTGAATAAATAAAATACATCGCTAAGAATATAATCATGCATATTTGAACACACATGAAATTTTGGTTAAGTTGTTTTTCCTTCATACGTAATCTCGTATTAAAAGAAAAATAACCCAAAATGATATATTGACTGTGTGTGTATGTGTATATATATATATATATATATAAAATTTAAATAAAGAAAAATTTTGTACAGAATAGCTGATAAATGGATATTAATATGCCTAATTTTTATAAGTAAAATATAGAAATAAAATTAGATATTCTATAAGGTATTTCGTTAATCATAAATTATACAATTTGCCTCTTACAAAATGTAATATAATTCGAGACTCCAAATTATAATAAAAGAACGCTTTAAAATACAACTTAATCTTAATTTGAGCCTCGTTTAAGATCATAGTTGAAACGTCTCATGTACTCGACCAGGGAGTACTGCATGACAGTCTAAAATTTGACATCGCCAATTCTAGTAGTATTTTTTTAATTTTTTCATTGTTTTTATTCTTTATTATTAATATTGTTTTTTGTGGCATATGATGTGTTGAGGTAAATATTTTTAAGATTTAAGACCGGTCTTGAAATTTCATATTGGATTTTAAGATTTCTTGTAACTATTATGAACTACTTATTTTGGGAATTCCTTAGGAACCCCTTTATCACGTGTTTTATATTAAGAGACTTACTTACGGCTCCACTATTTTATTAGTTGTAAATTTACTAGTTGTTGAATAAAAAATATTATTTATGATCATCCAATCGATAGATTCATCGGGATAAATTTGTAGCTATAATCATAAAGTTAAATAAAATACTGGCGAAAGTATGTTTACATTTATCAAACGGTCCCTGAGTTTTAAACGAAGATTAGTATTTATAAATAAATTAATACTGGGAAATTCTGATTTATATTTAAACAAACACAGGCACACACACACACACACACACACACACACACACACACACACACACACACACACACACACACACACACACACACACACACACACCCACCCACACAGACACAACACTCAAGTAATGTACACTGTTTGTATTTCTAAAGTATACTGTAAAGTACAGGCCACTATGTTATGTAGTGGAACACTCACTGCATAAAGTTTTTAACGAAAATAATTACTGATATTTCATTTTACTATAAAAACAATTTTCAAATATTAAAACAACATAGATACCATCACAAAAGAAATTAAATATTGTATATATATATACATTATATATATATTACATTATATATATTGTGATTATATCGATGGAGATTAAAATAATGAGTTTAAACATAAAAAAAGATTATTGAAAATTTTCAGTCTTTGAATTTATTATTCATTAATAATATTAAACAGAAAATGTTTGCAAGTAAATATTTATCAGTGATAATGAAAACCAAAAACTAAATAAATTTACCGAATCAATTTTTAGATAAAATCAATATTTAATTTAAAAAATAAATTATTATTTACAGAGTAAGTCCGTTATTTGTTATTAATAATTTTAAAAAAGCTATTAACTGTATAACTGAACTTTGTACAGTGCGTTTAAAATAAAATCCGTCCCTCTTCTCAAATTGAAAATACTTTTTTACAATTAAGATATTGCTTATTTTTTCTGTTTATTTATTTCCTCATATAAACGTTTGTTTATTCGTACATATTTTATTTATTCCTGTGTATGAATAACAACAATAAAATATTAGCTTATTTTATCTGTTTATTTATTTCCTCATATTTTTTTTTTCAACTTCAGTTACCCCGCTCCACGGATCGAGAACAGCATCCGGATCGAGTAACTGAGCTCCGGGGGGTGCCTTAGCTTCAAACTACCATGGCAGAACATAAGGTCCCGCCCAGGTAGCCGGGACTCGGTCTTGTAGTACATGCCACGCCTCTAATGAGAGTACCCCAAAGGGGTCTCCTCACTCCGCTTTGACTACCACTGTCGTCTTCGGCGGGACCAGCACTGAGCCCTGGGGAACACCCGAGAAACTGTCTAAGAAATTAGATAATACCTTCACATATTTAATCTGGGAAAAGCATCCGTCCAAGTAACTACGCAATATCAATTAGATTGGTTGAGATAGAATCGTTTTTAGTTTCTATAGCAGACCAGGTAGCCAGACCTTATCGAACGTTTGCTGGACATCTAGATAGGTAGTAGAGCAAAATTATTCTCTTCTAAGCATTTGAGACAACAGGAATGTTACTATACATGTGCTCGATGGTGAAAGTTCACCGCTGAAACCGAATTGGGGGTGAGGAATAATTTTGTCCCTGCTCTAAAATTGGGCACAATCTCCGAAGAAGTAGTCTTTTGAATAACTTGACCGTAAGAAGTAATAGGTTTTCGTTCTGTACGAGGACATCTTATATGCTGACTTTTTGGGTTTAGCGATTATCTCTATTAAAGCCACTTTCCACTAAAACAGGTAGCACGTCGTTCGAAAGGTACGATTGAACTATTGATGCATATAAATTACGGCCTTAGATGGGAGCATGCGAGGATTTTCTTGGTAATCAAGTCAAACTCAAGTTTTTTCTGTTAGTTTTATTCCTTAGCACTTTTTTCAATGTCAAGAGTTTAATCAGAAACTCATCGGAATTGGGCTGTCTAAAAAGTTCATAATATCCTCTTCACTTTCGCAGTGATATTAATTGTAAGATGCAGATGTTAAATGGATGTGGTGAAAGACTCACCTCATGAATCTAGCAAACAAGTTAGTCTTTTCACATTCATTTCTAGCCCATTATCCATGTGATTTTTTAAATGTTCAAGTGAAGCGATGTTCGTTAAAATTTCCTCGTAGCCTTCCACCAAGAGTATCGTCCGTTTTGAAAGTGAAAGATTACCGAGGTAATTTTTTATGTATCTCTCCCTTGAAAGACTTCAGCACTCGTTTTAATTTCCAAACAGCCCTGTAAAGACGTTTTATCATTCGGTGTCCTGTAACACTGCCATCTCCTGCTGAGTCGCTTCTTCGTTGAGATGAGAATCATTACCTCCCGTGCATACCCCGTTTCACCTTGCTTTCATGATTATGTCCAAACGTTGAGCGACAGACTGTCTCGTGTAACACCTGGGTCAGGACAGGAATTCGGTCGCATAGGCTATATCAGCCAAAAATTTCATCTCAGTCAATTTATATTCAATATTTTACATGCGTAGTTTGATTAATTTACATAGCAGTATCAAGCAAAAGGATGTAAATATTAACGTACTTATATATAAGTAAATGTAACCTTCTAATATAACAAAATGTAAAATTTATTTGATATATATATATATATATACGATATGTATATATTAATAATAAAACATATCGGTATAATAATTTAATATAATTTCTCTATGATTCCGCAGAAAGGTTTTAGTAACAAAATTAATAATTTCTTATACTTAGTAGAATATAAAAGTTTTAATTGCAAGGTAAACCTATATTAAAAGACGTCAAAGAATAATCGTATAACGAATTTTCTTTTATAAAAAAAAATAATAAAATTTAAAAAAATACCATTAAACATTATTTAGAGAACCCAATTAAGTTGTTAAACAGACTATATCAACATCATTTCGTTTTATTTTTTAATTTTACAAGCACATTTACGTGTGTTTCTTTTATGTCAGTCACATTCTACTTTTTATATCATATTAGTTTTTATGATATTATTTTATTTTTTTCGTAACTGTTGTGCAACCTATATCAGAAAGAGTATTTTTTTTTTGTGTTTTTGATGGGCGAAAAACGCTTAGTTATCATACGTAACGCGTTATCATCGCCCGGGAAAAAAAAAAGTCCTTAAAAACTAAAACATTAAAAACTTACAACTAATATCACAGCTGAAAAATATAAAATTAAAAAAAAAACTTAAAACTGAAAATGTAAGATTTAACAAAAATAAAGAGTTTTAAAAAAATCCAAGAGGATGTAAAGAGTCCCTACTCGGATAAGGGAAAGACTTGAAAATTCAGATAAAAAACTAATTCTAGTTAAAAACTAAAATATTAAAAAGTTAAAGGTTAACAATAACATAAAATATCACTAAAAAATAAAATTAAACTATTGTCACAGATAAAAAACTTAAAACTACATAAAATCAGCTATGTATACATCTAAAAAAAAATTTAAATAAATATAACGAACTCCTGTTCGTTATATTTATTTAATTCGTTATTTAGATTTTATTCGTTATTTAGAAGGAGTGTAGAACGCTCCTTCTCTGATAACAAAAGAAAATAGAAATTTATATCAAACAACAGTAAAAAAAAAAAAAAACACTATTAAAAAGCGTGTGACATATTAATAGTTCTAAGAAATAGAAACACCCGGTCTAAGAAGATTACTTTATCATTGCCCAGGATTTTACGAATGTTCTGGGCAATTTAAATTTACGACGCAATGCCGCATAACAAATACAATCCACAAGGATGTGGCACACAGTCAAGCGGCAGTTGCATCGTATTCATGTTGGTGCATTTACTTTTGACATTAGACATCCGTGTGTGGCTCTAGTATGACCTAACCGCAATCGAAAAAGGACTTCTTATTCTCGACGGAGTTTTCTAAAAGACAAGTCCCATGGCAACACACTGGTTTTAATGTATCGAAGTTTATTATCCACTGTGATAGTCCAGTCACCTTGCCGCTTCATTTGAAAAGCGTGTTATACGCAATTCCTAAAATCGCATGTAGTAACACGATTGGTAAAGGAAGATAGACTACATGCATCCCTAGCAGCAGAATCTGTGCGTTCATTGCCCACAATTCCTATATGGCTAGGGATCCAGCAGAAACTCACTTGTGTGTTCCGACGGTTCAATTTCGCGATTGCGTTATAAATTTCGATGACCAGCGGATGTCTAGATTAAAAATCTTCCAAAGCTTGGAGTGCACTAAACGAGTGGCTACAAATAAAGATCTGACGATATTTTGGGTTAACAATATTTAAAGCCTTTTTGATGGCGTACAGTTCTGCAGTAAATATACTTGTAACCTTAGGTAGACCGAACATATAGATTCTGCTATTAACAATAAATGAGCATCCAACGGTATCATCCTGTTTCAATCCATCTGTGAATACTATTGCGTCTGGGTTTATTCCGGAAAGGATATCGTGAAAATTTTGCTGAAAGACGATAGGTGGTGTTGATTGTTTCTTGTATACGGTGAAATCAAAAATAAAATTTATAAGGCTAATTCTCCACGGTGGATACGAACAGGAATACGTTGGAAAAATAGCAGATATGTCTAGGTTTAAAAGCTGTAGTAACCGCCAAATACGTACACCTATAGGTGCAGTGGATCGTGGATGGTCCTCAGGATTCGCAAGAACTGCGGTAAAAGCCGGCTGATTCGGTTGCCCTTTAAGGCGGACAAAGTAAGATGCTGATAGTTGGTCTCTTCTATCCCAAAGTGATGGTTCACCGAACTCAACAAGTATGCTAATGATAGGGCTTGATCTAAAAGCCGCTATAGCAAGACGGAGAGAAGCGTAATCTACAGCATCTAACATTTTCAGCGCGGTATTACGCGCTGAATAGTAGGTGATACAACCGTAATCTAAGCGGGTACGAAGTAAAGAGTAATAAAATCGCAATCGCATCATACGTGACCTATCGACTCCCCATTTGGTGTTGTTAAGAACTCGCAGCATATCTAAAATTTTGGAACATTTCGTTTTTAGTTTTTTGATGTGTCTTACCCATGTAAGACGATTGCCAAAAATCAAACCTAAAAACTTGATATCAGGAATGATATAAATTTTCTCTCCGTTGAGCAAAACTTGCGGAGTAGATGAATCCTGCAATCGAGAAAAGACTACACATTTTGTTTTCTCAGGTGAAAATGTGAAGCCGGTCACCTTGGACCAAGCTTCAAGGCGAGATATTGTGTTCTGTAGTAGTGTCTCTGCTGAACGGGACGTAATATATACGGCAAAATCATCAGCAAATCACGAACATGAAACAGGAGGGTGCACACAATCAGTAATACTGTTGATGGCTATAGCGAACAAGGTGGCACTTAATACACTTCCCTGAGGGACTCCATTCTCTAAAGTGACGCTACCCGATACAGAATATCCAACACGAACACGGAAAGTTCGGTCCTTTAAGAAACCTCTAATAAAAGCCAACATGTTGCCCTTTACTCCCCATTCTTTGAAAGTATTTAGGATACCACGTCGTCAGGCCGTGTCGAACGCCCTCGTGATATCAAAGAAAATAGAATATAAAAATTTGAGGCTCGAAATCTTTAAAACTACTAGATTTGTTTCAGTGAAATCTAGGTATGTTTAGAAATCAGTAGTAAGGTATAAGAAAGTTGTGAATAAGAGAATTTGGTAAAGATTAGTTGAGCCATTCTTACGCTCAATTGTTACAAAACATTTTAGAATTTTGTAGCTCCAAAATCTCCAAAACTATTCGAATAATTTGACTGAAATGCAGCTATTCTATAGTAGTGTACCTGACGTTGCGAATACCAAAATTTAATGAAGATTGGTTGAGTCGTCCTTGAGTTACGCTCAATATGAAGGCGAAAATAGGCAACATAACCTCAATTTGAAATTACAATGACTGTGTGTGATGTATTTTTCATACGTGCTTATGCAGTAGATCACAGTAGTGAGTGAGTTGAAACTTGATGCATTTGTGTAGGGTATACTTGTTAATCGAACCTATGTAGTGCGTCGTACTCTGAAAATCATTGCGATTTTGACTGTGAAATAATGAGGGCGTCGAAACGAAAAGTCCGTCTTCTTGAGAAAAACTGCGCAATAGTTTCTTTGTATTTTGGCTCTAAATTTTTTTAATTTTTGTTATTAAGAATAGGGTTTATTTTGTATTTTTATTCATCTCTTAAAATTAAATTAACTTTGTCACCTATATTTTATTCTGGACCCAAAATGAGAAGTAATTTTTTTCATTACTTTCATAAAAGTTATATTTTAATCAAATTCTTCTAGGCCCAGCAGGGAAAATCATGAAGTACTTTACTACCTTTATATATATATATATTTACCCATTTATTTATAAACGTATTTATTATATGATTATAAAAATCTAATTTTAATTTTTTTATATAAAAATTCATTTTTTGAGAGCTACAAGTATTTAAGGAAAATTGTATATCTTAATAATTTAATGAATAATGGTTTAAAAATGACTTTGTATGAAAAATATTTATTCAAAAATAGTTGTTTAGGAAGTTTTTTGATAATTTCGGTAACGTTAAAAAAATTATACTAAACTTTTCATAGAATTTTATGAAATTATATTTAATAATTACATACATATTTGAAATTCTTTGACGTGCCTGGGAGAATTAATTTAATTATTGTAAGAAAGGTTTATTTATTTTTCTAAAAATGTAAAGAGAATGGAATTTGTACGATAATAATAGACTGATGTTACGAAAAGAAAAGACAATTCGATTATTCATTGATTGACTTAGCTAAAAGAAAGTTAATTAAATTTAGCACGCCCCATACAAACAACATTTTTTTGGGAGAATTCTGAAAAGCTTTTTTCTTGCTTGTAGAATAGTTGTGTAAGTCCTTTCCTTATTTTCGTAATGAAAATTAAAAACTAAACTTGGCGTGTGATGAAATACGTTACTCTTACAATTTTTTAAAAGATAAGTTTAATTTTTATAATTCAACATACTCCAAACGCTTGACATTGTAATAAGTCTGTGCTGAATGAATTTTTTTATTAACTCATTTACTTTTAACTATGTTTGCTTCGTTAATTTTTTTCTACATATAAAATTTAATCAATATTCAACTACTTCATAGAACGTAAATATAGAAAAATTGTTCAAAATTTTTCTTTTTAATTTCCAGTCCTGCTAATCAATCAAATATAGTTTTGTGGTTGAACGCATATGTTACTTGGCATAACCATAAATTGTAGTCGGCAGCTTTATATGAAACTCCTGTCACCCTGGGTCTTATGAAACATTCTCAAGAAAAACAAGTTCCAATACCAGATAAGGGAACTGAAGAGAGAAGTAGTTTCCCGTTACATTCTTCAGTGAGATAAATATACTTATGCATATCAACGTTAAAATCTAACGTATAAACACACAACGTAATTTTTAACCACGTAACAAATTTTGAATTTCAATTTTTATTAAAAAAAACTTCCTATAATTTTATTCATTATTTATCTATCACTTAAACAAAAAATTTAATTGCTCCCTTAAACTATCTATCCCGATCTTTATGATGATTACGATTATATAATAAGAAAAATAAACGTTAAAGTGGTACTAATATAAGCTGCCTTCTTTGAAAGTCATTCTTTTTGAAGTTATTCAAAAAGCCATTTCCTTCAAGAATATAACGGGGTCACTTATCAAATTTAATATGTCTTATATTCGACATCTTGATATACATTATATAGTAGATTATATTACGAGTAAAAATTTAACAAAAAATTTCAAGGACCTCTTCACTTTTTATGATTTCATCTAGCTCTGGATACTTATTTTACGTACGTCATTTCCAGAAGTGAATTATTCACACGTCAAGTTTACTAATAACCTAACGGTTATACTAGATATGTGTTAGAGGCATCTGAACTCTTGGACACAATTTTCTAAACCACTCGAAAGCTGGCTGATTTTACTCACAATACTTTTTTATGCAATCTGAATCCGCGTGGATTCAGATCGCTAATACACCGATTTCCTGACGATTTTCAGCCAAAATAACTCCCTGCAGCCTACCAGACGCCTTGAGCTTTCCTCATGGATGAGTTTTGCCATCCATTTTTACCTCATATCCCATTTCTTATCCTTATCCTTCTTATCTATCTTCGGTACTATGAATAAATAACAGACTATCATTTCTACGCTGAAGAAATAGACCAGAGATCTGTAACACATGCTTTATTTGATATGATAGAGTAGGATGTCTATGTACTACCTGTGATTTCTATTACACGAATCCTAACGGTTACAGTATTTATCGGTAAACTTAGGTCTCCCAATCCCTTCTTAAATACAAAATAACATTTAATAACAACTTTAAATCGTATAACTAGTTACAGAACTAGTTAATACAAAACTTTTTTAACAAGTTTCTAGAATTCTGATAGCCCCTAAAAAATGAAACGAAAGAGAAAACAACATGAAGAAAGAAATAGGAAAAAAGAGTGAAAGACTGACTGAATATATATATATATATATATATATATATATATAGGCGTGTAGATAAATGTTTGTTTGTCTGTATGTATATATATATATATATATATACATTTAAGATATAGTTTAAATTACAAATATTCATTAAACGCACGAAGAGCGGCCTTATAAAATGAAAACTTTATCGGACATTATTGATACATTTTAATACAAATGGAGAAGAAAGTATGCATTCCAGCATATTTACATAAATTTTGATCACGGTATAATTTCATAACGGCTACGTTATTTTCACAAAATATTTTTGAAATGATTATTCAGATCGAGTATTACATTTTTTTCGAAATGAACATGAATATATTAATATAAGTAATTTAAAATAATTCCTATACTAACAAAATTAATCAGAAAAATAAAATTTAAATCTAAAATCAATCATAGAAAAAATATTATAAAAATTCGTAAATTAATTGGCATCAAGGTCAAAAGGTATTATTGCAAATTAAATAATTTGTCATTTATAACAATAAAACTGATATTGAAAACACAGGTATCTATTTTGTTGGTTTTGATTTCAGCAGTTTATACAAATTCCTGGAAATTTTAGTAAACATTTTAACTGATATATGTTCTACTTTTTAGAAATAGTATAAATTTTTTTATTCGTTCAGTTCATTCTCGAAATATTTATCTTTTTTTATTCAACATAATTAAATACAATTTTCTCTTCATTTTGATATGTGCGATATTTCATATATTTCTTTAGCATTACACTTGACAAGATCAAAATATCTCTAGAAATTACTTTCCGAAGATATTAATATCAGAAATTTTTGTCTGAATGTAGCAATATTATTTACATCAGTAATTTAAAAATTCCATTAATTTAAAAAGTAAATTAATTGATGTTATTTGAATGATTAATTCATTCTTTAGATATGTTTTTTTATGAGTGCGATTGAAAGAAGAAATGAATAACTTTTTATTCAGACCACAACGTTATAAATTATATGCCAGAAATTATATGTTTGTTATTTCACTGATAATAAAACAATGCTTCTCCAGTATATTCTTGGAAGGATCAAGAAGTATGTAAAAAACTCTTAATTGGTTCTAGAAATTCTAAGCTAAAAATTAAAGAAATAAAAGCACAATTATTGTGCAATACGTGAATGTAATTTCAAAGCGAATCAGGATGGTAGCCCTGCCTGTTAATATACAATAATGATATTCAATGGAAAGTATATAAAAAAAAAAGTTCCTATCCAATAAGAGGTAAAAGGAAGGAAGGAAATACAATGATCGGAAAAATTTCGGTTTTCAGATTTCAACGGAAATATCCATTTTGACCATCCCTGAATCCATTTTGACTACTTTCGGCGTGACGTTTGGACGTACGTATGTATCTCGCGTAACTCAAAAATGATTAGCCGTAGGATGTTGATATTTTGGACTAAGGACTGTTACAATATCTAGTTGTACACCTTCCCTTTTGATTATAATGACTGTACCGTCATTTGTCCGACTGTCCAAAAAAGCCCAAAATCCAAAGTTTTTGGATTTTGGATTTTTTTTAACTTCAGTAATAAGCTCTCATTGATAGCTTTTCAATGATATATCAAAATTAGTACTTATTTTCATTGGTTCCAGACATTGCGAAATAAAATTTTAATTAATGAAATATCTGAATCTTATAAGGGGAAGTCACGTCGGTTCCAATCTGACTTCATCTCCTCTTTATTTTTTTTAACTTTTTTTTAGTTTAAATATATTGATTTATTAATTAACCTCTGATTGTAAAACAAAATTTACAATAAATAATAACTCTAAAAAAAAAAAAATTAAGATATATCTGAAGTTATTAATGAAATAAAATTTTATGTACTTTTCATTTAAAAAAAAAATGTGTATATGTAATTTATTTAATAGGCGTACAAGGATGTCATGTGGTGTCCACATCAAATTTTTTAATAATGTATTAACCTGAGTTTGCTAAAAAAATAACAGCACCTACATTGTGTGTTTGTGTGAGTGTGCGTGCACACACACACACATACATGGTTGTGCGAATATATTCCTGTTTTTTTGGATTTAACTTTACTCGATTACCACACCTTTCAGTATTGCCTGAACAATTCTGTAGTAAACGAAAATAAAATATTTGAAGTAATAAAAAAATTTGATAGAAATCTTTATAGTTCCATTTATAATAAAATTAGCTTAACTTTTTTTCTGAACTATAGGGATAGCGCACTTTTTTACATTATATTCTTTTTTTATTACACATCTTTGAGAATTAAGAAATCCGATTATTCTTATAAATGCATATTTTTAAAAATAAATATTTTTACTTTATTCTGTGTAAAACTTTTTTTATTTTTTATTTTACAAAATATAATGTCAAATCTATAGGGATCATTCTTAATTGATGTATTTTTTCGAAATTAGATTTGAAGAGAATAATTCTTTCTTACTTAGTACCTAAAACAATGCAAACCCAATAAAGGATATAGAGAAAGATCTAATTATAGTAATAGTATCTGACTTTTCAAAAGGTACTATTTCCTTTTCATTTGAATATTTACCCCTTCGTTCAAATAGAAAGGAAAATAAATTGAATTATTTATAATTTCTTTTCTTCATAATTTTGAAGAAATCTATACTATGCGGATAGCCTGAACTAAATATTATAATAATAGCTTGAACAACTTTTAATGTAGATTTATAACACAACTTTCCAAAGTATGGAATTTATAAATTATTGATGTAGATAAGTTGACTACATTTAGACAAAAATATTTCATGCCAAGATGATTGGAAAGAAATTTCTGTAGATATTGTAATCTTATCAAGCGTTTTGCTAAAGAAATGTATCAAATACTGTAGATCAAAATATATGGAAAAATTCCATTTAATTATGTTTTTAGTAAATAAATATTGCGTGAAGAAGTAATGACTTAAGTGAAATAGTGAATAAGAAATAATGAAGAGCCACATTTGCGAAAGAAAAAAAAGGCCAAATGAAATGAGATTTACAAAATAGATTTTCATTTGCTACATTCATGAAAATAAGACTTATTTTTAAGGAATATGCACTTTTTTGTAGTTTGGATTTGCCTAAATCTTGCTCAGAAAATGAGGTTTAATTAGCTGAATTACTGAGCAATTTAAAGGAAAAATTGTAATGAAATATATATTTTTTTAAATATTTATATTTAAACAAACACAGAAAGTGTTTGACATAAATTTCTTACGTGTAAATTGTGTATCAGATAATGAAAGAAGTAATAAATTATTTTAGTTAGTATTTAAAAAACAGAATTTTGCTTTTACTTTGAAATAATTTTAACCAAATTTCTTTGGAAATTATTTTGTTTTAAAAAACAAAATAAACTGGTAGTGGTAAAATTTTGGTTTCAATATAAAAAAATAAGAATCTATTTAAAATAAGAATAAGTTTCATGTTAATATTTTTAAATAATAAGGAATGCTACTATCAAATTTTCTTTGTAACATAAATTTTTTGTAGATTAAAATTTGATAATTTAAGTTACGGTATTAGAAGATACAATAAACTTAAAGAGTATCAAGTAAGAATATGCTGCTGATGAACCATAATACTAAATTTAAAAACATTTAAAAAAACATTATTAAAAAACTGAATTTTGTAGATATGTTGTCTAAAACTATCCATATTTTTTCCACGCTGTTTTATCTTATTAGTTTTCTTTCACAATGAAAAGTAATCCAAAACGAGGTTATTTGCAAAAAAAATTGTCAATTCATTTGTGATCTACAATTTATTACAATAAATTCAAACGACAAATGAAAGTATGTCACGTATATTTCTTAAACTTTAATAGGATTTCAAATACTAGTCTAACGAAACGGATTTTATCTGTGAATTCATATGAGACTGATGTGAATATTTTCAAAAGCTTTTTTAGAAAATATGAAAAGTTTAGATATTTATACGTATCATTTCTTTACGTTGAATTACTATCAAACTTCAGAACCTAGTTTCTTCAATATAAAACCTCTTTACAAAAAAAAAGTCTACCACTAATATTTTAAGTTTTACAACTTCCGTTTGATATACGAAATAGTATCCGAAGAATCTTGCCAGCAGTTTAATGAGTTATTTACATATCTCTCACAGTTACTGTAACTGGTATAATATAAACTTATTTCCATTTACTAAACATGAAACAACTTTATGTGTAGCTTTTACATCAAACTTGAAATTACATTGAGTTCTACAAACAAATGAGTACATTATATTTTAAAAGTTGCATTATATCCTGTATGAGCAAATTATATAAATACTTATAAAATTAATTATTTTTAATTATCATAAGCTTAATCAAATTAGAAACGCACGCGTGTGCTTGCGTACACAGAAAAAACATCTAAAACAAATGTATTTTAACAAAACCTACAAAGTGTGCAATAATTACAAATTCCTAAAATTTCTTTTTTAAAATAACTAATTTTAAAATATTTTCATAAAATTCCCAGATTTTGATGAAAATTGAGAATTTCTCATTTTTCCAAGTGTAAGCACTCTTATTTAGGCATGCGAAATCATAAGCTACTGTATTACTAAAATCATATTACATGAATATATAATTAACAAAGCACACAAAAAAGTTTTTATACTTTCTTGGCATTGGTTATTGATTTTTATATTGTGTAACAATAATGATACATGATAAAGTTTAAAAAATCGATTTAAGTTTAAAATCGATTTATTCTTTGATCGGTTTCCCTTCCACAAACTTTATTTCCCCCAAAGTATATATATATATTTTTTTTGGTCCTATTTCACTACTACTATCCCTAGGTTTTACGATTTTTGGGGATTTTTGAAGGGGAGAATTTGGGGGCAATTTTTTTTTTAATTGTAATATAAGCACGTATGCATCTACTGAGTTTAATCTAAAGTAGGGTTATATTTGCAAACTTTTGAGAAAATTCACCCCACAGAAACTATCTACCCCACGACTGGAGATATTGAGCCCAATATTTTACCAACAAATTGCCCCATATACCCAAGTCTGTGTGCCAAATTACATGAAGACTTGTTTATTCATCAAAATTTATTAAAATTCAGCCATGCTAACACACGTACATACATAATACCTACGTACGTACCTACGAATATTACCCCCACCTTTTTGGGGGGTTCCTGGTTCATGAAAGGTCCAGAAATGTAAAAAAAAAACTATACCTCATTTTTTTATTGATTACTATACATTCCTTCTTGCAACATACATTTAGAGCTATGATGCCAGAATGTTGCGTTAAAAAAAATTAATTTTACTATTTCCATGGGTTAGGTTGATATCTGTGAGAGTACAGACGTGTTATTTTTACTTTGTCTCTGGACGCCCACTGTCTTCGTTTTCATATTTTTTGTTGTTCTTTATGTTATTCGTTGTTTCGTTTATTGTTTTGTCATGTTTCGTTCGTATTTCATTTATTTATTTTACGTCCTTGTGTGAGGGAAAGCTCAAGGAGGAGCGGGTGACGAGTGGTGTGGTTTCTGATCCTGGCAAGCGGAAGTAGTATCTAACTAATAATACGCTATTCTTGTCCGTTATGTTAGGCAGCTTAGTTCTATAGCTAGCCAAAATGTAGATACGATGTAAAGATTAGGGAGTGTTTCCATAATATGGATGGTATTGCTCGGATGGTGGAACTGTTCCGAGACTTGTTGGAAGATACATCTGAGGAGCCAAAGCGAGCACGGTCGACTCGCCTGAACCTAGTTGATGAAGGTACACAAACTTATTTCATTGTTTCTGATGTCACCACTCAAACGACGGATGGAGGTACTTCTGGGATAGATGTGCGGAAGGCACTGGAGAGTGGATTAGTTAACAGCGAATTGCCCCGGCTGATCCTTCAGAGGTGACCTAAGGAAGTATTTACCTCCACTGTGGTACTGGAGAAAGTCAGTGGAGCTGATGGCCTTGTATGGGTGGTCAACCTGGCACAGGGAGCAGATTATTGGGCCACCTCGGCGTTGTTGAAGGATATGCCCTAAGCGGGCCTGATACTTCGATCGGGTTCACTGCGGGCTGGTCAGGTTGTTGCTGGCAATACCCGTGCGATGAATTTGGCGGGTGGATCAGTAGAAATAGGTGGAATAAATTAATTGGTGTTAGTGGACTCATCGGAGGGTGAGGAACGTTTGGTAAATCGCTTGATGGAATCAGCTCGGTTGGTGTTGGGTGAGAATGCCAATGCCTGTTCTTGTGTGCCTCACAGGAGGTTGGGGCTTTTTTTGTATTAAGTGAATGAGTATGTGGCTCGGAGGCGATCTTTTAAGTTCCGAGCACACATAGGTATGTCATCACTGGGTACCACAGTGAGTAGGGTCTCGGTGAAGAAACCGGTAAGGCCACCAAATGCGACAGTGGTGTTAAAGGTGGCAGGCCGCACATATGCGGATCTCCTCTGCACTGTAAAGGGCTCCGTGTCACCGGGCAAAGCGGGTATACTCTCGGCGTATTAAGGTCAGGGGGAGAATCTTTACATAAGAGTTACGAACACTGGAGATGTTGTTGAGGAGCTACATCGGCAAATTTTGAACAAGATGAACGAAACGTACGGCCGGTAGGGATGTTTGACGTGTTCACTTGCTCATATCAAATTATACAAACCGGTTAAAATAGATTTTTGAAGCTAGGGCTGAATACAATTCTGTAGCAATTGCAAATAAATTTCTGATATTATCTTACAGTTAAAGAAGTAAAGAAAGACCTGCTGCTTCACGTTTTAAATTCTACCCTACTTAAGGGTGGACTGACAAAAGCCTAAATTAGTTACTAAATTAGTTACTATTATTAAATTATTATTAGTTATTATTAGTTATTACTATTATTAGTTATTAAATTAGTTACTAATTAGATGGTCGGGTGCATATAGGAAGGGTGGCCTGAGAGTGGTGCGGCGATCGCTGGAGACTGTTACTTCCGCTGTTGGCGTCCGGGGCGCAGGGCAAAAGCCAGTAGTAGCTCGGACTGTACCGGCCATTGTTTTAATTGTAGGGAGGCTGGCGCCATGTGAAGGATTGTCGTCGGGAGGCCAGATGTTCTTCCTGTAATGTGCATAGACACGCCCCTGGAGGCCGGGGTTGCAAAATTACCCATGCGGCATGAGGATCGGCTGCTGCTGCACCTAGATACAACGGGGTTCCTGTCTGGTACAGCCCCGTCCGGGAGGGGTGGGATGCTCCGGGGCCTTACTTTCGATGATCGGGCGGAGACTCCTCCCAGAGCCCCCGGGGGAAAACTAAGACCGTAGCGTAAAGACAGGAGTCCCGGTGAGGGTACCCCCTCGGGGTCTCCTTACTTGAGGCATGGCAGGAACAGTCCTTGTCCCGGCTGCCTGGGTGCGGTCTTGGGAACGGCATAGTCGGGTCCAGGTGGTTTGAGGCTACGGCATCCACCAGAGCTGAGTTTATGTTTGAGTGCGTATCCGGCTCTGGCTAGCGGGGCATATAAAGAAGAAACGAAAAATTAGATACTACAACAGCTGAGAAAGTTAATGCTTTCTAAATGTTTTTATGAATATTAGTATCACAACAATAAATAAAATAACCAAATTTTACTAAATTACAACCACTTTTCATGATGTATAAATCAAAATTAACTGCAAAAAGTGTACGTGTACTGACTTGTATTAACAAATAAATAAATGCATAATTACACTTATAAATTATAATTAAACATTTATAAAGCGTATCAGGAATGGCAGGTATTATGTTCCGTAGATAATAAAGCCACGAAAAATTATGACTAGTTTAGCGTTTCAAAGTAAAAAAAAATTAGGAACAAAAATATGGGTGATTATAGTTCGTATTAAAACATATCGGTGTTCATTGGTAGTTGGGTTTCAATTACCCACACGTGTCAGGAATAGTCGACTTAAGTTTGTTTCAAGGTAACAAAATTAGCGGTATTATTAGATCACACTGATAAGTCGCTAATGACTTTAATTGTTGATGCGACTATAAATAAAAGTATTTAAAAAAAAACTATAAATATAATGAAATCGCATCTACCTATAATTAAATAAGTAAAATCAGTACACATTTTGTTAGTATTAATTGATAAATAATCCATGAATGAAAGATGAAGTGCTTTTCAAAGCTCTAACTTATATGCTGTTAAATTTAATTGTTTTAGAATATAACGATGACGCCTAACAATCACTTCAAACTACAATGAGTATTTTCAATTTGAATTTTATTCGTACTAAAACATTCTGTTAATCTTCTTCACTTTCTAAAAATCCAGAATGAAGTAAATCAATCAATAATTGAACCGGTTTGTTGATTTTTACTTTTTTTATACAAAATTTAAACATTTGAAAATATTTTTTATTGATGTTATAAATAGTATGTTGTTACGTTGAATGAACATAGTATGTTGGTCGATTAAATGAACTTGTACTAATATTACGCTTCCGTCATGTTCAGAAGACAAATGTTTGTTTTTTTGTGGGTAAAATTCCATTTTACAATCAAAAAAACAAAAGATAATAAAAAAAAAAAAAGAAAAGATAATTAAGTTCTAATTAAAAATGCAGGAAGATAAGGATGTAGTATGTTCACCTTTTTGAAAATAAGTAAGAATAATGTGAAAATAAATCTTAAAGTAAGGAAGTATTATACACCAAGTTTGCAAAAATTCATTTAGGTATTAAAGAAATTATAGGATTATGCAACCGATAGCTTTCATGCAAAAACGAAGCCTGCTAGCACCCAAACATGGATGTAATGTTTAGAAAGGTATTCTTTGTTATATTTGTGTAGAGTGTAACTGTATATAGGTAACATGGATGTCAGGAAAAGCATTAAGAAAAAATAATAGAAACCTTTAAAATGCGGCTTTATTAAATTACGTAGGTTGATAAAGTACTTAATGAAGAGGTCATAGAATATTAGGAAAGGAGATAGATTATTGGCAGAATTTTGTAAAGATGTACTATGCTCTTCGACTAAAAAAAAAACGGTTAGTTAGTGTTGGTTTTAAATAAGATATAAATCGATAAAGATTAAGATTTGGAAATATATAAAGCAGATAACTTAGGTTACAGGTTGTAATGATAACACGAAGATAAAATATATTTTATTTTAGCGATAAAACGCTTGGTTCATATTCTGCTAATGCAGTTTAAGAGAAAAGAAAATAATTTTACTCTGCAAAATTTTTCAAGCATCATTTTACACCTTCCGGGCAAATGGTATTTTTTTTACGGTGTATTGGGTATCTCAGAAATATTTAACCTATATTAATTATGAAATTCAGTACGGCATTTGACAACGAGGGACTGACATTAATGGTAAATTGTACTGGAGAGAAGGTATAAGCTAAATAGCTAATATGATCAGAAACCTCATAAAAGGTAATATACCGTAGCTTGAAAGCTATCATAGGAAATAACTGTAAAAATAATTAATCAAAATTTAAAAAAAATATTTCAAAACTACATCTCCCTAAATAGTGTTACACAACAGTCATTCTTTTTGAAATTATGCTGAATCTTTCATAATCAATTTGATCAACGATTTCTTTTTTTATTTTAATTTCCCGGTTATTTTCTTGTAGTGTTCAAATGAAAATTTCAGACCTAAATGAGCAAGGTCTGCTGATTATAAATTTTCTATGTCTGCAGCACGCAAACCTCAAGATGATTTTGGGCTCATCAAAAAATCTTGACAGTTCTCTTGATATCGCACCATTATCATGGCTGGTGAAATTTTACAAAATTTGTTTAAAATTTAACCCAGAAATCTTATGTTAATGCTCTGATTCTTTGTATACTTACCTTTAATCATGTGTTTCATCATATTATCTTCTGTTTACAAGATGTTTCTATAGTTGTCTGCTTTCAACTATTGTTGTCACATCTGGGTCAGTATATTTATTTTTTAGTTCTTATCCTCTTTATTCTTCACATTATATATCAATTAATGCTAACAAAATCTGTTAGCCTTAATTAAACTGATTTTACTTATTTAGTTTTAGGTAGATGCGATTTCATAGAATAATTACATTTAAGTTTTTTTTTTTGAATACTTTTATTTATAATCGCATCAACAATTAAAGTCATTAGCAACTTATCAGTGTAATCTAACTGAACCGGTAAATTTATAGCCTTGAAACAAACTCAGTTCTACTACTCCTGAGACGTGTGATTAATTGAAACCCAACTACCAAAGAACTTCGCTATGTTTTAATACGGTCTATAATCACGTACATTTTTGGTTCCTAATTTTTTTTTACTTTGAAGTGTTAAACTAGTTATAACTTTTTTATGGCTTTGTTATCTACGGAACAACGGAACATAATACCTACCATTCCTGAAACGCTTTATAAATGACAAATTATAATATATAATGTGTAATTACGCATTTATTTATTAGTTAATACAAACCAGTTCATGGAATTTTGTAAGTAATTTTGATTTATACATAACGAAGCGTGGTTGTAATTTAGTAAAATTTGGTATTTTATTTAGTGTTGTGGTACTAAGACTCATACAATCATTTAGAAAGCATTAAATTTGTCAGCTGTTATAGCATCCCTTTTAGACTTATGACAGCTCACCCTTAAATAGGGTGGAATTTAAAACGTGAAACAGTAGGTTTTTCTTTATTTCTTTAACTGTATGATAATATCAGAAATTTATTTACAATTGCTACAGAATTTTATTCAGCCCTAGCTTCCAAAAACTATTTTATATTTGTACAGTACACCACTACTTTCACTTTTGAGTATGAATGATTTCTTTTAATTAATTTTCCACAAAGATTGGCATATAATAATCAATAAAATAGCCGAATAAATTATTAGCTTTAACTGGATATGATTCTTTCTTAACGGGATTTAAAATAAAAATTATGAGACTGAGGCTTGCCTATATCTTGTGGATTAAATACAGTTTATTGGGTTTGTGTTTTTTTTTTATCAAGAGAAAGTGTTCAGAAAAAAAAATTTGGTACATAAATTAAAACTCAAACGATTTATTACAATTTTTGTAAGATTCTTTTTAAAATTATGGATAAGGTTCCAACCTTCGACCTTCTCTTTAAATGGAACAAAAATAAAAAAATATTTCATTCACGGAAGATGTGTTCAGTAAAAGTATACCACCGGATAATAATTATGAGAAACATACTTCTTTTTAAAGTTTTTACTTATTTTATCTAGAATTGTTTTTGCAGTAATAGATAAGAAGTGTTACCTGGAGTAATGCCTAAAATGTAATTAGTTAGTACAAGGTACTTCTCTTACAGATAAGCTCAGAAATGATTACTAAAATTATATATATATATACTAGTGGACCCGACAGACGTTGTCCTGACGCGGCATTATTCTGTAATAAATGCACACACATAAATATAAGTAACTTAATTAAGTTAAAATTAGCAGGAATGTGTTCTAAATTTCATTAAAATGACTATTAGTTGTAATGGGTTTATTGATTAATTATGTGTAGTATGGTTAATATTTATTTTTACTAAATATTGAGATATCCGATGAATTTGAATTAAAAAATCGAAACGTTGTAAAATTAATAATTAGTGTAATTAATAAATTTTCATCCACATTACTACTAATTTTCACTTAACATCATTCTAAAAAAGTACCTCCTACATATTTCTTTTTAAATTTAATAATTTGATGTTTCATAACCATGTAACAGCTTAATTAATCAATTAATAAAACAATTAAAGCACTGTAAAAAAGCAACGTAGTTAAAATTTTAGTAGAAATTTTTATCATTTTTCTCATTCTTTATTTTAACATTACCAAATTTTAGATAATTGTAAATTAAAAATAATTTTAGAAAAATTTTTATAAAATTAATCAGCTAAAACATTATAAATTCAATTTTTTAAATATACTTTAAACTATATTATAAGTAACTTATATTTTAATTTTATAAATGTTATAATTTATTTTACAAACTTAAATTTTTATTTTCAAAGAGCCGTTCAATACTTCTTAAGTTGCATTGAATCAAATGAGAACTGACAATTTAAATTTGTAGGTTAAGTTGATTGTTATTGAATGCACGTGTATACATCATTAAAATTCATGAAAAATCATGTAAAATACTCACTTCAATACTGCACCTTACAAATTTGCACGATGTACATTTTTTAATTAAACTTTAAAACGTTATTTCAATAAATAATAATATAATATAATATTCTCAATAAGCGCGCAGTTCTAGCAGACTCGGCAATGCTTCGCTATTGCTAGATCTGAGGATACATACAGATTAAATGACAACAATTGAAAGTTTCATAAAACCTTAAAAAACTGAACATTAGCAATTTAACAAAATTTAACCTTTCACTTTATAAAAGTCAGAATGTAAATAAATCTAAACCGTAAAACAACAGCACTACCTATCGGATTTAATTTACACCACTCTCTAATCACAGTATTCGGTGGAAAATAATTTTTTAACGAAAAGTGTTGTGCTGCAAAATCATTACAATTAATACTGAATACTAAGAAACTTACAAAACATTACGGAACCTTATAAAATTTCATCTTTAACTTTATAAAATTCAGAATGTAAATAAATCCAATTTACCTATCAGATTTACCTAACGGATTTAATTCAAACTATTCTCTAAACACAGTAGTCCGTTAAAAATAAAGAATTTTAATGTAAAAACAACACTAAACTACGACGCAAGTAACTGATATGCGAAAAAGCAACAAAATAAAAAAAAATTCCTAGAATCCGATCGCAGCACCAACTACCGGGTTTGACTGATAAAACAAAAATGTAAAAAAAAACTTCTAAAACGCGATCGCAGCTCTGCCTACCGGACCCAATTGTGAACCTTAACCATCCCAAGATCAACAACACATAAATAAATTAAAAAAACATTTTCACTTCAATACTGTACCTTACAAATTTGCAAAATGTATTTTTTAATTAGACTTTAAAACGTTATTTCAATAAATAATAATATAATATAATATTTCTCAATACGCGCACAATTCTAAACGCGATCGCAGTGCTGCCTACTTGTTACTTAATCAGTTGTGATTTTGTTTACATTGGCAACGGCCATACGGGCTCTTTGTGATTGGTCGTTGTGTTTGACAGCGGTCATCTTGCATTGATGTGATTGGTTTTCCTTTGTTTACATTTCCATCTTGATTTATTAGCCTCTTATTTATTAAAAAACTATTTTTCGCGATTTTTTGTAACACAATAATAACACAAAATTACGAAATATTTTTCTCAATTTGATCGCAGCACCAACTGTCGGGACAAACTAAAATTAAAATAGAATATTATTGAATATTCGATACTGCGATGGTAGCGCAGTCTGCCGGATCCAATGTAAAACAATCCAAAATCAACAACTACTTATAAATAAAAAATTAATTAAAAAAACAATTTTCCAGTGGACCAAATTGTGAATCTAAATCATTCTCGAATCCCCTTGAACACACAAAAAATTTCATCAAAATCGGTCCAGCCGTTTAGGAGGATTTCAGTGACATACACACGCACACAAGAAATATATATAAAGATATATTATATATATATATATATATATATAAAATAATATTTCGTAACTGATTCACAGTCAACACCCAGGAAAAATTACAAAAAAATAAATTGATGTAAATTTGCATACACGTGCTTATTACCGTATAAGTGAACACAAAGAAATATATATATATTTTTTTTAATCCCGAATTTAAAGGAATAAAATGGGGTAATATTAAATTTAAAAATGTTTGGAATTTCTTTGTAACAAATACCTTTGATGTGTGTTATCTTCATGTGAATATCTAAAAACAAATTTCTAATTTTTTTAAATTCAACCTTGAAAGGAGTGAAGAAAGGTAAAAATTTCTCGAAAAATGATCGCAAATTTTCCCCATTTCCGACTATTTTAAACGATATTTTCACTTGATTTGTGCTTGCAAATACGCTTCAGATAAATACATAAGTACTATTATCTGGTTTACCGAATTTTAATATTTTAAAGGGTAAAAAAATATAAATTGATTTTTACATTTTTGCCGTTTAATACTATTGCTATATTGGATCAGCTGTAAGAGAATTGGTGACATTATGATGGTAATTTATGTTGGTAATTCTGATGATATATTTCGCGAGCGAAGTCGTGACGGGAAAAACAATTATTGGGTTCTGTACTGATCAAACTGTTGCTCTGAAGAAATTACAACACAGTGGTAATATTTATAAATTGACCGGATTTAATTTCTATTTATCATTATTTTTCTTACAAACATGAGATTAATAAACCCTGGCTAGACGGGAAGGGCGAAGCGAGTCCTGACCGGCTAAACGTCCCCTGACCATGACCATATAGCACGGATGAACCCACGAGGGGATGCTAGTATATATATATGCATATATATATATTTGCAATGAAGTAGGACTACACAACTAGACAGTACTTTATATAACCTAAATGCAAATCGGGTAATAAGTACAAACATGGCATCATTTTAGTTAAGATGGAAACCAATTTATGTTAACTTTTCTAAATACAGAGTCGCTAAACTTCGTCAAATTTTGATATTTTGCATGTAGTCAACAAGTGAAGCGTATTGATTAGCTACTTCCTTTACATTTACAAGGAGTTAAATCTGATTCAGTCCATTTCAGATAACGGAACTAGTGGTTTCTGAATACGTAGAATACAATGACGTTTTTTATAAAATTTATATGTAGTTTTTTTTTATATTCTGTGCAAGATATCTGCAACCTTAGAACGTTGACATGGTTTTAAAAAAGACTAGACAAAGATTATTAAAATATACATAAAAAAGTGGAAAAAAATATACGTAAAAACAAAGAAGTTATCTGAACGTACCGTTCGTGACTTCTTAAATTTAATTTCAAAAGATTAGATACTTCTTTTTTTTTAAATTTTATTATATAAACTTAAAATAGTTAAAAAATATACGGAAAGCTGAAATTTTACAACTTCTACTACTAAAAAGAACTTTATAAGTATTCAACTCAAACAGTACAAACAAATAAACAACAACAGAACTATAAAAGTAATATTCAATTTTTTATTACAATAGTTCACCGATGAAATTTACTTTAAATCTTACATAAACTTCATGTAAAAACTTTTACTCGTTCATAACTTTAATCCCTTTAAGATTTAAAAATTAATTCGCAAAATCTAAAGACATTGGTTATAGTTTTTTTGATTTAAAGATTAATAGATAATAAAAGATACAAAAGAATAAATAAATTCATATTTAAACTTTCCTGAGTTTATTAGCAGAACAGAAGAATAATCTTTTGCAAAAAAAAAAACAAAAAAAAAACAATGATTTATAAAACTGATTTTCAGTAGAATTATACTAAACTAAACCCTTTTCTTTCATATCCTGTTTAGCCTCCGGGAATTACCGTTCAGGTATTACTTCAGAAACCCACCGGGTTGGTCTAGTAGTGAACGCGTTTTCCCAAATCAGCTCATTTGGAAGTCGACAGTTCCAGCGTTCAAGTCCTTTTTATTAGCAAGATTATGTAATATCTTAATAAATATCGTGTGCTTTAACTCCATCTCTTCTTTGTGAGTTAAGATCTTTTTGTGATGTTATGATATTCCGTTAGGGATAAGTTTATAAATAATTCCGAATCTTTTTTTTAAATTATGATTTTTATTTTAATTTCCACATATACGTTGTGATGAAGAAAAGCTCTACTAAAGAAAAATGTAAACGAAAAGAAAAAAAATAATAACGCAGTGGAAAAATTATTTTTTATAAATACAGCCTTGCAATATTTGAATAAATAAATTTTCACTAAAATATTTAAAACAATTCTTTGAAAGATGATCTTATGAAGGTCATCGCTTTATTTTAAGTAAAAGACTGAAAATTAAATTTCAACTAATTTTACATATGATATGAATTATAACATACGTCTTCCTTTAGTGATACTTTATGTTCAACTACCTATCGATTCGAACCAATGAAAGGCTGATTCTGTTACTCAAAGAGACTACCAGTTACTTCATTGTACACATCCGTTCTCCAACTTTTCATCAAATTATGAAAGCACACATATTTGGTAATATAAAATGAACGTATAATATAAGTACTCCCGTTAAAATCATGCAAATTTGCTACAATTTATAATTATTGAGCTAATTGAAATTAAGATATTCTATCTGTTGTCTGCTTTTTTTGTAATAAAATAAATAAAAATTATATGAAATCTATTTCCGTTTTTTGTGCTGATGTTTTTTAACAAAATTATTTTTTACTCAATGTAAAATAAAGTATCACTTTAATTTACGAGTATTTAGTTAATTAACAATGTAGAAGTAAGTTATTTAATTCAATAGTTTGATCGAGCATGTGCAAAATCTTACTTAGGCTATTTAGTTTTTTTTTATTCTAATAAGATACAATATTAATTATTGAATTTTGTCGTATAATTATAATAATCTTAATTAATATATATAAATATAACTAAGAGAGGTTTTAATGAATATTCAGCTATCAGCTAATAAATTTAGTGTAACATAATAACGGAATGCGATTTTTTTCTTTTGTATTTAAATATGTACTATCTTAAATGCGGTTACCATTTCAACTGGATATTCAAGATAATATTACACTTTCTTTTAGAAAAAAAAAGATGATAAAACATGTCAATGAAATAAGACAAACTTAAAGTAAATATTCAGTCAAATAAATAACAAAATAAATTTAGTGAACAAGGAGAAAATTTCAGGATTAGACTAAGGGTTCGACCCCTTTGAAAAAAGGAATTTTAGTACGAACGTCCTTAAAATACTTCCTAGTAATAAATAGATTATTTAAGTTCCTAATAAAGAACGATCACATTATATGCAATCATAAGGTGATGAATTAGGAATAACATATTGAAAGATCAGAAAATGATGAAATTCGGAAAAATATAATGAGAGAAGAAACAAACTAGAAATTCAACAACTCTGAATCGTATCTGAACAAATAAATAAATTCATATATTTTGGTAATATTTATTTTTTATTTTTTGTATATTATATTTATTATAATATATTATTATATTATATTGTATCATAACACCGCACTTACCTATTGGGATTTAAGTAAGGGTCTAAGGAATAACTTATCTTAAGACGAAGGCAAAATTTCACAACTATAATATTAAGCTTACAGGACATAGTAATGTATTAAATCTCAAAAAAAGCAAATAAAAAATTACACAAATATTGGCCATTATAATCTTTTTCGTCTTTAAACTTTGTTTTAAATATACGTATTTGACCGTATAACCCACAAATGGTACACATAATTTCGGTTAAGCTATTAACCGAAATTTCGGTGGAAGAACGAGAGACGTCAGATTCCGGTGGCCGCAACACCAGATAACGCCGTCAGACACATGCTCCAGAGTGAGAATGGATGGAGGGAGGTAGAGAGAGTAGCTCGTCTCGTACTAACAGCGAAGAGGGAGGAGGAACCCCCTTCACGTGCACACGGCCCTCGATGTCAAAAGAGGCTTCGAAATGTGTTTTGTTTTTGTAGTTGTTAATGTACTTTGCTAGGTTAGTAATTTATGATTGTACTATGTGTCTTTGCTCATGTTGTTGTTGGATTATGCTGCCGGATATACCGATGGACATGGAGTGGGGGGATATTGTGTGCGGTGCTCTACCGCTGACGGCGAAGGAGGCATGGCGCAACAAGTAATGAGGGGTCATGGGAATGCGTGGGGGATCGAGGACAGGTACAAGTCCATCTTGATGCGTGTAGGGGCCAGGGAGGCAGCCTCTATGCCTAGGGTGTTCGGGCCTACTCACGCGCAAGAGTGGGTGGGTCGGAGCTCCCCGATGATGGCATGGGGGGCCCTCGAGGTGTGCATGGGGGGGACGCATAACTGTGAAGGGCAAATGAACTGTGTGTCTCGATCAGGTACAATAGGGACGGGAAGGGTGCTCTTCTGCGGAGAAAAATTCTGATCACCGGAAGAGGTGATTAGTATGTTTTCGAGGAGGCACGGGAAACCCCGATGGGATGTCCGAGTTCGTACGAGCTAGGGAGGGCAGACTGCGCTGCCATGAAACCCTGAGGCGACTGTGTTAAGCTTTTTAGCGTGGGCTGGTCGTCTTCGGAGAGTTAAAAAAAAAAAAAAAAGCTATTACCTTAATCGAAATATTATATCTAATAACGTAAAAATTTATAAAATTTTAATATATTGGATTTAGAAGAATCCTATAAACAACTATTCCCTTTCAAGATATTCTTGAAAGATTATTGGAGAGTTAGAAATTCAAAGTAAAAATTAATGTAGGATAAAAGAATTATTTAATCTTTAGAAACAGCTAAAATTTATTAATAAAATTAGAAACTGATGTTTCTAACAATATATTATTTTCTTCTCTAAATAGCGCTATAGCATAGCTATAGCTCTAAAAGGGAAAGTATTGTAATCGGTCCAATGTGGAGATATGCGGTTATCACCGGATCTTGACTTTTTGACACCTAAGAAATCCAAAAACCCAAAAAAGTTGATAGAAATTTTCCGGATGTTAATAATGTTCGTAATACGTGTGTTGGTGTTAGCGTCTAAATCGCATTATTTAATTTTACGTTTGTATTTAATATATATTTTTTTAGATTAGTAACCGTATGAAATTGCATTGAATAAGATCTTTACACTTTTTTGTAATGTAATACACAGAATCAGTAAAAAGTAAGAACATAATTTTATGAATTCTATTTTACTTTTTAAATAAACTAAACTGGCAGATTAAAAACGAAAACACATAATTTTAATTATTTTAATGTGTGTAACGTATTAAAAATAAATGTTCCAAAAATTGGGTGAATAAAAATTTTAAAAATCATTTAAATAATGCTGAAAATTTCATAAGTTTTATCATAGGGTTATGTCTTTTTACAAAATAAATACTTTTTTAATCTTCATTCAAAATTAAACCCAGTTATGCTAAAAAAAAACTTTTAATTTTTATCTTTGTAGATTTACTTTAAGTCAATCTGAGTAAGAAAATTAAAAAAAAAAATTAACTGCCGTAGATTTGAAATCCTGGAAAAAAAACAAAGAAAGGATTCCGGGTTATCCAGACCAAAAGTGAATAAGTACATTCTGGTATGGTATAATGATACATTAAGTAACGTTAAATCGTTTAGTAATTTTATTATGGGGAAAGACAATACTGAATTAATTTAAATAAAACAGTGGTAAAAACTTTAAAATTCCGGCCTACATATTGTCAAAAAATAAAGAAAAAGAAAATTTATCGAAAAGCTAAAGGAAGGAAATATGGTAGGTAACAACTCCAGTTACAATATAATAAAATCATTTTAGTTTTAAATAGATATTAAAAGGGATTTGTCTTCAACATGAATTATATTCAAAGCCCACAACCTCCTTAATTATCTTTTACTTTCCTATATGCAAACAACACACTTCATGTAACGTTTATCATATAATTTTTAATAAACGACTGGTAATAAACCGGCATACATAAAAATCCAATTAATTACTTTACTGGCCTACAAGAAAGTTTTTTTTATGAGGTCACAGGTTCAAATATTTTCGTTGACCTTCTGCTCTTAAATGACTTTTCATATTCATTAAGGAAACAGCCCCCTTTCCTTTAATTAAGTTCAGCCTCTAGGAAACAATATAATCCCTTCCCTTCAGAAACAACAACTTAGTTATTAAAAAGAATATATATTGAATTTATGTTATAATTTACATAATATTAAATGCTACAACACTTTCTAAGCTTTTTTTTTAAATTTATGAAAATAACGTTGAATAAATTACTATACACTGATCATTATAAATATTAAATTTTATAAAATGAATTTTAAATGTTCAAGTGTTAAAGTGTAACTGATCCCGTATTTCAAAGTTTGATGTAATTACTACATCACCATATTAAAATTATAATGAATTATTCTGTAGAATGTTTTTTTTTTTCATCTATTTGAAATTTCGTCCATCTATATGGAATTCCAACTTCCGAGAAAGTTAGTGAGTTCTTAACAAGACCGATTCCTTTGTGCCTCCCTTTGAGACCCTTGAAGATGGTGATTGCACAAGAGGAGAAGATGATACGGAAGTCTGCAGGGTTTGACTGCATTACTCATAAGATAATATCCTCATTACCATCTCGGGGTGTTTCTTATATACGGGACCTCTTTAATGTGATCATTAGGACAAATCATTATCCTTCAGAATGGAAGAAGTCGCAAATAACGATGAACTTGAAACCTAGAAATCCTTCTCAGGAGGTATCTTCGTATAGGCCTATAAGCTTGCTACCAGTTTTATCCAAGATCTTTGAGAAGCTGAACAGATTGCGGCCGATGTTGGAAAGTGAAGGAGTGATACCCGACAATCAATTTGGCTTTAGGGGTGGTCACTCGACTGTAGAAAAAGCCCATATTTTACTGGTGTTATCTTCAGGTGTCTGGAGTAGAAATAGTATTATTCGGCGGCCTTTTTGGACCAAGTTGTGATACGGCATTTGGCAAAGTTTGGATTCCAGGCCTTTTTTTCAAATTGAACTCGTACCTACCACAACCGTACTTTTTAATTATACGCAGCTATCTAGATGGTTGCTTCTCGGGCCTAAATTACAGTCAATAGGTATCTGCGTTTTTCAATAAAAACATTTTCCGCATGGGTCAGTTGTGGGGCCGGTTCTGTTCCTGATCTACACTTCTAACCAGCTTACTCCAGCCAATGTCAGGGTTGTATCATACGCGAATGATACGGTGATCTTGGCGGTTGACGGTAGCCCGGCTACTGCTTCGGAGAAATTGCAATCTGCAATGGATACCATCTGCGTTTGATTGCGTACATGGAGGATAAAGGTTAATCCGGCGAAGTCTAGCCACGTGACATTCACGATGAGGAGGGAAGATTGCCCTACAGTTCGGGTAAACAGTGTCAGGATACCTAAGTCTATAGGGTACGGTACCTGGTCTTTTAGCTTGATCGCCGTTTGACGTGAAGGGAGAACAGGAAGTTGCTTGAAGTTAACCTTAAGAAGATGTACTGGGTGTTGAATAAGAGATCACAACTTTCTTTCTCCAACAAGGTTCTGTTCTACAAGGCTTTTTTGAAACGGATATGGACGTACGGGATTGAATTCTGGGGAACGTCATTCAAAAAGATTTCAAAGCAAACTTTTACGGAACATAACCAACTCGCCGTGGTTCGCTAGGAATGTTCAGCTACCCGATTACGTAGGCATTCCATACGTTTGAGAGGAAGTTGTACGTCTAGTTTCAAGGTATGTGGCCAGGATGAATAAGCATAATAATCATCGCGCTTTGAATTTGCTAGACAACAGCGAGTACGTTAGGACACTAAAAAGGCTTCATGTGCTTGATGTTGTTGATGGTCCGTTTTGATGATCCGGATTGGCGGCTTGGTGCTCAGGTTTATTTTTTCTTGGGTTTTTCAAAGTTACTGTTTCGTTTAGTGTTAATGTTGATTAGACATTCGAATGGACATTTAAAGGCACTATCAAACGTTATATTGTTTATGTTATAATATTGTTTGTTTGATATGTTATGCTACTGTTTTTGTATTATTTGAGGATTATCATTGACTGGTCCTCTTTCACGTGATGGTCAGTCATACGACCTACTTATAGCTTCATTGTAAAAGCTGATTGTAAGTAAATTCAGCAAAACGTTTTATGAAATGAACAACTTAGTGCTTTGTAACTGGGTTTTTGAATGAATGAAGTGAGATTCGTTATGAATCGATCTTTGATATTCAATCTTTTCTTTAAGTTTTTGTCAAAATGACATTTTCCTAACGATACTTTTTATAAAATCTTCGTTTTCGGCTGCTGTGCTTCTTAGCAAGAGTGTTGGTTAAGTGAGGTCGTGATGAAGTTTCCGTCTACAAGCTACCGCTGGATTTCTCTTTGCCCAAAGGTATCTTTTGGGGCCGTGTAGTCCTTGATGACGGATCCGGCCTTGGGAGAGAGAGTTAGTGAGGTGGTTAGGTTTAGTCGCTAGGGCGCAAGAATACATACGCACCTTAACAACAACTAGCGGAACCTGTTTCGTGTCCGACACTTCATCCGTAACTGAGTTCCCCCTCCTCCTCAAAAAGAAAAAAAAAGCTACCGCTGATCAGGTGGAGTAAAGATCTTTCTATATATTTGACATCTTCAGTTTTCCACAGCAGCTATCTTCTTAGGTTACAAACTTTCACATTTTACTCCATATTTCTTCCTAAATTTCATATATTTTAGTGTTTTATCTCAGTAATGTGTTAAACACTCAATCTTACGTTCGTTGTCAATAAAAATATGAACAATAATAGTGACAGTAAGAAAACAGTCACGGCACCGAACGAATGTGATCTTTTTTATTCGGAGTTCCTGAAGACAGTGCTTTTGCTATTGATTAAAATAACTTCTGGTACTGACTAAACTTTCTGCATTCAATTCCGAGCCACAATTCCGTTATGACTATTTCAATTTATACTTTACTAATTAAATTTTTCTTGTATAAGTTTGTTAGATTGAGATTAAAATGAATAGGTCTACTTTCAAAGTACTAATAGTTTATCAGAAAAACCAAAAAAATGTTCTGTTTTATTTTTTTTGAAGATTCAATCTGTTGTAGTGTATTAATGACGCAGTTATTGGTAAAACGACCTAGAGGAAAAAAATAGTTAATATAAGAAAGACTAGAGATATTTCATTCAGTCTAGATTAACAAAAATCTCAAAAATTTAAAAGATTGAACATCAAAGATCGATTCATAACAGAATCTAACTTCATTAAGAAAGCAACAAGTTGTCATAAGAAAGACTAGAAGTTTTTCATTAAAAAAAAAACTGAAGTCTTTGTTATGGTTCGAATCCACATAAGTATTTGAGGTACTACACATACCAGGTGGAATTAGTTTAATTGAGAATAATGATATACTTCATACAGCCTGTGATGAAAAAATTAAAGATATTCCTTGTAAGGCTGAATATTAGCTGAATTTGGTGGGCTTGATATACCGATATGTTACATTCAACTATTGGAAGAAGGAGACATAAAACGATTTTCTTACTCATTATCCTTAATAGGCTTGGTACAGGATGCTTGTTTATTTTTTAAAATGGTTGATCTATTTTTTCCAGTAAGTTCACCTTATCACAAGTCAATTACGTCCGTATCTAATAAATATTCATGATTACTCTTTAGCAGGGATCTGGCTGATCGGTTTAAATTTCAGATCGAAATTTCCATACGCTTTGTAATTCTGTGGATGAGTGAGGTATCCGTTAACAAAGGCCATTTCTAAGTAACTCTTTGGTATAAGTAACTACCCAACGTATTCCAGCTATGTATGTGCTAAGAATGCAAAATTTTGATTTGTTTTAAACTACTTTTAACCTGGATAAGATACCGCAAGTTTCCGAGAGATTACAGCTTGTTGGGAATAGTAGAACGTTCTTAGACGGGTTTGTTAGTCGGGTTTCATAGTCCTCTTTCTCTCTGGGTAAATAATTTCCTTCTCTCTATCCCTTTTCTTATATTCATACTCTTTATCCTTAGAATTTTCGGAGATATTTGCTCAAACGCCCACTTATCCATCCATAAGAGATCTAAGTATTCAAATACTGTTATGTTATCAAAAACGTCTAACCAACTGGATACCGCAAACCAGGACTACTGATCTCTAGAAAATAAACATAATTGATACACTTAAACAAAAAATTATTTCCCTTAAAAATATATTTCATTTATCCATCTCTTTAAAAGAAAAAATTACACATTTATTTAAGTTAATTTACACAATAATTGTGACATAAAACAGATTGTGTAACAGAAATTTTTGTCGGTGTACTTTCACGCATTCATTTACGCATTGGTTTTTTTGGGACTACGAACATAACGTTTTGTATTTTATCACTGCTTTAACCATCAAATTTAGAGGCTTATCTGAACCTTCTTATTATGCCCTGTTTCTTTCTAAAGCTTGTCTCACAGATAGTACCGGTTGTTGTTTGACTAATGTTGTTTTGATGTAGAGGGTCTTCGCTGAAAATCATCACTATCATCTTTGCTTCAGGATTACGGATTCAAATCCTGTTAACCACAAATTTCATGAACCCCACTCTACATAATTTTTATCTCGATTACTGGAATTAGTATTGACTGTGTTTTATATGCATCTTCTCTAAACGAATATGTTTTCATATCTATCATTTCTTCAAACTTTCCTAATCTTTTAATTAACTGCTATTTTCTTGAAGCTTTAGTTTTTTCTTGTATCATTTCTTAATAATTTTTTTATTTTAAAACTACAGTAATAAAAAACTACATCATTCTGCTTATTCACTTTACTGCAATACACAATAAGCGTCATCTTCAATCTATTCACTATAGGATCTGGCTATGTAATGAACATCATTACTCTCAGAGAAAGAATTTTTAGTATAAAATGTTTGTTTAGAAAAAGTGATAATGTACTTTTTTTAAATTATTTTCTTTAAGAATATGCTCATTTGAGTATTTGAAAAATTGATACCTAACCCTACCACTTCAACTTATAACCATTTTAAAAGATTTTTCTTCAAGAAATCTAACAATAATAATTTTTAAAAAATTAAGTGTTTTTCTAATGTATATTAAAAGGGAGGGGCAGAGAAACTGTAATAATTTGAGCGTAGACAATCTCGCTGATAAAATTTTCCCAGAAAAGTATTTCCTGTTATTTTATTAAATTATAAATATGTACTACAAAAATATTAATAGTTTCACATTTCAACAGACAGTAAAATGGAAAATGAAAATATCTGTAGACTGTAACACATATTAAAAAAAAATTAAAATAAAACTGAATTATAAATTTTTCATTTTCAATATCGATATAGATTATAAAAAAATTATAATAACCCTGCAGAATTTAAGTATGATCGTATATCGGTCAAAATAGAAATTAAAAAAATAAATAAACAACTGAAACTAAGATACTTATTAAAACTCCAGACACAAATTTATTTGTGATTATGCAATACCTTCGAATGAAAATTAAAAAAAAAGTGTAGTCTACATACATATTGACAAGGCCTGTAACTTACATTTATTTAAATTTCTAATCGTATAATCTCCTGTGCAAGCTTAGAAACAAAACGCACGTTACCGTTTGGCATCAGAACGCTCGCACGCGTGCGGGCGCGCACACACACACTCAACATTTTAATTTAAACATAACAACGCAATTTTATCTACCTTCAGTACGGAAATAGCTGGTTGAGTGATGAGTGATTGTCGAGTGATACTAGGTAACGTAGCGTTAGGGGTGTATAAGCCTCTTACCGGATCTTGGGTGAGGTTGGATTACAGTAGCTTACCTCAGTGCGGCTTCCCACTACTTTGTTCCTAATTCTCTATATCGTCAGGCACCAGTTCCATACACTTGTTTTAGCGCATTAAGATGAAATGTGAAAAACCGCAAGAAAAATTGAAACGAATTACATTCTGAGTCCATTTTAAACTATTAAGGCTTTACCGGCTCATAATTTCAAGTTATTTTTTAGAAATTAAATATTATTTTAACGAAATTATAAAATTAAATTTATATTAAAAATATCATTAAAACTAACAAAAAAAGATTTTTTCCAGCCTTCGGATAGAATTTTTTAATATCCCATTAAGGATTTGAATTCATCGAGCAAAAACTTTATTCTACATATTCGTACAAGAAATATGTGAATTTAGATAACGTGACAATTCTAAGGAATAATCACTCAGTTTCCCAACATATGCATTCAGATTACTTATTGCTGCAACAAATCAATCCCTCAGTAATGAGGTTAATACTTATTTATTAGCAATCTTATGTTTTCTTTAAGTACAGAAGATGCTTTAATACTGTACAACTGATTAGACACAAACTTAACAATCATCTAAAAATTCTTTAATCTACAGTTATCTTATGGAATTTCTAATTGACAAATCTGAAATTTTCTAAAATAAAATTGTCACCTAAAAATTTTATACACTTAAATAAGAGTTCCATATAATTGATCAAGAACATAATATATATTCAATTGTATAGTAAGAGATTAATTATTTATTCCAATCAGTAGATTGCCGTAAAATTACTTAAAATAGTATATTGTATAATATACTATTGTATATTGTATAGTAAAATAGTATTATGTAAAATAGTATATTACTAGTACTTGGAGAATTTTATTAAAGGACTCTAAATATAATGTTTATCCTCCTTTTTACATCATTTGTTTCCAAATAAACGATCTGCGACTACCCTATATATTATATATAGTATGTAAATTAGTGGCGAAAAATCATAATAATCAATGATGCTGAAGATTAAACACTAGTAACGGTAAATACGTATATAATCATTATTATTATGAGGGTAATATTTTAAAAAAAGTAATTTCTTTTAAATAACTGTTGCCGAGAGCATAAGGTAGAGTTTTTTAACTGTACTTCTAAACTGCTGCTCATGTCGGTTGATCATTTTCCAGCCAGTTATATTCAACGCACTTAAGCTAAATATTTAACATTTTATTTACAAACTTCAATTTATTCCCCACCTAGTAAAAGCCATTTGATATTCTTTTACACATTTTCTTGTAAACTTTAACTAAAATGAAGGTAAATTATCCTTTTAAAACGATTCCTAACTGCAACAGTTCATTATTCGAAAAGCGGCCGATAACTATAAAAACGGCATAAAAAAGAATTTGAACCAGAGACAATCATCTCTACCTATAGAAGAGGAACTCTCTTGCTATTTGGAGCGGGGGGTTCCAATTTTACCTACAGTTCTTTAAAAGAATAAGGTAGCTTTATCAAAGAAAATACGCTGATATGACCGGAAAAGCATATTAAGTCTATCCATAAAGCCGACCTCCGTGGCGCAAGTATCTCGGCCTTTCATTTGGAGGTCCCGGGTTCGAATCCCGGTCAGGCATAGCATTTTCACACGTTACAAAATCATTCATCTCATCCTCTCCAGCAATACCTAACGGTAGCCCTGCAGATAAAAAAAATCTGTCGATAAACGTCTTTACATCGAACAACTATACCATATTCTACAACAAAAAAAAATTTTTTTACAACGAAAGATCCTCTAAGAGCAGGTACTGGATTTGTAAAGAAGAAACATCTTCCTCAGCCCTGACTAGATTTTTTATCACATAGTTGAAACTACGGCTCGGTAAGTTATTTATTTTCCGTTACGAATCAGATTACAACACCATTCTGATTGAAAAAAGATCATTTCATGATAAAATCATGAAATTGAAATTTATATAATTTTATTCTATTTTTCTAAAAAAAAAAACAAATTAAATCCCCAAACGTTTACAGTTGCTGAAAAATCAGGTTTATGAAAATATTGTGCGTTAAAACTATATTAATTCAAACAAATCTGTTTGAAAGTTATTAACTCCTCAGTTATAAATTATAATTAGTAATTAATTTAAAATAAAATCGAAATAGAATATCAATATGTCGTTATTTAAATTAAAATAAAGTCGAAAATGATTAGTTTCGATGCATGAAAAACAAAAAGATAAACATTCAATTACTTTTTCTTTAGGAATTTTTATGCTGAACCCTAAAACAAATGGCATTCTGTTAACCAAACCCCGCCTAAGAAATTCAGAGAATAAATTTAAGAGAGAAAACTTGTATGTGTACTTCGTAGAAAGTATCAAATAAATAGTAAAGTAAATGCTTTGCTTTACTTCGTAAAGTAAAGCATCAAATAAACCCACTTAAACAACAGGCTAAGGTGCAATGAACTGCTTGCTGTTCATATGATAATTCCTCTAAGCTACAGTTAAAAATTTTATTGAGAAGATTATAAAAAAACCTAGATTAGGTAAAAAATCATCTGGATTGTTAAAAAACCTAGCAATAGTTTTTATCTTTTCTGACACTTGCGTAGTTTAAAATTTAATCGTTCCACCATGCGATAAATGAAAAACTTGTTATTACTATTAATCGTTCGACCGAACATAGGTTTTTTTATTTACTTACTAATTATTGTTAAACAAGTAAAAAATTATAATTTAATTTTCCAATCTGACTATATGTATCACTGCTTAGATTCTTAGTTGTAGCTTATTTTTATTCTAAAATGTTGAAAATTTTAAAACAACGACATTTAAATTAATCATTTTATTTGAAAAGAAAGAAATTTAATGACCTGATTTAGGTGACGATGGGGGGATATTTTAATTTTCTTTTATATTACTACAATGTTATTTTTCCGGAAATTTTTCATCATCTTCCATCTGTATTGGATTCCAAAAAAGTTATCCCACTACTTTATCTGATTTTCTGCATTGACTGGTTTTAGATTCAAGGATGGAAGAAGCTAAAGAAAATTAATAAGCCTGCTACAAGTACTCTTAAAAATTCCCTGGTAATTTTTTCACCATAATGGAGTTTTCTCGAATTAGTAGTCACGGTTTAAAGGGAAGTACACCTTTACCGGTTTCATTAAAATTCATTACTATTAATGTCTTGTATATACAAACCACCACACTAAATTTTATGCTTCTACGTTTACCCGTATAGAAGTATACCCGTATATTCAGTCTTAATTTTTTTTCCATTTCCATAAGAAATTCGCGTTCTGGAAATTTTTACCAATTATATAACTTTCTATTCTGTTATTACAACCGATCAAAAATAAAGCAATACACAGACTTAATCATTTCTTATGAAAAGCTGGTTTAATATATTAACCAGGAAAATATTAGTATTTCAATTTTGTTACAAACCAGTCTAATAAAAATTTCATAAAAGTTTTTGTTTTTTCATTTACAAATGTTCTACCGCGCTTTATTTATTATTTATTCCTTGTACCTTAATTTATTTATATTTTACTGTTTATTAAGATACAAATAGAGCGTATGCAGTACGTAATTTTAAAATACTTAATTTGACTTAAATCACTAATAGTTTAAGATGTCATCTCAAAAAACACTCTGGTACACTACAGTATATTTTTCTGTCGTAGTCAGTTTATTATTTTTTAAATATATTGATTTTAATATCAGAAGAGAAACCTAAGCTTCCTTCATTAATTAGTAAATAAATTAAGTAATTTATTTATTTTATACACTGTACACTAATAGTAAACACTTGATTTAAGTTATAACGTTCGATAAAAGTAAAGCATCGAATAAATCCACTTCAACATCATACCAAGATGTAATTAATTGCTCGCTGTTCATATTGTAATTCCTTTAAGCTACGGTTAAAATTTTTATTGAGAAGATTAACGTTATATTTCATACAAAAATATTTATCTCAATTTTTTTATTGATATTTTTCTTCAGTACATATGATGACACCATTATTGATTTTAAAATATTTAATTCTTATGGTCTCCTTTTAATCCCTTTCCAAAAGGTATGGCTTTCAGAAGTTAAACAATTATTTTTCAGTCTATAAAATTAAATTACCTTAAAATTTATTTTAAATTTATAAATAATTCTACCAGGAAAATATAAAACAAATAAAAGTTTGATAAAAAGAAACATAAATCAGAGAATTAATATGATAAACTTACGATCAGTTTGTAAATTAATGATAGATTTTTAATTGCATGCTACTCTTTTTCTTTTTTGGAAAATCTTTAAAAATTTCAATGTAACTTTGTATTGGATGAGGGTTTTACATTTTTCGACCCCTTCAAATCCTTCTGCACTTAAACTACATGATATCACCTTATGAAAGTGATTTTCAATCCTTAAAAATTTTTTTATATAAAAAAAAAATCAGTTGGGTGGATAAAGTGATAATGAAGAGGCCTAGCGGAAAACTGGTGAAGAAAGAAGCATTTGGAAAAATAAAGAAGATACAGCCTTATAAACCACATCTTAAAGCATCCTAGAATAGTCGCTTTGATAATGGAGGGACAAGTAGATGGGAAAAACTGTGCAGGCACGCAAAGTTTCGAATATGTAAAACAAATTGATAGGAATGTAGGATGTAGTGGGTGTACCGAAATGAATGACTGGCACTAGATAGGGAATCTTGGAGAGCTGCATAAAACCAGTCGAATGACTGAAGACAAAAAAAAAATTGATTGAGTGCAAGTTTGATATTTTTACTAAAGAAATTAAAACATGATATTTCAAATTTTTTAATTATCATTTTCTGAGTAACTTCTTTATTATTATTAGTATATTTTAAATAAATAAATATTACTAAAACTTTGGAAATTGTAATCTAAAAATAGTTATAAAAATCTATTCTCGTCGTATTTAATAATTTAATCTAAATACAAATTCTCTTTAAAAACTTGCATCTTAACTGTTGAGTTAGTTCAGATTTGGTGTGGAAATTTGGATTCTGCGAGAGAAGGAGCACGGTGGACAGCGGAACACATAGTGAGAAGAAACGGGATGCAATCACGTCTAGGGTATCTTGGCTGACTCAACTCAAATGAAGAGACGAGGCTCCCCGATAATAACATGCGGACCGTCCAGCAGAACACAGAAGACCAGCGAAAACCTCAAGAAATGAAGTGAAGGATACCCGACTGGAGAGCGAAGGGAGGACAGACAGCCCTCTGCAGGGCTGGTGTTCGTTCGTGCTTGCATGGATGGGCGTCAATGATGATGCACGGGGACTCTGAACAAACTGGGTTCGAAGGCACCGCCTGGAGCTGACTAATAGTTAAATGCGGTTTCCGGCCTTGGGAGGGTGGGGCTGGTGAGGTGGAGGTTTAGTCGGTAGGACGCAGGCTACATACGCCGTAACATCAGCGGAAATTGTTAGCGAGCCCGACACTTTGTCCGTAGATGGGATTACTCTCCTAACCAGAGGAACAAAAAACGATCCGCAACAACGAATGAATGGTTAAACGATTTTGTTATTTTAAAGTATCGAAAAATTAAAAACTATACTTACTTATTCCATTTATTTTTTATACTTTCCTTCTGTTTTATTGGAGGCGATGCTTTCCATAGTAGTTTGCAGAAAATTTCAGATTTACGTAATATCTATTTTAAATGAAAACTAGACACCTAACCGTAGAAACAGCGGAATATTTTAGTAACACGTGAATGAATGAATGGTATGGATATATTAGCTTAATTTGTAGTGTTTACAAACTTGGTGAAGTTACGCCGAATTGAGTAATTATTATCTGAATCGCACAGTATTTACGTTTGACGATACATTAATATTACAAGCGACAACGGTTAAGTTTGTGGCAACTAAGCAAACACCTGTAGGCTATGTACATGTGCGCTTATACTTTGTATAAGCGCGTTCAAATACTAAAGGCATATAAAAATATACATTTAGATTTAATCACTCTCGTACTCGATCTACTATGGATACCAATCGTAAATTTATTACTGTATTTTTATTTAACATAATTTCCTGTTTAATCGCTTAGAAATAAATTACAAGTAAAAAACCGTAAAATTAACAAGCACAATTGAATACCGAATTTAATTAACAAGTTAAATAATAAACGGTTTGTTAATTCATCAACCATACATCATTTTATAAATAAATTAAAAGCAAATATCAACCCTATTCACTTAAACCATGACGTCATTACACCTACCATTAACAACACCGTTAAAATCATCACGTGATAAAATTTGTTAAACAATATTTTATTAATTAAAATATATTTATAAAAAAAGAAATTATACGTAAAAATATAATAAAACTGAGTTCACAGAAAGATACTAGGTAAAAATAATATTACTTTTCTCTAAATTTTTGAGAAAGACAGATTAAAAACAAAAACTTTAATTTAGACACCGAAAGCAATTTTTTTTTTTTAAATTGACAGTATTAGCTTTTTCTCTTTTATTACCGTTTTGAAGTCGATTTTACTTTCTTAAAAGACTATTTTACTATATTTTTATATAAAATACATAACGTAGGTAGCCTTACAAAAAAAGGAAGCCTGTAAGAAATATCCCGATGGGAATAATCTCAAAAGGTAGTAAAACCTGATACTTGATAAAAAATAACTAAGAAAAGGAATGCTTACAAAAAGACGATATTACGCGGCGTTAGGTAAAGGTGTCTTGTATGCGGAAATACCAACAGTTGTTTACCTAGGTTTTACAAATTACTTTTTTGAAATTTTGCGTCAAAACATTTCATATATCAGAATGACGGTAATGTATATTTAAATTATAATAATAAAATATTAAATTTTGAAAAAAATTAAAGGAACGCCTGTAAATCGTCAATGAAATAAAAAATTAACAAAAAAAAAAGTTCCACCGACGTTATCTAAAGGGAAGAAACTGCAGAATATACAGAAATTTATTTTACCAACTAAGAAAGTTAATTATATTGAAATCGGTTTCTTTTATCACAAATCTGAAGTTTGAATTACAAAATTTATTTTTGTAAATTCGATTAAAAGTTTACTATTAAATCATATTTATGATTCCGTCTTATCAGTCAGTCATCAGACACGACCACAATCAATATATAAAAAGGTAGAGTGCTTTCTATGTGGTCCTGGAATCAATCATAAAAAATAAAATTTTTATAGCATTCAAACGAAAAAAATTAAATTAAAATTATACTAACTCGTTTTGGATATTGTCTTTGATTAAAGATTTTCATTAAAGTTTTACTTACATTCGTAAATAAGAAATCTTGATTACTTTTTGATGATTATTTTTCATTAAAATAACCCCAACCTAAACATTATGCGCAGGATTTCTTTATTACTACTAACCTTAGTATAAATATATTTTGATGTACTAAACCACAAATAAAAAATAAATATCGGTTAACGGTACATTTTCTTCAATAGACTGTAGTAGAACGTAATTGATAATTGTTGTGAAAATTTAAGATTAAATATTAACAGAAATTCAGCAAAAGAGCGTATTAAAGTTCTGATTTTTAAACGTAATTAGTACCTTCAATTCCCGTTAAAATTAATTTAATAAATATAATTGTCACAGAATAGAAGATTCTATAAAAAAGATTTCGTTTCATAAATAATAAGATCAATAAAATATTTATTTTTCCTGTTTAGAGATCGGTAATGTAGTTAATAAAAATGTTTTCTTTACTTACGTGTACTACGAGGAATATAGATATTTCCTTGCCTAGCGTTTCCATATGAGAACCTGTTAACAAAGTATGATAAACTCATAGCGTGTTGAAGTTTTTGAAAATTTAATCAGCATAATTATATAAACTAGTAACTAAACAGTCTACGGAATTGAATCTGCTCACTAATGAATTATCAACAAGTAATCAAACAATTTGTACATAATTAATTACGTTTACTTATTTAATATACTCAATTCACAGTACATTACTGAATACAGCAGTCATATTGTACATAATATCAGTTCCCATTTTTGCAAAATAAAATAAGTAATTAAATTTCAAAAAATGTAAGGCTTCATTATTACTGAAATGTATAGTTACCTTTTTTTTTGTATAACTTTTTTCACGGGTTTGATGTTACTCTACATTCCTTTCTATTCTGTAGTAATCGTTTTCAACATATTTATTATGAATTATAATTGTACTAACAGTTTGACATTTAAATACCCATAAAATTTGATAAAAACAATATTTAAAAAAAATGACATCTTAGACCACTGCTATTAATAACCTCATCACTTATATCATTGATAAAGAAAGTAGAGATATAACAGGTCGCAAAAAGACCTGAAAATACAATTGCATAATAATATTCGTGAAAAGAGAGACTTAATTTTATCCTAAACAAAATGTAATTTGAAATTAGGTAAAGCTTTTCCAAAATACATTACTCAACATCGTTCTTAAATCTCTTACAGCTTACATACTACAGATTGTTTAGTTGTTTACTTTATTATTTTTTTTTAATTATTATTATTATTTATGCCATGCCACTCTTTTGACCCTGCCGATTCTTAATTCTTACATTCACAATTTTCTTTTTTATTTCTTATACATTGTTCTCCTTCATTCATTACCACACCACTTAGTTTTAAATTATATCAACCTACCTAATGATAAACGTTTTCCTTTAACACCTATCTGAAAAGCTTGTAATCTTCGTCGCTCTGATTTATCTACTACGAATATATCGTATTTATGAAGCGTTAAATTACGTATAAGTAATTTTATGGGTTTCTTCTTTATAATACTTATCCTATAATTAAGAGAAGATTCCTTACTGCATAAAAATATTCCTGGTATGCCAATTTTCGCATGTGCTGTTAACTAATTTAATTTTTTAATTTTACCTCAATAAAAATAATTTGCTTCTTCTTATTCATTATTTTCTCCAGCCTTTAATTATTAAATATTAATTAAGATTATCTCTTTCCTAACGATAAGTATCACTTTTGTATTTACTTTGTCATTCATTATTTTTTCTTTCTGATTAATTAAATATTCGTAACGTATTCTAACAGTAATTAAAACTTTACAAACGTTTACAGTTTCATGTCAAATAATATTATCAACAAATTTATTTCCCCAGGATTATTATTATTGTAACATATTGATGAACTACATCTTTAAACATATATAAATAAATTTAACAGATTATATTTATATATATATATATATATACAAACACATACATACAATCGCTCAATTCTTTTTTTTATTTAATTGTATCGATTTTTACATATTAATACCGTTATTTTAAATTGGAATTCAATAAAATCGATATTAGATGCAAACGAACATGACAAATATACAGGAATACATGCACAAATCTGACAGAACCAATAAAGTGCAAGCCTGTGGAAATGGATGGAGTTACAGGCTAGAATGGTATATTTGTCCATGTTAAATCAGATGTCGGTTTCATTGCTCGCTTTTGCGTCAAGAGCAGAATATGCATGACACTGTCTCCTTGTAACGTTACACTTCAGTGATTCGATATGATATACACGAAACAGTTTAAATTTTCATGTTAACAATATTCTTTGAAATACAAATTTTAAAATATCACAGTTTCGTGGTAAATATAGTGAATAGTATATCGAAATATTTTAAATAAAAATATTTATTAAAAAATAAAAAAAAATTCTTACCTAATCCGAGAATATTACGCAATACTGAATTAATATTTTATAATAAAAATAAAATATAGAATAATTATTAATTATCGAACTTATTGTTTCAATAAATGAAGTTTCTTAAATCGACCCTGACACTACACGTTTAATTTTTCTTTTATGGTTTCAAATAAAATTTACCATCAGTTTCACTATTACAGAAAACATAAGTAAATATGATGACACGTAATAAGTAAATTTTAAATCATACGTAGAGAGGCTTCTATAAAGCTCCTCAAAAATTATGTACAAATATTCTTATAAAGAACATTCATTATAAGTATACACATAAAGTTAGGTTACAGAATAGTTCAACATAAAATATAAACAATCAAAAGAATTCATAAACAAGAGAAAAATGAAAATAACTCTATAATTAATAATGGAAGAATAATAAACAAAATAGAACGAAGTAAAGAAATGATATGATGAGTAACACTAAGTCCGATACGGCTCCAACTCAAATCGCATAAGTCATCAAAGTCCAAAACGTGGAGTTGTTTAAGCTTTCTAACGTCTTCACTATTACCTAGAAGGTTAATAGCTAAATGGTTCTCGTGATTGTTTAGGCGCAATTTATATTTTGTACCGAATCGCTGTATCTCTTCTCGAACGAACAGTAAACCCAGATATTCGTAGATTTCACTGTTTCTTATGAACCAAGGTGCCAAGTTGTAGAACTGCTAGATAATCTCGACGTTGTCGCTGCAAATGGAAAACGTTTACTTTGGACAATAGAAAGTTCCCCGAAGTTGGATTCCATAGGTCCAAATCGGTTTTAAGATCGCCTTGTACAATAATTGTTTTTTGGATAGTGAAAGCTGACCTCTTGCTCAGTAACGCTAATACTCGATCTTATGCTGCGGCTGTTAAACGTGATAACGAAGACAAGCTACAAAATTAACTAATGATTCATGTTTTAAAATTGTAAAATATAAGAGCCTAAGGTGATTTCTTTATAAGATTTTTCTCATAACTTATGAGGAACATTTTTTGAAACACAAAAATTGGATTGTTTACATACATTTGAAGATATTGATTTTATATAGTCAATGATACGTATATCAATGATTTGTGCAGTCATTGAGTAGTAGTTAATTGTTGTACCGTAATATTATATATAAAACCTCATGACATTCTCATATTTATGTACTTTCACGTAGATATTAAAGAAAATTAGTTAGAAATCTTGGGGTAAAAAAATAATACAAGTTCTCGGAATCCCCAGAACCGTAATGCCGTAATGCTTCATAAAATTCTATATAATTCCTTTAATACTGCTTACTTTTATCAAAAATGATTTTATTTCCGTTTTCTGAGGAATTATTTTTTTAGTCAATTGCAATTTTAATTCTAAACATAAAACATGTAAAATAAAATGAAATAAAATTAAAATAAACGTACTAAAATTTAACAAAATAATACAGCATCAATATTTTGTATGTTTCAGCTTTTTGAAGTCAGCCAAAATTAAAAACTTGAACGAAAAAAAAAATACTACCAACATATTAATATGTAATGTGACGCAGACTTCAAAAAATCCAAATCTAAAGAATAGAAAACATATTTTAATGTTTAATACATTTTAGTTTTATATAGTTTTACTACTGTTTTAAATCTGCTTTCTTTAACATATTTAATAAATTTTGTACTTAAAATGCAAGCAGTGATTAATACTCGTAAACTATCCCAACTACATAGAGAATAAATGTTAAATATTCAACCGGGAAATAAAAATTTATTTATTCTGAGATGACGGGCATCGACCGCTTTGGTAATTTAGCCAAAGAAAAAAGAAATTTTTAGCGTGTGAAGAATGACATGTCTGACCGGGATTCAAACCCAGACATTCTGGATGAAAGGCTGAGACACTACCGCTCCGCCATGGAGATCGGCAAAGTAATTATTATTGTCATTTAACGACCTTTTTGAATTTATTATTTTATCTTACAAAATATTGTTAAAAAAATTAGATAATATCGATTAGATAAATGAAAAGAAATTAGCACAAATTAAATCTCGTGCTGACTAAACCCTCCTTACGGTACTTTTACGTTACGAAACGGAACCTAAGTCGTTATCAAGTTAGCTGTATTGTAAGGGATTCATTGGCGTACATAGATCAAAATCTAGAAAGAGGAGATAAAAGATAAGGAAAATAGGTGTTCGATAAATAAAAAGATGTATTCTCAAATGATTCGTGGTACAAAGTAATAACCCAACCAAGAGGAAAATTCAAGGCTCCTCCATGTAATGGATGCCTACCTCTTTCAAAATTCCTCAGAAAGTAAGAGAATTCTTATTCATCTTATGACAAAAATTTCCTTTAAAAAGAAATTAAAGTCACCCAAAAACATGTATAATGTATCATAGTTACATTTTAAATTTGTAAAGAATAAATCCAAAATTTTGAATCTATCGCATTCATACATTAAAAATAAACATTGAAAGTTAGAAATAGCAAGTGTTAAAAATTGAAGAAACCAATTTTTCTTACAGCTTGCTTTTTTAGTTGCGTTTCATAAGTTACAGTATGTAACGTTGGAAAAAAATTGTGGTAGATAAAGGTAAAAAAAAAATTCTTCAGGTGTTAAATTATCATAAAATAGTTTGGGGGTTTAGTTAACATTTTACAAGTTTGATGAATTTTGTTGGCAGATAGTCGGGTGTGTATAGGATATTTGGCCTGCAGAGTATTGCGGCGATCCCTGGAGGACCGCTGCTGGTGTCCGGCCACATGGCAAAAGCGTGTAGTGGCCCGGACCGTACTGGCCACTGTTTTAATTGTGGGGAAGCTGGCCACGTCAGGAAGGAGTATTGCCAGGAGGCCAGATGTTCTTCCTGTAATATGCATGGACACGTCCCTGGAGGCTGCGGTTGCAAAATTACCCATGCGTCATGAAGGTCGGCTGCTACTGCACCAGGATACCGCGCAGTTCCGGTCTGGGACAGGCCCACCCGGGAGGGGTGGGATGGTCCGGCGTCTTACTTTTGATGATCGGGCGGGGAATCCTTCCGGAACCTCCGGGGGAAAAATTAAGACCGTAGTCCCCCCCCCCCCGGTGGGGGATCCTTTCAGGGGTTTCCAATTTGAGGTAAGGCAGCGTAAAGACCGGAGTCCCGGTGAGGTACCCTCTCGGGGGTCTCCTTATTTGAGGCATGGCACGAACAGACCATGTCCCGGCTGCCTGGGCGGGGCCTTGGGAACGGCATAGCCGGGCCCAGGGTTATTGCCCAGGTGGTTTGAAGCAATGGCACCCACCAGAGCTGAGTTTCTGTTTGAGTGCGTGTCCAGCTGTGGGAATAAAAAAAAAAAAAAAAGGTTTTTTATATGGATTTGAATACTAGATCGTGAATACCGGTTTTCTTTGGTGTTTGGGTTTCAATTAACCAAAAATCTCAGAAATGGTCGACCTGATACTGTACAAGACTATACTTCACTTACACTCGTAGATATCATCCTCATTCATCTTCTGAAGTAATACCTGACGGTGATTCCCGGAGGCGAAACAGGAAAAAAGAAGTTTGATGAATTTAAAAATTCACAAAATGTCTTTGGAAGAACGATGAAATTGCGTATTAAATCGTATTGAAGTTTCTTTTTATTAAAATTATATTACTTTAAAAAAAATTTTTTTTTTTAATAAAAACGTTTATTAACTAAGTGTAACTGCATGATTTTTTTTCCAAGTACAACCTTTTGCTTATTGTATGGAAACGTCGTAATTTTTTGAATAACTTCGCTTTAAAATGGATTTTTAATTTTGTTTTGAAATATAATAAAACTTTTTAATTCATTTTACTCTAAGAACAGACTTTAGTTGAAATTAAACGAAATGTAAAATATTTTGTTATTTAAAATATATTGTAAGGTAGAAGTGGAAGTTGTTAAAATTGAATTTTAAACAAAGGAAGATAAAAGACTTTTTCTATAACAAGATAAGCAGAAAATGTAATTGTTGCATTTTATTACGATTTGTAACTGTAGTAATAATATCAGTTGGCAGTTCCCTAATCAGTGAGTGCTCCCGAGGGTCAAAGGCTAAGAGGTAATTGAAAAAGTTGCTCCGTAGCAATCTGGGAAAAGTAATTTCAATGTAATCACCCTATTGAAAGAAATAAAAACAAAAAGACCTGTTTAGGCTTCTTTGGTTATCTCACCTTAAACTTTTATACGTAAAGTTTTTAACAACTTTGTAAAATTCAAAATTAGATATACTATGTTTAAAGAATTATTTTTAACTTAATTTATGTTGATTATTCGTGAAAAATATTAAAAATAGTTAATGTACAAATGAAAAATATTTTAAAAACCTATGACTTATTTGTCTTATAAAATTTTTATCATTCTATCTATATTACTTAAAAGAAAGGGGAACTTTGTGAACGGCTATACTGCAAATGAATTTTTAATGTACTATATAAAATGTTATTGTATTCTCTTAAATAGTACGGTTAAAAGAAAATCAGCTATACACAATATTTAGTAGAAAGAATTATGTTCTATGAATGGTTTGAAACTTAATTTCTTCCCCACCAAATACTAAATTTTTTCATCCATACAAAGTAGCTAATTAAAAAATAATAACGTACGAAGTAACTGGAAAAGAAATTCCTTGATGAATAAAATAAAAGAAAACTAATAAAATATGACTGAAGTAAGGATATTGAAGAATTACATGTTAATATAAGTAAACAAATTTAGTTAAAGTTTGAACAAATTTATTAGGATGGTAGTAAATTAACGAGTAATGCTAAAAATTTGCAATATTCAAAAGCAGACTAACAAGGATGAATAGAACTTTGACACAGAACAAACCCTATTGGTTTTTGGTAAGATAATTATAATGATAAGATAATTGTATCTTCTTGGAACATGGTAATTCCTAGATAAGTGGAACGTCAAGGTGTCTCATCAACTAAGGATCTTATGTCGAAGTAGAATGGCACGAACCAAAATATGATTTTTAATAAATCTGTTTTGGTTCAACACCTAACTAAGCTTTATGATGAGGTTTTACAGAGTGCTGTTGACATTTATTTGTTACAGCAAATGACCATACATTATTCTTGAAAACATACATTATACTTAACATAAAAAAATATATAAGTAAAAGCGTTTTATAGTAACACTGATAAACATAACTTTTGTATCCTAACATGCAATACATTATTTTAATCTGGTTTTTAATGCTGAAAACAAATATGAACTTAGAAACTTTCTATCATCCACCATTTTTTTTTTAATTTATAAATTTTAATTAAAATATTTCTTTTCGTTTTTCAAAGTAGTATAGTTAGCATTTCAAGCTCCTATATTGTATTTTGTTATCTCATTTTTTATTATTTAACTTTGATAACATAATTTGTCAGCTATAAATAAAAAATACTAGACAAAGAATTAAATTACATCATAGTCATATATGACATAGTACCTATGGTTTGGCGTGAACCAAAGAATCATGTAACTGATTGTTACTTTTGTTTAACAACTGTATCTGGAATTTCTAAAAAAATTTAAACATACTGTAAAATATACAGTTAAAATATTGCAATCAGCAATCAAGCATGTGCCTCACAGTGAAATTATTCCAGTTCCTGAGCCACCTGTGAATGTATGTTTCAAAAGCAGCGATGACGAATCAGGCAGTACTGAAGAAGACAACGACGGTTTTGATTTTGAATTATCTTCCAGTAAGCCACATATTATATCACAAGGTGAATTAAATGACTTGGTTAGGGATTTAAATTTATTAAAAAATCTAGCTGAACTGTTAGAATCAAGACTACAAGGTTGGAATTTACTTAAAAAGAATACAAAACTTTTGGGCTATCGAAGTCGACAAAAAAAAGTTTTTCGATACTTTATTGTTGAAAATAATTTGGTTAATTGTACATATATTGATGGGCTTGCACTTAGGACAGGTTCATAACGAGGACTGCCGCCTTTCCATAGATTCGTCCAAGTATTCTTTAAAAGTGGCTCTACTACACAACTGTAAAAAATATCCTTCATTACCAATCGCTTATGGTATTAATTTGAAACAAACATACGATGAAATGAAAGACGTTCTTGAAAAAAATAAATTATGAAAAACACAGCTGGAACATATGTGGTAATTTGAAAGTTATAGCTATTTTTTTAGGCATTCGGTTAGGCTATACTAAGTACATGTGTTTTCTTTAGGAATGGGACAGCCGAACTAGGGACAAACATTATGTTACCAAAGAGTGGAAGAATCATGACAACAACTCCAAATGGGAAAAATATTATTCATGAGCCCTTAGTTGAACCCAAAAAAATATGTTTACCCTCTGAACATATCAAGCTAGTTCTAATGAAAAATTTTGTAAAAGCAATGAAGAGGGATAATCACAGATTTTTTTTTTACATCAGGTAGAAATTTATGAATGTAAGCGAAGGAAAAATTAAAGAAGGAATATTTGCTGGTCCTCAAATAAGAGAGTTGGTCAAAGATGATGTATTTAATTCAATGTTAAATAATGTAGAAAGTCCAGCTTGGGCTTCATTGAAAAACGTTTGCAAAACTTTTCCCCGCAAACAAAATTCGACAATTTCCACGAAATTTTTAATCAACTTCTTACTTTATACAAAGCTATGGAATGTAATATGTCTTTAAAAATACATTTTCTCCACTCACATCTGTCTTTTTTCCCGGACAAACTCGGAGACGCAAGTAACGAACACGGTGAACGTTACCATCAAGACATTTCGATGATGGAAAGGCGCTATAAAGGAAAATGTAATACTAACATGCTAGCCGATTACTGCTGGACTTTAATTCGGGATGTGCCTGAGGGTATTTATAAAAGAAAAGCATCAGCGAAATCATTCTAACACAGGTATGGCCATGCAAAATTATAAATTTTACAGATTTTAATTATATTTCCCTTAATTTTATTTTAATCGTTATTTATTTAAAAGTAAGGGTGATAGAAAATTTGTAATTACAGATCTGTAATGTATGCAATAAAGAAATTCAAGATATGGTATCACACTTAAAGAAACATTAAAATTTTTTTTTTTGTCTATCCGTGTAATCTATGAACTATAATTCTAGGAATTAGACAAGCTTTTAAATATATTTGTGAAGTGTAACGTTTTATATTAGACTAACATATACAATAAAAAAAGTGAAACATATTTGAAAATATTGAATATCAGGTGGGTTAATAAAGTTCGAAGATAACGTGGCCAAATTACTTATTACTCCAAATAGGTAATAAAATAATGAATCACGTTCTAGATTATTTTGTAATATTAATAAAAATCATAAAAATGTTAACCTCGAAAAAGTCTTGGGATAATTTTAATAAAATTTTCCTTTTTAATACATATTTTTTAAAATCAGTCCAAAACCTACGAAAATGCAAACCTTATTTGGTTCCTAATAATTCCTTATTGAAAGGAAAGTTAGAAAATCGACATGTAACAACAAAATATTGATTCATTCTTAAGCTCCTAATTTCAGTAATAGTTATCCTCTTAACAAAACATTTTCATAAAATAATGATACTCCGTACAACGATTAATCCAGAATAGCCCTCACTTACTCACGCTTTCTATTTGTGCCGCTTTCCACAGAGTTAGAAAGTTGGAAAGTCCATAGTTATTTCTAAGGTTTTTGTTTCTTAAATTATAAAAAAATAATTTTTATTAACAAACCTTAAGGGGTTTAATTAATTATGAATTGAATTGAGCGCTAAGACCGCTAAGTATAAACTGCCTTTTTTCCTACAAAACCTTTTAGACCTGCTTAACCTTTTTCAATACTTATCGTATCACATTATTAACGCTGGACGCTAAATAAAATCTTAACACACTTGAATAGTATGAAATTTACAAATGTGCAACATTTGAAAAAAAAAATCTCAATTTAAACGAGAAATCAACATCATTTAAATATATGATTTATGTACGGGTTTTCTAACCTTATTAAGTCGGGGATCATTAACTACGATTCTCGATACTCCACATAAGAATCTGGTACTAATTACTTCCCAAATATCTTTTGGGAGAAAAATATCAGTATTTTGTAAGCAGGGTTTTTAAAATTCAATAATGTTAAATCGTTTATGATTTCGGGTAGTGACAATAAACTTCTTCGCACGCGTGATTTTATTTATTTGTAAATTGTTTTTAGCCAATTATTATGCATTGTATTTTAGATCTGATTCTGTACGTATGTACTAGTAATTATTCAATTTAAATCTATAGGAGATAGTGACCTAAATAGTTTAAAATTATTAAAAGTAATTTATTGTAAACTTCCTTGATCAAGTTGAATAATTAACTATTAAAAAATAATCTAATATTTCCTTAAAGGAAATAAATCTGTTGATACATCTACAAAAGTTAATTACAGCAGTTTATTAGTTATCCAAGCAGTTACCCAAGGAGTTTTTTTTGTCAATTTTTACAATTGGGGAATAACTACGAACAAGTAAGATTAAAAAATACATACAGGTGTCGCATAAATTTTCATATACTCGTATAGGAAAAATAAACAAGAATAAAAAGATGTAAAACATAAATCATTTCAAGGAACGTTTCACCAATGTCATTACAAGCATATCTCCAGCTATGCATATACTGTTTTTCAGTAGCGGAGGATACGCATCGAAATGAGTTTCCTAAGCATGGTAGTTATGTAGAGTATATTATATAAATAAAAATGTTTTTCATAAAAAAATATTTATTTTTCTACGTATGAAAATTATGTGACTCTGTAGATATGAGAGAAATTTGACTTAGCTCTGTCGTTCAAATAAAACCAAGTGTTAAGGTTACGAAAATCTAAATTATGGGATTATAATTAATAAATCGATAATAATTTGCGAATACGTTTTACATCTATGTCAAGGAACTTGACTTAAGCTACTAGACAATTATACTGAGCAGAAGTTAAACCATAGGTATTCCAAAAATTGTTAAAAGTACACTCAATCCAAAATTGTACTCTTCAGAGTGTCAGGTACAAGAGTTTATAAAATTTCATAAACTATATTTCTGAAATTGAATGAAATAAATCATATATTAATAAAAGTTGATATTACTTCAAAACTTACTTAAAAAAGTTTTTAAAAAGAAACATTACAGTTACTTCACCAAAACGATAAGAAGATAAAATAAAATAGTTATATAATTTTATTCCAATCACAATATTTTGTAAATACTTAAATATAAAGTACCTTTCATTTATCGAATGAGAGACTACACATATCTTTCTGGTTATCTCAAGCAATTAATTTAAAAATTTTAGTTACATTAATAAACTTACATCGCTCTTTCATTGCTTGAGCCAGCTAGTGCTGCGCTCTAGTTTCTATTAGCGCTGGCCTGCGAGTCATGGTTTCGACTGAAGAATCCCTTCCGGGGCGGTCATGCATTCTCTTAGTATAATGTGATTTGTTTTGTATAGTATTTTAAGTGTGTTTAATGTGACAAATTAAATTCACCTATCCTAGAAGAACATGGGTTCATCATTTCAACCGAATACCAATACAGTTCATACTAGCTCTAACGACTTAACAATCGCAGATATTTTATTTTTATACATTTCATTCATCTTTAGATTATTTATTTTAAGTAAACAATTCATAAAAAATAATTAATATATATATATATATTTTTTTAATTTAAGAAAAATCTATAACATTTCATTAAAACATTTATATACATTGATTTCAATATTTAAATGTACATTAAGAAAGGTTAATTCAATTTCTGTTTGATTTTACAAACTGCTAAATGTATAAATTACTCATAAATGTGGACATGAGTACTACACACTGTTTTTTGTTCTAATTCTAAGAAAACGTTTGTAACTAAAATTTTACTATATCATTGGAGAAAAGAAATTTCTCATTTGTTTCTAAAAATATACCTCAAATTATTTTAACCCACCGGGTTGGTCCGATGAACTCGTTATCGCAAATCAGTTTTTTAACAACCGGTTTTCGAAGTCGAAGTTCTGAGATTTGATTCCTAGTAAAATCTAGTTGTTTTACACGGATTTGATTACTAGACATTGGATACCGATGTAATTTGGTGGTTAGGGTTTCTGTCTCAGGAATCATCGACCTAGTCTGTGCAAGATTGAACCTAACTTTACATGTCATACATACCATCCTCATCTCATTGGGTCGTAGAAGAGGGCTGCTTACTGTTCAGTAGTTGAACAAATTGCAAGTACTAAATAAGAAAATAAAACAAAATAAGTATTTTAAGTTTTGTTACCGACTGGTCAAATTTTACCAGCACTTTTCCACCCTAAATTATTCCGTTCTGCAAATATAATGATGTGCCATATCTAAGAAAATTTCTAAAAGGTTTTTTCTTCAAATCTTGAGAGAATTAGAAAGAAAGATTATTATATATTTTCCGTACCGTCGAAAAATGTACTACATGAAAATGTTATTCAAATTAACTTTAGAAGATCCTTTTCTCTTGTTGTTAACTTAAAGTTCGTAGTTTATAATAAACCTCTAAATCTTACGTCTCTGCACTAGGGTGATTCACGAGGAATGTAACAAACTTTCAGGACATACTCTACTGGTGGAAATAAACAGAAAATTTCACATAAGCGCAGGTTGGCAAACGTCTCGTAGCGAGTGTCGGCTGACGAAAAATTTCACGTCGATTTTAGCGCCTTTGGCATAATTATTTCCAACTGTAATTTTTCGGACTCAAATAAGAAATAAATTTATGGGTAAAAAATGAAATATAATCTGAAAAATTAACTATTTTTAATAAATTTTGAGAAATCTAGAGAAAAGTATAAAAATTTTCGGGTTGGGAAACGCACTATTTTATGTTAGCGTACAAAGCATAAAATAGATTTTTTAAATTATTAAAAAACACAAAAGTTTTATAAAAAAAACTTTAGGAAATTTGATTCTGAGTAAAAAGGTATGAATGCAGTCCAAGAAACCAAATGTAAACGTAAGAATTTAGTCTAATTTTAATTTTAACTGAACTATAATTTTTTAAGGAATAAATAAAAATCCTACTTTTGGATTTTTTAATCGATATTATAAGCAAGAAAGATATATCACAAATTAAATAATTATTTACTTTACGCCAAGAATTCTTTAGGCTTTTATCGCGTTTTCTTTAGGCCTGTATAAAAATTTAAAATCTTAACAGATTTTAAGTAAGTATTAAACAAAACCAAAATTTTTAATATCATAAAATAAGTTAAAAATACCAACCACAAACAATAACAGCTTAAAAATAATTAAATAAACTACTGAAATTGTTCTCCGTCACAGTGGATCAGCAATCTGCCTCACTGGCAATGTATTTTGTGAATCATACTGTATAACAATAATAGTAATAATAATAATAATAATATACTAGTTAATAATATTATTATTAACCTAATAATATATTACCTAATAATAATAATAATATTATTATTATTATTCACACTTATTCTATATGAACGATTTAAGGATTTATGGAGGGACTGAACATCAGCTGCAGCAACTGCTCAAACTTGTCGAAATGTTCAGCGAAGACATTATAATGGAGCTAGGTATAAGTAAGTGCATGATAAACGCCACTGTGAAGGGAAAGTTCCACCAGGACAGAATTGCGACCTGCAGGCCCAGGTCGCAATTAATCGTACCTAGGATGCGATCAAACGATAAAATTGGAGCACAAAGCCATTAGGAAAAAACTTAAGAAAACGTGTGAAAAGAGATTAAAATTAATTTTAAAATCGGAACTTAATGGAGGAAATAAAGTAAAGGCAGTGAATACATATTCAGTACCGGTTCTCACGTATGCGTTAGGTATAATAAAATACAGTGAAGCAGAGTTAGACGAGTTCAAAAGACTCACTAGAAAAATATTCTACCAAGAAAACTCCCACCTCATCTACTCGTCAAACGAAAGAGTCACGGTCCCGGGAAAGGAAGGTGGAAGAGGAGAACTCGATGTTAAAAATCTATGCTACGGCCAGAACGAAAACTTAAGGGATTACTTCCACAGCAGGCAACACCCCTTCTATTAAGCCATCGTAGCAGCAGATCAAAACTATACGCCATTAAACCTAGCCAACAGGACTAGCAGCGTAGAACACATGAAAGAGAGCGATTCAGATAAAATTCTAGATTGGGGAAGACAAGAGCTGCGTGGGAGATATCGGCACCGTCTAGAGCAGGAAGGAGTAGACAAAGCAGCTTCAAATAATTGGCTTGTGCAAGGAAAGTTACATTCTGAGACGGAGGCCTTTATATGTAGCATACAGGATCAAGTAGTAGCGACGAGAAATTTTAAGAGAGTTATTCTTAAAGAAAATATCAACAACAAATGTAGGCTATGTATGCAACACAATGAAACAATAGACCGTATAATCACTGGCTGTCCGATTCTAGCTCCGACGGAGTACACCAGGAGGCACAACAACGTGGCAAAAATTGTACACATAGAACTCTGCGATAGATAAAAGTTAGAGTTTCAAAATCGGCCCTACTATACTTATGAGCCAGCCTCCATTTTGGAGAACATCAACGCAAAACTTTTCTGGAACCAGGCAATTGTAACAGCAAAACCCATTAACTGTAATAAGCCAGATATGGTAGTAGTTGACCAAAAATTGAAAAAAGTAAATTACCTAATAGACGTAGCCATCGCATCAAGTAACATCAACACTAAACGCAATGAGAAGTTGCAGAAATATATAGATCTTGCTTTTGAAATTAAAGAAATGTGGAATCAATAAGAATTTTATATTATCTGCGGAGGGAATAATACCATCTGCTTTGCAAAACAGTCTTGAAAAACTGAATTCCAGTGAAAGACCCAAGCGCTAATGCAAAGGGGCGTGATAATTGACACCTGCCATGTTGCCCGGAAGGCACTTAGTCGATAATAGCAAGCCTAATCTCGTTGGTATAAATTACTCCGAGTTTAGGGAATGTCACCGGCAAAAGTAAAAGCTGTGAAAGTGTGGGATAATAATATAATTAATTATAAATTTTAAACGGGAACCGGATTTAGACTAAATAAACAAATTCATTTGTTACATTATGTAAAATATTTTTAAATTTGTTAACCTCTTTATTTTCAATTACGTGTTTTATATGGACCACTAAGCAAAAGTAATCTAAAAATAAAAATTTCATATCTTGATAAAGATTTTATACATCTACCATTTATTTTCATAAAAGCAAAAAACGTTTACTACAACTATTTTATTTGGAGTGGTTTATTCGCTTGTGAAAAAACGAAGATTTACCTTTACTAATGTTATTTTCATTAGAATATATGAACCCGTTCTTCCTCTTTTTTTAAATAATTGAAAATACGTAAAAGTTAATCAACTAAAATCCCTTTATGAAATATAAATTATTTTTTTTGTATAAATTTTAAAAGTTTAGTATTATGTCATAAAAAAAAAACTTAAAAATCATGGTGATTATTGAAGTGTATAAATTTCACTCTTAAAAATTTAACTCTTTAAAAATTGGTTATTAAAACAAATACAAATTGAGATTATGTGAGAACAATAATAATAGTTATTTCCCCAATTATAAGGTACATTTTTGGTAAAGATGTAATAAGTAAAAAAAAACAGTAAAAACAGAGTACTGATTTTTAGTTTTTTATTATTAAACTAAAACGTTCAGCATTTTAAAAAAAATAGGGTTCAAATACAGAGATAGAAGAACAATTGCTAACATGTACAGGAACCAAACAGCAACTGTAATAATTGAAAAACATAAGAAAGAAACCGTAATAAAAAAGGGAGTCCGACAAGGATGTTCCCCATCACCGTTACTTTTTAATCTTTACATGGATCTAGCAGTTAATGATGTTAAAGAACAATTTAGATTCGGAGTAACAGTACAAGGTGAAAAGATAAAGATGCTACGATTTGCTGATGATATAGTAATTCTAGCTGTGAGTAAAAAAGATTTAGAAGAAACAATGAACGGCATGGATGAAGTCCTACGCAAGAACTATCGCATGAAAATAAACAAGAACAAAACGAAAGTGATGAAATGTAGTAGAAATAACAAAGTTGGACCACTGAATATAAAAATATGAAGAGAAAAGTTTATGGAGGTAGAAGAATTTTGTTATTTGGGAAGTAGAATCACTAAAGATGGACGAAGCAGGAGGGATATAAAATGCCGAATACCACAGGCGAAACGAGCCTTTATTCAGAAACATAATTTGTTTACATCAAAAATAAATTTAAACATCAGGAAAAGATTTTTGAAAGTGTATGTTTGGAACGTAGCTTTATATGGAAATGAAACTTGGGCGATTGGAGTACTTGAGAAGAAAAAATTAGAAGCTTTTCAAATGTGGTACTACAGGAGAATGTTAAAAATCAGATGGGTGGATAAAGTGGCAAATGAAAAGATGTTGTAGAAAATTGATGAAGAAAGAAGCATTTTGAAAAATATAGTTAAAAGAAGAGACAGACTTATAGGCCACATATTAAGGCATCATGGAATGAATAGTCGCTTTGATATTGGACGGAGAAGGGAAAAATTGTGCAGGCAGGCAGGCAATGTTTGGAATATGTAAAACAAATTATTAGGGATGTAGGGTGTAAAGGGTATACCAAACTGAAACGACTAGCACTGGATAGGGAATCTTGGAAAGCTGCATCAAACCAATCAAATGACTGAAAACAAAAAAAAATTATTATTTTCTTAACGAAATGATATTGTGTAAATTGACAGAAAGGTGAGTCTTTATTGCATAAATTAATATAAAAACCTTCAAAAAAGCAAACATCACAATCATGAAAGATTCGATAAATATGTAAGTATTATTTGGTATTTCATATTAGCGACATCGATAAATTATTTGTGTCATTTTTAATTTATAAATATATACAATATCAGACGTTACATCGTACATTTTTAAAAGCACTTTTTTAATATTTGTTAAACTAAAACTTTAAAAATAAATATAAAAAGTAGTTAAAAAATTAAGTTTAAATATGTTTTTCTTTTCAATAATATTTAGTTTTTTGTATAAAAAAATATATACTTGAAAAAATATTTTGAAAAAAGAAGAAACATTTTGCAAAAGACGTGAAAAGATATACAGGGAAAAGATGTGGCTACTACTATTCAGTATGAACTAAGGTGTTTAGAATACAAAAATATGTACAGCTTTACTTAAGATATTAACTAGTTTTTTTTAATTTTTGTCCGAAAATCATTTATTTTTATTTTTTTTATCCCTACTTCCCGAAACCAGACCCCCAAGTTAGCATGAACACGGTTCCGAGAGGTGCCTTTGCCTCTAGCCGCCAGATGAGGGAAACGCCAAGCCCGGCTACGCCATTCCCGTCTTCCATCACCTAGCAACCGGGACTCGGTCCTTTGTGCTTCGTCTCTAATCGGAACACCCTCGAAGAGACGGCACGCCGGGACTCAGTCTATTAGCTCAGGAGCTCGAGAGTCCTCGCACTTCATCAACACCGCCTACACGTGCAAGCCCGGGCGATCGGCAGCACCATACAAAGCTGTCCCTAATCCTCTCGTTTCCCGATATTTCATTTGCAGTATTCTCGACACAAAACCCGTCACAGTGTCGAAGTCCAGCAAACTACGTAATAGTGTTCCAAAAATGGTCCCCACCTTGAGATGTCCAGTTATGGCAGTACAGTCGCGGCGTCCTTCGTCCCACCACGGGCACTGAAATACCACATGTTCCGGCGTGTCTAACTCCTACAGTAGGGGCAGAAGGGGGGGTCTTCGGCTTTTCTTCGTCCACACAGATATGAACGAAAGACCCAACGCCGGTCAGGAATTGTGTCAGCCAGAATCCCAGTTCGCCAGATTTCCTCCCGTCCCACTGCTCAATGTGCGTGATCAAACCATGTGTTCACCTCACCTTCGTGGACGCAAATCCTTGAATATCATAAATCTAACGTTACAACAGGTGATTATAATAATCGATACTAATGACCAAAAAAAAAAAAATTTTAATTAAAAAACAAACACATTAGAACCTTTATAGAAAAAATTATAATAAAACCATCAAAATGTACTTCTCTGCAAAATAAAAAATTTGATGTGGATACCACATGACTTTCTTGTACACCTATTAAATTAGATAAAATCTGAATCAAAAAATATGAAATCTGAATCGAACTGATGTGCCTTCTCCTTGTAAGAACCAAATATTTTATTAATTAAAAGTATATTTGCTAGTTATAACTCCGGAACCAATGAAAATAAGTATCAATTATGATATATCGTTGAAAAGCTCTCAATGAGGACTTAATATTGCAGTTAAGAAAAAGTACAGAATCCAAATTGTTTTGGATTTTTGGCTTTTTTTAACGCTTTTGATTCAATTGATTGCAATCAAAATATAGGAGGCGTACAATTAGATGTTACAGCAGTTCTAAATCCAAAATTTCAACATCCTACGGCTAATTGTTTTTGAGTCATGTGAGATACATACGTACAAAATCATTTATTTTTACGTACATATAGGTACGTACAGACGTCACGCTGAAACTAGTCAAAATGGATACAGGGATAGTCAAAATGGATATTTCCACTGAAATCTGAAGACCGAAATTTTTCGTGATGAGAATACTTCCTTTATTTTGTACAAGGACGTAAAAGAGAATCATCGAAATCGATTTTTTTATAATGAAAAAAACGGCCTCAACAAAAAGTAGATTCGGGTTAAACCAAAATCCACTATTTTTTTAAGTCCTAGAAACAATAACAATAATTATGACCAATATTAAATAACATCGTTTCGTGAAAGAAATTAACGAAAAATTACTGTCGATTTTATCTAAGAAGATATCTACGTATAATTTTATTAAATAATAAACAGAGGTGTTTATAAATTAGGCTAATAAAAGACGGAAATTTGATTAGTCCCTAGGTAACGCTGTCGTTTATGAATACTTTACTTGCAACATTAAGAATTTCCTGAAATAACCCTACTCCTTCATATAATAATTTGTTATATTACATTATACAGTAAGATAATGCCTCTGTATATTTTCTTTATGAAAATTGATTACCGGTAGTAGAAGCTGTAATCAATGGATATAAGGCAGTTTTATCCCTTCCTTCTACCGCGTCTACCATTCCTTACCCCTTTTCTGAGTAGATTTACATCTCTGTAAATCACATAATCTTCCTTGATACGATACCTTATTAAACCCGCTCAAGTAAGTATTACTTCCGCTTAAACTTCTTGTAAAACGATTTGCTATTTATACTGTTACGAAATATTATTAAACTGAAAATTACTATCGTAAAAATAAACTTTTTAGTTTGGCATTATTTCTAGCACCGTTACATGTCATCCATGATAAAATATTTCAAATTTATTCAAAAAATCAAACAGCATTGTGCATAAAGTAAATTACTAAATTTCTATAAATAAGTCTCAAAAAGGAAGCTTGCAACAATGTTATAATTGTTGCAAGCTTCCTTTTAACCTTAACTTTCCTGAATTTTGGAATAAGTTAATAATTAACGTTACTCAATAAACTAAAGATTTATTTTACTGTAAACTATCTCGTTTGCTTACTTGTTTCTAAAATTATTTTCTAATGGTTTTTAAACCAGAGAATTTTTTTAACTTAAAACAAACTAAATATTTTGCTAAGGTATTCAATTTTAAGGCATCATAAACATAGTTACTAGTAGACATATGCCCGATTACAATTAACCTTCTTCATTTTTTAATATTTTTTTAAGATAAGAAATTAATTTTATACGGAATAAAAAATTCCAAAACATACTACGGATCGAACCCATAAAATTTCAGATAAAAGGTGAAAACTTATATTTCATTAGGGATATAATTTAATACTATTAACAATTTGCTTTATATTTTTTTTTTAATTGGAAGTGAAGGAATTTTTAAATGAACAAAATTAAATGTTCAATAGTCTTATTTTTGTTATTAAATGCTACTAATTGGTAAGTTTTATGAAAATCTAAATCTTTTATTAACAGATATATCTACCGCTTGTTTTATCTCAGTGAAAATAATAAAGGTTATTAGAGGCGAATGGAAGGAAAGAGGATAGTAGTAGGTACCTAAGTAGATTCATTGAGTATGGCCTTTAATAGGATAAAGTGGTAAGGGTGATCATTAACAACCTTAATGCGTAACAGCACTTAAAATAGACTATTTTAATTACTGATTTACGTTCAAAAACTCGGTTTACTTTCTTTGTAAATTTCTGTATGTAAAACTATTCAAACAATTTAACAATAATATTTTCATTACTATAAATTTTATATTTATAAAATACTCTAATATTGCTTTTGATACGTAAAATACAGAACAAAACTGATAATTTTTCTGTACAGATGTTTTTAAATAAAACATTCTGCTTTCATGGAAATTGATTTTATCTTTAAAAACCTTTTTCCGGTTTATAATTTTTAATTTATCATACCATCTTTTTTACTAATCATTTTATTTTTGGGGGTTATAAGGGGCATCGACTTTTACGGCCACTAGCCCTCGTACCATTCTTTATATAAGGTTTAAATCACCATCAGGTTCGTCATATGTGATGGTGTAAAGAGTCCTTACATTTTATTTTAAAATACCAAAATAAACAAGCCAGAACATTTAAACAGAAACACTTTCAGGATGTAAAGGGCCCCGATATTAAAATTAAAAATAAATAGAACACAAAAATATAAATGAAAAAGAACGGCTTCAAAATACCAATATTTCCTTTTTTTGTCTCCTTTATTTTATTTAAGCACTCCCGGGGCAACCGGAACCGTTAAGCAACACATCAGTCGAACTAAGATGCCTTGTCAGTTGACTGCTCCCTATAAATAGTCCCGTAGGACGTAACCCATCGGGGTCCGCCCCGCGTCATAAAAGCAATTTGATCACCTGTTCAGGACGACCAAAGAACCCCTCGGCGAGGAGGCTGCCTTCCCGGTCCTGACCTTCCTGGCTCCAGACATGCCTTGCCCTTTACCCCACGCCTTCTGTACACCCTCGAGGGTCTCCCCATGACATTATCGGATAATTATTATTATTTCTTCGTTTTATTTATCAATGACATTTCCTGTAATTAATATTGCCAGTACGAGATATTTGCCGATGATGTTGAAGCTCTTCTCTCCGATACGTAAATATGTGTATCATTTGCGACTTCAGAAATATCTTGAGAGGTCATCACATGATGTATTAATAATCATATGTCTCTAAATATTAATAAGACGTCGCTGACATCCTTCTCAAGAAAGACCAAACAGTCCTTGTCCAGGTACAACGTTAATGATACTCCCGTTAATCGAGCGAGCAGTGTACTAGATCTTGGAATTTTACTTAATGACAAGTTGTTACTAGTTGAACATGTTAACAGTATTTTGTCAAAGGCACGGAGGAATCTGGGATTAATAAAGTGGATCTGCCGGCGGTTTTCATATTTTGATACATGTTTGACTCTTACAAATCATAACTTAGGTCACACCTTGAATATGCGTAGTTATTTGGAACAGAGAGCGTGCCTACACCGATAACATAATTGAGAATGTTCAGAGAAACTTTATTTCCTGGATGTCTTACAAGCTCCCGTTCCTTGGAAATATCAACGATGTATTTCAAGTGTAGAGGCTAGAGCCTTTAAATGTGAGAAGAAAGCGAGTTGATCTTTTAGTCTTTTATGACTTTCTCCATGGTCGCAGTAGTATAAATTTTGAAATCGGGTTAAGTGTACCAGCATATTCTTTACGAACAGTCAAAGTATTTTTGCATCCGACGGATAATTCTATCGCACTCAACTCTAGGTGTCTCAAAATTGCCAATCGTTTTGTACACGAGCTGGACTTTTTTGCAGAAAAGAAGAGTTTCAGTAGGATGGTAAATGTGGTGGTCTAATTTTCTCGACCGCAAATTCGTTTCTTGTACTTTACGACTTAATTTTTTTTTACCCAGAAGGTTTGTTCTCCCACAGCTTGCTATTTATTCCTTTCACTGCAAGTGTAAAATACCTCAGTCACTTGGCCGTTCTTTTGCGTTAGGTCCCTGTGTCTGTAGATGCCATTTCTTCTGTCCCCTTATGAGGGTGAATCGTGGCATAATTATTATTATTATCATATTTTGCATAGATTCATTTTATATACGTTTATTATTACTTGTGTGTTTATGTTAACGTTATATGTACGTAAGTGTTTTGCGTAAATTTAAAATGATTTTTAAACTATTTTATAAAATCATACGGAAGATTGTGACAGAATAGTTTTTAACTGTTAAAATAATATCTTCGGTTGTATCAGTTTTATGGACTACTATAATGTATGGTACTGAAAAACAATCTTGCCTTAACATTCCCGGAAGAAAGTGTGTTTTCCATTAGTTACGGACACAGACTGTGATTAATATATAAAGTACATGTGAAATAATAAATTTATATAAATATATTTTCGGTTTTTTATTATAAAGAAGTTACTGTGGTTAATACACACATCATTTTATAAAATATATATACATCAAAGACACTGATTGATTTGCATAAATTAAATTTTTGATCTTAAACAGTAATTATGTAGTATAACATAACATTTATTGTAATAATATTTTTTGCGCCCTGTTTTGTTTTTTGTTGTTTTTTTTTAATGATCGCATTTGTTTTCGTTTTTCAAATTATTGCCAGACATTGTTTAATTAATTTTTATTTTCCGTTTTTGGATATCATATAATAAAATGAAAATTATATTTTTATGTTTTGGATTATTATTACTGTTATTATCATGTTATGCATAGATTCATGTTACGGTTATTGTTATTTGTGTATATGTTAACATTATGTGTACATATTAGATTTTTGTGGTCAATGTGCAATATACAAAGGCTTAAGTGGCTGTTCTGTTGTACTAAATAAATAAATAATAATTATTATTATTATTATGCTATGAATTATATATATTATGTTATATATTATTATTATTATTATTATTATGCTTCTGCTTGTCCATAGTTAAGTAATGTAATTTAAAACTATTGACTATTAAATAAATAAATATTTTAACAATTAAAAACAGTTTGATAGTGATATAAATCTGTTTTGTGATTATTTCTACTTACACATGTACCTACATATTGATAGTGTTATATAATAACCAGCAATTCTATTTAAATTGTAATATAAATGTAAATGGATGAAGGTATAAGATGTAAATGTGAAAATATGATGTACTACAACTAAATAAAATTATTATTATATATCACCCAATAATTACCATAATTAAAACTCCAATTATTATTTTTATTGTTATACAATTTATAATAATAATTATTATTGTTAGAATGCATTATTTAAAATTGAATTCTGAATTACGTATATTTTAATCATGTGTCCTTTGAATTTTTTGTGGATTGTTCACTATGTAATTATTGTAAAACTGAATTGTGTACATATTTTCTGTACTTTTATGTATACACAACGATTAATATAATAATAGTAATTAGTGTAATATAATTAAAACTTCAATTATTATTTTAATTTTTAAGAATCTATAATTACTATTATTAGTACTAAAATGTATTATTATTTAAAATTGTATTCAGAATTTTATATAATTAAAATTTTTGTTTTTAGATTAATATGTAAATTGTTAACTTATAATTAACTATTTTGTAATTATCGTATTTCTTTTTATATACTATTGTGTTATATACAATGGCTTTATGTAGCTGTACTATTGCATAAAAAAAAAAATAAATAAATTATAATTATTATTATTGATTGGAAAAGTGAGTAGGGCACGCTGCTGGCAAGAACTGACGGAGACCGTGGATGCAGACACTTGGGGACTGGGTATCAAGATAGTAACACGGCGATAGGGGATCTCGCGGTCACCAGCTTCACTAGAAGAGGCTAAAGCGGAGCACATCGTTAACATGTACCCGACCCACTGGGTCCGTACCGAGCGGGTCTTTGACGACGTAAGCGACTTCCCGCTCTTCTCGATGGAGGAACTAGAGAGAGTTCTACGGCCGCTGAAAGGCAGAAAAGTCCCTGGTTCCGACGAAATACCGAGCGAGGTGCTCAAGCTTGTGGGGCGCTGCAAACCCGTCTGTGCTTCTAGACATGTATAATGCATGTCTGTAGGCTGGGGCTTTCAGCGCCAAATGGAAAACCACGCGTCTTGTGCTGATTCCCAAGGGCAAAGGAGACCCAGAGTCGCCATCCTCCTACCGCCATTGTGTATGCTTAACACAGATGGGAAGGTATTGGAGAAGCTGTTAAAGAAAAGACTGGTTGCGACGATGAATCAGGTAGGTGGCTTGTCACCCAACCAGTACGGTTTCAGGCAAAGTCGGTCGACCCTAGATGCAGTTCAAGAGATTGTTGAGGCAGGGCGGCGAGCAGAGGAGCACAATCATTTTTCGCAACATGTGGTCCTTTTCGTAAGGCTGGACATTAAAAACGCTTTCAACTCTGCACGGTGGAGCGATATGATTTGGGTCCTGAAGCATCCGTTCCATATTCCTCAATATCCTTAGAATGGTGGATGCATACCTGAGGAACTGCGGTCTCATCTACGAGATCGCGGGAGGCTGGCATAGGACCGCGGTCACGTCAGAGGTGGCGCAGGGGTTGATTCTCGGCCCCGATATTTGGAACGCCGTCTATGAAAGCTTGCTGAAGCAAGAGACGCCTGAAGAATCTATCTCAGTTGGGTACGCTGAATACGTTGCGCTACTTGTCGCAGAAAGTAACGTGGAGTGCACCTGAGGCTCAGCCGAACCATGCATATAGTCAGTGCCTGGCTGGGCGACCATGGGTTGTCTCTAGCCCTCATCTCGATTCCTCCCCGAGGGGAGAAGATCCCACCCACCTCGTAGCGTGTCCGGACGCTACACCACCCCCTCCGTTCATAACCAGTAGTGGCTGTCTCTAGCCCTCAGCAAAACGGAGATCATGGTTCTACCGAAGAAGCGTATCGACACCCTCCTCTTCCTGTGGGTCGGGGTAGAGGTTGTCGAGACCAAGCCGGTCACACAAAATACCTCGATATGATGATTAACCGGAACTCAGCTTTGCTGAGCAGCTTTGGAGGGCCGCCGACAAAGCTGCGAGAGCCATAACTGCTATCAGCCGGCTAATGGCAAATCTCGTTGACCGAAGGCCAGGAGATGGCGATTGCTGATGTCCACGATGCATTTCGTCCTTTTATACAGGGCGGAAGTGTAGGCGCAGTCATTAAGAGTCAAAAGAAACCGGAAACGGTCCCACAGGTGCAACGCACCGCGGCCGTACTACTATCCTGCAGTACTGGTGGTCACCGGCGTCATACCTACTGCTCTTTTGTCAAGGGAGCGCCAGACGAGCTACAGGAAACAACGGGAAGGCGAAGACTGGGAGAACATTGCCAACGAGGAACGCACATGCAAGTTTCTCTTATGGCAAAAGACCTGGGACCACGAGACCAGACGACTGAGGATGTAGCGAGGGAATGAAGAGGTGGAGTACTACATTACCCAATTTTTAAAGGGTCACGAGAACTTCCGCGTTTACCTCCATGTCATAGGGAAAGCGGCGTCCCCTGACTACCGCTATTGCTCCTGTGTACGGGAGGACGCCAAGCACACTTTTTCAAATGTGCTCGGTGGGTGGCAGATCGAGGGACACTAGAGGCGGATCTCGGGGCGCTGAGCCTCAGAATGTGGTTGCAATGATGGTCCGAGCAGCTGGAAGAGTGTTACCCGATTCGTCGGTAGCATTCTCAGGACCAAGAATGTAACCGGGATAGTCCTGAAAATTAGGTAGCGGCCTTCTCAGGCTAGTATAAGAGGACTCGGCCGGAAGTAATGTGTTAAATGGTTCCGAGTCGAGTCCTGGTAGAAAGGGGGGTGGTTTTAGTCGGTAATCAGCTGATTGTGATTGGATAATACCATCAGTGGGAGCCCGCCCTCTGTGCGTAAATGCATTTCCATTTTCCTCCGCAAAAAAAAGAAAAAATTATTTTTATTAAAATATACTGTTCAGTACTGAAAATATTCTTCCTTTTGGCCGCCGTACAGAAGCTGACCATTGGAAAAATATGTATATAGATCTATAGAATTATAGAGATTATATTATACATCATAATTCATGATATATTATGCATTCTGTTAAAAATTATGGAAAGTTTTACTTGCACTAAGGGATAAAATTATATTTTTATGCCTAATTTACCTTAATTACTGTACTTTTCTGTAAGTGATTTAAAAATCTCAAAATAAAAGCCGAAAGAAAGTTCAATAAAATATCCTCTTATCCTCCAGTACTTTCTAAGATTTACCTCTTAAACACAAATTTTTCCTTTAGCGGGAATTTTAATAACATCAATCAAATCTCAAATAAACCCTTCACTGCTCCACACAAACACACATAAAATACGTATTTTTATGTAACATACGATCTATTTTTTAATTTTTGCATGCTATTATATTGCAAACATGAAATTAATCTAGACGCAATTGTCAATAAATCAGTTTTCTACTAGGGCAAGGATATTTGCTAACAACCTTGAAATGTAAAATTTGATAAGACTTTCCTATACGGATTTATCATAATAGGTGGTTATTCCCGCTAAAAATTGCAGTGTTCTATTTTAAAAACATGTTCGCAGCACAATACATGTTTGTAATATGTAGTTTGGTTATAGTTATAAAAGATACAGATTTTGCTTTCAGTTAATTATAAAACAAACCAATTATAACTTAAAAGACATATATAAATGATAACAAATATATTTTACTAAGTATATAAATTGTTTTTCTTTAGGTATTAGGTATAATAATAATCAGTCTGACTTCTAAACCAGCCGGTTTAGTTGTCAATTTCCGGTATCAGTTGCTTAGCAACAAGATTTGAAAGAAAAATGATATCACATCTTCAGTCATTCACCTCTACTATTTAATCATAACATCTAAGCATGTTTTGGTTTACAGTTTCCTCCGATTTTATATTTTAATTGCAAGAGGTTCAATGCACTTATTCAAAACACTTTATTATTTATCTTATCTGTAGATTTTCATACGGAAGAAACCTATTACTTAAAACTTATGCGCGAATAATTTAATTTTACGTAATTAAACAACGTTTTAATTTGCATAAACTATTTTACGGATTTAATTTAAAATAAAAAAGTAGTATGTTATGTAAATCACATAGATTACTGTCGTATGACAAGAAAAGAAATAAAAATGGGTTTGAATTATAGTTTTGTAAAAATCCGTTACAAAAATAATTTTTTAAAGTAAAACTTATTTTATATAATTTATTATGAACTCATTTAATCAAAAAAGAAACTGTTTAAACACTTATTTGCAGAAAAATGACTAGAAATTAAATAAATGTACTTTTTGTTCGTATATGCAATTGGTAAGCTCCATGATTACAATGATAATATTTTAACAAAAAATATAATATTTATATTAAAATATGGAGTTCATCTTTAGCATAATAAAATATAAAATTCTCCGATCATTATTTTGTATTTGTTTTATTTACTCTTTTTTTTTTAAAGAGGTGGAGGAACCCCATTTACGGGCGCCTAAGCAGTTTCGGAGATTCTGCCTGTTATAACCAAGGGAGTTTGTATATCTGTACACTACCGACTAAACCTCCTTCCCTGGCTTGCCCCCTTTTTGGTACTGTTTATAAAAGCATTTCATCAGAAGAAGGGGGAATCACCCGCACACACAGTCATAACAAACCAACAAATGTCACAACCACACAAGCAACACCACTGGAAACAATACATGCAGCACGTCAAATACAAAACCGACAACAACATCACACTAGAACCCTGCAGAAAACAGGACAAAGCTTCTATCACCCACGCGTTACACACCCACACAGCAGTCAAGACAGAAGTCTCAAATAGTCACCCCACTTATCAGTGGCCACCATCAGACGCACGAGCAGAGTGTTCCCGGCCTCATCGCACCCAGACGACCCCCACATGTACGGGGGACCCACTAGGCACTCAGCCGAGAACCTGTCCGCCCCCGCGCCCTCCAGAGCCATTCTCCTCTGCGGGACTCTTCATATAATTGTGATTTCCTCATGACCGTCCTGACGAATCTTTCCACAGTCTTCCACTGTGCCTCACCTTGCAATAGCTTTCGTAGGGTATCTTAAGGACAAAATATGTGTTCACGTCTCAGGTTACCGAGCATCTCTCTAGACTCTATGACGAATCGCGGGGACATGTCGGGTCTCTTCCGGCTCGCACTCCGGACAATTTTCAGATAGAACAAGCCCGAATCTATACAAATAACCTGATTCCCCATGACCCGCCAGGAATTGTGTTAACTCAAAACTTAGTGTGCCTTGGGTCCTCCGGCACCACCCCCTGATGTCCCCAATAAGGCGGTGGGTTCACCTACTCTTTACTCTATTAGTATCGACTCTATTAGTACATTATTAGAACGATTACGATACCAGCTTTAGCCATTTGTCCTGTTTCCTCTCCGGTGGTTCTAGAGCCACAGAAGAGGAAACAATCCTTCGTGGAGAATATTTCCTATCTCTACAGATTTCGGCATCTAAAGCAGGAAGTTACCAGAGTCTGACAAAAGAAATAAAAGCTAGAAAGAAAAAAGTCAACTGCGAGGAAAAAGGATGGTGAGAAAACAATGATCATTATGATGGAACCGCAGCATTAGGCAAAATATGATTTCAGGAGGTAGCTCAAAGCTCTCTGAAAGAGCTAGGTACTCCTCCTAGGAACGATCATTTAGTAGATCGAAACAATTTTACTATGAATGGAACATGAAATCAGTGATCTATGATTTTACGTTAACGAGCGTAAATGAGATCCAACGAAGAGATTTATCGAAACTTCTTGAATATTTAAAATAAATTTAGAAAGAGAACAATAATATTTATGAATTTTTAAAATGAGATTGAATTTCGAATATTATTCAAAGGAATTCTTGAAAGACAATCACAAAAGAAACTGGAAACCATTGAGTGATCTAGAGGGAAATCAAAAACATATAAATTAAATCGTTATTGAAAATTTTTAAAAAAGGAATCAGGCCAATAAAAATATAAAGTTTCTAAGAGTTCCAAAAAAAAGAAAATTATCCATAATAATAACCAACTGATATAAGAAAGACTATAAAAACGAACAAGATTAAAACATAATGCTCTGTAAAGAGGAAAAATAAACATACTGAAATTAAATTGTTAATTGTAGTTTTTAGATGGCCATATCAAGAAAATCTTATGTGGACCCTACACGACTTCTTTCTACGCCTATTAAATTACATATACGTATTTTTTCTGCACTTCATTAAACTTATTTCATTTGAAAGTGAAATAATATCCTCCAATTCTTTAATAAAGTGGACAGTTACACAATTGCTAAAATTTTAATTTTTATTATCATCAAATATTTATAAAATTATTAATTCACAATCTTACATGAAAAAATTAGGATAGAGTAAATGTCCCTTTATTGCTCTTTAAATAAATATAAATCTTCGATCTATCTAATACTATCTTTTTTAAATTATTATAATGTAACCCATCAACAATATGAAAAAACAAAACGAAACAGGAGAAGGCTACTAAATTTTATAGCGATATTTATTATCAAGTAGGCTGAAACAAATGCATAAATAAAAATAATGCGATTCTAAATTATAATTTTCAATTAATATTAAATAATCAGATGTTTCATCAAATCTTATGTGGATACCACATGTCTTCCTTATATGCTTATTAAATTACATATACATATTTTTAAAAGTACATATAATTTTATTCTACTAATAACTTCTGATTATTTTTCATGCTATTTTTTTTTATTGAGTTATTATTTATCATTAATTTTTCTTTTACAATCAGCGGTTAATAATTATTAATAAATCAATACATTTAAAAGTCGAAAATGAAGTCGGATTCGAACCGATGTGCCTTCCTCTTGTAAGGTCCAAATATTTCATTAATTAAAATTTTATTTGGCTAACCGATGAAAATAAGTACCGATGAAAATAAGTACCGCTAATAATATATCGTTGAAAAGCTCTCAATGAGAGCTTATTACTGCAGTTAAGAAAAAGTCCAAAATCCAAATGTTTTGGATTTCGCACTTTTTTGACACTTTTGGTACAGTCAATTACAACCAAAAGGAGAGGTGCACAACTAGATGTTATAATAGTCCTAAATCCAAAATTTCAACATCCTACGGCTAATTGTTTTTGAGTTATGCGACACAAATACGTATGTACAGACATCACACCGATACTAGTAAAGATTGATTCAGGATTGGTCAAGATGGATATTTTCGTTGAAATTTAAAAACCGAAAATTTTCGCGATCACAATATTTTCTTTACTTCGCATAAGGAAGTAAAAAAAGAATGAAAATTTAAAGAAAAATTGTATTTAATTAAATTTATATGAGTAGTATTCCAAAAGGAAAGCAGAAATTTACAAAAAAAAAAAAAAGAATGTGCCCATAATTCTATAACAGGATTGGGCACAAATTATGTAATTTCTGGACTTTTAGTTATATTATTAACCAGCAACGTTATTGGGGGTCTATTTGATTCCTAGTACCATACATAACGGGAGTCGCAAAAAGCGTGATATTGTGTCCACGTGCAGATTTCAGGTGATGAAGATTATATTGAGGATTAAACAATTTCATTGAACTTGGAAAGCTTATAAATCAAGTTATTTTATTATTATTTTACTTGTCAGCTTTTGTTTATTATTAATACAAATAAATATTTTTTTTTGTAAATTCTGATTTTTCTTTGTTTACTTTTTTTTATTAAGATAATTTTTTACTTTAAAAATACTGATAATAATCATCCGATAGTTGAAATGTACATTTAGTTATACATTTTTATTATTATTTCTATTTTATTACTCTTTATGTAGTATGTAATACATGTAGTTCTTGTTTCTTTATTAATGTTAAAAGCACAAATTCTCCTTTTTCATGTTAGTTAAACGGTTTAGTAATAAAATAAGAACGGACTGTATTTTCATAACGTATTTTTTTTTTTTTAATAATTAACATCTAAAACGCAAATATTTTTTTATCTATAACCAGATTAAACTAACACTCTCATTATTTTTTATTTTTTTCTTATATTATTTTTTTATTCTCAACATATCCGTTAGTGTTTTTATCAAAGAAGAATTCGCCAGAGGCAATTTACGGGTTAAGCGATAAAAGCCAATGACGTATAATAAAATACGGTTACAGTATAAATTTTTTAAAACTATACAGACTAAATCGATGAATATTTTTACTCGTGAAAACAGAAGTTATTCCCAGAATAGCGTTTAATGGTGATACTTAAATGAATTCGTGAGAGAGCAGGATACAAGTACAAGGATTGGGTGGATGCTACTGAAAGTTTGAAAGCTTTAGTACTCGGCAGTAGGCAGTAGAGTTTGAGTTGAGTTCAGCAAGCGCATACGGCTAATGAAGTGAACTGTGTTTTACGTCGTGATGAATTAATGAAGAGGTTAGGGAGGTTTGCTCTGGAAGGGTAATTTGATACTCTCCCAAACATGAAGAGAATGCCCGTGCCAACACTCCCACCACTGTTAACACTGCTGTGCAGTAACAGTGGTGGCACACCTGCTTACCAACAATACCGATGCCTCTGTTCATTCTTCCTCGTACAAACAAACTCATTAAACTTGTCTAGATAGTAGGGTCCTGTACTTTGAAAATTATCGTCGCTTCATTGTTAATGAAGAAGTTTTTACGACTTGTTTTGCAGCGGATACATATTATCAAGTAATTTTGGACAGCGTAACTTAAATGACATTGAAAATATCTTACAACGTTTTAGTTTTCTGTGGGTTATCCCGTCGAGCTGCGGAGATTAGCTGTTGAGATTTACCACAGCTAATTTTACTTTTTTGGCTGGTACTGTATATTTTATTTATCAGAAGTCTACTTATTTTTTTTGTTTCACGACAATTTAAGGATCCTCTGATTTCATAAAACAGTAAACTCTGTTAAAATACAGTCTATTTATTTAAATACATTTGAGTTTATTTACTTTTCATGTTTTTTTTCCGTAGGGTGAGGAAAAAGCTCTGTCAGCCGCCGTCGAGTGGCACCCCGCAGTGCGGAGTTCCCAGCCTCTAAAATCAGCCTAAAATCGGCCCCTCTTATCGTGCAGGGGCCGGATCTAAAACCGTATGGTATGTTCACAGCCCCTGCACGATCACCCAGGCACTATACTTTTCGAATCTGGATGACCGGAAGACGTCCCCAGGGGGCGATCGACGAGCGGCGACTCCGAGGAGTCTTAAGAGAGGTTAAGATATCATGAAACGTGCATATTACTATGTCATCCACAAATTGTATTATTGATGTAGATTCTGTTACAATTATGAAAATATCGGATGAGAGAATGCTTCTACAAAAAAAAGTTGAATTAAATAAAACTTGTTCCGGTTAATGTTTTTAATTAATTTAAAAAAAAAACAAAACTAAACTACCTATTCCTCCAGGTACCAGATTTTATTACCCGGCAGAAGGCCTTCTATTCAAACTAAAAATATTTTCGATACAAATATATTTTTAATTTTTATTTGCTTTAATTTTTGTCCAGTAAAATATTTTGTGAAATTTATTCGTAGCGCATAAATCATAAAAAAATGTCCCACCACTAGATGGAGCTCCGATATGAAATTTCAAGACAGTATTTGTGAAACCCGCTTAGTCACGTTTCAGAGAACACCTGGTACTGCTTGATGCTTATCGCAGAGAAACGAATTTTTTTGACGATATATTTCAGATCAATGGTTTTACTAAAGATAACCACTGACAGGATAGAGAAAAGAAATGACAAAATATATAACAAAATTAAAATAATTTAACAAAAATTTTGTAAAACAACCTTCAGAACAAAATCGAAGAAGGCTCGGGAAAAGAACGGATAAAATTGCATATCACTCTCTGTGTTGCAAAAAGAAAAAAATTCTTTTCTAAATCTTTAATTTTACGATGGCTAGTTTTATAATGACTAACTGGCCTTTCTCCTCAGAAACGCTCGTAGGTAAAGACAATATTACCAATTTAGAGCATTTAAAAGAAAAATTGAAAATATAAATGAATAAATAATTCAGCCAATTTCACTAGTGAAATTGGCTGAATTATTTAAGCCATTTTGGCTGAATTATTTTAATTATTTAGTGAAATTGGCTGAAGCCAATTTGTCGGTTTATTAAAAACAAAGGTTTTAAATAATGCAAACAGAATGCAGGTTAGTGGGGTACTTAATTTAACAGTAGGAAAGCAAAAATTATTGTTAAACAATTACAGAAGATAAATATTTAATATTATGGCTGAAATTTAAATTTAAAAACATGCCGTTTTGTAAAATTTTCAAATATAAGAACATTACATTTTTATACTCTTCTTAAAATGATGTTCGTGGGCGCGGATATGATTGCTTAATATTCTCTTTATTTTGCATTAAATAAGTTTTACCCAATAAATAAAAGAGGCGTGGCAGGCAATTTGAATCAGAAATATATATCTTTTAAAAACTATCTTTACCTTTTCTATTGGGATTGCCTAGAACTACCTAGAATACTAATTTGTATTTTTTTACTTTCATTTAAAAAAAAAGAAGAAGTTTTCTAAACAGTTTTTGGAGCGTAATGCCTTTATGCAATTTATTTCTAGAAACGGTTTGTTTAATGTTGAATCGATTACATATTATAAGTTTTCAATATTTATCACAATTTTTGAAAAAGAGTAAGAAGAAAATTTTGAAATCGATTAAAAAGTAAGTTTTTTTAACTGCCGTAAATATCATCAATTAAGGTACATTTATAATAATTTATATCTTACCGTAGTCCACCTCAACACAACGTGTTGCTGTTTCAACAAACCGTTTAAAAATATTTTTTTATTATTTTTTATAAGGCGAATGAAATTCATAAATAGAAATAAATTTTTTAAGAGGAGAATTCATTTCTAACAGTTGTCATATGACGAAGGGATTAAAGGTTAAGAAAAATTCAAATACTGGAAACGTTCAACAACATAGTCTGCTTCTTTTGTTTTGATGAAGCCTATCCAGTTGAGTTGATGAAGGACTGTTTAAAAAATCTCATCGAATCGATGGAATGAAATTATCAGCTAAACGTCCTATAGTTAATCAGGTGAATAGTAATTCCGCTGCAAAGAAAAGAAATACTAGTATCACTCGCATCGAAAGTTTTTTTGATCGCCTTATTAAAAGACAAATGTCTGAGGAAAGTCAAATTTATTTCCGTAGAAATATTTAAGATATTACGATGTTTCATTTTAAATTGTCCGACTCAACTCTAGGCTATCATCAAATAATTATTATGCTTATTAATACAAGGAAAATAGATAAATGAAAAACAAAAAAAAAAAAATTATAAATACTATATAGTACTTGTGTAGGGATTCTTTCTTCTAAAATATCTACATACATACATAAATATCTTCTAAAAATACAATATTTACACCGTTTTTGGGAAAGATGACTTTTGAAAACAAATTTCTGTTTAAGGCCGAAGGCCGCACATAAACTACCTCAACCAACAGGGATTCATAGAATAGGGAACCGCAATAACGAACATCGAGGATACCGATACTGAATAAGTCGAGGATGATCTATCCTCGGGTACTGAGGACGGATAAATCCGCATTATCCATCGATCATTTATGCATTCCCAAAATCCGAGGACGGGTAAAGTTCGATTTGTATAAATGAAATTTCCACTTACCAACAATTTAAAAAGTGTAAATCCTAATAATTTCGGAGCTGTTACTCTATCATATAATCGCAAACATCTTACAAACATGACTTTACTGTCTTATTGACGTACAAATTAATTTACATCTTGATGACCGACTGTTATAAACATAACAGTTTAATTTTAAATACGATTATTGATTGAATTTAAATTAAAATTCCTGAAGATAGAGTAACAGCTCCAAAAGTACTAGGATTTATACTTTATAAATTATTGGTAAGTGGAAATTTAATTTATACAGTTGTATTAATACTAACGGTGCCAAATGCTTAGTAAATTAAAGGTCGATTTTCTAACCGCCATAACGCAGGAAATTTTTATGTTGTCAGAATAAATAAAAATCCATTTTTAAGAATTTATTTTAACAAATTCAAATAATGATAAATCTTACTCTTGATAAATTTTACTGATCTTTGTAGTTTTGAGTTATTTAAAAAAAAACAAAAAAAAACATCTTTTTCACTCTTTTCAAAATAAAAGTTCTAACAAAACCGATCTCATTAAATTTTTATATTTAATTTTACTAGGATGAAAAAATTACATTTTCAACCTTTAATTAAATGTAAATTTTTAAATGGTAAATATTTTTATATTTTTTCCGTATTAAAAACACAGTTCCGTTTAAAATATACTATTACATCTTACACCTATGGAATAAGTTAGGGAGAGTTTACAGAGTTTCTATACTGTGTACTGTTAACGTGATTAATGTAACCGATTTTTAGTAAATCAAAATTCTAATTTAAAACATAACAATATTATTAGTATTGTTATTTTTATTCAGGCACTATCACGTAGGCCTGAATTTTTTCCCTACTCGTTTAACATGTACTTTAATACATACGCAAATGAATATCAATTAACGTCTTCCCAACTGTTTAATCGATTCTTCATAGGTTGTCGCCGAATAGCTTCGAAGGTACGTAATTCATAAATTTGCGGTGGCCCTGAAAAGGGCCGTTTTTTAGCGTTAGCTCTGAGAAGAGCTGTTGGGTCCGTAAGTTGGCCTCCGGCGAAGTCGGGGAGTTGCAGCTCGTCCATTGAAGTCCGACCGGGCTTTCCCTCAGCGGTAGTTGGGTCCCCACTACAGCCTGGTAGTGGTGGCCTCCAGAGCCCCGCAGTGTCGGATCGTCGTCGGTCGTCCTTCGCTGGCGAGGCCGAGGCGGTTTTGCCCGAGCGTTCCCACGCTGGGCCGGCTCTTCCTGCTGAACCCGGCGAGCTGGAGCTGGATCGGGAAGGTAGTGTCCGCGTCGAGCGGCTCTCTCGGCTGGCCGGCCAGGCCTGCTGCCTCGGCGGGGATGTTGGCATCCGAGGAGAGGTCTCACACTGAGCCGGCCAGAGAACTTCTTCAGGTGGTGGTCGACAATGAATTGCCAATTAACGGAACGGAACGCAAAAGTGGCGGAAGTTTCACAAATTCTCCCTTCGAATCGCAGAGCCTGGACAGTGTCCCTTGCTGCTGCATGATTCTATTAATCGGACGTGTTTCAAGGGTTTATTTTTAATGTCGGGTCCAAGTTTCAAGTTTTGTTATATTTTATGGACGGATTTGTGAATAGCGTTCCATATCCTTTGGACCAGCGTTCTCAAACGCATTTCTGGGTCCGACCGCGGGAGACTAGGCTTTTAAAACCTGTGTTCCCGACGTAATTCTCCTCCAGAACGTCCACTTAAGTCCTTTCGGTGCTAATGCTTCATAGGCTAGCAGGAATACGCTACAACGGGGCCCTAATTGTTTATCAATGCGCTCCCTTCTCCGGAGGGAGTCGCAATTGCTGATTTTGCCAATTAACTCTCGTGCACGCTCTTTTACAGGAGCCTGAGAATGGGGGACGCCGCTATGGTGGGAGAAGTGGTGGGAGTGATACTTGTATGAGCGCGTCCATATAACGCTTGCTCACATCGTTGCTACCGTTATCGCCCGCCGATATTAAATTAGGCATATATGTAGTAGCAAGTTTTTATTTCAACTGTAAAACTAATATGAAAACTTTACCCGTGTTTGCATCATTATAATTTTACATATTTATTATTCTCGTTTTATTGTATTATATATATATATTATTATATTTTACTTCTCATTTTTATTAATTTATTTGGCCTGTTCAAATTCGTTCAACGGTTTCCCTTGATCCTTCCAGGTACATATAATGAATCTGTCGTAATGAATCTCATTAACAGTTATCAATGTTTCATTTGTGTTAATTAATGTCGGATATGAAAAAATCAAAAAAGAAAATTTTGATAAAGATTGCTTCTTTTTACAAACTAGGTTTTCTAAAAATAAAAGATAAAGAAACAAAATTATTTAATGTTTTTTTTTTTTTTATCTGAAAAATATCTTACACTTTGGCTGATTATATTTTATATTTAGTAAACTAAATATGAAGTCTGTATTATCATTTTGTTTAAATTCTTTAAAAAAAATGAAATTGGGTCAAAGGAGACTGTATTATTTATTTGTACTAAAAATAAATAGGCAATAATAACAACTTTGGAGGTTAGAAAAGGGTGCTGAGCTGTACAATATAGCTTTTATAAGTAGCCTATTTATACTGAACTAAACTACACGTAATAGAAATATTTTGAAGAAGTTTGTAGTTTTTATAAGAAAAAGACCGCCCTAGTATGTGTCTTTGTAACAAACCTGTCACCTCGTAAACCGAATGGATGTGTGTGAATATATATATATATATATATATTTTATATACTATCTCAGAAATATGGAAGTGTTGCTGGTAAAGCGAGCGGTACTCAAGAAGAAATGAATGCGAGGGAAGTGGGAGAACTATATCTTATCTCGTAATATTTATCTTTCATACTCAAAATATAAGATATACGCGAAAAGATGAAGTTCCTTCATCTTTAAATCATATAGACTAAAAACCTCGCATGCATAATAATATTACAATCATTTCCTCTCAAAAAGTTATAAACAGAAAATTTTTCTCATTTTTGAAAGATATATATATATATATATATATATATATACACGAGTATATGTATTATATTAGCAAAAAAGAGACTACAAGAAGTAAATAAAACAGATTGATTTTAGATAAATTATCCGATTTGTTATACAGATATATAAATACTATATATATATATGTATAAATTTAATGGTTTCTGTGGTTGAATAGTTTTTGAAAAACTATTCAACCGATTTGATGAAACCTTGTATGAACATATTTTTTATACCTATCTGAAAACAACACACAACTATTGCCGTTACAAAATATTTCACCGTTTCAAGATGGTACTCATTTTAATGGCTTGCGGTAACAACCGGATTATGTTTCTTGTCGATATTCAACTTTACTGTCGCCAAATTGTTGGTAAAAGCGAATTTAGAAATCTTTTGCAGTAGTATTTAAAATTAAATTTTCTACAAATAAAGTCTGTTTTTTCGATATGTATTTCGGTTATCGAGAAAATTAGCTTTAAATGTGCGGTGGTGTAAGGTTATATTCCTTCAGATAAGCTTACTCTTCATTTTTAAGCGCCTACACTTTCACATAAAGTTACTTTTTCGATGACCATAAGTAAGCGATAAGAGTAGATGCTTTTAATGGCTGGTCTTCACTTGGAGAGTCAATGCTTCTCATATAAGCTTGCTCCATGTATCCTTGTAATGAGTTTTGCTCCAGAGTCTCCTCCGGAAAAAATCTTTTTATATACTTCTGAAAGAAAAGCTGTAAATATTGTACATAATTTCATTCTTCGTTTTATGTTACTCTTAAACTCTTTCACAAGAAAACACACAAAAGTTAAATACGTAAAATAAATAACTAAAAATGAGAAGGGAAGTACAGTTACCTCCTCGTGATATTTGACGGCTAAGAATCGAGCAAAATACTTCTTTTTACCCGTACGAAGGACGGGTAACCAGCTATCTATTTTTAAGATGGGCACCAAATATTATGAACCCGCATACTTCAGAAAGTTTCGAGTCTTGCGTTCATCAAAATGTTTCTCTGAAGACTTCAGAAAGTTTCGAGTCTTGCGTTCATCAAAATGTTTCTCTGAAGAAATTACAATACACTAACAGTTTTTATAAATTGAGCATGCTTTAACTGTTATTTATCAGAATTATTCTCTCAAGCTTGGCGACAATAAACTAAATGGGTTCCACAATGGCAAAACTAGAAGGACAAGCGAAATTAGCCGAGCGACTAGCAAAAAAATAAAAGTTAATGAATTTTGTTAGGAGACAGAGCAATCGATTAACTGGTATATGTATGGGTTGCGCAAAAGTTTAGCGATTACATTCTATGCGGAACGCTCACAGTTTTAGGCCTAACCGAACTGTTGAATTTTAACTTAACAGAAAATGAAACGATAATTAAATTTTATTTAATAGTAATTAAGTTATTAAAAAAGTAACTTTGATTAACCGACCGTAATAAACAAACAATGCGATCGAAGTTATTATTCATTGTTAGCAGAAGACACTCAATTTCGCCTAATCGGTAATTCCATAATTATATTTAATTTTTAATAGTTTACATAGACCTAATAACCTTTTCGATGTTTTTGAAGTTATTAATTATCCCTGAAAGTACAACAGGAATTTGTAAAATTATATTTCGGATAACGCAGTATATAAATTTTAACCACGATTAACGAAAATTAAGTACCGATGTAATCAAACTGTTCTATTTTCAAACTACGTTCTACCTTAAAAAAAATGAAAATTATGTAAGTAAAGCAAAGAAAATTTATATAATCTCCTCCACCAAAGACCTAATGTTCATTCCACATTCATTCCAAAAAGGAGATAATGTACTGCGATATTAGAAATGTTACTTTTAAAAAAGTGTTCTGATCAGCAGGATTACTAATGTTTGTAAAGTGCTAGCTTTTTGGTTTGCTTGGCATTTCTCCCGCCACCACCCCATTCGGTCGCCTTAAAGCATAAGACCGGATGTCTGTCCATCCACAAACGGCAACTGAGCCTCGAACAGTTTAGCGATCAGTATCCTAATATAGCTTCTAGAGCTTACCTAACAGCGTGAGCGGACTAAGCGTGGTGCCATACACCATCGGCTTTCGTATCCAAACCGCTCACTTGTCATATATTTGCTAAAATGGGTAGGCTCATCCCGTCAACTACTAAAGATATATATGAGATCCAAAATAAAATTTATTTCGTCTTGGCAGCAATTCGCTGCCACACCTAGGTCGCTGAATGTCAGCATGTACTAGTCCAACATTTTATAGCGCTTGGAGCCATAATAATTGGCTGGTGGTCAACCATACTAGAGTTAGCTTCCCACGGCAATGCGATAAGAATCTTTCCCTTAACCAAACTACGGATGCCGGTTGAACAAAGCAACCGCATCAAGGAACTCCCACACGGTCCGACAATGCGATTCTCGCCACATTGACTCGGGTGGCCCGATCATTGCTCCCCCCCCCCCCCCCTCAGCACCAAGAGCAGGGCAGTCAAACATCAGGTATTCATTTGAATGGACCTCCCCACAGACGCACAGCTCATCAGCCGCCAGGCGGAACCGAAACAGATATTGGTTCAAGTTAGCGAGGTTGGTGAACACCCGCGCACCTGTTACCGTTAAAAACGAGCGAGGATGGTATGCCTCGCTCGTTTTTAAGGGCAAAATCCTGTATAAATTTATACAAGAATCTTTTCTTTGTCGTGGTGTCTCATTCCAGCTGCCATGATTCCATCGCGAGATTCTGCAGCCTCTTCCGCAGGCGGGAGATGGGCAGCTGATCGAAATTTTGATCCGGTGCATTGTGAACACCGTTCCACTCCGGTACTGGCCCGGCTCGAAACCGAATCCCAAAAACCTCGGCCTCCCGGAGAGAGCCGAGAGACCGTTGGGAGAGCCTTTCCCAATACGGTAGTAGCCTCGTAGGAGGTTGTTTTAAAAACACCAGTCCATACAATTAAGGTTCACTGGGCATTCCTTAAATTTTGAACAAGTACTCTATTTATATACAACTTATGCGCCTAAACGGGCACCGTGTATGAGGTCATGTTTTGAAGAATGTGGTAGCTTTACATGTTCATTTTCTCTATACAGTGGTTACTGTTCCTCGGTCTTTAATTTTAATTTTTACCCCGAAAAACGTTAAAAGAAAGTGGCAAAAATTGTGTGTTGATCTAAACCGCGCGCGCGAGCGTAAAAATATGCTATCCACACTTGCACGTTATGTCTTGTGTTTTGCAATATAACTGAACAGTACTGCCAAAGACAGCATACGCCTGAACTACTTCAGGCGGTCTTAAAGTTAAGCCTAATTTGCAGCGATAATTAATTTTACTTTTATTTAACGGTCATAAAATTATTTCTTTCTTGAAAATAATAAAATATTTTCATTACCGACATTAGATTCATTATTGTGCTTAATTTCACCGAACACCATGTTAAAATGATAGCATCGCTACTTTTCATCTATAAGAAACCGGGTTTAACTCCCGTTCATACTTGGAAATTTTCACAAGCACCAAGATAACATGAATTGTAATAGAAATAAAACTTGTAATTACTTAAAATGATGAATTAATAAATAATAGTAAAAAATCGAGAGTGGTCTTTTTTTATACTAGAATACTATTTCTGTAAACGTTCGAAATTTTATTGTTACTGATATTTTACTGCAAAATAACATTCTGTTTATTGAACAATATTTAAGTCGTAGCTATTCTAATCAAACAGTTATTTTTAAAATAAAAAAATAAGGATATCTATAGTATTTTTTGAAAATATATACAGAATGTTATCAAGAAAACATACATTACAATAAACTTTCCAAATAAATTATTCGTCTCGTGAGAAGTAGTGCACAATTACAGTTAAGTAGTCGGTAATCATTACAATAATTATCACTTCGCCTTAATACAGCAGTTATTTTAAATAAAATTCATTTTACATTTTCTTGCCAGTGAAAGTATAAAAAATCGCCAAACCTAACCAATTGCTTATTTTTTCCACATTCTCAAATTTTTCCTATTCTTGTATTTGTCGTGATGATTTTCTCAACCATTATTTTTAGTTACATGTTTTGTTAAAATATTTCATTATTTTCCTCGTTACAAAACCATACGTAATCTAATAATCACATCTGTGTACGATCACTATTTTTTTTTAAATTAAATTTTTTGTAATAATTTTATTCATTTTTTTAATATACTGTAAATCTCTTTTGTTTTACTAATTTAATATTTGTGTTATGTCCTCAAAAACAACAGACAACCAAACTATGTGTATTTCTTAGAAGTAATACAAATATTATTATTGGATAAACTATTAAACAGATTTTAAATAAATTATGTAACATTCAAGTTTAATTTTCGTAAATCTCAAATTAATAGTTAATTTAATATAATAGAGAACAAAATTAAGTTAAGTGTGTATAAAAATTTAAAACACAACAAAGTTTAAGCAAATAAGCGAACTGCGAGAACTGATAACAACAGAGGAGCTTCTCAGTAGAACTCGGTTAACTGGACCTCACAAAGTTTTGTGCTTCTACTTTAGTTGATTAAATTACTAGACCTATATATGTAAACTGTGATATGTATATACTACTTACATTTTTTGACGGTTCGATACAAATTTTCTTTAAATAAGTAATAATTTGAAACGATAGAATTTATCAATCTGTTGTTCACATTTTTCATACGGAGTCAATTAAAGAATTTGTTTATGTCTAAGGAAAATCTATATTTGTTTATATAATAAAACACAACACAAAGTTTTAAAATAAATACCAATAGTTACTTTGTTTTTAATAAAGTTTTTACACAATTGTTTGCAATATTTAAAAAGCGAATATTATTTTAAATTTTATATAAAGAGTATATATATTTATTTGTTTTATCTACATACATACATACATACATACATATATATATATAATATATATACATATATATATATAATATATATATATGTATGTATGTTTAATATGTTTAATAAAATTTTAATAGATTATCTTTCTTTAAATAGATGTATTACATGTTCATATTTTAATTAAGAATCTACCCACCCATTAGTACACGATGTTTGCCAGTTAGCTAGCTGTATAACGGTTAAAATACATCCGAAGGATGTAACGTTTCAGGTTTCAGTCATTTAGGTAGTTCACTGCAGACCGACAGGGTTGGTCTAGTGGTGAATGCATTTTCCCAAATCAGCTGATTTTGAAGTCGACAGTTCCAGCATTTAAGTCCTAGTAAAGTCCTTATTTTTACACGGATTTGAATTCTATATCGTGGATACTGGTGTTCTTTTGGTTAGGTTTCAATTAACCACACATCTCAGGAATGGTCGAACTGAGACTGTACAAGATTACATTTCATTTACACTCATACATATCATCCTCATTCATCCTCTGAAGTAATACATGAACGGTAATTACCGGAGACTAAACAGCAAAAAGAAAAAAGAAAGGTGATTCACTGTAATCAAAGACGTTATTTCTTAGTGAATTGTGGGTACATTTGTAACTCTGCGTATTACGGATTTGGGCAGTTAATTACTCTGTGAGATTGTGATGATTCTAAGTATTTTGGATAGGAATCTCTGAAATACCTTAATTATGCTGTAAGGTGATATATCACAGTTGAATTTTACGTGTGCAGATGGGTTTAAGGACTGTTTCGCACAATAATAACTTGTTATTCAGAGATAATTTAATTAATTTAACTACGTCTGATGGTTATTTAAAAAAAAAAAATTAATGATGTGAAGAAATCATTTGTTCATTTTGTTTCATTTGCCACTTCTCCTTCAATGTTGGATAATTTATAGATCTTATAGGCTTAAAAATATAATGTAGGGATTTTAGGGATGTAAGGATCGTTAATGCTATGTCATTAACAAAGGTTGCTACTTTTTCGATAAATTTAAAAAAAATTAAACACATTTTCTCATGCATTATGTGAAAAAAGTCTCATAAATTTGTTAATATTAATTTCTGAAAAAACACATTAATTTAATTGTAACTACAAAAAGTATGGATTAAAAAGAAGCATACAAGTTACCAATAAATAACCGACTAAAATAATTATAAAGACTTTAAAACACTTCAGATGATACAGGCTGACTGGAATTAGAGTAGTGTCTAAAGAAAATTACTTGAATAACATACCATTAAAGCAGGAACGCCATGTTCTGACTGGGAGTAAAGAGTGGAGTGACTGAACTCTAAAATAAAATTTGAATTATGCAGACAAAGAACACATAATGATAATTTTCTACTGTATAGGCTACGTATGTGAGTGTATGCGCGTGCGCGCGTGTGGTTAATCCTTTCAAGTAGTTTAATCTACAACCAAAATTTAGTTCGTAATATGAAGCTGTATTATGATAGATTATAATATTACAGGAATTAATTCTTCAACTATAACGCCTACTAAATAATATTTCTTGTAGGATTTTAAAAGATTGAATTAGATAGTGGAGAGATTTTGTTGGGCAACTTTGGATTGGAGTTGAACTTAAACTAAAAAAACATCCTGTAATTGTATTTCATCTGATAGATGATATAATTACAAATGTAATAATTGGAGACAATATCATTGTACATTCTTGAAAAATTAACAAAATCGCTCCATTCTCCATAAAAAATTGGTTTCTTTTTTTATAAAACGTTACTTTTATCGTTTCTCCTTAAAAAAATGTAATTTTTAAATATTTTTCTTTAAATCAGACATCAGAAATGAAAAAATATCAAATTTTATCAATAATCGAGTCAAAAGTAACAACTACACACAATTTTAGAAGTTTTATAAATATTTTACGTTTTTTTATTTCATCCGATTTCAACTCGTCATATAGTTCACAGAATTATCTTAATTAAACATTAAGGATAGAATAAACTTCATTCCTTATTACTGGTTACTATTTTTCTAGAAAACGAAAAAAATTCAGGCAGGAGCACAAAATCACGGTTGTTAAAATTTTATCTACCTAGCCTTGCTTTTAATTATCTTTTATTAAAAATAGAATCAACAGGTACGAATTTTTTAACGCTAAGTTATGTAACCGTGTTTGATAAAGGATCGTCTTATTTGAAAAATCTTAAACAGAAAATATATTTTCCCTTTTTTTTTTTATTTCATACACTCATTGTTCATAGAAATTATTTATTACTGCAAATTTTCTTGAAATAGAATTTCTGATGCTGGATGGAATGTTTAAAAAATACCGAGAAAGAAACGGCTTATTATAACAATCTATATTACAAGTATTTCAATAAAATTTCATATTTATCAATTCTATTATTTTTATTGGTAATTAGATATGTAGATTCGACATATTATTCCATTTGGTAACTGGTTTAGTAGTTAAAAAGATAAAATAAAATAAAAAAAGCGCCCGAGTTATTTCACAAAGTGTGATTATTTATGTTTTAATATCATTTTAAAATTTACCTAAAATGTAATTACAATTTTACTTGAAAAAGAACGATGTAAAAATTTTTCTATAAGCACATTTTAAGATGAATTTATGCTAATAATAACAAAAAATCATATTACTTAAATAGGCTAATTTTGCGCTGACCCGTGAAGTTCTTTCTTCCCCCAGCCGCATTGAACGAATAGAGTAATTACAAAGAATTAATTACGCATTTACTTTTCAGTGAAATAAAATGTTATTTACTTCTAAGTTTATTTTTTACTGAATCGGATCCTTACTTTTCAAATAACAACTTTAATTTTATTTAATTTAATGTTGAGTCGTTTTATTAGTGTTTAAGTTGTTTTACGAGAGTAACTGTTAAAAGCACTTTTCTTTAATGAAAAGCATTAAAAGCAGTATAAAAATTCCTGCAGGATTTTTTCTCTAGTTTTATTTCTCGTATGCATTTTGCATATTTCAGGTTTACTGGCGTTTTTAAAAACCTCAGTAGTTAACAAAAAAGAAAAAAAAAGGATTTCCCATAAATTATTGTATCATAAAATTTTATATGAAAATCATGTAGCACACAATACCTATTTTTTTTTTAAATTGAAATTGCATACAAGATGGTCGATTAACATGTCGGCCACAGTTAGCAAACTTTATTAAAGCAATATTTTTGTAACTGTACGCATCTGTATCGGCTTCTATTTTTCAGTCACAGTAGTTTTGTAATATAAAGCTGTTTTCCTCCTTTTCAACTCTCAGGGCAAAATAAAATATATTTTGCGCTGGTCTGCGCAAGAAGACCGAATTTTCATTATTTTATTTTATTTCCACGTTCCACGTTGCACCATCATAAGAATCTTGCTTCTAACTTGCCCCTCTTATTTTTTCGTCCTTAAATTGAACGTAGCTCAAGAATGACTCAACCAATCTTCATTAAATTTTCATATGCACAACTTCAGATACACTACCTTAGCATATCTAAATATCAGTGAAATTGGTCTCGAAGTTTTGGAAATATTCGAGACAAAATTTTTTACACATAAAATTATAAATAAATAAATAAATATATATATATATATATATATAATATATACACACACACACACACACACACAGTGAAAACTGGTTATGTGAGAGACCTCTACTGCTGAGATTCAAAATGAGGTCCCGAAACTTTTGCATGGAATTACCTCTATTACTGGGAATAATTAAATCCCTTTATGTGAGATTTCTTTTTTGAGATTTTTACCACTACTACTGGTACCGTTCAGCGTACAAGTAAAACAATTATTAATAATTGGTCACTTAAATATTGGTCTAAACAAGTTTTTTTACACGTTTATTACAAACTTATTCGAATTTCTTTCGAACGCATTTATTTTTACACTGCTCTAAGGTTTTGTATGATAAACAAGTTAATAAAACTGTTGAAAATGTCGAAACGAAAGTGTAATTCATTGATAGCCACTGATAAACTAAAACTATTGTCTGTTTATGACAGTGGAAAGTGGCGTGACGAACTGTGTACGGAGTTTAATGTACCGAAGTCTACCCTCCAAAGAATAATTCAAAACAAGGAGAAAATTCGTTCTCAGTGTGTTGAAGAGAAATGAAAAATAAAACGAACGCGATCAGCAGGGTATCCTGAAAATGAAAAATGTCTGTCAACATGGATGAAGCAAGTTCGTAATAAAAACATTCAATAAGCGGTCAGATAATTAAAGAGAAGGCTCAAGAATTTGCTGGTAAGCTCCAAAAATTGTTGTACCAGTAACGGCTGGTTGGAGAGCTTTAAGAGAAGGAACGATATATTCTTCAAAAATATTAGTGGAGAAAGCAATGCCGTGGACAACAGCATATGTAATCAATCGGTTGAAGACCTTCCAGCTCTGTTGCATGATTATTTCCCGATAAGGTTTTCCATGTCGATGAAGCGGGTTTATTCCTCAAGTGTCTTCCTGATAAAACGTTTACATATAAAGAAGGTCAGCGTTGTTATTTTGGGAAACTTAGCAAAGATCGGAACACTGTACTTTTGTGTACCAATATGTCAGGAAAAGAGTGAATACCGAAATGAAGATGCAGAAACGAAAGATTGTTTTATTTGTCGATGATTGCACGCTCACAATAATATTCCTGATTTAGAACACGTTAATCTATTTACCTGCTAATACAACAAGTAAATTGCAGTCAATGGATCAAGATATTATCAATAACTGCGATGTTTACTACAGAAAACAAGTCGTACAATTTGTTTCAAAATCTATAGAAGAAAATAATAACTTTGAAATCAATATTCTCCAGGCCGTGAGATTTGCGAGAAAAACTTGGGTTTCCTGTGAGCAAATCCACCGTTGCAAATTTCTTAAAAAAATAAGGATTCAAGTGGCAGAAATTTTTGAACGTGAAGGATTACAAGAGAAGGAAGAGAACTGTGAAATGACACTTGAAGAATGAGGCGAGATTATTAGTAGCAACGAAAATGACCAGCCGTTACCTTTTGAGGATTTTGAGTATCAATGACGAATTATTAGTTTCGGAGGAGCTAACTGAAGACGACATTATTTCACCATGCTCTTCCTCCTCTTTGAAAATAAAAGAAGAGGAGTGCTCAGAAAGACTGTCAAAGCAGAAAAACCATTAGAGACTTTACATAAGTATTTTTAAACGTCAAATATTGGTAATCGAGGCATATTTGAACAGATTTACAATACCGAAAAACACCTTACCGCAAGTAGCACTAAAATACAAACTAAATCAACAAATTTTTTCAAACCGTAAGTTTTATATTGATTATTTTTGTATTGTTTAAATTCATAAAAAGAATTTAAGTACTACTACTACATTTGCATTACATACAAAAAATATAGATTTTTTTATTGAACGTTTTTACCTCTATAAATGAAAAAAGGTTCATTTCAACCTTTCTTAGTGGGGCTCTATGTAAATGCGACAACAATTTTATTTCAAAATAGAAATTTTGAACTCACTGTTTGGATACTGGGTAAATGGAAAACCTCTTTAAGTGAGAAAAAAATGATAGCTACCTAGAAATTCCAGTAATTCAGGATGCACTCTTTAAGGAAAGGAAACCACTCTTTAAGTGAATGGTATTTTTGTTCTCTTCATACCTCAAACCGTAAAGAAAAGTCATTTTCACCTCCACTCACAACATTTAACCAAAACAAATACCATACTTTTCATCGAAAAATCGGTAACAAATTTTGTTAAGGAAAGACCGGCCTCCGTGATTACAGCAATTTCGGTGATATTCACGTTCATTTTGTACGTTGGATATTTCCCGAATTGTTGGAAAACGGCCAAAGTCGTATGTTTACCCAAACCGGGGAAAAGTTTACTTTTCCCTCGGAATTATAGGCCAATCTCCCTGTTACCGGTATTGTCTAAGTTGTTCGAGAGGATTTTTCTCGAAAAACTGAGGCGATACATGGAGGGAGAAGTGCGGCCCGAGCAATTTGGGTTCAGGGAGGGTCACTCAACCACCCTCCAACTGGTAAAAATAATAGACGACCTTGTCGGAGGCCTGAACAGGAAACGGGTGACTGCAGCCGTTTTTCTGGATGTGGCCAAGGCCTTTGACAAAGTTTGGCATAGCGGGCTGCTTTATAAGCTAGCGCGATCGGCGATCCCCTACCGCTATGTCAGACTGATGCGATCATATCTGCTAGACCGACATTTTGTCGTGCGCGTAGGGGAAACGATTTCCTCCACCAGAGAAATAGCCGCTGGAGTTCCCCAAGGAGCAGTACTTTCCCCGTTCTTGTACACTTTGTACGTGAACGATATGCCGCTGTCGGAAGGGGTCAAAACGGCCCTTTACGCAGACGACACGGCATATTTCTACGAATCCGCAAATGTGGATTACGTGGTCCGGAGGCTCCAAAGGCAGCTGGACTTAGTGGAACCGTGGCTCGACATGTGGAGAATCAGGGTCAACGGTGAAAAATCGGTGGCCGTGATGTTCACATGCAAGACACGAAAACCGACCAGAGAGCTGGAAATCTCAGGGGAGATAATCCCTTTTGAGAAAACAGTTAAGTACCTGGGGGTGGTGTTGGACAGGCGGCTTACCTTCGGCGAACATGTAAATTATGCGACCCGGAGGGCTAAGGCCGCCAGAGCCTCGCTATACCCAGTGCTGAACAGTGCCAGCCCGTACCCACTGGCAACTAAGCTCCTCATTTTTCGGCTGTACGTACTGCCGATTCTACCATATGCTTACCCGGCATGGGGGGCAGTGTTGAGCTCCTCGCTTCAAAAGAAGATCGAGGCCGTCCAAAACATCGCGTTGCGGACGATCTTTGGAGCTCCGTGGTTCGTCAGGAACGCCACTCTCCGATCTGATGCGAGATTTCAATCCGTGTCCGAGGTGGGGGTGGCGCAGGCGCGCAGACTGTTCGGGAGAGCGGCTGTGTCCGAACACAGTCATCTTCGGGACATCTGCCGAGAGGACCCAACTCCGACAGTTGTAAGGAAGCGGCCTCACGCCGTACTGGACGAACCACCGTGATGGTGCGGTGCGGTAGCCGAAAATCGAGAAACCAGGCTTAGGGGCCTCCATATCGCATGAGCCATAAACGGAATAGTGCGTCAGACGCGTTTCCGGGGTCGCGAGTGAAAAGTTTTCGCGAGTTATATAGTTTGAAGACGTCAAACACTGTAAGTCGCGCATAAAACAAAAACGCGGTCTAAATTTAAAAAAACTTACAGTAAGACAAAATATCCCAGCAATTGCGACTCCTCCGGAAAAGGGGACGCATTGCTCCCTCCTTATAGCTAGTGCCCCGTTGTGGCGTATTCCTGCTAGCCTATTAAAGAGTTAGCACCGAAAGGACTTCAGTGGACGGTCTGAAGGGGAATTACGTCGGGAGGACAGGCTTTATAAGCCTAGCCTTCCGCGGTCGGCCCATGAAATGGGTTCGATAACGCTGGTTTAACAACGGTTTGGAATGCAATTAAATCCGTCTTAAATTCACTAAAATAATAATAGACAAAACTTGAAAAATTAGATCCGAGATTAAAAAAATAACCCTTTTAAAAACAAGCCCGATTAGAATGATCCAGCAGCAAGGGACTCTGTCCAGTTTCTGCGAAAGTAGGGAGTAATACACTCCTGCCAACTTTGCATTCCATTCCATTCCATTAAGGAAAGGTACTGTTTAAGAATATGAATAAATTTAATTATAATTCTGAATAAAAGTAATGCATTTAAAGAAACGTTTTTTGAATGCGAATAGAAAAGTTTAAATAAATTTTCCCCCCGTTAAGCAATATTGCTCTTATGTATATTATTGAAATTATAATTAAAAACATTTATATAGGCTAAACAAAATAGTTTATAAACAATAAATAATCCATATTTTAACTGACACCGAAGCAAAATTTTATTCTGGAACTCAAGCCTACTTTGTAAAATTATCAATAAAAAGATCTAAATGTTTACGTCACTATATATTTGAAAAAGATGTGACAAAAAAAGACACGATAAAAAAACTTTTTACGTTTAACTATGAGTATATAGGCCAACTTATGAAATGCTATTGTTCTTTTTCTAATGAAGCAGCCTTGTTCGGGTTATCTGATGAATAAGGGAGTCTGGCATTGTTGTAAGAGTACTAAGTAAAGTTGGAGTTTGTTCAACATTTTACCAACCTACTTTGAAGTCTGTTTCACGCACAAAACTGTTGTAATTGGCATGCGGCTTTCCACACTCCAATTAGAAACTTTAACGTAAGTTAAACATTATATATGAAAATGACAGTCACCGTTACTACTAAACTAGATCTTATAATTGGTTTTTCATTTTAAAGATGTTGCTCGATTTAAATATTTTATAATATAGAAATTACGACATTTATTGTAATTAATAAAATATTTAAACGGTTTGTTATTGTTTAAGTTGCAAATATATAATTGTTTTAGAGCGCTTTGTTAATATAAATAAAAAACCATTTATATTTTTACAACAAAACCTTGGGTTCAATGAATGAATAAATATTTTTAGAAGACGAAAAAATCGGTTTGTCTATTACTATGTAAAATTTGTCCACTGATAATACAAAAAAATATTGAACGTATTAAATCAATAAAAAAATTATTAATTCACGTTTTTCAGTTATGAATTATCCATCATTAGTTTAATGGAGGAAATAATTATTTAAACTCACCAAATTTATATTTAATAAATCTTCTCGTACTAAAGAGAGTTTTAAAAACAAGTACACAGTACATTCACCACTCATCTTTTTTCCATAGGTTTCATCAATTTGAGCTGGTAATGAATATAAGTCATATCCAATTTTTTGTTTCGAAATACAAATAAATCTCGTAATCGTCATTTTGTGGTAACAAAGTTTTACAGAAAAAAAATAAAAAATAAAAAAATAAAAAATTTTATCAGAAAAATTAGATTTATAAACAATACTGCTGCTATATCTACAAAATATTTATTATCCTCTAACTTTTTTAAACGACTTTTCATAATATTTAAATGTTTGTACTTATCAAAAGAACTTTTGTACTGTTATTTATGTTAGTGCTCCATATTTGTTTTTTTTTTTTTTGAGTTATATCATGATTATCATCATGTAGAATTCTCAAAATAATATTCACATAATTGTTTTATTTAATTTCTTAGTGTATAAGAACAGTAAGTAATGTCTAAAAACTTGATCTACAACCGATACTTAGGGAACATAAGTAAATATCATTCTTGATGAGCACGCGAAGATAGGTCCCCGACGAAACCCCTTATTAAAGCATACAAAGGTTGAACACCTCATTTATAAGAAAGGTACTTGTACATATGGTCCATGTAAAGTTCAACAATTAACAAACCACTAGAAAAAAATTACAGGAAAAAAGAGTAAAAAAATACATAAATAAAAACAATGTCATCAATACCAATAAATGAAAACAACACTATTGATAAAACAAATATTCGTGAGTAAATAGAAATAACTATACGACGTTCACTATAAAAGTGACGTTTACTACACAGTAACAATCATACTGTATCCTATTCCTAAGTTCTTCTCCAGACCACTATTCTGGTTACATCTCAAACATAGAGAAAAAGAAATGTTTTAGTCGCCTGATGTCATCGCTGTTGTCCAATAGAATTACTGATAGATGATTTACTTGGTTTTCTAACCTGTATTTTTCGGATTTCGTAAACAGAAGATAATCCTAGTTGGTCATTTGTATCTGTACCCTAAGAAACCATGACGCCTCTCTTATGATCTTCACCAATTTATTTTGGAATCTTTTAATTATATCTCAATATTGCTGTTACTAGTCGTACACGATAGTTGGATTCCATACGTACAGATAGGTTTAAGGATAACCGATCAACAGTCTTTTAGATAATGATAAGTGTGAGTTTCTTCTCAATAACCAGTTTAGTTACCTGTACTTGATGTAAAGGTGTTTTCTCTTTTCTACCACGTGGCGCTTTCACGTTAGGCGACGATCCAAGCGCAACCAAAGGTAACGTATACTATCTGTGTGAGGGATGTAGACGCCATTAAGATGGACCTGAGGAAAATCACTCCAAGTGTCACATGGCTTGATTTGTTCTAACTCATCCTCATTTCCTATTTCGTCAGCCTTGCACTGATCTCATCTAATTCTGATTGTTGTTTAGCCGAGGCTTGACTACGATTTTCATCATCTATTAAGACTACTGAATCATCTGCAAACGATACGACAGTGACGTAATCAAGAGCGGGAACGTGGTAGGTCTGATGTAAAAATCGAATACAAAACAGATCCCAGAACAGAGCCCTGAGGGATTCCTGATTTCGTATCGAAAAACCTAGACAGTCCGGATTGAACTTAACCTGGTAAAAGTTCTCAGAACTAATTAGAATGGCTGAGGGAGGCTCTGTTTTAGCACTAAAGCACACCAGATACTCAGACCTTATCAAAGGCCTACTAAGTAATCAAATCAAAGACTGGAACCTTTTTTAATGTCTTTCCTTCCTTGGTTACCCTTTCAACTCTGATGTCGAAAAAACTTAATCGGTAGTCACAGAGGAATTGTACTGTCTTGAAATTCACGAATTTCATCTTCACCAGGACCCTGTATGATCAGCGGTGAAAGGTACTTGCTCAGATGAGAAGCAAATAGGTCGGCATTTTCGGCGAAACTTTCTAGGGAGGCAATGAAAAGGACGCCCGCCATAGATGCTCGTCGGCTTTGCATAAAGAATGCCTGCCACTATTCAGGGGGGAAGATCCTCAAAGTTCTCTTGCAAAATTTCATTCATCATGGACTTCACCAGCTCTGTTTATCTGGATGCCACTTTCTTGAAAGAAGTCCTCTAATCAGGCCTCCTGTAGCATTGACACCTTTTCTAAGCCGTCTTTTAGTATTAATCAGGTCCATCACCTTCCAAGTCTGTATCTTTCCTTTCTTCATACCTCGTTTACGTATCAAACGTCACGCCCCTTGCATTACTGACGTTTGCGTATTCAATATCCCTGGAACAGTTCAACTAGACAGGTATAAACAACCCCTCTACGACCCAGTTACGACATAAGTCCCATTCAATCCTGTTGTTCTGAAAGATCGAAGACTTTTTCTTCTTTGTCACCGTTATACTGATGATGAATATGACAGGTTAGTGGTCCCCGATGTTGAGTCACAGTTGTCCCTAACAGATGTGTAGAATGATGTACCCGAAGTCACATAAAAATAAAACTAAATACGGTACCTTGCGGTACGTGAAAATTTATTTACACGTGAATGAAAGTAATAAAATCTGTAAAATAATGGTAGATATCAATTTGAAAAAATAAAAATTCAGAAATATTGAGTTACTCCACAATAAATAATTACTATGCATATTAAGTTCGTATTGTTAAAAAGAAAGAAGAGAATATGTACGCTAAAATTATACTAATAAAATATAAAGGATACTTGCTTTCTGAAACGGTTTTATCTATCATCTGTGAATGCGTCCTTGCGATTTTGAGAATATATATTTTTATTTTTTTAAATTAAAACATTAATTATTTTTAAACTCGTAGAATCATAGTAAACAGAATAGTTAAAATTTAATGATATCAGAAAACTTGTTCTGAAACAAGTTGAAGATAAATTCAAACGAAGTTTCATTTAGTATTCCTTCTAGTAAGTCCAACATTAATAAGAGAAAATTGGATTCGCTAATTGGATGAATCGTTAGTCGTAATTAAGTATAATCTAAGACCGTTTAGGCCTACTCCATTTCCCACACAACCTAAAGGTACTGTTTCTGATAAACGTAGATTTTTTTTTTTGATAGCACCACAAAGAAATTGTTGCCGAGTAACAATATTTGTAAAAAGCATAGAAATAAAAAGTACAACAAAGCGAATTCTATCTCGGTTATCCCGTTCATGAAATAAAGTACAGATACAACACTTTTTTATTTTTCTTTGGAGAATATTCATACAATTATTTTTGCCTAATCATTAGCCTATTAATTTTTTCTCAAAACGTAACATCGTAGCAATCCTAAAATATTGTAATATGACCATTTTAGATTTTTTATTTGAAAAATCTACTGAATGAGTTTTATATGAATTAAAAAATATAATACAAATTGTTTGTTATCTTCCTTTATAATGTTAAAAGATTTTCAATAACGATCAATTTATTAATGTATATTTTTATCTAAGTTTTACCTTACACAACCAAGTTTACATTAATATGCAAACATACACTGGTTGTGCCGAATTTAAAAAAAATAAATTATACAAAAGAACGCAGAATTAAAAAAAAACAAGGTTTCGCCAGTATAAAAAACATTTTACTTTATTAGCGGTATCGTAAGTACTTGTTACAAGAGACACCGGACTAATGTAAGCAAATAATTTCATTATATCTAAATATTCTTCACGTTATTTCTTTTTCAATATTTTTAATTATAGCACAGGTATAAAATAAATAAACAACAAAGTTAAAAAATAATTTACAAATTAATTGGGGTAAAAATTAGTGTGTAAGGACTACCAGTCGTCGGATATTCCAATCGTTGTACTGGCCACCACTTGAAACGAACAACTTTGTGAAAAAATCGTTACATAATATCACTGCCTAATATTAAAGAAATTAGCTAAAAGATTTCATAAAAGTTTAAAATATTTAACTCTAAATATTCTCAAAAAGACGATACGTTAAAAGATTGATTTGAAAAAGGCCCTCTCACTTCTACCCTTTTCTACGCTAGTACCATTTCTGTTCATAGATTATTAATTTAAAGAAATGAAATTAACACATTTATTATAATTTTACCTATTCAGTTATCCATCTGGAAAAAAAACATAATTTTAAAACATTTTTGATAATGATCAGTTGATGATGACTATCTCTGACTCACAGATGACTCTATTATGATGTCTGATTGTAATGTGTCAATTAGTCAATATTATTAATGTATATTTCAATTAAAAAATTCTGTAAGCCTGAGATTTCTACTATAAATTTTAAAAATCATATAACCTTTATATTTCGAGGCAGAGTCGTTACATGTTTTTGATAAGTACTTAATTAGCTTATACCTAATTTTTTTCTTTTTGTCTCAAAATAAAATTTGCAAATTGTTACAATGTTAAAGACACCGTAAGTAAATATTACCGCATACAATCACATGTAGAAAGGCTTCCATCGATGCTCCTCATTAATTACATACTAATATTCCTATTCAGAACATTCAATGTAATTACACATAAAGTTAAATCAGAGAACTGTACCGTTGCATTGGTATCTCAACACAAAACAAAATAATCATAAGTATTAATAAACAAGAAAATCGATGAACACTGAGAGAAAAAAAACAAAATTAATAAGGAAAGAATAATAATAAAATTGAGCGAAATAAATAATTAATTGATGGGTAACACTCATGATGCTGTAACAGAAATCAGATACAGTCAACAATGTCCAACACGTACAATCGTTTTAGCCATCTAACATCTTTACAATTGTTTAGAAGGTTAATAGATAAATAGTATACATGATTATTTAGCCGCAATTTATACTTTGTTCCGAAGCGTTGTATTTCTTCTCTAACACTCTTCATTTCGCATAAAATGTTATTAGCTATGCTAAGATACTATGTTTCATCTATCACTACGTTGTAGTTTGATTAATTTTTATTTTACTTTAAGCGGAATTACTCGGTGTTCTTTTGGGTACTAATTATCTGTTATTCAAAATAAAATGCTCATTAAAATTTTACACAAAAATATTTCAAACTTTATAATATTCAGTTCTTTACTCATAAAATTTCTTATTATGATACTTTCCCATTGAATTAATAGAAAACTATTGTTATAAGAATAAAGAAGGATCGCTGTTTAAAATTACAAAATTTCTTCTATTAATAACCTCTACAAAAATTATTTTAAATTCCGTTTTCTTTGAACTTCATTAAAATGTATCTTAGTTAGTAGAATAATTATAAAAGGTTTGTTAAATTGAAAATGGGACACTGGTTACTAAAAGTTACTTAAAACTAGGTCTAATCTCATTCGTTGAAATTTCGATCAAAATGCATCCACGAGAAAATTAAAAAAAATAAGTTTCACAAACAAAAGAACACTTTTAATATTGTATTCTCTTTTTAATCTCTTTAATTTTTTGTTTGTTTGTTAATTGTATCTTGCAAGACATCCAGCAAATGAAGTCGAGCAGGAACCCGATGATAACAGAAAGAATTTGAAGGAAAAAAATTATTGGAAAAATTATTCGATTTTCGACAGAACTGGCGTTTCCTCAAAGTTTATATATATAGTTTCACGTAAAAAAACATTTTTCTGATTGTCATTCTCTTTTATATATATATATATATATATATATATATATATATATAGAGAGAGAGAGAGAGATCGAGAGAGAGAGAGAGTGAGAGAGAGAGAGTTACTTAAATCTCTTTTACGCAAAAAAAAAAAAAATTAATAAACTCGGCAGATCTAAATACACATTCATTCCATTGTATCCACTTAAACATTAACATTATACTAACATAATGGTGAATACCAAACATATCTAAAGTTAGCAAACAAAGGAAGGACACATATTTGACAATAGGCTACAAGATAAACTTTACTGTAGAGGACTAATTCTAAAGTCTTTGTTGTATTTCGACAAATGAATGGCTGTGTTCTAGACTGCTCAATCCTATTAATTAAAATTCACGATATAAATTGTATTTTTTTCGTTTATTTATTTTTATTAAGTTTAATTAATATTTTTAAATTTATTTTATTCTAGACACTACGTTAAATCATTAAGCGCGCTAGCTTTGATTATTATAAAATTATCGTTTCTGATGATATCATTATCATCTGTTGAGACAAGAAAATTAAAAGTTAAAGTTGAAAGTTTGTCTTGTCTGTTTGTTCTCGCACTACGTGACAACCCGGTTGCTTTCAAAATTTCAAGGTACATTTGTCCAGTCATAGATCGAGGCCACAGCTCCCTTGGGGATGAATTTGTTAATTAAAGATACTCATTAAAGAAAAATAGATTAATCCTTTTACTTCATTATATTTCTGTTACCATGGCCACAGAAATAAGTTACGTATGAATTTTTCGTCGTCAAAGGTGTGTGTACTTTAGTTGTAGCAACTATTATTCTTCCTATTGTAATTTAGTTTTGTTTTTTTTATAAATCCTGAATACTTTAATTGTTATTTATCAGTTTATTCTCACAACGATGAGTGTAATGAACACTGCAAGGCGGAGCTGTCTGGCTAGACAGGAATGGCGAGTGAAGCGAGCTCTGCGGTTTTGATGGAGTCCCCGTGGCTACGGGGAGCTCACTGGAGGATTTACCTCAAACCCGAGGTTCCAAGTTAGACGGCTAGTAATAAATAAAATAAACTCGTTTAATGGCTCCAATATGGAGTATTACTTAAAATTAAGCTTAATATTATGATAACCAATGAAAAAAATTACCTGTCCCAGGTTTTCCGATCGTTCCATCAAAATTCATTTATATAATCAATGTAAGTATTTCTTTTACATTTAAATATATAACGATGAAATATAAAGAAACCTCATTTAGATTGTGTTTCTAAACAATCTTCTTAAAATAGTTATTTTTATATACTCAAAATATAGCTATACAGAAAAATTAAAAGGAAACTTAAATATACAATCACATGGTACAAGGTTTTACCGTTCTGCTTTTAACGCAACACTGAATATAAGTACTATTACAGCAGGCTTGAATTCTATTCATCGTAAAGTGTACAATGAGTCGAGTCCTCTTTGACAACCACCGCCATTGTTTTCTAAAGCGACAAAATGACATTGTTGCTTATATTCATCAACAATTTCTTTTTGTTTGGTTAACAATAGATTTAATGAAAATAAGAAATTCAAGACTTTTATAAAATGATAAAAATTTATATAAATTTGATGAATACGGATAAATATATTATTTAATTATTCCCAGCTGTTCATTTAAAATGAAACGTAATCCGATATAATTTTTCTAAAATAATCATATTGTATAAATACTTTTTAATTATTGAATTTAACTGTAGTTATAATCATTAAACTTGGAGGACAATAATATCGTAAAATATATTATTGTAACTTTTTAACTATTTTTGATAAAAAGTAATTACAAATTTTATTCAAATTATTGTATTGTTAATAATTTCGGAATATTAAATTAAACTTAAAATAATTTTAAGATCAACCGGCCGAATAATCAACTATTATGAACTATTGTAACTTCTACTTTTTGAATAAAAATTAAAAATAGACTGTAATTTTATATTTGACTATGTAGAAAATGTGATAAACGTGTTGTTAAAAAAAGAATTTACTAAAGACTGATTAAAAGAACATGACTTGCATACAAAAACCGGTGTGAAGAGTAAAGTAAGGGAAGAGGATTTAATATATTTCCTAGTTTATTTAACCGAATGTCATATTTCGTATTATATTATTTCAGAAGTAAGATTAGACATCAAAACCAGAATGGGACAAGCAAGTAGTGATTAAAAATATAAAAGAGATATGCTGGTATAAAATGTATATCTAAGAATAAGAAAGTAATTTTTGAAATTATTTTCTCTGAAATGAAACGTTTTATGATAATAAAGCACAAACAATAGGCTCTCCCAATCTATTTAGTGGTGAAAGTTCGGCCATGTGAAAATTGTGAAGAGGCCGATGTATATGGGATGCGGTTTCGAGCCCAGCCTGTACCGGAGCGGAACGGTGATCTCAATGCTTCGGTTCTAAATTTTGAACAGTTGCCCACTTCCCGTCTGCGAAGGAGGCTTTACAGCCTCGCAATGGAAGCATGGCAGCAAGAATGGCACGCCACGACTATCCGAAGGTCCTTGTATAGATTTATACAGGAGGATGGTATGTGTCTCCTTCGTTTTTAAGGGCAACGGGAGCCCGAGTGTTCTCAACCATGTAAATTTAAATCAATATCTGTTTTGGTTCCGCCTGGCAGCTGATGAGCTGTGCGTCTGCGGGGAGGTCCATTCAAACGAATGCATGATATTCATCTGCTCAGCTCTTGGGGGGGCAGAACTCAGGCCACCCTGGAACTTAGAGCTCAAGGGGAAAATTAGCCGCTCACAAGCGGAGAGAGCCGCGTTGCCAGACCGTGTGGGACTTCCTTGATACAGTTGCTTTGTTCAACCGACATCGGTAGTTTATCTAAAGGAAAAGAATCCTACCACGCTGCTGTAGGAAGCTAAACGAGAGATATTGCTGGCTACCAGCCAGATTAAGGCTCCAAGCGCTTTAATGGTGGACAGGTACTTGCTGGCATTCAGCGGCCTAGGCGTAGTAGCGAATTGCTGTCTTTGACGTGATAAATTTAATTATTGATAGTCATAAATGTTTTAGTAGTTGACGGGGTGGGACGACCGGTTTTAATTATATATGACAAGTGGGCCGTGAGACACGCAAGCGAGTGGTGTATGGTACCACGCTTATTCCACTCACGCTTTTAAATTAGCTCTAGGAGCTTGTTAGGACACTGGTCGCTAAACTGTTTCGAGGCTCAGTAGCCGTTTGTGGCACAGACATTCGATCTCATGCTTTAGGCCGACCGAAAGGGCTGGTGGCAGGAGAAATGTCAAACAAACCAAACAATAGGTAAGTAGAAAGGAAACTAAACTGTAACTGGAGGAATTGGAAATGTTACATTACTGTCAGTTAAGAAAATTGTGATATTTTGTCGACAATGGGTTGATAAAATTTAAATTGAAGAGGTCTTACACATATAAAAAAGGATAGAAATTTGATTCAGAATCTTCATGTTTAAAAACATTTTCTACTTTTTTTTTGTAGACTTATTACTTCTATATTTTAAATTTTGGTAAGTACATTTTAAAAAGTTAGAAATATACGTAGGCTATGCCTATATTTCTAACTTTTCTAAAATGTACTAAAAAAGTTTCTAAAACGTACGATATGCAAATAAAAAAAAAAACTTTTATTTGATTTTGATTATTCACTAATAAAAAAGAAAATCTAACTGAATTAACAGGTCTCTTTCTAAGGCCTCTTTTTACCGTATTAGTTTCTTTTTTTGTAAAGTGCTTCATAAGCTGGTATTCTTTTGACCCACTCAAGATAAACATTTTTTTTTTAGATTAAAACAACAGCTCTTGTAAGTATATAAAAATAACATATAAATAAGATTTAAATCAGGGTTAAGATAAACTCATTCTAAAAGTTTTATTAAAATCGAATGAGCAGGTTTTACGTAATATATCCAGACAAGCAAGTAAAATACAAAATTCTTGATAACGGTGTAACGTTATTCTGTTTTATGGGAAACTCAAAGTTACCATAAAAAATACCGTACTCTGAACAACGTAAAGACAAAGCTCCAATTTTATATAAAGACCTACAGATAAAATAAAACAGTATATATCGTATTAGTAATAAAAACAAACAAAAATAATAAAAATAGAACAAGGGAAATCTATTCTTTTATTTGACTGAACGAGACTTTCAGCCAACAGTGGAGTGTATAAGAGAAAGGTATTCATGAATAGCAAGTAAGATGCCGGGCTAATCCCTCATGAATACATCATACAAAAGAGTAGCTACATTCTCAGACTTAGCTCCCATCTTGCACTCTCAGATTTTATGTTTTAAAGGAGATTCATTTTCCTTGAAAAAAACATAATGTATCCTATAAAAACTTATTTTAAACACATATCGGAAAGTACTTCTCTTATAATAACAAAATAAGAAAAGCGAAACTATTTTAATAGTCGCAAGAGTTAGTCATTTCTAATTGCCAACAGAATACAATTAAATTTAGCTATAGCTGCTTAATTTTGTCGATCTAAGTAACGAGTTTATTGAAAATAAAGCTGTTTATCCTTATATTATTGATTCATTACGTGTTCCTATTTTAATTTAAGTGTGTGTATGTGTGTGTGTGTGTGTGTGTATGTATGTGTGTGTGATGCAATTATGGAGAAATGCGATTTAGGTTTTTTTAATGAACTTGTTTAGGAATACAACTTATGTTGTATGTTTTAGTCGACAAAACTTATTATGAATTTTCAAAAATAATTTTCCGTTTTAAAATAACTATTGCTATGTTTCTCTTAAAGATAAGTAACAGAAAGCACGGTTCAGTCGGAACAACCATGTCACAAACTAAACATGACATAAGTGATCGTATGTCATCTTTTGTCGTTTCTGATGCGTCCTATTCCTGACATGACTTAAATTTTCGGTATCCCAACAGTTGTGGGTTTAATGCATCACTTTCTTTGTGTTTTAATCAATTTTTTTTTAGTCGCGTACTGTTGTGCATCAAGGTTTCTGTCTTATACATTATTAAATTTTTAATCTTGCTTTGGTTATCGATAAACATATTTTTTACCATCTGATCACATTATTTAAAAAAAAAAAAATATTTTAAGACGTATACAAAAAGATATCAACAGTAAATACCTTCATGGTATTTAATTCAGGTCGGTCCCTGAGTACAGTGTTTGTGTTGATATTTTCACAGTAAGTTATTTTAGCCATTTTCCAAACTATCCACAATCAATTACTATCGATAATTCCGTTCTGAACTGTATTTTAATTTTTATTTGTATTATTTTCACTTAATCTTAATATTTCATTTTTATAATTTCGTCGCAAATCTCAGTTGTTAATTTCAGGGTAAATGAGTGAGATTTTCATACTCGTATTTTATTTTCCTTATAATGTAAAATAAAACACAATAAGATTAGGGTTTTACCCTGCATTTAATTAATTCTATTATTACTTTTGAAAGTTCAATTAAAATGGGTCAATCTGTTATTACTGACAGTACTAACATTCGTTTGTAAATTAAAAAAAAAATTGTAATATTTAATTACTATAATAGTCATTAAATTATCAAGCGTAAAAAAATTATCAATCTCATGCCAGGGAATCTAAAATCCGCAAGTTTTGTTCACTTCATCAGCGTTTATACTGATCGTTAATAATTTTATACCTCAATACTGAATAGTTTTTAGTTTATTAAAAACTCAAATTTTACTTTTCTTACGCCGCATATTTTTACCAAATTCAATTATTCTGAACGCTTTAAAATTAATCACGGATTTCTTCATCTTTTAAAAGAATTTTGAAAGTCGTTTTTCAAAATTCTTATACTAAATAAAACTGTACTGTCTTGTAGATTAGCAGTAACAATCGATTTATTAAAATTAGTTAAGTTTCTGTTTGTTTAATCTAATAATAATAATCATTATTATCATAATTTTCTTGAAAACTACTTAATATTAGTAAAATATATAAGATCAAAATATGTTTCTTTTTATTAGAATATGTATGTACTTTTACATTTCTTATTACATACATTCATACACACACACACACACACACACACACACACACACACACACACACACACACACACACACAAGTTTAATTTAAATTAGAATCATCGCTTTGTTTGACTAATCTTTTTATTTAATTCTTCTGTAGATGATAAAATATAAAGTTACCTAATATATTGTTCAGTGAAACGAATGCTTTACTTAAGTTAACAAAAGCTAAGAAAGGCATCGTATTGTATTCCACTATTATTCAGTTAAGAGAGCAACTGAAAAAACCTTTTCAAAGTCAAGCTTTTTTACGGATTTATTCTTGTCAAATAACCGGAAATTTATCTTTTTCTTTTCTGGATATGACTGATAAATTATTTCCAATCGGATGAAATTATATATTACTTACAATAAAACTACGTCTATATATAATTAAAATTTTATTAATGGACATTACTTCAGCAGTAAATTTAGTAATATTTTAGGTTAAAGAAAGAGAAATTTATTTAATATATCAAAAAGTATGTTAATTTTGGTTTGAACTGCACAAAATGTTCGATAAAAAAATTTTCATTTAAATATAATATTAAAATCACCTTACCAATAGATTAATTCCCTCAAAGTTTTCGGCTGTTCAACAATCTTCAGCAGGATTGATCTTACAATAATTTAGAATTAAAATATAAAAATATAACAAATTCAGAAGATAAAATTGTTATAATTATAACAATTGATCATCATAAGTTAAAAATCGTAAATTTAAACTAAAGGTAAGCACGTCCAGTTTGTAAAACTGTCACAATTGTTATGATTACTGTTAACTGGGGAATCAGTTTGGCCAACAGAATAATTTTTGTATATCATTTGTTTATATAAAATGTCACTTTCGAATCTAATTTATTCATTAATTCTTTATTGTTATATTGAAATCTTCGCATTTTATTGTTGGTGCTAGCATGAAATTGGAAATGGTTTCGAGTTCCATCTATTTATCGGTCTTCTCATTTCTCTCATTTAGTTAAACGTTTAACTGCAGTTTATTCGGCTGTACTACCGACTGGTGACTCACATGCGGTAACTGAGCAGATTTTGTTACCGTAATAGGTTTCCACTAACGCAGAGACAATTTAAAAATGTTCACTATGTCACCGGATTGAGATTTGCTGTCGTAGAATAGCGGGGAACTTTATCAGTATGAACAGGGAGAACACTTTTATTTTCAAATATTAGGCGGGTTCTGTACCGGCAGATTATTTAGCGATTCAATATGATTTCCGGATGTTTGCCTGTCTCTTTAAACTTCATTGCCTAGACCCTGGGGATTCTGAACCGGGTAAGTTTTTTGTGATCGATTGTTTATCGTTAGATCTAAGCGTTACGCAGTGAGACGGATGTAGATCGCACGAAGAAAGGATTTGACCGAGCCCGTACCCCCTGGTGACTTTCAAACTAGATCCGATCCCAATAATAATCCCTAATTTCAGCGTCGTGTGTACTTGAAGTCGGGAGAGGGAAATTGGTTTACGCATCCCTTGCGTACTAGACTTTCAATCAAACAAATAAAGATGACAATCAAATTACTAGACTTTGATTGGAATTTGGAAATGCACCGGGACATCTAGATAATAGAAGGACAGTCTGCGGTTTACCAAGATGACGGCTGATGCCGCATCGCTTCAGCTTTGGTACTATTGAATAGGACGGTTGACCGCATTCAAAGGTAGGTAAGTGGTAGTACTGATAAATCAGGGAGAACCGCAGTGCTCGGTTATCTTTCGTCCTTAGTTAACCTTGCTGCCTTTCCAGGGAATCCATACAAGGACACGAATCATGTTGTTTACTATAAAATGCATCGCTATTATTTTTATTAACACAATATATATATATTATTTTATATATATATATTGCTACATTTTAATAATTTATTATTGATCGATAATATTTAACAACATTCACTAGTAGCCAGTTAGAGCTCGCTTCGCTCGCTCGACCGTCTGGCCGTCTCGACCCCCGACCCGTGTTAGATATGCTCATAGTTAAGAGATATTCATTAACATGATTTTACAGATATTCATTAACGAAAAAAGAATTAGTCATTTTACTTCCTTATATTTCTGTTGCCAAGGTGACAGCAATATAATAAAGTAAAACGGTTGATCATAGGATCTTTAACGGATCTTAACCCATAAGGTGGCTATGGCTTCAAAATATTGCTTAAAACCTTCCCAGAGATAACATATGTGTACCCTGAAAATTTTGAAAGCAATCATTAGGTTGGTTCTCGCGTAATGCTGTTGCAAATACACAGACAGAACCACGAATATTTGCATTTTTTTTATAAACTCGTAAGATTTAATGCATTTATTTAAACGATTAGTATTATCATTTTTTAATCATATCTTTTTATTGATGGTCCTGATTATGAGTATTTAACGTATTATATATTTGCGAATTAGTTTAAAGCGTAATCACCCGCATAATAACAGTTATAAAAAATCCAGCTAGAATCCTGAGTATTTATAATTTATACTTGAGTTAAAGTAGGAACTCTTATATCATTGCTGAAATTACTTCTAAAGAAGGGTCTTTTTTTTTACTTTGTTATATTATGATTTTAAGTTGGTAAGAAATGAATAACTAACAACTCGAAAAATATGCAATATTAACTCCTTAATCCAAACTTTTTTTTTATTTTACTCGTACATATAGATGTTTCGAACGAAAAAAAAATATTTTGATTATCCGTTATTATTTACATAATAAAAATTATTTCATATGAGCCCAGAAATATTTTTTTTTTAACATTTAAATAAGTAATTATATGTTTTTTTATAAGTAAAAAAATTTGTACAATTTTAAAACAGCCTATATATATTTTATCAAAGAATTAATATGAATATTTATATTTAAATATTTTCTGTCACTGCACTTCTATAAGAAAATAACCGGTTAGTACATTGTCTTATATACATCTGTTCGAAGTGACAGCATCATTAAATTGATATTATGAATTAGACATAATACATATCAAAAAATGTGCCCGCGTAAACATAGGCTGTAGAGTACTACATGATCCGGTAGTCAACTATGGTATTACAAAATCGTTGCAGTACTTTTTCCTTGACGTAGCATTTTATATTTTACTCAAATGAAATTTTTCTTTGAATTACGGCTCCATCTTCACCGTAATAATACTTATTTTTAATTAAAAGTATACCGCCTGATTCCGCAGATAAAGCCACGGGTCAGCCGTAGGTTTGGGGAGGTCTGCTATTGGTTTACCAAGTTCCTGTCTGGTCACGGCGTGTTCCGGGTATATTTAAATGCACGACAGCGAGCTGATGACTCCTTTTGTTTATCCTGCGATGAGCTCGACTCTCCGGAGCATGTCGTGCTTGCCTTTTGGACGCGGGACAGGGAGCGCTTGCAATGTGAGGTGATTACTGGGCCACTTATGGTGGAGAGTATCGTGGGCCATATGTTGGCGAATGAGGTACAATTCCGTTCTATATCTGATTTTATCACACGGGTCCTTCAACAGAAGGATAGGACTGCTAGGGCAACGACGAGATAAGGGATAGCTCCCTGCTGAGTTGATATTCGTTTGTGCATGCACAGATGGATAGCAGTGATGAGGCACGGGGAATCTGTCGTCCTCTTGTATAAAAAAACAATAGTCCCAGCGAGAATGCTCTTTTGGGTGTTCTCGTTTGAGGCAAACAAGGCATGAACACTGAGTCCCGGCTCCTAGAGTGGGGGAACAGGAACAACATAGTCGGGCTTGGTAACCCTACTCCGGGAGTTACAGGCAGGCATTAATAGTTAAGATCCAGCCGGCTTGTAAAAGGACACTCCCCCGGATTTTGTTATGCTTCACTGTAGAATCCAATTGGGGTGAGAGGGAAAAAAATTAAAATATACATATTTTATTCAGTTTATCAAAATTAACCAGTTTTTTTTTAAATTTAAAAATACATTTTTTTACTAAGATAAATGTTACTTATAAACTGGCCGATAAGCGGAATGCTGTTGGTCGATAATTTCTAAATTAGGCGAGAATGTTAAAACCATGATAGTCTTTCGGCAATGAATGAAGTATATTTTTTAAAATTCTGTTTGGGTGTTTCACTCGGATATAAATTCCTATTAGAAAAATATACCTAAATAAAAGGATACTTTAATTTTCCTTAGTTTCCTGAAGATAAATTTCAGTAATGAATTGTAGCTGGATAAATTTATGTGATTTGGGAACATAATACTACCCTCAAATTTTACCTTTATTATAAAAAATTATTATTATTCTTCAAACTTATCACGTAATTAATCTAACCGATTGATAAAATTAATACAAGGAATAAATCGACCATTAATATTATATTTTACAAATATTATAGTAATAAGTTTTATTATATTACGTTGCAATTATTTAAGTGATTAGTAATTAATTATTTAATGTCGTACGTATTATTAATTACTCAAGTAAATAATAATAATAATAAATAAAAAAATATTTGAAAGGTATGAAAAATAATTTATATTGGTTTGTTTTTACATCCCTTAGAAAAAAATACTTCTTAGGACTCATGTATATAACAATGAAATTCCTACCTAAATTACTTTTTAGGGAAAAAATGTATAAAGTGTCGTTGGAGGACAGTTAATTTTAAAAGAGGAAGGTCTAGTCATTAAGATCATATCTTAATGGCTCTTTTAAGTGTTTGTGACCTTAATGTGTGTAATACAATGCGATATTCAAAAAGAAATAGATATTATCATTAATAAAAATTTTCTAGTATCATTTCCTAGATTAAAATTTTGCTTTTTAATAAAAATAGAGTAGGTAAATTTTAATAAGTAGTCGATTACAAATAAAAATCCTTTTAGTGCGAAATTGGTAACTACAATGTAATATTGTAGCGTTGTGTTTCGTCACATTGCGAATCGGAAAAAAATATTTCTTTTTATATCATACAGCTTTTTGTTGAAATAGCTACAATAAGAGGACTGCATAGGTTGCACTGAACTACAAAATAAAAAATTAAGTAGGAGAGGAGGCATTTTTCTTTTTTTATTCTCTTGGACCACCGTTAGGTATTGCTTTAAAGGATGAAGTGAATGATAAGTGGCGTGTGAAAATGCCATGCCTGACCAGGGGATTTGAATCCGGGACCTCCGGATGAAAGGCCGAGACGCTACTACTCGTAACATGCAGTCCGGCAGGTGAGGAGGCTAAATAATTTTAATCGCTTATAGAAAATTCCAATGGAAGAGTAGCTAAAGAAATTTTTATTTAAATCTGATAATAAGAAGACCAAGAAAAAGATGGTTACACTGTGTAAAGGTCGTGGCTTGAGTGTTGAGAGTATTAAGTGGAGATTTATGATAAACAATCGATTCAGCGATAATTGGTTTGAAAAATCAGATGTGGACACAACATGACTTCCTTGTATGCCTATTAAATTACATAAACACAATTTTTTTTTAAATGAAAAGTACATAAAATTTTATTTCATTAATAACTTCTGATATTTTTTTCTTTTTTTTCCTTGTTACTAAACAATTATTATTTAGCGTAAATCATTTTTTTTACAATTAGATGTTAACAATTATTAATAAATTTATATATATATATATATTTTTTTTTTTTTTGCTCAATTACAATTATAATTACAATCGGCTCTTCTGCGGAGCCATAAGTAAGTTTCCTGACAAAAGCATGTGATAAGAAGATCCTTAAGGAACCCCAAAAATAACTAAAATACAATAAACAGTTGCAAGCAAACTTAAGTCAAATATGAAATTTCAAGCTCAGTCATAAATCACAAACCAACAATTTCAGCACCATATAGTCCACAAAACAAACATTAATAACTAATAAAAAAGAAAAAGAAAGAGAAGTAACAAGAAATTAGATACGACACCACTAAGCTTGACGGTGTTAGATTCCAAACTGTTACTCAGACCCTAAGTCGAGTGCATGGGTTCGTATCAACTGTCGGACGTCTCTGCTGTTATCGAGCAGATTAATCGTAAAGTGGTTTACATGATTCTCAAGCCTCTGCAGGTATTTGACATTGCGCTGTTGTGCAATCTCACGAACCGATGGGAGCTCCAGATAATCCTGAATCTCATCATTCCGCGTGAACCACGGAGCTTCGGCAATTACCCTCGCTACTTAGTTCTGAAATCGATGTATAATTTCCACATTACTAGTACTAGCCGTTCCCCACAATTCCACACCGTACGTCCAGACTGAAGCAGTATAGTCTTGTAAATTAATATCTTGTTTGACAACGTGAGGCCTGAGTTCCTCCGTAGCAGCTGATGAAGTTCGGTGTACCTTCGTCTAGCTGTTTCCTCTTCATGCTCACGTGACACTTCCAGGTCAAACGCCGATCCAGGTGAAGTTCCAGATACCGCATAGTCTCCGTTTGCGTGGTCAAAACACCATCGAAGTAAACACCGGGGCAGTCACCTCTCCGCATGGCAAATGTGACGTGCCTAGACTCACACACACACACGCATACACGATACAACGCCGTTTGTAGGGTCTTCGAGGCTAGGCCAGGGTTTTCGTTAACAGCCAGGATAGCTGTGTCATCAGCGACGTGGCGACGATGCACAGTCATCTAGGACTGGAATGTCTGCAGCGAATATGGAATACAAAACAGGGCCCACCACAGAGCCCTGAAGCACACCCGACCCTATCTCAAAGAAAATTCGTCATTACATTTCACCTGAGCAAAACGCCCCTCAAGATGATTCTGCAAGAATAGGAAGTAGGGTTGAGGAAGTTGTAGCTTCAACTTGTAAAGTAAATAAATCAATATATTTAAATTAAAAAAAAGAGATGAAGACTGTTCATCTCGTTTTGAACCGTTGTGCTTCTCCTTGTAAGATCCAAATATTTCATTAATTAAAATTTTACTTGGCTATAACTCTGGAACCGTTGAAAAAATTACCACTATTACATATCGTTGAAAAGCTCTAAATGAGGGCTTATTACTGCAGGTTAGAAACAGTCCAAAATCCAATTTTTGTTTTGGATTTTGGGCGTTTGTAAACACTATGGTTCAGTCGATTTTACAACAGTAGTAAATCCACAATTTCAACATCCTACGGCTAATCGTTTTCCAGTTATGCGAGATACAATTAATCTTTCCCTCTGAAAATTTATTAAAATACATCCTCAACTGAAAACTATTAACGCCCTGTTATGCAAAAAATAACATCAATTTCTCACAGAAATAAAAATAAATTCTTTGGAAAGTTGTTTTAAATTATATTTTCGTACAATCAATTATTTTATATTCAAATGAATCCTGCTGTGCAAGTTAAAAATAGTTCTAATTTAATTGCTATAGAGTAGGTGCGTTTAGTTAATAGTCTAATGTTTTCTGTGGAAGAATATATAAAAATATCAATTTTTCATCAACACGGAGCGACCCGCTGGTAATAGTATCCGCAAAGAAATAAATTATTATATAATTCAATGATCTGATTCCAATGAGTTAAAGATCACAGGACTAGTGTGTCAAACGTAAAAATTTAATTAGTAATTGCAAGTAAAGCTGTAGGATATTTCATATCAGTTGAATGTAATCAATGCGGGTACTTAATAATCTAATCACTGTATTTTATTTGTTACATTTAACCGATGAACTTTCATGACATGTTTACTTAATTCCGACCTCATCTACATTTAGCGGTACTGATTGTTAAACTTATTTAAATAATAAATTAGATATTCTTAGCGGTTTATGTATTTCACGCTGCAGTAAATCTGTATGTTTGTATTATTCTGTACACATGAAAAATTAGTACTCTATTTAAAATCTAAATTACATTTTAATTCATTTCTTCGAGTCTCTCATAACTCAACCGTAGAAATACGAGTACAGTATCATTATTATATCGAATCCACTTACAGGCACTCTACCTGATGAAACTTTATTTCAATAACTGACCCGCAGCCGATCAACCGTCTACGGTTTTACAGTCAATGTAATCCAGGCTGAAATTTTCGTATCATCCCTATCTTTATGTGTAAATGTTATAATTTTATTAAAGCAAATTAAACCGATCGTAATTAACTCGTTACTTTTAAACATTAAACTTACATTAAACTCCGTCTACTTCAGTCTTTTAGAAGTACAGGTTGTTGAAAGTGTTTAAATAATACATTACATTAGTTGGCAATCTAGACAATAGACGGTTATTCAATACACAAACAATTTAAAAATAGTTTTAAATCTAACGAAAATACAATCCTTTTATAATTAAAGTATCTTAATAGCATTATTTTCTTTACTGATTCCTCAAAGATACATTTACTTTTGAAGAACAATGAAATTTACTCAAAACACTTAAAGATTTTTCAGCTCATTGTATTAACTTTATTCCAAATAAAAGTTGATTTTATCTGTGAATACTTATTATAAAAAAAAAAAACAAAAAACAACATTGTTATATTTGTTTTTTAATATAGTTTTAGACAGAACGTTCTTTCCGTTCACTGTTTTTTTCAAATGTATTTAAAAGAAAATATTTTTATGTTATTCTAAAAATAAATCTTTTTCTTTGAATTTTTTTGTAAAATAACGGTATTTAAGAAAAAATTAATTTATAGATATTTCTTAATCGGATAAAAAAATGTAATTTCAAAATAAACTCTTTACACCTCATAGTACGTAACGATAGTGCTTATGACGCAAATTTCATTAAAATGGATTTTGTAATTTCATATAAACAGAAAAAGTAAATCAAATAAAACAACATTCAGTCTAAAATAAAACATAAAGATATCAAGAAAATAAAACGGATAGCAGTTTATAATAAAAGATATGTAACAAATTTGTTTAAATACCACTCTTAACGTAGAGCCAATAAAAGAGAAAAAAATCATTTTTGACACGGAATCTCATAATACCTATATCAGAATGAATTTTCCAACAATCTTTGTTGGTGATGTGTAAGATTATGTAGCTTCAAATTAAAAAGTTTTTAATTTGAAGTGAAAATTAATTTGAAAATATGACTTTCACGTAATATTAGATATCACCATCAAAGCTTGTTGTAAAATGCATTCTGAGATACAGTCCTAAAATTATTTTTTACCTTTAAATGCGTTTACTTTAAGAGTGTTATTTTTTTATATATATATTTATTTTCTACTTTTTAATGCATTTAATATAAGGCTGGGTTTTAAATTTTTTTTAATATATTTTTATTTTCCACATTTTAGTCTTCATAAGGCTATACTTTACAGCTGCGCTTGCGCACACGTTAGCGCTCAAACCTACGCGATAAATACAGCGTATTTAACGAAAGAGATCGGATCGGATCGGTTTTACGGTGGGTGCAATCACAACGTAGGGCTAAACGATTTAATTTCCCGATAACCAAGATCCGGTGGCTTAAGAGTGTACCCGATGCTTTAAACAGTTAGCGCTCAATCTGCTGATACATAAGTCGTTTGAATCGTGAAAATCGGACGAGCGGTTGCCCAGATATTATAGTGGCTCCCCATCGCACCCCCTTCATAATTTCCGAATGGCCTCCCGAGGACACTTGAAAATATTATCATCCGATGGGTACCACTGGGAGCGGATAAGGTATTGTGGATGGGGTAGAAAACATTTTTCTGACCGCTAGGATCGACCGTTTTCGAGATATTTGCGATTTTCATCCAAAAATTCGGATGCGGTTAAAAAGTTCTAAATTTTCCCAAAACTTCGGTCGCTACTGTACAGAATTTCTAGCAGCAACTATTTACTTTAATATACGTTTCACTTGTTTATAAAACTAATAGCGTGTTATCAATTAGTTCCAGTCGGTTGTTATATTAGGAAAAATTATGGTTTTGGTAAAATTATGTATTTCAAACGTGTGCGAATTTTAGATCCAAACTTACCGAAACAGGCTAAGTTATCTTTCACTAAGAGAATATGCATGTAAACGAGGTTTCATTATTTCAAGGGGCATTTTTTTTCACTTAGCAACTTAGGGGCATCTTAGCGCCTTGAAAATGTTACTAAAATGTGTTGTCATCAGGAACAAACCTGTATGCAAAATTTCAGAGCGAATGGATGAGCGGAAGTGCTTTAAAATTCGACTGAAAGATTTCGTACTATGGATCTCATATAGTTCCAGAGCGAGTTAATATAAAAGTGGCAATAAAAAATAACTTTAATTATATAAACGTAAAAACCGCTCTCTGTGAAAAAATTTGTTACTCGCCAACAAAATTTATGTATCGTATAACGAAACACCGGAACCAAATTCTTTTTTTCAAAATTTTATTAACAAAAATCATTTAGTTCTCCCTGAAAACCTAATTTAACCAGCGGGTCGAAATATTACTCGTGAAAAATAATGATATAAAATGTGGATACGGTTACTACTTAAGCCTTCTCATCCAATAATTTTAATTATTTGGATTACTTTATTAAATAAAACCATTTTGGTAAGTCAGTAATGTAGTGAAAATAGAAATTTTGATCAACACAAGTGGTTTTTGAATTATATCGATATATAAGTGAATATATACACTCAGTCCTGTATTATACAAATACAATATCTATTTCATTAATGTAAGTATAATGTAAGTAAAAAAGTAATTTAATTTTACAATAGTAGTACACAAAATCATTAAAAGAAAATTTAATTTCAAAATTCATAATAAATAAATTCATAAATAAATAAATAATATATTTCTCTAAAAGATTCACCATTTCCTACTATTATTAAAAAACAATCTGGATTGGATGGATATATTCTAGACTTATATAATAAAATCTCATTAAAATACAGCGTTGTTCAATATTGGGTATATGTTCAATATTCCAATATTTTCAGCTACTTGCTTCAAAAGTAGAACTTAAAAATGTTTTCAGAGATGTTGAATATAATTTTAAATTTTATGCTTAGATTTACATATATATAAGAAATCTGGTGTAGTCGGAGCACCAAGACATAGGCAACAGCGTTACCTTAATCCATGAAGTCTTCTTATAAAAATGACAAAGAAAATTCAAACTTTCTCCGTAAATAATAATAATAAAAAAAAACCGAAACCAAAATTCAAAGTCAGTGTTATTATATTAACAGTTTGTATTTCGTACGACTAAATTTTATCTTACATTATAAAAATGCAAAAATAATACAAAAGTTATTTCAGTAATTATATGGAAAAATTATTAACTCCCTCCCACTGTATTATCAAATAATGTAACTCCCCCTCCCACAATAAAAAACAACGTACTTTTACAACTGATTTTTCGGTGGTATTAGAATACATTTTACCATGACCAAAAAGTTTACATTAGTATTTTTGATTTAAATGTTTTAGTTATGGGTGAAACTAAAATAGCAACTCCTACTTGTATTTTCGTTTTAATATTGTAAAGCAAATAATACAAAAACCGGCCTCCGTGGCGCGAGTGGTAGCGTCTCGGCCTTTCATCCGGAGGTCCCGGGTTCGAATCCCGGGCAAGGCATGACATTTTCGCACATCCTACAAATCATTCATCTCATCCTCTGAAGCAATGCCTAACGGTAGACCCGGAGGTTAAAAAAAAAAAAACAGATTTTTGTTCTTTAAATGTATTTTGTTCCATTATAAATTCAGACCTTTTTGCGCTCACGTTAAGTATACGAGGGATTCCCAAATTGAACAGAATATTAAAGACATTTCCGTTCGGTTCTGTAGCTAATATTTAGTATTTGGCTCAATGAAGACGGCTATAAGAAACTTTTCATTCATGAGATTTTTAAGTAATCACCTTAAGAATAATTAAGCCAAATTTTCAGTTTTCTTATTTTCAAAAATAACAAAAATTAATGATGAATGAATTAGCAAGGACTTTACCATTAAAATATACAGATCAAGACGTAATGTTTTCTGGTTATATTTAACAATTACACATTTATGCACAGTAGATAAAAAAATAACTGTATTAAAAAAAAAAAATTGTATATATTACTGTTTACCTTTATTTGACGTACTATACTTAAATCTTATTCTTTTAAACCTATGAAATGGAAATAGAAATTGGAGTTTCACGTGCTTCAAGTTTTACCTTCTGTTCGATTATTCAGTTCCTGTTCAGTTAAAAAAGGTTACAGGAGAAAGAAGTCTCCCTTTTCTTTGGTTCTACTTACCGGCTCAATAAAGAGATTGGTTTCCATCAGTAAATGTGTTAAAGGATCTTATTCCTAAATAAATGGACTATTGGCAGTTTCATCTGAATGACTTTAGATGAAAATTTTTTTCTTCTTGAAATTTTATTAAAAGCGACAATACATCTAAATCTAATGATTTACGTTTAAGTATCTTGGAAGAATAAAAAAAATTATTTGTATAATATATTTACATTATTATGTGTGAGTTTGTTTTACTACATAAAAATGATGCAGGCTACTATTTCTTCCAAAACATTATAATATATCTAAAATCCGCTCATTTAACATGAGGTTTGCTGAATGGTCGTGGCTTGATTGATCACATACCGATTAATATTACTTTACCGTTTATTTATCAATGAATTGGGGGTTAATTCTTAATAAAAGTCCGTAGGGCTTTGTCGTTTGAGTATTTCATTGACGCTTAGGTACTTGACAGATTTTTAAACTGCTTATTTTTTTTTTAATATTTAATGTTGAAGAGTATACTTTGTTCGGTTATTGTAAAAGCGTTCACATCTTTAGTTATTAGGAAATTTAATATTTACTAGTGTAAATTTCTAATGATTGAAGCATTTTTGATTGGATCTCAGAAGTTTCTTAATGTAATGTAATTTGATTTACTCCTAAATATTTTGCCAGGTGTTTAGATGGGGTTAAAGATTACTTTGTACGCTTTAAATTTAATATTCAAAATACATTTTTTATAGATTGGTTAATTTCCAGATTTTGGTAAAAAAGTCTTGATTTTTATGGGGCAAATTTAAATATCTACAATAGTGATGAAAATATATATTCTTTGCAAAATGATAAATCATAGTTATTTGGTTAGGTGGAGTATTAAACAAATTTTTTTGAAAATACTTCAGAAGTAGCTATAGTGTTGCAATACAGCGATTTTTAGGAATATTATCGGTAACGATTCATAAATTATAAATATTTAATATAGAAATATATATTTTTTAATCAAATTTCAAATTTAGCGATTAATAAGGACAAATTATTTTTGAATATTATAAAACTGATATTAGTAATAAAGAAACCGACTGTCGAACAGAAAATGGAAACATTACCATTAATTTTTTTCAATTGACTGATTTAAATATTTGGAGAATTGATTTTCCTACAAAAAATAAGTAATTGGAAAACATAGTACAGGAATTTTAATAAAACGATCTCTTCCTTTCTCGAAAAATGTGTGGCTTATAAAAATATTTAACTGAACTGAAAACTTTTTTCAAAATCTCCAGTGAACGTATCAGTATGAAAAAAAAACAAAAAAACACCTATAAATAAAATTTTATGAAATTCGACTCCTTTTTTATTTATAATAACTCTCAATAACTTCCTTCTAAATAAAGGATCTTTTTTTAATAAATCTAATTTATCGTTTTCTTTTATAATATACAAAATTTCATGTTTGTAAGTTTAATATTATTTAAAATAAAAAAATTAAATGATGACCAACACATTTAGTATATACAAACAGAATTTTCCTTATAAAAATTACATTATTACTGAAGTCAAGAGATATTAATGTTAAAAAATGCAAATATCCATTAATTTTTATAATAACCTTTTTTATGAAAATTTATAGAAAAGAAATGTAATTAATAAGTCAAGTTCGGTCAATAAAAACCTTAAATGTATAGTGATAATTAGTACACATAAATATCAAATGTATTTATTTAAATTAATATCTATATTTACAGCCCATAAATTAATATTAAGGCAACTTAAACAAATATATTCATATATAAACATATATTGAATAATATATGGGAGAATCCACACAATAGATTACGGAAAGAGACGGTGCTGTTTATAAATGCTTATTCAATTGAGTATATACCGTACCCGCAACCAGCTTATATTCAACGGTCACTGCAGGAAATGCAATGAAACCCTGTTTGTCGGCTCGGTGACGATCGGTACCCTATGACGCTGAATAGTAGATACACAAACACAATTCACAAGGGTCTACACAAGGCTAGGGCCTGCAGCAGTACATTAATATTGTAGTGCAGAACAGAGACTAAACTGTTATTGCTAACAGTCTAATTGCAACTGATTACTGCCTTAAACGAGCACATTCATGTTCCATAATATTCATACTTGACCGAATAAATCTAATAGATTCAAAGACTGTCCCGAAAGTAACTGATAATAATCAAATTATAAATTCAGTAAACGTATTAATATTGTAGACTTACAGATACAATTGTATAATAGGTAATATTTTTCGGAATTATAATTTAAGATATTTATATAACGGTTGAATGATATAACATCTTAAAAAATAACATCTATAATTAAGAATACGTATACTATAAGGTAACATATTGTATGTTTTGTATGACTGTTGATCAGGTATGTGACAGCATTACCCTAAAAGTAAGGAACTACTAATAGTGTTTGATCCTAAATAAAAATGATTTACGTAAATAAAAGCCGAAAGAAAGAGTGGAATAAATATAATAAATAACAAAATTAATATACCCACTTCAATAGGAATCAATAAGGAAATAAAAATTTGCGAAATGTGACAGTAAAGAGAAGGAATTATAGTAAAAGAGGGGAACGTAACACATCAAAAATTGCAGAATTTAGTAGGTAGAAAAATTACAAAGGGTGAGAAATTAAAATAGAGCAATCAAAAACCGAGTGCCTCAAGTAAGAACAGCTTACATACAAAAAGTCCGTTAAACGTAAAATAAAAGAATAGAAAACTTATAAATATATTGTAAAATTAGGTGGATTAATAAAGGTTGAAGTGAAGAACTCTTAATATTGAATAGAAAAGAGAGAGAAATCCGCAATCCAATTTTGTAAAGAGATAAACTAGGCTGGGTGGCTATATATTACAACGTCCGGGTTTATTTACAGAGATTCATGTAGAGGATAAAAACGATAAAGTAAAGGATAAAAATTAAAAAAAAATTATAACAGCGTTTAATAAAGAAATTGAGAATAAAAGATTAATTTAAATAGAATGGAGTAAAAAATAATAATATTATCCAGTTAATTTTAATAAATAATTTTCTTAAAAAGGGTAGTTTATTATTTTATTGACACTAATGAAGCTTGACTGCCTTGACTGCAAGGTAACAACCCCCTTGGTAACCAGTGTAACAAAAATACTCTTGGTATTTCGAAGATTAACGGTAATAAGCATCCCAATTCCGTCTACTTATAAATAACTGTCTGCAACAAAAATTAATATCCTTCATTATAAGGAATTAAATTATTTTTTTAATAGATCCTGAAATAAATTATAAATATACATTTTTTTACAATAACAAAGATTTCATGGACAATGTATGATTCGAATGAACGAATTGTTTCACTTCTAAGACGAATTGTATCAAACGTGATATTTTATATCATCCAAAAGAAAAAACGAACGCCTCGATCATAATTTTAAAGAAAAATAATATTTTTTTAGGCTCATTTCGCAAAAAAAAAAAAAAAAAAAATATTTTGAGGGGTGAAGCAATTTTTCAAAAAAATTTCAAAGGTTGAAGAAAGTAAAAATTATGTATGTATGGATTTTAATGTTCGATTTTTTCCGATAACGGAAAAAAAATCAATACGCAGACTCCTAAATATGGATCAATTTAGAGAGACGCCATAAAACTTTTATCTCTAGTTTTTAGAGACCGCATGTTATGAAGGTAAATTACTTATTGATTATTTGATAGGTTTTTTTGTGTAATGGAAAATACGATTAAAGGTGACGGTTATTATCTGGTTTAAAATTTTCTGACTTACCAGAAAAAAAGGTTTGTTAATTTTTCATGCAGATTTGAGTTGTAATGGTTAGTATATAAGAACAAAGTTATTTGAATTATTTTGAAATGCGGTTGTGAGGAAGAACAAAGAAAAGGAAATAAATGGACAAAATCAGAAAATATTGAGATGAATGTAACAAGAAATTTGATGAATATGATAAAGAAGTCGAAAATAACTTGGTTACAGCATATCCTAAAGAGAAAATTACTTTCAGTGAAGTTTACACCAGGATAATGGAAGGGAGAAAATAAAGATGAAGTGGGACGCTAATTAAAATTAAGAAATAAAAAAGCTATAATGAAGTAAAGGCAGAAGATGAGGAAGAAGATATTTAAATAATGGGATTCATTTGAAAGGTGTTGAAACAGAGTTTATCAAAGAGAAAAAATACTTGCTAAAGGATAGGGAAAATGTGAGTGATCTCTAACAAATGGAATTGGATATTGTACTTCAAATATCGAAATACTACCCTGAGGTAAGGCGTTTCCCAGAATAGGATGCAACACTCAAAAATGCAGCCTTTTGTTATAATTCCATAAAAAGCAACAATCTGTATTAAATAATAGTTATATAACATTAGCGTAACTAATAATCTTACATGAACGTTAACGATGATCATCACTACCGGTTTGAATTTTACATCTTCCCTCTAGTTGTAAAACTGAAATTAAAATTTTATGAATTATTATATTTAAAATTGAAATAATCTTGAAAAATAATCAATAATTCAAAATTCAACGCAGTCGATAAACTTAAGCTCATAAAAATTTATAAGATTGGAGATATTAACCCAAACCCAAAGGCTTAAGTAGATGAAGATAAATAAAAACGTATATGACCATAGTTAAGAGGAAGGAAAACGTTTGGGTAGTGAAAAAGAACAATTTACCTCGTAGAAAATTCTGCATGAGACAGAACCTCTTTCAACAGGAGATTTTTAAGATGTATTTCAAATAATTTGCGCTAATCTTGTCTAAACTCACTTTACGAATTTTTGTTTGGCACGAGAATTGTAGATTACTTATCAAAAATCAAATATCGTTTGATCATCTTTACGTTGCGACAAAATTATTATTCACCCGGTTGTTACAAACCTAAATGAATAAGAGAAATAAGTCAGTGTAATTATAAATGTACCGGTAAATGTGTAGTCTTGAACAGACTCAGGCCGACCGCTCCTGAGACGTATTAGTAAATGAAACTCAATCACCAAAGAACACCGGTATCCACAGCCTAGCATTTGGTTTGTCTGGCATTTCTCATACCAACATCACATTCGGTTGCCTTAGACCGAATGTCCATTCCACAAACGGCTACTGTGCCTCAAAACGGTTTAGCGACCGATATCCTAATTAACTCCTAGCGTTTACCTAACTGCGTGAGCGGAATAAGCGTGGTGCCCTACACCACTCGCTTGCGTGTCACCGTTCACTTGTTATATATTTCTAAAATGGGTAGGCGCACCCCGTCAACATACTAAAATATGTGACGTCAATAAATAAAAATTTATTCCGTCAATGACAACAATTTGCTGCCACGCCTACATCGATGAATGCCAGCAAGTACTTGTCCACCATATTATAGTGCTTGGAGCTATATATTTGACTGGTAGCCAACCATTTTTCGAGGGAATTTCCTACAGCAAGTGGAAGGAGTCTTATATCCCTTAAACTACTGATGTTGAACAAGTAACCGCACTAAGGAACTCCCACACTGTCCGACAATACGCCTCATGCCACACTGACTCGTCGCTTATAAGTGGCTAATTTTCCCGTTGACTTCTAAGTTCCAGGGTGCCCCCCCCCCCCCTCAAGAGCTGCGCAGTCAAATATAATGTGTTCGTTCGACTGGACCTCCCCGTAGTCTAGCATTCAAATTAAATTAACCTTTGGCAAAGATGCTGCTGATCTTTGGATATAAAAAGAAATCTAATTCTTTCCTCATTCACAGAGTTGAAAATTATTATTTTCATAATGTTCATTCGTATTTTTTATTAAGAAAAATACGTTATAAAATTAATATAAATTATACAATACGGTATATTAAGATAAACTGTTTTAAATATTAAAACCAGTTTTAAAATCTCAAACGATATTGTTTTATGGTATTTATCGAAAAAAATGTTCCTAGCAAAAAATGTGTCATTTACCTGAGAAAAAATAGTCTCTGTCAACCCTCATTTTGTGGCAAATATTTCAAGTAATCGGGAATTTTGTTGATCGAAATGAGTTTTTTTTTTTAAATTACTGATTTTCATTATTTGAAATATTATTTCTGGCCATATAAAAAAAAAATATTATTAAAGTTTTGATAGATTACTGGGAAAAACTTACAAGGAAAAACATTTCACCAGTAAACATTTTTTAAGTTCAATCCTGTTCAGAAAGAATCACACAAGATGTTTTCCTGACCTCATTAGAATAAATTAATTATTCAAATAAACAATCTGCCGCATTAAATTTCCTAGTTGTTAATAAAACCGATCTAACGATATTAAGCCTAAAGCTACCACACACACATACGAAACCGTATGCATTCATACCCACGAATTTATTAGATATAGATTTTAATGCTACTGAAACTATGGATTGAAAAAATAACAAATATAACACGGCATTGAATAAAAGTTAAAAAAAAAAAGGATTCAATTACTTCAAAATCGAATCTGTAATACTGGTATATGATAATTTTTTCTTTATTCTAGTAATACAGATATTGAAATTTGTGAAACAAATAAAACCCATTAATTTTAAAGTGATAACGGCTACGTGTTAAAAACTGACTATAAATTTTTTTAAATTTTTTTACAAAAATGTTCATAAAGGTTGCCACAATATTTTTATAGATTACTGGAATAAATTGTTAGCTTAATATATATTTCCTTTAAAAAGAAAGTTTTGGTGAAATTAATATGAAGAGAAGGAATAAATGATTGAGAAAGGAAACATGACAACTTTGAAGGAACTTTCAACTATTTCAGCAGAGAAGTGATGGCGTAATCATTACAAACAGCCGTGCAGATAGGCAGGATTCACAGAATATTATACTAGTAGAAAAGGTATTTTCAGCAACACGGACTTTCCTGATTTTGCTTCCTTCATTAGACTTTCTCTTTATTACTGCATTTTCTCTTTGCTTTCTATCTTTCTTTACATAACCTTCAACTTAGGACATCAAACATAATCATCATCACTATTTCATGTTCATATCTTTTTTGTATTATATATTATACATATATCTGCTGTGATAAAAAGGAACAAAAAAAGTTAATGATTTATAAAACGAAAAATATACATCAAAGATAAAAAAAAAAGTACAAAGAAGTAATTTTTATTCCTCGAATCATCTGGCTACATTTTTAATTCAGAAAAAAATAATGAAAAGATTTCCATCTCATATAAAAGTACTTATTTTTTACAAAAGGATGACCGGCTTTTAATCTAATATGTAAACTTACACAAATAAGACCCGACAAAGAATATTTGAAGATTTACGAAATAGATAACATTTCCCTTCGATGTTTAGTTTTGACATTTTAAATTGTTGCTATTAGTAAAAATTTTAATTAGAAAAAAAATTGATTTTCAAAGTATTAGAGTAAATTCTGATTTAGTTGACCAGATATGAAATTAAAATAAAGATTTGATAGTTTTAATTTCTTCTGTATTAAGAAGAGATTAGAAGACCCGACTTTTCATTAATCATTAGATTTATTGTGTAGAGAAGAAACAGAGATTAATGATCTAAAAGACCTGGACATCTTTTGAGTGAATGGCATCTGAAACACCAAGAAAAAATAAAGGTAAAAAAAGGGAATTTTAAGATACGGTAGTACGGTAGATGACGTAAAGGAATTTTCTACCAAAAGATTTGCATCGTTTGACAATTATACCAAAAAAAATAGCTCAATGACGTTTGTTCTAGGTAGAAAATATCCATCTGGAGCAAACTTCTCACGAGGCAATGCAATCTTAACCATGATCGAAGGTTTTTCGTTAAACTACTTAAATGTCTTGCTGTAAAATTTACTTTTCCTTATAAACTGAAGAGCCATCCAAGTAGAAGGATCTTTCTTAGGAACGCTCTCATGTATCTCCAGAATTATACGCCGTATAAAAGTATCCGTATGAGAAAAATAGGTCAGATTGATTTCCACTTGAAAGAGCATTTCTGGCATCTGTGAGCGTATGTATTTCTTTATATTGTAATAGGATCAGTATAACGGACCAAGGTTACGACCCTTTCTTCCAATTAAGAAGAAAGAAAGAGAAAATAAAGGAAGAAGAATCTAAAAGGATTAAAAGTGATTCTTCTTTTAGAACAACGGTTCGTTAACAATCTGTTCTTTTTAATACAGACAATAGCACCTCCCAAAGTCCCTGTTCGATCAGAAGGATTACCGGACCGGGATAAGAACGTAAGGATGCGATCAACTTAAATTATTACGCTTCAACAATCAAAGGGACGAGTCTGATATAGGCAAGGAGAAATAAATACTGCCGAAAATCAGTGGAGAGTCATAGTTTGGTAAGGGCGTTTTAAGCGCAGTCGCGATAACAAGTTATAACGGTAGGCTTTGGTAACAACGAGTGAAAAGTACGTCACGAGCAATTCATTGTGGATAGTAGTTGAATACAAGAAGTTGTTCTATGAGTTATTGGTGAACAGCAGTGAAAGTAACAGTATTCTACTCAGTGTAGGCTACTTCCATTGCAAACAGTAAAAGTAATAATATTTTCAGAAAGTAAAATTTATGAACTTTAGACTATTCTATGATTTTTAAAGATATATTAGTTTCTTTCAGTCATTATAAACTTCTATATTTTGGTATTTATAATTTAATTGTCATTAAATAAATTTTGTCTTTTTATTTGAATTACTATATTGTACGTTATATATATTTATTGTCATTATTATAATTGTTGTTATTGATACTGTTACTATTATTATTTCTTTTATTTTATATGTTTTTAGCTTAATAAACTGTTTTTTTTTTTTAAATCTATACGTTTCTTAGTCTCTCAATATTCTTGTCGAACCGCAATCTCGTGACAATATGGTTGTCTTAATTTATAACAACTATTTTGAACCTAAGGTTATTTGTTACTTAAAAAAAAAAAAAAAAAAAAAAAAAAACATACTAAACCTCTCTTATCCTGGCTTTTTGGCTTCTTGTTACACATTTTTCACCTCCGTAACGCTGAAATTCGCGGAATATTTTTACAAATTTCAAAATCCCTGTATAATCTATTTCTTAAGGAAAATTCTTTTCTCCATTAATGCTCTTCTACTGTGTGTTTAATAAATTCTTTATATTATCCTGTCTAATTTGATCGCCTAAAAATAAAATTCTTTGACTTTTAGTAAATGTTATTCATCTATCTTCATAATGAACTAAACAAAAACATTCCCTTTATACACATTTTTTTTTATCTTTACACACACACACACACACAGCGAGAGGTCATCTGCAATTAACACTTTTTCTCCTAACAAATATTTATTTTAGTATGTATTTCACAATATTACCTGACGAAATATCAGTATATGTATCGCATTATATACATAATGCATAAGAAAATAAAAAAACACACCCGGTAACAAAAAATGCATGAAACTAAAATACCATCATCTCATACAAAATCACTAACACTTGAAAAAATACTAACCTGTTGTCTTCAGAAACTACAAAGTATAGAAGATTACACGTCACACTAACAAAGTTGAACACCTGTAAAAAAAAAAAAAAAACAACTCAGAAGTGTAAAAATTTAACTTTAGTAATTGAATTACTGTCAGATAAACAGATTAATATTTAACACAAAAAGCCTAACAACAGTAAAATAGAATCAGTCTTTCCAAATTAGCACATCCAAACTCAAAATAGACCTACTATTTTTTCTAAAACTTACAAATTTTACTCATTATTAATAAAAGTTATAAATGTAACACACCAGAGTAAAGTAAAATTTATAAATACAGTAAATTTAAGAAAACAATTTTAGATGAACCAATACATCAAAGATCAAGCAACGCTTTTTTATTCTAAACTGTTTATCTTGTACTAAACGGGTTTCCTAATCGATTAAAAATTACCGCCATTAACTATGATCTCCTTTAATAATACTTATGAAAAAGAAACTACAACAGAGTTCCATATAGTTCCAAATCTGTAATTACTCTTCTGTAGAAATTCATTAACAATCAACGTGTTTAAATTTATTATTTTACAAAATTACTTAATTGCATGTGTTCCTACTGAATAACGACAATCCTAGCTATTTAATAATTCATTATTAGTCCTTACTTACGGATATTATCGACGAATATAAAAATTCGAAACATGTTTTTTTCTTGGAATCCTTTATTTCTTTAAATTATTTGTTGCTTTTTCAGTAAAAAATAATAAAAAATAATGGAAGTATATTTTATCAATTTCCAACTTTTCTACCGTAATTAAAGTTACTACTTTTTAACAAACTATTTTTTCCTTTATTTCAATCTTGCCTTTAAACAATTTTATTATTTTAATCTAATTATATCATTAATAATTCAAAATTATGAATGGATATAGTTACTTTTTTTAAATTTAGTGATCAAGTATACAGATAGAAGAACAACTGCTAACATTTACAAGAACCAAACTCCAACAACTAATATTTAATTGAACATACGAAAGAAGCCATAATAAAAAAGGGAGGCCGACAAGGATGTTCCCTATCTCTGTTACTCTTAATCTTTACATATAACTAGCAGTTAATGATATTAAAGAACGATTTAGATCCGAAGTAACAGTGCAGGTTGAAAATATAAAGCTGCTACGATTATTGATAATATAGTAATTCTAGCTGACAGTAAAAACGATTTAGAAGAAACAATGAATGGCATGGATAAAGTCCTACGTAAGAACTACTGCATGAAAATAAACAAGGACAAAACGAAAGTATTGAAATGTAGAAGAAATACAGTAAATGGACCACTGAATATGAAAATAGGACGAGAAAAGACCATGGAGGTAAAAGAATTTTATTTGGGAAGTAGAATTACGAAAGATGGATGAAGCAGGAGCGATATAAAATGCCGAATAGCACAGGCGAAACGAACCTTCAATCAGAAATATAATTTATTTATATCAAAAATTAATTTAAACATCAGAAAAACGTTTTTGAAAGTATATTTTTGAAGCGTGGCTTTACATGGAAGTGAAACTTGGACTATCGGAGTACCTGAGAAGAAAAGATTAGAAAGAAGCTTTTGAAATGTAGTGGTATAGGAGAGTGTTAAAAATCAGATGGGTGGATAAAGTGAAAAATGAAGAGGTGTTGCGACAAACTGATGAAGAAAGAAGCGTTTGGAAAAATATAGCTAAAAGAAGACACAGACATATAAGCCACATCTTAAGGCATCCTAGAGTAGTCGCTTTGATATTGGAGGGACAGATAGATGGGAAAAATTGCGCAGGCAGGCAACGTTTGGAATATGTAAAACAAATTGTTAGGGATGTAGAATTTAGAGGGTATACCGAAATGAAACGACTATCACTAGATAGGCAATGTTGGAGAACTGCATCAAAGCAGTTAAATAACTGAAGACAAAAAAAAATATTTATTTACATAAGAATACGTTCTTTCAAGACTTAAAAATGTTACAGTCTACTGATTTCCATCAGAAACCAAACAATTTACTAATAAAAATTATTGTCAAAAAGACCTTTACCCGTAATAGTTGTTATTTACAAAATCTCACCGATAATTACTGTATATGCAAGCTTTTACGTAGTACTACTGGTTAATAACTGAATTCAACAACCATGGAGTGAATCCTTTTGAGATTAAGTTGAGTAGAAAGGTATAATCAAGAAGTTCAGTTGTGATAGTGAAAAGCGTACTCTACTATCTCTTGGATTATAATAGCTTGGGGAGACTTGCCAGATCGTTGATTAAATTTGTTACCCTAACATTGTTAGTTTGAGTCCAAATCTTGGTATTACAACATTAGAGAGCTTTCCTTACCATTTCTGAGAGATCCCTTTGGGAATTATAACAATGCGTAGACAAAACATAGTACAACAGTAAAAATAAATGGAAAAACTAACATAAATTTTCATTTTAACGTATTTATTAGTCATGATATTACAAATATAGTAAAATCATTATGAAAAATAAGTGAACCGGAACGGGTTTCAGAAATGGAATATTTTCTATAATTCAGAGATAAAAACAAAAAAAAACCCAACAAAATGTATTTTACGAATTACAGGAATAAATGGATATATTGTTAGAATCTGTGCTTGTCTTTTAGATAGTTCTAGATTAGAATCTCATCAAACCTTTATTTTTCACAACTCTAATACACTAGACTAGAAAAGAAAAAAATGTAAGAGTGTAGTTGTTACTGGCATCAGTTATACACACTTCTTTAATGTGTTATTGAAAAATATATTTTTAATAAACTTTATAAAATTTATTAACCGATACGTTAAATAACCCGACAACGACATTATTGCATCTTTCCAGCATTTGCATAGAACTGAAAATATAATTCTTTTCTCACTGATGAATTTGAAAATGATCAATAAACTTCTAATTTTATTTTTTTTCAATTTACTTTTTCTTCATCTCCTCCCCGGGCCGGATCCACGTGAAGCATAAACACAGCTCGGTGGAGTCTCCATTACTCTAACGAGCCTACCCGCCTACAGGCTGTAAGTCCAGCATGACAGGCAGGGCCGCCGATAGAATCCTAATTTCCTTGCCCTGCCTCTTACCAACAGTGCAAAGCCACCAGGTCGGACAAACTCGTGCCCAGCGACCCACCTGAAAGCCGAGACTCGGTCTTGCATTGCATGCCTCAAACGGCGGAGGCAACCTGAAGGTCACCTCCGCCAGGACTCGGTCTTTCAAGAGCCTACCTCTAACAAGCGCGCTCACAAGTCGCACCTGCCGGGATTCGGCCTCATCAGCGCGGAGGCACCAGATTCCCCGTGTTTCATCATCGACGGCCACCCACCCAAGTTTGGACAGATACCTACTCCACGAGGGGCTGTACAGCACCCCGTTGCTACCCCACCATTCACCTATTTACTTATACAATAATTTCGTTACTCGTTGAAAAAAAATCAATTTACAATTATCTGTTAAAAAAGTAATAATATCGTTAAAAATGTTTCGTTAAAAATGTTGAGCAGAACTCAAAAAGAGAGTATGTTTCTCCGGATTATACCCCACTATTTGTGTTTTTGTTTAAAAAATTAAACAATTTATTGCTTTAAATATTTAATTAATTTTTTTCTACTTCAGTCAAGTATTAAAGATGAAGAATGTTTTATATTCCTTTTTTGTATATTACTACTTTTAAATACAAAATGTCCCACTAAAATTTTCACCAAATTTCACCTGGGTAGAGATAGTAATTGCAGGTTAAAGGAAGACTATTCCAACAAATTTCCTATAATTTTAATAGAATAATTGCATATTAAAATATTTCCTTGTATACAGGAGTGGCACACACACACACACACACACACATACAGAACCAAAATTTTGGCATTTCTCTTTAACTTAAAGGACTTCAAAAACTCGAGAAATGCATAAACCAGGTCCGAAAAAAGTTTTACCGATTATAAAACTATCTCTTAGTTACAATATTATTTAACTCTGAGAGTAAGAAAATGAAGGTTCCCTACATTTCTGTATAATATTGATATATTTTATTATTTTTAAAATAATCCGTCAATTTTCATGTAACTATTAACATTTTATTGTTACTAACAATAACATATTTTATAAAAATTATATCTTATAGTGAGAAATATTTTCTCTCTCAACAAACGTGTTCAACGGTATCTTATTCGAGGTCTTGTAATAGTCGGCGTTCTTATACTGGGAAAAGTTATGGCGGGTGTCCCAAGTTAAATGTTCTTCCCTTTCTTACACAATGAATGACGCATTCAAAGAGAAATATTGCAGAGTTGTAATAGTATAAAGTGACTTTTTACTACAATATAGTAAAAATAAATTTTTACCAATTCAGATAATTTATTTGTGTACATATATTTATGTCGTTTTAATACTCTTTCATGCTGCCGTTTTGAATAACGGAGATTTCGGTTTAGATAAGCTCGGATAAAAAATGTTTTATGTCACGCATGAAAATATATTTTGTTCAAGCATGGAAATAATGTATATTAATAAATCTAGTATATCTTTTTGAGAGTAAAATAGTCTCTTAGTTATGCTATTAAAAATATTCTACAATTATCGGTTAAAAGAGTTAACAGTTACCACAGATAACAGGAGCACTACTTGTTATTATTATTATCTTTAACAGATTATTAAAATGTATAAAACTACAATAAAGTTTATGAGATATTACAGAAATCAGGATAATAATGAGGAGTTTAAAGTTAAGATAGGGGAAAATAATTGCTAAAGGTTTTTTGATCTAGATAATAATCAGGCAAAGTAGGACAGAAATCAAAAGCAGATATGAATAATTCTACAAGAATACGTTTCATGCTAAAAAAATTCTCCGGGACTAAATATTGAATTGAAAATTAGATACGTAAATATTGATTAGGTAGATGAATATTTCTGTGGATTGTAATGCCGAATGAATCGATGACAGGAAAATTAGAAAGTTAACGAATAAACGCCACTGAAATGTAACGTTGCACCTGAATGCAATGTCACATAAAATGAGAATTTTAGTAACTGGATATGCCGATAAAGTTCAAAATTAAAAGAGAGGCCTTAGGCGAAAAATTGAGATGGCAAGTTTGTAGCAAAATTTAATAAAGAAGAAAATTAAGTTAGTGGTTCATGTATTAAGTTATACAGGTTTAGTTTGTTTGGTGATACAGGGATATGTAAACGGTAAAAATTCAAGAGGAGAAAATAATCGGAAACTATAACCTAATATAAGACTGGAAAACCCCAGATGTACTAAGAATTAAGGGTATAAGGATGTACTAAGTATTTTGAGGTTAAACGATTAGCTTTAAACCAAAAAAAAAAAGATAAAGGAAAATATCGATACAGTCAAATGAATAATTACACAGGAATTTAAATCAACAAAATAACAATTTATGTCTACAATTAAAATATTGAAAGTTTTATTGTTACAAATAATAGAATTATCAAAAGATTAATTAAAATTCTTATTAAAATTTAAATAAATTTGAATGAAAACTTCAATGCTGTAAAACTTGATTATAAAAATAAACTATTAAATATATACCATTTTGAAATATACGTGGCTACAGTAAGGTTTTCTAAGTTAAAAATAATTTTAGCCTCCGGGAATTCAGGTATTACTTCAGAGGATGTATGAGTGTAAATGATGTGTAGTCTTGTACAGACGCAGTTCGATTATTCCTGAGACATGTGGTTAATTGAAACCCAACCACCAAAGAACACCGGTATCCACGATCTAGTATCTTCTTTTAGGCTAGTATTTAATTACGTAACGTATATCATCAGTATAAAAAGCAAACATCAAACATCAACACAAATATAAAAATAAAACATTTAATCGGTGTTGCTTTTATATTGTTGACGTAGTTAGTTGCCTTTCCCCCTTTCTTAGAATAAAAGCTGGAAGCTATATAAATTAATATACGAAATAAAAAGGTAAAAAACATTGTTTAAAAAATATTAAAAGAATTTAAGGTAAAATACATTAAATATAAAAATTATTAAAAAATAATTCACAATTCAGAAGCCGCTATTGGAAATCATTATAAATTACAAATTATATACATAGATTCCCGAATGTTTCGCTTTATCTTTCATAAATGATTTAACTCACAGTCTGGAAATAATCGCATTAGTTTATGGTTTAAGAAAATCGATTTTCTGTTTCAAACTTTCGATAAAAAACATCAGATATAGGTTAAATGAATACTGATAATTTTGGATACCGGTGTTCTTTGGTGGTTGGGTTTCAATTAACCACACATCTTAGGAACGGTCGAACTGAGAATGTACAAGACTGCACTTCATTTACACTCATACATATCATCCTCATTCATCCTCTGAAGAATTATCTAAACGGTAGTTACCGGAGGCTAAACAGGAAACAAAAAGAATACTGATAATTTGCTAATCTAAAAGAGGATTTTAAAATGCATTTATAGCTAATTATAATCTAAAAATAAATTCATTATAATAAAAAATAAAACTGTAATAAATACAAGAAAAAAGGTTTGAGTTAATTTTTTGATAATATACACCAAAATCTAATTTTATAATCTTTTTAAACTTCATTACATTTCAACCCATGTTTTTTTTTTGCATTGTGAATCATTTTTTATAAATGTGAAATTATCAATTAGAGTGTAATTCATAGTCATTCTTTAAAGAGAGTATTAAAAATTGTTTGTAACTGAAAACATTTCACAGTAATGGTTTAGCCTTTTTTAGCTTCTGCTTTATAGCGCAGAGGCTTTATCAAAGAAGCCTAATGAAGAACATTTTAATAAATCAGTGGAAGAATTTTTTTTTTTTTTTTGTCTTCAGTCATTTGACTGGTTTGATGCAGCTCTCCAAGATTCCCTATCTAGTGCTAGTCGTTTCATTTCAGTATACCCTCTAAATCCTACATCCCCAACAATTTTTTTTACATACTCCAAACGTGGCCTGCCTACACAATTTTTCCCTTCTACCTGTCCTTCCAATATTAAAGCGACTATTCCAGGATGCCTTAGTATGTGGCCTATAAGTCTGTCTCTTCTTTTAACTATATTTTTCCAAATGCTTCTTTCTTCATCTATTTGCCGCAATACCTCTTCATTTGTCACTTTATCCACCCATCTGATTTTTAACATTCTCCTGTAGCACCACATTTCAAAAGCTTCTAATCTTTTCTTCTCAGATACTCCGATTGTCCAAGTTTCACTTCCATATAAAGCGACACTCCAAACATACACTTTCAAAAATCTTTTCCTGATATTTAAATTAATTTTTGATGTAAACAAATTATATTTCTTACTGAAGGCTCGTTTAGCTTGTGCTATTCGGCATTTTATATCGCTCCTGCTTCGTCCATCTTTAGTAATTTTACTTCCCAAATAACAAAATTTTTCTACCTCCATAATCTTTTCTCCTCCTATTTTCACATTCAGTGGTCGATCTTTGTTATTTCTACTACATTTCATTACTTTTGTTTTGTTCTTGTTTATTTTCATGCGATAGTTCTTGCGTAGGACTTCATCTATGCCGTTCATTGTTTGTTCAGTGGAAGAAAAGATTATAGAACAGGTCAGTCGTTAAAGTATTTGAGAAATTGGAAGGAAAGTTGGAATAAAGTAAAAAAACAAGAATATCTGTAAAAGTTAAACGTTTTTGATTATTTGGAAAGTTCTTCATCCGCTTGAAATGATGTAGAAGTCTTCTAAATGCTTTGTGTGGCGTGTGTTACCATATAGATCTGAATTGTCGATGATCGGAAATAAAAAAGAAAATTATTAAATAATTTTTAAATGAAGTTGTGGAGAATTCAATAAAGTTAAGAAGAGATAAACGACTTTGTTGAGGTACCTCTCGCATAGAAATCCGTTTTAATGAAGGCTCATTGAAGAAAAATGTAAGGAAGGCGAGGTGGGAAAGAAGAAGGACTGGGCTGTTTAGAGATAATCAAAACGGAAAGAAGCTTTAAGTGAATGAATGAAGATACTTAAGTCCGAGAATTATGAATGATATTCAGAAAACACCTAGAAAGAGAGGTTTACCAAAATGAATTACAACACTGTGGGATAATATACATCTCTAAAAGTAGTAGCAAGGTTTATATATTATTCTTACTTTTTCTGTTTAATTCTTTGTTTCTTTTTAATTTTTTTTCTATTGGGGGTGTAATTAATGTGTAATAATCTTATTAAAATTTCCATGAAAGGGAGGGCATCGTTTGATCACGCACATTAAGCCGTGGGCCGGGAGGAAGTTTGGCGAACTGGGATTCTTGCTGACCGGCCATGGGGTCTTTCGTTCATACTTGTGTAGACAAAGAAGAGATGAAGACCCCTTCTGCCCCTACTATCGGAAGTTAAACACGGGAACACGTGATATTCCAGTGCTCGTGGTGGAACGAGGAACGCTGCGACTATACTGCCGTAACTGGACATCTCGAGGTAGGGACCATCGTTGGAACGATGTTACGCAGTTCGGTGGACTTCGACACTGTGACGAGTTTCGTGTCGGGAATTCTGCAAATGAAACATCGGGAAGCGAGGGAGTGTGGGACAGCTCTGTACGGTGCTGCCGTTCTCCCGTGCTTGCACGGGTGGGAGGCGATGACGAAGTGCGGGGACTCTCAAGCCCCTGAGCTAAAAGACTGAGTCCCGGCGAGGTTTTCCCCGCCAGAGTCGAAACACAAAGGACCGAATCCTGGTTGCTAGGTGATGGAGTCCGAGAACGGCATAGCCAGGCCTGGCATTTCCCTCATTTGGCGGCTAGAGGCAAAGGCACCTCCCGGAACCGTGTTCATGCTTAATTGGGGATCTGGTTCCGAGAGGTACGGATATATAAAAAATATCTTATTACAATTATTAAGAAGAGATACTGAATGTGGGCAAATTCTTACAGGTAAAAAAAAAAATTAATAAAAAAATCAATTTAGAGTATTTATTATTATTAAATAAAATAAGTAAGCGGTAGTGTAATAATAATAATTTTCAACTTCATGTTGGTAAGAGTTAAATATTAATCTCTATGAAAGAAGTTCACCATCGAAGTACCAGCTATTGTTTCGTATCGGTCGTTTGTTTGGTTTGATAAACTTCACTCGTTTACTATCTGCTAACTTGTAGCCTCAACTTATATCTCATAGCCTTTACCTCATTTTTTACTCTATTTTATTGTAATGATAAAATTTTCTTAGTTATAAATTTTTTCCTTTACCATTTTAACTAATCCTATAAATTTGTTAATATATATAAAAGAGTTATTTTTAATCTTTTAAATAGTAGGTTGTGTTACACCTTTTATTCTAGTTAATCTCTTCGTATTGAATTCATACGGTAAAGGAAACTTTGAATTCTATTCTCAGAATATTCAATCTTATTGACAGAACAGTATTCTCTGTACAAGAATTTAAAGAATTCTTTTTATTTAGAAATCTATGATATACTAAAGATGTTTTTAGTCAGTTTATGTTTCTCTTATTTCGTCATTCCTACCTACGCAATATAAGTCCTACTACTTCTTATTTCTATATTATGATCTAACTACCCGCTTTAGTTTTAATTCGATATAACGTTGCTTTCCGTTGTATAAAATTTTATTATGTTTTCTTTACTTTTTTATGAATGTGAAATTTGAAATTTATTATTTAAATAAATTAGTTTAAATTACTTTTTTCTTTAATTATTATTTTAAATAAATTCTGAAATTTATTTATTATTTGAAATGTATTTATTTTTACTATTTGAAATTTATTCTTTATTAATGAATCGATAATTACACTTTTAACTAGTGCTTACCTAGAGAAAAGGACCGTTTTAAATTATTTATTTAATCTAATGTCGTTTTCTTGTTTCCGTTATTGTTTCAAGATATATTCTTTTTAAAGGAATAGGAATGAAATCTAATGCATTGTATACTTGTATCTTCTGTTTACGACTGACTTGCCAATTACGGCAGATATCACAGTTGCAACGTTTGCTGACGATACTGCAATTCTTGCTGTCCTCGAAAATCCGACTACTGCGTCTCATTTTATTCAAGATTACATCGCTCTCCTCGAATCGTCACTTACATGTTGGAAAATAAAAATAAACGAAACAAAATCAAAGTATGTCAGGTTCACCCTACGTAAGGAACACCGTCCTCCTCTTTCTATCTTCAATGTTCCGATTCCGAGCTCTCAAGACTGTAAATATTTGGGTTTTCACCTTGATCGACAACTTACTTGGACGAAAAATATCACTTCTAAGCGGAAACAGTTCGATCTCAAGTTTAAACACATGTACATAGATCTCGGCTTTCAGCAGACAGTAAATTATTGATTTACAAATCCGTTTTGAAGCCTGTTTGGACTTACGGGCCTGAATTATGGGGTACAGCTTGTAAATCCAGTATTTACATACTTGAACGCTTCCAAATAAGAAAGAACAAGGAAAATGCTCAACACACCCTGGTACATAAGTAATAGTCTTATATATAATAATGACCTTAAGTTGCGAACCGTTCGGCAGGAAATCTCTCTTGTCAGCCTACGGTATCAAAATGGTTTGGATTGGCACCCCAATTATTTGGCCGTCAGTTTGTTAAATAATACGATCAGTGATTTTTCAAGATTGGTGAGGAACAATATTCTTGGTTTGCCTTATCGCTTCAATTAGGTGACCTTATGTTCTCACCGTACGGAGTGCTCATCTATTCCAAGCCGCTAGGTCTGTTGTAACTTAATATTAATTCAAATACATCTTATTTCCTTACTGTTTTATGAACAGATTGTAAAGTCGCTGTGTCGTTATAATAAAAAAAAATGTATACTACATTTCTTTTATATTTAATGATAAAAAAGTAAAAAAAAAATCAAGTTGGTTTATAGTTAACTGATTTTATCTTTTTGGTGTTTAAACCTCATGGTTATAAAAAAATTTCTTACTTAAACTTCAGTTCATATTTGGTAAATCCCTGCCTCTTAATCGTTTCTTATAAACACAAACTGCATAATTTCAATTTATTTTATACTAGCTCTACCCGCAACGCTTCGCTGTGGTACATTGTAGTTGCATGGTTGAGAAATGAGAAACAAAACAAAGCATACGTTTCATAGAAATTTAATTTTACAGTATTTGTGGATATACAATATTTTTTGTTTTTCCACTGTGATAAACAGTGGCAAAAACTGTGAAAAACATAGGCTATCTGGTTTTCCGACTCTGGAACACGTAACATACAGTTGCCCATGTGAGAAGCAATCCGCATTTAAATCTAAACCACACAATTCTAAAGATTGAACTTGAGCTTTATCGATTGTGATTGCGAATGCCAATCGAATTGGGAACTGCGATCTTTTAAATTACAAATGGTGTATCGGTCGGGATTATGGGTTTTCGAGGAATGAGGACATCTTCACCTTTGAAAGCCCCCGTTAAAATCGTTGCTTCCACTACGTTATTCATCAATTTCTTAACTGCAATTCGCGTGCCGTTGCAGAGTTTTGGCTGATTAATATTCCGTAACAGGATAATTGTCATATTTTGCTAGAATCAATCTAATGAGGAATGTTTTCCCAGTTCCTCCTGGCGCATCTAAGAAGAAGGTCCCCCCAACTACGTCATTTATCATTTGCATTGTGCGATCGTAAATGCCTTTCTGTTCACGCGTTAATTTGGGAATGTTTGATCGGACATATGACTGAAGATCACCAATGTTGTAACTCTGTTCACGGCGTAGATCCACATCAAATGAAGCAATCGCAGGTCGGGTGGGTGCTGGCATTCCCAATCAACTAAGAACTTTATTTGCATTAGCTAAGCACTTGTCTTCAATATTTATCAATGCTTCGTTGTAAATGCCTTCTGTAAATTCAGACAAAAGTGAATATTTAACCTAACAAAGGATTTTTTTTTTGGTCATTATGCAGGGATATTATTTTCTGTGTATTTGGTTATTTCGACTTTTTTTGTTTGCATAGTATTAAGTTTATCTGGGCTATAAGAAAGTTGGGTGTTTTAATTTATTTACTGTAAGTCACCTTCTTGGTGGCTTTTATTTTTGTTTTAGTGTTTTAAAAAAAAATAAAATACAGATGTTTTAACTGTTAAATATAATTCAAAGAAATTTGTTACTTAATCAGTTGTGATTTTGTTTACATTGGCAACACCATACGGGCTCTTTGTGATTGGTCGTTGTGTTTGACAGCGGCCACCTTGTATTGATCTGATTGGTTTTCCTTTGTTTACATTAGCATATGATTTATTAGCCTCTTATTTATTAAAAAACTGTACAAATTAAAAATAAATAGATAGATTTAGTAAAAATAAATGAAAACAATCTTTGATGCGGGTTATATATCGTGCTAAAGTTTGAGCTCAATCGGTGCAGAAAATTTTGAGCTTTTGAAGCCGTACACAAACGAACTTAACATTTTTATATATATAGATATAGATTGTGTTAGTTATACATTAAATTAATTATCAAAAATAATTACGTGTAATCAATGTAATTTATGGTTATAATTATAATATAAAACCTCGTCGTATTTTCTTTTTTGATATCCGTTATGAAATACTGATAAGTATTTACTTAAAAACCACTAAATTCGAGATGATTTCTAAAAACAATTTAGAAAACGGTATACGCCTCGAGGGCTACCTGCAATTACTTGATAAAACTGAGAGTATTGACTGATTCTATTGCATTTGCTGCTGTACTATAATAGAACTATTGATTTTTAATATGTTTTTAAATTTTATTTAATCTTGAGTCGGGTAATTAAATGTACAGTTCCTCTGTTCCAGTTACTGTTATCAAATTTCAGTCGTTCATTGTACATAACGTATTTAATTTACATAGCAGTTCTTTTTGTCATTTATGAAAAAAAAATTTGATTAGACAATTCTAAAATCAAACAATTCAAAACAACAATAACTTTAATTACACTGTAAAATAGAAGAGCGATGAAAACATTTTTCTCTCTTTATTTCATGTTAAAACCCAGAATTTTGAAAATAAATAAATAAACAGACTTCAAAGATAAACGGCACTAAAAGAAAAAAAACTTCTTTTAATTTTCAGTTTTGACTTTCAAATGTTGGTGCCAACTTAAACTTACTAAACCTTCATTTGGCTCCGATTTTAAAAATATTTAATTAAAAAAATTACTGAAAAGGTATATTTTTTTTATTTCAAGTCAGGTTTGGTTTATTTTATACATATTACTTTGATTTAGATGCGGATAGGCCAAAAAAAATCTATTCAAAAGAAATGTAAAATCTAATAACCTCTTTCCATCAGCATCTTGAAAAAATTAAAAAAAAGGAAAGCAGAAAAATTATGTAAAGAATTTAGATCGTAAACTAAGAAGTAGTAGTATTTCATTTAAGTTCCGAAATAAATTTTTTTCGATTAAAGTATTAGAATGATTTCTGGTTTTGTTTCTCGTTACACTGAAACAATCAAACACTAATCTTTGATTTTGACGAAAAAAGTTAGAGGAAAGAAGAATCCTTAATTAATCTAGGTGGATAGTGAACTTATTTATTAAAAAAGTTTAATTTCGTTTAAAAAAAAATGATATTGTGATTACAAAACGATTATATTATACAAAATTATTACATACATATATTATAAATTTTATTGTATTTACAACAAAAAAATCTGGAATAAAAAATTAATTATTTTGGTAAAGAGAAAACTATTTTGGTTGAGTAGAAAACTTCCTATTTTTTTTAAATGCATTTAGAATTAAAATTTTTAAATGTGTATTATTCAAGCAAGTACATACTCTTATTTATTTGCTATTTTATATTTCCTTAGAACTGGCTATAAGTTATTTAGGGGTGAGGGCATTTCCTGTTAATTTCTGTATAATATTTCCTTAATTTTCTCTAAATTACTCTGTTTAGAGAAAATTATTATTTCCGTATATCTATTATATACTGAAGAAATATAAAAATTCCTTGTTTAACAATAAAAACGAATAATTTAAATCATTACTTTACATTATCCCTATATTTTTTTTGGCTGCGACGTGCATAAATTACCTTGGTACAGGAGCCATCATTCACAGTTGCAAGAGTATGATATTCACTAATTATCTAAATCCCTTGGTGAACAAAGTGAAAACGTCACTTGCGAGTGAAAATCACCCTTTTTGTCGACGGTTTTACAAGCTTATCTGACAACCGTACATTCGGCTCAGTGATGCAGACCACGGAAATTCTCTCCCTCCTCATTTTTTCTAATAAGCCTGTCGTGGGATGCTTGTTCTTGAGAATATTTGGTTTAAATTTTCATTTTGATTCTTTCAGGTTGCCCAGAACCATTACCGTTGTGACATTTGTCACACCTCTAAAGGTGTATGTTTAAGATTTAAACCTGAATTACAAGTAAGTCCGGGTTTATAAAGAAATAATAGCTTAAGTACACTTTCCATTAATTTCTAGTGTTTGCTAAGGTTTTTATCTCAAGGTATATACTAAATTAATACGTTGGAAATTTAAGCGATTCAAATTATTCGTTACGTAGATTTCAATCGCTGTATTTCTCCAAATTTTTTCCTCTCTACGTACCAATTTTATTAAATTAATTTCTACTTTTCATCTCCATAAAATTATAAACAAAATATAATGAATAATAAATGAGCGATATCTATTAGAAATTTAACTAAATTATTAAAATCAATTAATTCGTATTAAAAATATTAGTACATTTAAGATTAATTTTAAAACATGCTGTATAAGTACTCAGTACAATTTTCATGTATAACCGACCATTTAAAATAAAATTACGTTTTAAAAAAGTTAAAAATAACTTTTCAATTGCTTTTTTTGTAAGGAAAGTATACGTAAGTAATTTGACGCTTTGCGAGCCGACCATAAACCAAAACTAGTTCCATTTGTATGATAATGACAACTAAACATTGGAGTATAAAGCAAAAGAAAGAACACTTAAATTCTGACACTATTAAAAAAAAAAAAAATTCTTGGTTGTATACGAATGAAACTCGTTTTGTTAAAATAACTCAAATATTCTTAATGAAAATGACATCAGAAGGAAGTCGTGCAAGTTGGTTTTTAAAGTTGTTATTTTAATTCATTTTTTTAATTCTTACACTTATTACATAAAAATATTATGCATATTTTTGTACGAATAACGGATCTCATAATTATGTGGTGCAGACGATTTAACACAAAACAAATATTACGCTTCTAAATTATATGAAAAATAACAACTACCATGCCAGGCTTACTAGTAAAATAGTTGAAACGGTAGAGAGAATTAAAATACTTTTCCTTGCCTATTTTGCAATTATAAAAGAATTTTCTAGAGCAACAGCATGTACACAAATTTATTTTCTGACCTAAATACTGCATTATAGTACCAATAATAAAAATTCCTAATCTAAATTTCATAAGATAATAATGTATTAATGTTATTTATTTTTAAAAAGAACTACCATTTTTACACGGCCGCTATATTCATTATATTAATGTCAATTTTTTTATGTTAATGTTAAAAATACTTGCATTAATGTGTTTTAATATTTAAATGATTTTTTTTTTACAAAATTAACTTCACAAAATTTATAAAAATTTAGTGTTTTTTAGTGTTTTAGTGGTATTTAATAAATCGTGTCGTGGTCGGTTGGTTGTCGTGGATGGTGATACAAAAAATAAACTAATATAAGATATTAAATATATATATATATATATATATATATATATATATATGTGTGTGTGTGTGTGTGGACAGATTGTGTCAGGAAGTTCTCTCGGGATTTTCACAACCTATTCTTCACGTAAAAATAATGAGAATAGTTTATATAAACAATGCTGTAAGATACTTCGTTTGCGAGTTAAAAACGTAGTACGGCTTCTGAAAGATTTTGTTCGGATTTCAACTGCTCCGGTAAAATGAGGTCGTAATGAAATTTTTAGGACGTTAAAGAAGGCACAAAATTAGTCATTTCTTGTGGGTTTTGAACTGAAAAATTGAATATAATAGATTCCAGACCAGTATCTGTAGTATTCTTTGAGAAATCTGGGGTGAAAACTAATAAACTAGGGTAAAAACCCTGTTTATGTATGACATACAATAACTTTGTTAAATGGATAATAAACACAACAAAACCAGTAGAGAATTTTATTCTAAAGATAATTATGTACGGTTCTGGGACCTATTATATTCGTTTTTGCAAGTCAAAACCCCTAAGAAGTCATTAATATTTCACCTTAATTAACATTTTAAAAGTTTCAGTACCTCCTCCTTTCACCGGGGTAGCTGAAATATAAGCGAAATCTTTCATTATCCGTACGTTTTTAACTCGAAAACGAAGCATTTTATAACATATGTTTATATGAATTATTTTAATTATTTTCACGAATAAATTAGGTTACTGAAGTCCCAGAGAAATTTCTGATACACTCTGTGTATTAGATAGAATGATTTATATATATATTAATGTTCTTTAACATAACCCTAAATAGTAGACAAACTGGTGGAAATAAGTCATTTCTTAAAACTATCCAGCCACTTAAAAAAATAACCTGCAACTCCTACCAGGAATTTTATAGTACGCTTGGTTCCTCTATTATGCAACGAAAGTGTAGAACGAAATATATGCAACGAAAGTGTAGAGTGAAATGGTTTCCTGTTGACTTTTTCGCTGAATCGATGATACGGTTGTTGTACTTGAATGCCAAAACACCTAAATGAAAGTATTATTAAGGCCTACCAGTTTCATATTCTTTCTCTTCATAGAATACTTTGAAAAATCTTTGCTCTTAGAGAAAGAAACTCTACCTTACTGTTTTCTGTACGTCAAGCCATTTACGTGCATCTTAGTCGTAAGAAAGAAAGGTATAAGTAATCTAAAGCCAAGACATTTAATGTACGCCTTCTTTTTGTGAAAATAATCGCAAAGGCTTAATCTATTTCGGTAATATTGGGAATAAAATATTGTATAATTCCGTGATCAGTAACAAATGCTCGGGTTTCCTTTACAAATCTATGTTGCTAAGTGCACTTCTGGCAAAGAAAAGGTTTTTAACATAGGAACGTAATTTTATTATAAAGGGCAAATTATTTCTAATAATCCTTATGGATCTTTATACTGGATATATATATATACACGTATAAATATTAATAATGATAAATTAGTGGTCCACAGGAAAGCAGTGAATAAGTATGAAGGGAGCAGAATATTGATGAAAAGCGTGACCGGTATATTGGTAGAATAAGACGCAGACGGTAGCAGTAACTCTGCCGGGTCAGGCAGTGCGTTATGATGCGTTAGAAAGAGGAGGGTTTAAATTCCGAAATGACACCGCAGCAGCTATCTCATGATATATCGCACATCTACCCGCCCCACAGTTTTCTCTGTCTATCCATCTCTATAGATCTATATAAATTATCTTTCCAATATTGGTACAAATAAGAAATGGAAGTTCCATTCAGTAAAGTAAAATACTGTCGTTTATCCTAGATAAAAAAAAAGAATTAATTTATACCACGTTAACATTTAATTTAATCGAACAGTTATATAAACAAAAATCAAAATTGATTAAACGTAAATTTTAGCTTTTTTCATTCGTCATCAATCATTTCACTGATTTACAACAATTCTTCCTTTCTTTATTCCTGAAGCAATCTTTTAACTTCAACATATTTACTAGTTCTACTGCATCAGTTATCTGCATCACGTATTCTAATATTTCCTTTTAGTTTTTACTTTACTTCCACAAACTTCCTTTTACAAATAAATTTACTAACCCAAGACGGGCTAAGGGGATATCTAGCCAACATTGTTCTTTTTACAAGATCCTTCCAATCATTTATTTACTCTCTCCATTAACCAAAATTATCTTAAATCATTTGATTTCAAACTAAATAAATTTGCTTGAATTTTAAAATCCGTCCCGTAATATCATACTTTAAAAGTCTATCTAAAGTCTATTTAAAGTTGTTCGGTTTTTTGTCAAGGTCGTAGACACAAGGTTGTTCGAGAAACCACAGTTTTGCCGATTTCGCATTAAACGGACTAGGGTTTGTCAACAAATCAGTGAATGGTGTTATAAACAACATTACCCAAGGTTGTTTATTAATACAATTCTGACCTGTGTGCGAATGCCGTTACCAGCTGTCGCCAGTCTGCTCTCTGTGTGCATTGGGTGTGTTAGCTTCGGTGCTGTGTACATTGTTCTTTTGTTGTCTATATATCGTCGCGTCAAACTCTTTACAAGATTCAAGTTTTCTAAAGACTTTATTTAATATTTTACTTTCTGCTCACGGCTGTTTCTGTACTGTCGGAAAAGCTAGAATTAGATTATTTTTTGAAGTGAAATGTTGTGCTCGGTAAGGCTCGTCGTGCTATGTGTTTTCGTACTGGGAGTTAAAATTATATGTCTGAATTCCTGTTTTTTTTTTTATTTTGTGAATGTAATAATTAATCTCAGTTAAGTCTTCTCTTCTTGTGTTTCTAGTATAATTATAAATTAAACAAATTTCAAATAATGCCGATGTGCTGTTTTGTTTGTTTTTTTTTCTTATTCGTAATCACTACCCAATCCAGACCATCAGAACCTATCAGAACAAAAGTCTTTTTCATATCTCATATTTAGGTATTTTTGGTTTCCACGAAAAATTCACTTTTCATAAACCATTAATGAAAGAAGGAAATATTATTTCCTCCAGTTTTAATAATTAAAATATAAATATTTAAATTTTGTCTATTCATCTTATCACCAAATTACTGCATTAAAAACAGATGACAATTATCCAAAAATTATATTTCCTTTCTAAGGACAGTGACAGAGATCGATCGATAACAGAATCATACCTGCAACACTAGAAGAAATGTTTTAAAATAATATAAAACTTTTTTATCCAAAGACCTCAGAAATCATGCCCAACAATACTATGTACATAGCGTTTAGGAGGGGAATGATAAGGTAATTTTATTAGACCAACAGTTAATAAATGGTAGTATATTGTAACAAATTATGAATTATATAAAATTCTTTAATTTTTAAAGAAAAGATTTCCACAAAAAGTTTTTTTAGGCACTGCTTTATTTACAATCAGTTTCCTGAGTCTTCCTCCAATATTGTTACCAGATATGTTGAAAATCTACCAGTATATCTTGTATGAAGATATAAGATTTGGAGGTTAATTGATATCCTCAGAAGATTAAAAATAAGAGGATTAATGAATGATTTCAAAATAAGAAGGCATAATTTCAGAATATAGCGTGAAAATGAATGTAAGGAAGGAAAATGTAATAAATGTAAGGAACAAAAGCATCGAAGATAGAAAACAACAAGTTGATTAATGTTTGTACAAAAGAGGAAAGATTTGAGAAGTAAAGCCGTAAAGATAAATATGTACAATGTCACAAGAAAATTGCAAAAACAAAAACGAAATAAAAAATAAAAATAGTAATTGCTGGCAAAGTATTGGAAAGAAAGAAATAGTTATTTGTAAAATTGAGTCAGATTTGAAGAAGCGTATTGTGAAATATGCATCTAAAAAAGAAGAAGAAAAATATTTTGAGAATTTTGAGATGCGGCTATGGAGAAGAACAAAGAAAATAAGATAGTGACAAAGAGAGAAATGAGGGTCTGCTAAGAAGAATAGGTGAGAAAAAGATTTTGAAAACAGTAAGGAGAGGAAGAACAGGACATATTTTGAGAAGAGACTGTATATAGCTTAGGAGGAAAACGAGGAAAAGGGTAAAAGAGACATAGGAACAACAACGGACAAAAGAAAGGAAAGAAGTTATTGGTAAATGAAAAGAGAAGCTCAGGATCAAGAAAACTGGAAAAACTATCCAGTTAAAACCTATTGCAATACAGACCCACCAAGAAAAAGACTGGGAAACATTAAGATTGGAGACTGTTTCTTTATAAATATGAAACATGCCCGGTAAGAAATATGGAAAAAGAAAGCTAGAGATATGTTAATTGTGAGAGTGGAGATGATAGGAAAAAATTAAATGAATTAAATTAAAAAATAAAGAAGTAACGAGGGAAAAGAGGAGAATAGAGGACTAAAAAAAAAAAAAAAATTAGAATGTGAAGGTTAACTGCTGTGATACATCATGAGAGAAGAATTTATTTAACAGTGCTAGAAGGATCGATAAGAGGGGTAAATAAAAGTACACAATTTAAAAAAAAGATATCTTCTATCTATCAGGAATTCAAAGATCTAAATGGAAACAGAGGAGAATGGATCGTTAAAAACTCCTAACACAAGACTTGTAACAGCAATATGATGATGAGAAACTTTTAGTATTTGTTGCAAGCATTATATTATGAATGCAATATTCAAGTTTGTCCGTAAATTGCTATTAAATTAGTTTTAATTAACTTTAATATTATTCAGTGATGAATAAAATGTGACCAGTTATACCTATGATGGGAACGCGTGCAGATTTTCCTAATTCCAAAAAATTGTCTAAAATATTAATAGGTTTGGAATCAGAAGGACTCCTAGGATAATGTTCCGGATAAAAACCCGTTGAAGGCTGGGTTTTAATTGAAAAAATTACTTTGGTTTTTGTCATATTATAATAAACGAGAAGTCAAACTGGACAAGGAGAGCGATTAAAATAAGTAAAATAATAAGTATGAATAAAGAAACGTGAATTAAAACCCCTGGATTAACAAAATTAAATTGGCATTAAAACGAGTCGCTAAAATCAACGTATTGTGGGAGAAAAAACAAGGTAAGAGCCTTCATTTTAATATAATCTATATTAAATATAGAATATTTTACTTGATTAATAAGACATAGAACGCAGGAAATTAAAAACCAAACAGAAACTATTAATCTGAAAATCGGTATATTCCTATTTGTACAGCTTGTATTAACAACAATGTTTGCTTAACAAAATCTATTCCTTTCTTTTCTGTGTAACTTAGAATGGAATGGACTGCTACTCCTATGGGAGTAACCCACAGGAATAGACTATTGGTTGTAAATCGATTTACTGAAGCTTAATAAATTTTAGCAGAGCAAGTACAATAAAATTTAAGTGAAAATTTTAAATAATACTGATTTGGAATATACGTGTAAAAAAATATTGATTTATATTCATTCATCTTTGTCAAGAAGAGATAAAATTCCCTACATTCTCAAAAAAAAAAAAAAAATTATAAATTCAAGGTAAATGCGAATCTGTTTCTAATATATAAAAAGGAGTGGTAAAAACTTTTTTTTTTTATATGATATTTTATAAGAATAAAACATTTTTATATACATTTTAATTTAAATTCCTATTCTCGTGATAACGCAAGCATTTATGTAATCTTAAAACATTTTTATTTTTTTATTAAAGAAGAAATTTAATTAAAAAAAAAAAAATACCGTATGTTGGTATGTATAATAGATGACATATATAAATATGTGCAACAGAAGTGGATTGTGAAAGACAATTGTCACAATAAAAAAAAAATAATAAAAATAAAACAAATTCCGTTGTTTGATTCAGCACTGTTTTAAAGAGGATAGTTTCAAACAACGTTACATAACGTATTTACGTCGTTTTAAAACAATGCAAATTTTAGATTTGTAGAAATTTTAATGAGAAAAAAAATTAAAAAAAAAAAGGTTATGAACGAAGCATATGAAAATTAAATTAAATTTTGTTGTCTTTATATCTATTAATAATTAATCTGTTGTCTTTATATATTTATATATCTAACACTTCAATGTTATTGAAGTATTAGGAGAAGACCAATTTGGTTTCAGGAAAAGTATAGGGACAAGGGAAGCAATTTTATGCCTCAGATTAATAGTAGAAGGAAGATTAAAGAAAAACAAACCAACATACTTGGCGTTTATAGAACCAGAAAAGGCATTCGATAACGTAGACTGGAATAGAATGTTCAGCATTTTAAAAAAATTAAGGTTCAAATACAGAAATAGAATAATTGCTAACATTTACAGGAACCAAACAGCAACAGTAGTAATTGAAGAACATAAGAAAGAAGCCGTAATAAAAAAAGGAGTCTGACAAGGATGTTCCTAATCCCTGTTACCTTTTTAATCTTTACATGGAACTAGCAGTTAATGATGTTAAAGAACAATTTAGATTCGGAGTAACAGTACAAGGTGAAAATATAAAGATGCTACGATTTGCTGATGATATAGTAATTCTAGCCGAAAGTAAAAAGGATTTAGAAGAAACAACGAACGGCATAGATGAAGTCCTACGCAAGAACTATCGCATGAAAATAAACAAGAACAAAACAAAAGTAATGAAATGTAGTAGAAATAACAAAGATGAACCGCTGAATGTGAAAATAGGAGGAGAAAAGATTATGGAGGTAGAAGAATTATGTTATTTGGGAAGTAGAACTACTAAAGATGGACGAAGCAGGAGCGATATAAAATGCCGAATAGCACAGGCGAAACGAGCCTTCAGTAAGAAATGTAATTTGTTTACATCAAAAATTAATTTAAATGTCAGGAAAAGATTTTTGAAAGTATATGTTTGGAGTGTCGCTTTATATGGAAGTGAAACTTAGACGATCGGAGTATCTGAGAAGAAAAGATTAGAAGCTTTTGAAATGCGGTGCTATAGGCGAATGTTAAAAATCAGATCAGTGGATAAAGTGACAAATGAAGAGTAATTGCGGCAAATAGATGAGGAAAGAAGCATTTGGAAAAATATAGTTAAAAGAAGAGACAGATTATAGGCCACATACTAAGGCATCCTGGAATAGTCGCTTTAATATTGGAAGGACAGGTAGAAGGGAAAAATTGTGTAGGCAGGCTACGTTCGGAATATGTAAAACAAATTGTTAGGGATGTAGGATGTAGAGGGTATACTGAAATGAAACGACTAGCACTAGATGGAAAGTCTTGGAGAGCCGCATCAAACCAGTCAAATGACTGAAGACAAAAAAAAAAATGTTATTGTACGTCTAAGATTAAAAAAAGGGTTTTTTTTAACCCAATTTATTGATTTTCATTCCAGATTTTTCAAAGAATAATTTAAAAATAAATCGTTTTCGGAATATAGGAAAGAAAACATTTAACTTTACAGAATCCCTTTCACATTTTAACAGTTATGAGAATTTTTCACCTCTTTTGAGCCAGGAGCTCCGTGAAAACATCAAATCCGGAAAAAGTTATTCAACCAATCCTATACAGAGTTATGCCAGAGTTACGCCCCATCTAGTCAAATAAAATTCCCCGGTCCGTCTTAAGAATTTAAAGTTTCAGCTGAAAAAAGTCATGTACCCAACTAAGCTCTTCTTGTTACTTAAGCTTCGGCGAAAATAAATCTTCGGAACACAGGAAAGAAAACATTTAACTTTAAAGAATCCCTTTCACATTTTAACAGTTATGAGGATGTTTCACCTCTTTCAATTCAGAAGCTCCGCAAGGCTATCAAGGGTCACGAGGACCCTTGATAGCAGAGCTCGCTTCGCTCGGCATTCTCGACTGGCCAGGGGACTTCATCTTCTGAACCTCTGGATTGTTCGTTATCCTAATGGTTGAACGAAAAATAATAATTAATAACAATAAAGGTATGTAGGCTTTATTTATACCGGGAAAGAAACTAAATTACAAAAGACAGTGTAGTAGTAACTGTGTACAAAAGTACACAGATTTTTCAGACTACTGCATATACGGTTCTGCGACCTATTTTATTCGATTTTTCAGATCAAAAGCCATAAGAAGTCAGTAATTATACTCCTTAATTAACGTCCTAAAAATTTCAGTACGACCTCATTTCACCGGGGTAGCTGAAATCCGAGCGAAATATTTCACTAGCCGTAACTCGCAAACGAAGTTTTTTAGGTCATATAAACCATTAGGACATATAAACCTTTTCTATTATTTTCACCAGTAGAATACATTTTCAAAACTCCGGGAAAATTTCGTGATACGGTGATACAGTTTGTATTTTTTTTTCTGCTAATATTGTCATAATTTTTGTATTGAGTACAAATAATTACCTCTCTTCCTAATTATGATGAAGCTAAGAAAGGTAAACAATAATACTCAATACAATAACTGAATTTTAGGCCTCAGATTAATAGTAGAAGGAAGATTAAAGAAAAACAAACCAACATACTTGGCGTTTATAGACCTAGAAAAGGCATTCGATAACGTAGACTGGAATAAAATGTTCAGCATTTTAAAAAAATTAGGGTTCAAATACAGAGATAGAAGAACAATTGCTAACATGTACAGGAACCAAACAGCAACAATAACAATTGAAGAACATAAGAAAGAAGCCCTAATAAGAAAGGGAGTCCGACAAGGATGTTCCCTATCTCCGTTACTTTTTAATCTTTACATGGAACTAGCAGTTAATGATGTTAAAGAACAATTTAGATTCGGAGTAACAGTACAAGGTGAAAAGATAAAGATGCTACGATTTGCTGATGATATAGTAATTCTAGCCGAGAGTAAAAAGGATTTAGAAGAAACAATGAACGGCATAGATGAAGTCCTACGCAAGAACTATCGCATGAAAATAAACAAGAACAAAACAAAAGTAATGAAATGTAGTAGAAATAACAAAGATGGACCGCTGAATGTGAAAATAGGAGGAGAAAAGATTATGGAGGTAGAAGAATTTTGTTATTTGGGAAGTAAAATTACTAAAGATGGACGAAGCAGGAGCGATATAAAATGCCGAATAGCACAAGCTAAACGAGCCTTCAGTAAGAAATATAATTTGTTTACATCAAAAATTAATTTAAATGTCAGGAAAAGATTTTTGAAAGTGTACGTTTGGAGTGTCGCTTTATATGGAAGTGAAACTTGGACAATCGGAGTATCTGAGAAGAAAAGATTAGAAGCTTTTGAAATGTGGTGCTATAGGAGAATGTTAAAAATCAGATGGGTGGATAAAGTGACAAATGAAGAGGTATTGCGGCAAATAGATGAAGAAAGGAGCATTTGGAAAAATATAGTTAAAAGAAGAGACAGACTTATAGGCCACATACTAAGGCATCCTGGAATAGTCGCTTTAATATTGGAAGGACAGGTAGAAGGAAAAATTGTATAGGCAGGCCACGTTTGGAGTATGTAAAACAAATTGTTGGGGATGTAGGATGTAGAGGGTATACTGAAATGAAACGACTAGCACTAGATAGGGAATCTTGGAGAGCTGCATCAAACCAGTCAAATGACTGAAGACAAAAAAAAAAAAAAAAAAAAAACAATAACTGAGATTTATTTATTTTTATTTCTTAAAAGGGGGGATAAGCTTGAAATCTCTCTTTCTCTCTCTCTCTCTAATTTCCTTGGATATTTTATATTTAATAACAAATAAAAATTCTAACACGAATATGAATTACGAAATTTTTTGAAAACGTGCTTGAGAACTCTGTACCACTCCTCAACAAGAAGTAACTGGAAAAAGGAGCAGCATATTTTAACCGAAAAAAGTAATCTACTTTTAGTTTATATTTTGAAATTTTTGGAAGTAATTCTCCAGCGACTTCAAAATCGGTACGTATATTTTAGCTCATTTAACAGTATTCCTTGCTCATTTTATATTGAATTTAATAAATTGAGCTCAATAGTTCTGTTAAAACTTAAATCTAGATCGATCAGTTTTTAATCATAATTAAATATTTAGCTAACGCAAAGAAATAATGTTATAATGATGCATAATTAACAATAATACTTAATGAAAAAGCTACCCACTTTTAGGACTTTCCGGGAAAGTCGTGCATTTGTGGGTTGTTTCTGATGTATGGCTTACAAATACACACACACATACACACACACACACATACACACACACACACACACACAAAATTAAAAATATTTATAATTTTATTTACACATAATATTTTTTCGTTTATTTATTCAATGATTCTATTTAAATCGGGCATGTATACCGTACGTCAGTGCTACACTAGCGCTCCTTGTGGTAACAAGAGGTAGTATTGACGCCGTACGCCTACTTAGCCACTAGTTTAGAACATTTTTTGGAGTGAGGTAGCGACTTTTCAGAAGTTTTTTTCTGTAAATATTGTTATTTTTTAATTAATAAATGTGCCTAAAAAAAAAATATGAACCTTAATCAGGCGAAATCTCGATGCACAAAGATGAATTTGCTCTACAACCTCTCTCCCTTGAACTTTTAAGTTGAAAATTTAATTGCATCAATGGCTCATATATCAAAGTAATCTGACCGATTTTGGTCCAGTAGTTCGGGAGATATAAGATTTAGAGGGTGACAAAGAACACACACACACACCTACATACGATCTTCCGGAAAATTTCCGTCCGTATTTTTGGGTTCCTTAGGTCTCATAACGTCAAGATCCGGTAAAAACCGCATATGCCCAAATCGGATCGATTACAATACTTTCCCTTCTACAGCTATAGGTTTGCTACAGCGCTAGACGAGAAAGAAATTAAGTTTCTTTCCCGTCTAGAGCCATTTTTCATTAATAAGGGTAAAAGGCTTTCCAAATCTGAATTAATTGTACAATATTAAAAACTCGAAATGTGATGTTTTTGGATTTTTTATACCAAGTAGAATTTTTTTTTACAAAAAGATGAACAGAGACATTGGTAACCTGGACCAATTTAACTATGTTAATACAAGGAAAATAAAGGCCTAATTTTTAAACAAAAAAGTGGAATCGGTGATTCTCAAAGGATTAACGAAAATAATTGAGATAGGATATTTTAAATATTTTTCAATTAATATATTTATTGATGCTGAACATAAAAAAACGCTGAAAAGAGAAAAAAAGTTAAAATCCGCTATGTATACTTCAACAGAAGTTTTTTTTACATGTGTTAGCTGATATTTTTCCAGCTGAAAATAAAAACAAAAAAAAAAAAAACGGTCTTTTCTATAATATTAAAAGTTAGTCTATTTAAAACTTTCTACTTTATTTCTATTTAGTTCAATACTATCTATTAATTACAATAACAAAGTTTGGGTTTCAATAAACTTGTATTAAATGAAACATTTTTAATTATAAAATCTAAATTAAAAAAAAACTAACGGCTTAACTTTGGTAATAGTGTTTTTTTACGATAAATAATGAAACTATTAATTATTTTACTACAGCGGATAAAAAATGGAGACCGCAGGTATATACAGCATATTTTATTAATATGTAAGACCTTATTCTACGGTATAAACTTAATGAAAAAAATTTCATTGAAATTAATATTTATAGTTTATGAGACATAAAATTAGAAAAAAACACAATAAGAAAACTCATGTTTTTACTTTTACTAAAGTCAGCATTTATTAATTGTATAAGAGATATTAAAATGCTCCCTAATGATTTTTTGTCTAGGTGCACAACGAAGTGTCGTTATCATTGCCCGGACACAATAATAATATAGTAAACAATTAAATATTTAAAATTAACTTAAAAACAAATAAAAAAAAAACATAAAAACACAGTTCATATGTAAAACGCCTATGTCGTATGCTAAAGGCATTATAATAGATTTATAATTTTTTGTTTTTAATTTTGTTTTTAAGTAATATAATAATTTATGCGAATATGTTCATCAAAAGATTTTAAAACTTAATTTTAAAGTATAACCTTCTGGTAAACATACTATACAGACTTATTTGTTAACTCTCTGCTTTATCTTTTTATAAATGTATAAAAAATCTATCTTTTTATAAATGTATAAAAAATCTGATGTGGACAACATATGATTCCTTCTACGCCTATTAAATTACAAACACAGATTTTTAAAATGAAAAATGTATAAAATTTTATTTCATTAATAACCTCCGATATTTTTTTCATTTTTCTTTTTTTTTGTTTGAATTTTTATTAATTGTAAAAATGTTTTTATAATGAGATGTTAACAATTATTAATAAATTAATATACTGAAATTAAAAAAAAATTAAAAAAGAGGAGATGAAGTCTGATTCGAACCGATGTGCCTTCCTCTTGTAAGATCCAAATAATTCATTAATTAAACTTTTGTTTGATTATAACTCTGGAACCAATGAAAATAACTATCACTTATGATACACCGTTGAGAAGCTCTCAATGGAGGGCTTATTACTTCAGTTAAGATAAAGTCCAAAATCCATATTTGTTTTTAAGTTTGGGCTTTTTTAGACACTTTTGGTTCAGTCGATTTCAATCAAAAGGAAAGGTGCACAGCTAGATATTACAACAGTCCTAAATCCAAATTTCAACCTCCTACAGATAATTTTTTTTTAATCATGCGAGGTTCATACGTACACCTACTGACGTTACGCCGAAACTAGTCAAAATAGATTCAGGGATGTTCAAAATGGGTATTTCAGTTGAATTCTGAATACGAAATTTTTCGCGATCACAATTTTTCTTTACTTCGTATAAAGAATTTAAAAAGCAAATAGCAGGGATATTTTGTATTTTTTAATTGCAGCTATTAAACTACTATGAGATATACTGAAATTCAATAATTATAAGTGATAAGTTATATATGTTTATAAGTTATATTAAAAATTAATTTCTTGCTTTACAATATATGAAAGTCATTTGAAAAGTTCTCGGCCTCACAAAAAAAAAAAACTGTTCAGAAATTCGTTTTTATTTCTGAAAGTAGTCACCTTGTAATTCAATACATTTAGACCAATACCCAATACAACATTTTAATCCCCTTCAGTATAATGAGATTTATACAACTCTGCAAAATAAGCGGTTGTTTCAGCTTTCACCTCATCAATCGAAGCCAATTTTCTTCCAGCAGCCATTTTTTCAGGTCTAAGAAGAAAAAGTAATAACTGGGAGTCAAATCAGAAGAATTACGGTGTACGTGAAAGCACTTCATAGCTGTTTTGATCGTAGAATTTTGCATGTATTGTGAATTTTTATGACGATTTGGTAGGTTGATACCGTTTTTGGCATCCTCAGGGTTCATGATATTAAATGGATGTGAAGTTTTAAATTCAGCAACCGCTTTTTACCGTTGAAAACGAATTCTTAAAAGTGGAATTTTATTCTTTTCGGAATTCCGTTTTGGAAAACGGATAAAAAGAGCGGTTTTTAACATGAAAGTTCTTTGTAGCAGCTCGAATTTCGGTTTTATCCATTTTTCAGAAAATAGCAAACAAGTTTTTCTCGATCGCCACAAACAAGTAACTAAACGAATACGTTAGTTACTTTGCAGCAGGCCTTGTAAAGGAACACACTTGACAAATATTATATTTGTTTGGTTATAATTACTCAATTTTTTAATTCACGACGAGAACTTTTCAAATGAACCTGTTTTGGAAAAAATTTAGTAATATCACTTTTTATTTTCTGTTATTCTATTAAAATTAGTTCTATTAGTTTTATCTATTAAAATTTGTTTTTAAGCTGTAGAAATACGATATTTTTGTAATTTAATGTCTGATTATTGATGAAAGGTTGTGATATATGATGGAATATTTTAGTTGGAGATGATTAGATTAAATAAAAAAAAAAATTCTTAAATTTTATTTTGTTTTTGATAAGCTACGAATAACAAAAGGTATAAATTAAAAATAACAGTTATCACAATAAGAATGAAATATATTAAAAAATAAATAAATAATTAATGTAATATTATAAAGAGTTGGTAACAACCACACAGTACCAAATAGTCCAGGATCTGCGATTAGTAGGGTGACAAACTGTCCCGTTATCCTTGCGTTCCGTTCCGATTCTTGAAACAGTCAACAGATACTAAGAAGAAAAGAGGAAGGACCCTTTTATATGAAAGATAGTCTACATCCTCCGTACTAATTTACTATTGTCTTTTTATTTTAAATATTATTTCTTCCTTAACATTTGAATGTTGTTTTTTTTCCTTTTTACTTTTTTTATTAATTACATTTTTTTACATAATGAAACCTAAACGTAATAAACAGTTTTTTTAATTGAAAAAATCTTATGTGAACAAGCATGACTTCCTTGTACGCCTATTAAATTACATTTACACTTTTTTTTTTTTTTAAATGCAAAGTAAATAAAATTTTATTTCATTAAAACCTGTTATTTTCATGTTTTTTTTTTGTTTTATTATTATTGAATTATTATGCATCGTACAATTTTTTTTTTACAATGAGACATTAATAATTATTAACAAATGATATATTTAAATTAAAAAAAAGAAAAGTTAAACAAAAGTAGATGAAGATTGATTCGAACCGATGTAACTTCTAAGATCCAATATTTCATTAATGAAAATTTTATTTGGCTAAAGTCTAAAACCAATGAAGAAAGTACCACTTAAAATACATCACTGAAAAGCTCTCAATGAAAAATTACTGTTACAATTAAGAAAATGTCCAAAATTTTTTTTATTGGATTTTGGGCTTTTTGGACACTTTTGGTTCAATCGATTGCAATGAAAAGGGGGAGTGCACAACTCGTTGTTACAGCAGTCCGAAATCCAAAATTTCAACATCCTACGGCTAATCATTTTTGAGTTATGCGAGATACATACATGACATACGTGCGTACTGACGTCACGCAAACTAGTCAAAATGGATTCAGGGATGGTAAAAATGGATATTTCCGTTGAAATCTGGAAACCGAAATTCTTCGCGATCACAATACTTACTTTACTTCGTACAAGGAAGTAAAAGATATCATCACTGACTGTACTGACACTAAAATTTATCTATAACTGAAAATCAATGATAAAAAAATGCCTAATTTAGGTATGGAAGTGGTTAATTAATTAGGTAATAAATGGTTAGTTATTTTGTTTTTAATGGGCGTATAATTTTTGAACATTAAGTGTGTTTAACATGCATGTAAATACAAGTTAAGTTAAAAAAAAAGAAAAATAAGACAGAAGTGGGTGGAGTAATAAGACGAAATTTGTTAGTTTTTTGACTTTTAATTCTGAATTTTTTTTATGAAATGTAGTTTATTACAAATTTTTGGGGGAAATTAAGATACTTCCGATCTCTCTGTATAACTTTTATTATGAATTAAGTTATTATACTTTAAACTCATCGACAAAGATGTAAAATTATTATTAAAATAGATATATACAGAAGTCAAACAAAAAACTGTTATTCAAAATTGTTAAGAAATAAAAACTAAGAGACTGTATCACAAGTACTCAAGTTCCAAGAAAACATATTTCTTTTTCTAATCGTTAGGAATATTTTATATTTATTTTGTGTAAGTACGTACATCATTACACTTTTCTTATCTCAGTAAAAAAAAAATAAAAACTATTTATTTTGACATGTTTATTATAATAGATTTTATATTATAATCGTATCAGTCAGTAAATGTATTTACAGTTCCATTGGTAATACCGGTAATGTTCCATTATTACATTTACGATATAATGAATAATGTAACATCTGATCTTTTGCATTGTTACTGGATGAATTTAGGTCAACATGACGATGTTATTTTGTAATAAATTTAATACGAAGGAAGTTATTACTATTTAACAGTAAATAAGTAGGCTGCAGTAAATAATAAAATGTAAATTAGGCATTTAGTAATAACATTATTCTCTATAGTATAATGGATACGTAAATTGAAAGTAATAAAGCATGTGGGACAGAAATAAATAAAAATAATTTACAATTGAAAATACAAATACATAAAATTGCTATCTTTGAAAATCTTTAATACTTTCATAAAGATTTTCTCAAATAATTTGGAACAATAAAATACTGTAGATTCAAATGTTAAAGACAATATGTTGTTTAAAAATATACTTTTGAAAGAGTAACTTTGAAAATTATATCTTGATTATAAATTATTTATTTTTAAGATTAAATAACCTTTATGGAAAACAGAATTCTAAAAAAAACATACAATAAAATAAATCTTTATTCTGATTGGAACGTAATGATGCTTTATCTAGATCACGTAAAATAAGGTAAATTTAATAGATAAAGGCAAAAATTAGTTTGTTTGCTACAGCATCCCGCGAGAATCATCTAACCGATTGTTTTCAAATATTCATGATACATTCATGCAAGATTTTTATACAAGGAGCCTCTAACCACTTTGGGGGTTAAGATATTAAAGATATTCATTAAAAAAAAAAAAAATCCTTTTATTTCATTATTATATTTCTGTCACTATGGCAACATAAATATAATAAAGACAACTTAATAATTTTTTTCTTTAATGATTATTTTTTTTTCCTGTTTAGCCTCCGGGAATTACCGATCAGGTATTACTTCAGGGGATGATATGTATGAATATAAATGAAGTGTAGTTTTGTATAGTCTCAGTTCGACCATTCCTGAGATGTGTGGTTAATTGAAAACCCAACCATCAAAGAACACCGGTAATCCACGATCTAGTATTCAAATCCGTATAAAAGTAACTGCCTTTACTAGGTCTTCAACGCTGGAACTCTCGCCTTCAGTTGATTTGGGAAGACGCGTTCATCACTAGACCAACCCGGTGGGTTCTGTAAAATATTTAATGTTCTCATAACCATGAGGATAACGAACGTGTCAGGATTTCAGAAGGCGGAGTCAGTAACGATAGCAAAAAATATTTTAGGTTTCGTTTACTTAACATATCAGACAATAGTGAACTAAGTCTATTACCAAGAAAAATATTCATAAAATATAATCATAAAACTCCTGAGTAAATTAATTGCATGTTTATTTTAAGTTACGTTATCAGATATATACATTATTGTTTTTATATAAAAAAAAAATTATCTAGCAAGTAACATTGCTTTCATAAAAAATCAGATAATAAGATGTGGACACCACATGAGTTTCTTCTATGCCTATTAAATTACATATACACATTTTTTTTTTTAAATGAAACGTACATAAAATTTTATTTCATTAATAACTTCTGATTTGTTTTCATTTTTTTTTATTGTTAATATTGAATTATTTATTATATATATATACTTTTTCAATCAGAGGTTAATAATAATTAATATATAATATATTTAAATTAAAAAAAAAAGTTGAAAAAAAAGAAAAATAATCTGATACGAACCGATGTGCCTTCCCCTTGTAAGATCCAAATATTTCATTAATTAAAATTTTATTTTGCTATAACTCTGGAACCGATGAAAATAAGTATTACCTATGATATATCGTTGAAAATATCTCAATGAGACCTAAATACTGTAGTTAAGAAAAAGTCCAAAATCCAAATTTGTTTTGAATTTCGGGCTTTTTTGGACACTTCTGGTTCAGTCGATTGCAATCATAAGGGGAGGTGCACAACTAGATGTTTAATTTAGAGATGTAAATTTCTACATCCTTCAGCTAATAGCTTTTGAGTTAACCAGATACGTAAATACGTAGAGACGTAACGCCGAAACTAGTCAAAATGGATTCAGGGATGATCAAAATGGATATTTCTGTTGAAATCTGAAAACCGAAATTTTTCGAAATCACAATACTTCGTTTACTTTGTAGTAAAAACAAAAATTAAGATCATACAATAATCCAAACTGTCCCTTTCATATTAAATACTTCTGACTTCCATGATTCTGAACACCATGATTTTATCTTACTTTCTGACTTAGTAATAATCAAGCAAACATTTGTCCCGAAACTAATTTTTTTTTCTTACTTTTTAAGCATTTAGTTCAACTTTTTTTCATAACCTTTGAGTAGCCTTCTCTGGGAAAAAAATATTTCATATTTTTCTTTTTTTTACGTGTTGTCTTTGTTCTAGTAAAATACTGGGCAAAAATCATCTCCGTACAACTTTCGACAAAACAATTGTTTCAAACAGTGGAGTGATCAACTATATATAAGTACATGATATAACGTCTGTAGCCCCGGTTGTTAGTTATAGATACACCATGTTCATGTCATTATTATAAAAAAAGGTTGTTTATTTTTTATAAACTGACCTTACCTTTATATTAATAAAGGTTCCTATTCGTGACTATATTCTGAAAAATTATCTAATTTTTTGATAAATCAAGTTAAAAGTGTTTACACTAATTTCCTTCCTTACATGGTAAAGATGACTAGAAATAATTAAGTTAATACTATTAAAAAAATATTACGGTTATTTTATCGAGAGGAATTATAATTGACCCTCAGATTAAATCATTTTTATTTATATATATTACGTATTTCACTCGTGAAAATTAAATCTTTAAACAGTACAGTTAAACAAGTAATACGGTTACACTTAATATGTATTTAAATATAAATGTTAGTTTGAATCGTAAATAATAGTATTACAAGTTGTAAAATTAAATATTCATAATTCAGATACGTACGAGTTAACATAGATATAAACTATTATGTTCTAAATTTCCACGGTTTTGACCACTGACTACTCGTTTAGAAATTAAAGAGATTAGTGTATTAAATGAATGAACTTTTGGCTTGAGTTCCCCTAGCTGATCATCAATTCAATAATAAACACGACTATATTCCAGAATTATTATTAGGTACACGAACATAGACAATAATATTAATTTACATCAATTTACCTGAAAATAATTATAATAATAATAGGATTTTGCCCTCAATTTTGATTTCAATTTGCATTCATATAGGTAGATTTTTTTTTATTACATTCATCAAAAGAGAAAGAAAAAATAATAATTTTTGATTTTTTATACGATTATAACTAGAAAATTAAGGGGGGAATTACAGAAATAATTAAGATTGTAGAACCCATTAGAAACAAAATTTGAAGTGATACTTGTTTTTATAGAATAGTATCTATTTATCTTTTTTTTTCTTTTTTTTAATATAATAGAATGACGGATGACACCAATTATATAGACCAAAGTCTTGATAAGTGGCATCAAAATTATAAACCATTGAGATTTACCATTATTTTAATAGAATTGCTCCAACAGTATCCGGCGCACAGAAATATTTTGCTTGCCAGTCTACATTTTGTGTTCTAAATTGATAATATTTCTTTGTTATTTAAAATTATGATTAAGGTATTATTCTTTAATAAATTTACTATGATATAAGTTGTAATGAACAGAACGTGTTATGGCAAATTCAATTTTTTTGTATTCGGCTGTTATCTTGTAACTTGTACAAGAGCGCTCTATGTGTAGGAAAATATTGCGTGAACAATAACACGTGCTTATAGGTGGGACATAACTGAACAAAATAATACGCCTTTATTATTCTATAAAATTGTTCTGTGTGTTGACTTTTCAAGGATTTTCAAAATATTTTCCTAATATTCTTTAGGACATGTAAAATTCCTGCATAGGACTCCTGACCTCTGTAAGGGAAGATACCCTCCGTCACCCCATCAGTTCTGAGCCCTTATGGGCTTTACCGGAGGTCATCTTCAAAACCTGGACTATTGACATATTCCAGTCCGCCTCAACCAGGATGCTACCAGTGACATTCCTACTAGCGTAGGAAATAGTGTAGGTGTACTGCTATTTGATGAACTCCAAACAAAACACATCTCTCCGAGTCTTAAGCAAAAATGAAAATACTTAACTTATAAAGGAATTGAACTGCCTACCCGTAGAAAATAAAAGTAGTTCAACCCACAACACGAAACATAAAAATATTACACGGAACAAAAACACAGTAACATTCCTGCACAAGACTATCTTTATCCGATTCAATGATAAAATTCAATACTAAAGAAAAAAACAACTTAGTCGACTCCTATTAGAACTTGAATACTTCATCAACTGGGAAACTGGGATCAGGTTTAAATTTTTACAGATTTGTTTTAAATCTGGTCGGATTTAATATATAACAAAGGAAAAAAAATTTAACTTAAATTTCCTGGGAATAAAAGAACCAAAATTTCTCTTCATAAAAAACATAAAACCTAAATATGCACCTAACGATGATGCCATTGATATTTAAACAAACTCAGAAGTGAAATATTTAAAATAAATTTTTGTGTTTACACATTTTATTAAGGAAAGTAAGATAACAGGCAAATTATTCAAAGAATATTCACTATTTCTATTTCTTCACTATTCAGAAGTATGTTGTTATTGGAATTTTTTCGATCCCAATATAAATAAAGTATTTTATTTTGTTCTTTCTTGATTATTTATTTCTAAGTAAACTAATGTAACTATATTTTGTCAAAATAATAAATAAATAAGCACGGTTACATCTTTCAGCCAGAAGAAACAATATCCTACAGCCAGATTTGAAATTTTCTAGTTAAAGGAAGTGGTGATAAATTCAGATCTTCATTTTTTTATTTGATGTGCCTAATTAAAAAAGATATTAAGCTGTAAATATTTTCTGCTGATAATTTACATTATTTTTTATACGCACAGTTTTTTGTTTGTGTGACTATTTTTATGCATTTTTTATTATAAAAAAATTCTCTACATTTCTATTAGTATTTACTTGGTAATACTTGTATAAAATTTTGTTTATGTACGTAATCTTCTTTATTCATTCATTTTGTATATATTCTTTTTTTTTGATAGAGTGCTAATCGCAAGATATAATATTTGTACTGGTAATTTTATAGAATTAACAAGTAAGTATTTTATTCCAAAAATTAATATCGAAAACAAATTTATACTGATTCTGCTTTTTTTCCTGATGAGGAGGGGATTCCCATTTACGGAGAAAGTGTCGGACTCCCAACAGGTTCCGCTAATTGTTATTAAAGTGCATATGTATGCCTGCGCTCTACCGAGTAAACCTAAACACCTCATCAACTCTCCATCCTGAGGCCGAATCCGCGATCAAGTACTACACGGCTCCAGGAGGTACCTTTTGGCAAGGGGGAATCCGTAGTCACCGTCCATCATCACCGCCGTCCTGCTGCGCAAGCGCGGACAAACGACGGCTCCGCAGGGAGCTGTCCTTCACTCCCTCCACCCCCACCGCTAACCCGACACATCTCCGGCCTTCCAGTGGACCTTCTCATGCAGACACTCGGTCCTGACGCCTTAGTCTCTTATATGGAGATCCGTAAAGGGGCCCACACAGAGTGTCAGTCTTCTTCACGAAGGGACGAGGGAGTCCCAGTGTCTCATCACTACCGCCCAACAGTGCAAGCACCGACGAAAACGGCAGCTCCGCAGGGGGGCTCTCTCTCATTCTCACGCCGCTCCGTCGTTTCGAATTATCCGTTGAAGAATACTTGTGATAAAACTGGTTATTACTCGAAACTCCTCCCCTCCGGATAACATATGCTCGACGGTATTCTCGATTGCAAAGGGCCCAGTGACCATTTCACAGCCGTGGTGATCGGTAGCCCACGTCCGGCAGTCGAACATGACGTGTTCCGGTGTGTCCAACTCCCCACAGTATAAATAGAGGGGGGTCTGGCCTGCTCCTGGCATGTAAGTATACTCGAAACACACCATGGCTAGTCAGAAATTTGGTCAACCGGTTGGATACCTCACCGAAGTTGCGGTTGACCCACGGCTCGATTTGCCGGATCATACGGTGACTCCATCGGCCAGAGGAAGCTATACTAATTCTGCTTTAAGTACAGAGTGGCGCACGAAATGATACATTTGTTTTCGTTAAATAATATTTATTTGTATCGCAATACAGAAAAGTAAACTACAGTGTGTTTACTATATATCTGGAAATTATGTTTTGCTTATCACATATTCAATGTGACCACCATCATGTATAGCAACTTCTTCAACACGAACTCCTATGTTGTTAATAACTCGACGGCACATATCCTCGGTTATACGTTGCACGTCTCAATGATCAACAATCTCTGTTCCATCAGCGTACCAGGATGTCTAGGCAAAGATTTTTTCCTTTAGAAATCCTCAAAGAAAATAATCACACGGATTCAAATCAGAATTTGTCGGGGGCCATAATTCTCCACACGCAAAATGATTAGGAAATCGTTTTGAAATGACATTTGCGTTGAAAATTTCATGTAAAAAGTCTAAAACAAAAGTAGCTGTGTGCGGTCTGACTCCATCCTGCAAGAACCCCTCGTTTTATAATCGAAACTTTTTTGCAAGAAACTGAGGAACAACATCATTATGCAGCATGTTTAGATAACGTTCACTGTTCACTGTCTGTTCAAAAAAGAACGGTCCATTACTCCATGACTTGAGGTAACGGACCATACCGTAATTTTTGGAGCGTGATGCACCATTTCATGAAGCACGGGTGGATTTTCGAAAGCCCAAAATCGCACATTTTTTTTATTAACAACCCCGTCTAGATAAAAATGACTGATCTGAAAACCAAACATTAAAAAAAAAAACGTTTTGGTTTACAGCCCGTTCAGCCATTTTGTTTATATTTGTTGTCAACCGTTAATTTAGGTAACTGATTTTGTACGGATACAAATGCAAATTAGTTTTTAAAATTTGCTTCACACACCGCCTATAAATCTCATGCTGTGCTGCTGCTTTTCTTGTTGATTTTCCCGGCTCCTTAGCAACGCTGCTCTGACAGCTTCGACTTTCTGTGGAGAACGAACATCGGCGGGCCGTTTGCGCTTACTGTCAAATTCTGAACCACCACTAATAAATCTTTTGTAAAGTCTACGTATTGTTTTAAATGAGGACGACCACCGAGCTTGAAAATGTTCACTAAACCGTCTTTGTGTAAGCACCACACTTTTCGTTTCATTAAAAAAGAACACAGTTTTTACGAGCTGGTCAAGTCAGTCTTCCTTTGTCAGTCATCTTGGAAAGATACACAAACAGCGCACTCGGAAAGAGAAAAAACTAATATTCATGAACTGCTGTCACTTCTGCCAACATAAAACAAACTAATAATTATTGTTAACCTAAACAATTACTTCCGGAACAAATATTGTATCATTTTGTGCGCCACCCTGTGCGTTTTTTCCAAACAATTCTTTTACTTTAGATTTTTTATAAAAAACTAAAGTTTATAATCACCCAAAGAAAATATTTATTAACTTTTTATATTTAAAAAAAATATATAATGCATTAAATCACAGTTATTAAAAAAATGAATCTTAAACTTATATGAATTTTAATGTTAGATGTACTTCAAAATACATGCTCTGTAATCTCTCTGCGTTCAAACAATAAATTGAATTTATTATTAATTATTTCTAATAGCATGTTAAAAACTTGTAATTTATTTAAAAAATTATTGTAAAGAACATTATAAGACGTGGAAGTATTTAAAAATTTACTCCTTCATTCCATCAGTTCACGTGCATAAACGTATGTTTACGTTGAGTATTCAGTCTTAATTAATAATTTAGATAAAACTCTGTTTGGAATCGATATAGCAAATACATTACGAAGTTAAATAATTAAGAAATAAAATAAAATCGAAAATATAAAAATCTCAGAACTTGTAGCTAGAAATTAAACCCTGAAATTAGATACGCATTTCAATTATTACACGGTTACCATCAGTAAATGTCTGGGGGAAAATAGTAACAAAAAATAAATTAAAAAAAAAAAAAAAAAACACAAAATAAATACGAATTATGAAACTATTGTACTAATTTATAAGAAATAGCCAACAAGTCTAATTTACAAAGCACTGCAAGCAGAGGAATTACATCTTTATTTATAAATAAAAAACAGTAAAAATAAAATATATATATTAATTAAAAAAATCTTACAATATCGTTTTATACAATCCATGTCAAAAGCGAAAATTTTCAAAACAATAGTAATGAATATTTCTCTGCATTATAACTGACCAATTTTATTTCAGTAATATTTTACTACAGATTTTTCTTTTTAGAAGAATCATTCAAGTATTTCAATTAGCATCATTTAAATAATTTCAAAATGTAAAAAATGAACAATAATTTACTTTTAATAATAAAAATATTAACAATATTAAATGTAATCACTATTACAAGTAGTATTTCAAAGGAAAAATAATATATAAAAACTTCACGATTGCAGAAGAATGAAAAAGTATCGTAACATGTTTCGTGGATTACATACTGGAACTAAACCCTGTTAAGCACTAATTGTGAAATTAAGCCCTGATGGAGTAATCATTTTATCCTGAAAGATACTAATGCTATATATAATTATATTACCTCCTGAAAGAGTTATAGTGCTTAACCTTCTCTGACGCCAGATATACAAACCCATTTTTGTTTAATAAATGCCCAATTATTCACACGTAATAAAGGTTGATATTCATATCTTCTTACTCACATTTTCAATATAAATATAACATTTTTTTTGTTTTTTTTAATAAATATTCTTGACTAAAGTATCTATTTCAGGTCTTTATTCAAAATCTGTCATTAACTAAAAAGTTCTAGTATAAAACGTTAATTTTTTTTGAAAATAGTAACAAAAGATTGGCAAGTACTAATACATTTTTGTAAATACGTTTAAGAATTTGGGACTGGTTTAAAATCGAGTTTAGTTAAAAGAGCAGTCAAAAAATTTGAATTTTTATTTAGATTTTTTTTTTTAAGAAAAATTTCAGTACTGAAATCAATTTGTTTCGATTAAAACAAATAATTGAATAATGAAAAATGATCATCCTTGATTTTATACTGTAATCACAAAGCAAATTATAAAGGTTCCAACTCATCGGCTACTATTTAGCTATTCAAGTATAATTTTGAATATGTGAGAAGATTTAAAACAGTTTATCAAATCTATTTAAAAGTTTATGTTTTTATTTTGATAATAAATTAAATATTATCCGTAATTAATTTTAATGGTAAAAATAAATTTTACATCTATCACTCGTTGAGATGTTAAAATTGTATGCTTTTTAATTCTATCATGTTTAATAAAATATCCTAGTTAAACATCACGTACGGTTTAATAGATATACATGTAGATGTGTGTATGCGAATGCGACAACATGTGTCTGAGAACGCACACAACTGCACTGGTGGTGTGTGTTAGTAAGTCTTTAGAGGAACTACATAGAGAAAAGCTGTTCATTTATTGCTCTTCATATTGCTTATTTTATAAAGCTCTTTTACTGCCATTATTTTTCTTCTTTTTTTTTTAGAAAAGCATCTTTTTAAGTCAGGTAACTCTTGAGATGGATCAGATATTGCTTTCTTAAAACACTATTCTTACAAAATTGAACATTTAAAAATAATCCACAAAGAGGAGCTTAATATCCGCTTTTTACAATAATACCTTCCTACTTCTAACAGAATCTTCAATTTTTTAGCTGGCTACGAAATAAAATGCTTTAAATAAATGAAAATTTTAATATAAAATGATTTTTAAATTTATTCATCAATTAGTTGTAGGGAAATTTTTTTCCCCTATTACTGTAATACTGTGAATGATTATATATATATATATATATATATATATATATATATATCTTATAAAATGCATAGAAGAAATTTAAGGGAAGTAGATTCATTCAACTATAATCGTTACTTTATATTTCATGACGTTTATGCACCGCAATTCATAGCTTGTTATGTCATAATAGAAAGTTTCATGTTGCGAATTACAAATGACAACCGAATAAATAATTACTTTTCAGAATCAGAAATTTCATATAACATCTTCTAACAAAGTTGTTAATAATACTAAATTTTATTAAATACACGAGAAGTGAAATCGTTTTGCAACACTATATTTCATTGAATAACTAAGCGATTGATAACTAAGCAATTGATATCAATATTCGTTGAGATAATTTTTTTATTTAATACTGACCGAATGAATTCTGGTTGACATTTTTGTCATTTTATCTTTTTATATTACAGTTACAGCAAAATATATTCTAATTTCTACGAAATTTTACTGAAAAATTTCTTGCTTTTAAAAATAATTATGTATGAATTTTCCAATTAAAAATGTCGGCACTAGATTTGACCCAGCACAGCTGTTAGAAGGAGAGCCACCTGCTATCCCTTACTGAATCACTCAGAGTGACTGTAGAGTGACTCAGAGTACTGAGTGACCAGAACCCTGGTCACTAAGTACCCTCCCGGGAGGTCTCTGGATAAATTATTTTCTAAGTAATTACAATTTAAAAAATATTTATTGCATATAATGTAATTAAAAAAAAATTAAACAATGAAAAGAATTTGTTTTAAGTATTTATAAACATGGTGGTATAGTCGAAATACAATCAGAGTCAATAAAATTTTGTTTCTGTGGAAACGATACTTATAAAATTGGTAATACAATAAGTTTTGGTGTTGGTTAAATCTTCCAGAATAACTTAAAATTTTCAGCTCCATTATGTACGAGTAGTTTAAATACATTTTCACCTAATTAATTAAATTTTTTTTGTAGTGCCCAGTTTGTTAAATTTAGAATAAATCTACGTTAATCGTGGTAAAGTTATGAGAAAATCAGGTCTTCAGAGTATTTCTGACTACATTTTACTTTCAAATAAACCTGTATTCATATTGATGTATTCATTTGAACAGCTAAAATATACAGATTTCACATAATATTAATTAAGCAATATAGTTGATGCAATTTCCACTTACCTAGATTTAAATTTTTTCTTTTTATATTATTTTATGCCCATATTTTTTGAGAAAAAATACTTTTTAATTACTCCTAAAGAAAAATTCTAATAGAGTGTGGACACAAAATTATGGTGGTCAGAAGTGTTTTGAGATCACTTGATGCCAAAACTTGTCTACAACATTGCCATCATATCATTAGCACTAAGACGACGGATAGCCTCATTTTACAAAAATTTGTATCATTTGAATTCCTGTAACAACGAAGTAATTATTGGTTTGAACTATGATAAATTTCACCAACTGCAGTTTTACTAATAAATAAGAAATCTATTACACGGCGACCGAATATTGCATATGTAATATGAATTTTTTATTTATTTAGTGACTTTACAAGAATACTTTGAGATTTTTCATAGCTCACTATTCTATTATTTCATTTCTATAGATTTCGGTGAAGATGAAACCATAAGAATTTTGAAACCAAATTTCATCATTAAAATAAACTTTAAGATAATACTGATTTATTATACATAAAATGTGATATATTGACTTATTGGGTTTGGATAAATCTTTATTAAAACTCTCTTTTCAGTAAACTAAAAACATTAAAAAAATGAACATATATATAATTAATTAAAAAGCACGGTACAGCATCTCAACGTCTTTTTCAAGAAGAAACAATCAAATTCAAAGAAAACACCGTAAACCTTTTCCATGATCTGCTTCTTTCATTTCATAAAAAATACCGCTAAGGTAAATTAATAAATTTATTCAATGACAGTTCAATTTCTATGTATAACTTTCTAGAGATTTCTTTTGTGAACAAGTTAAACATTTTTCACATCCTCAAGAATTTTCTCGAGTTAAAATGACGATGACTGAAAGCTCTTTTGTTTTTGTAAATTTATCACCCAAAGTTATTCGTCGAAGGTGATGATACTAATGAACTATTTGGAAGTAGAAACTAGAGAATACTAATTGAAACATACTCACACGTTTGAAAGATTTATAAGCAAAATGATTCTCTTATGTAAACACAAGCTGTTTCCTTTAGAAAATAACACACCTGAAATAATAAAATCAATTGATTCTGAAATCGATTAGATTTTTAAATACACTGTGGGTTCTCGAAAACAGAGTAATTTAGAATCTATATACGCCTAATTTATGTAGCCTTATTTATAGGAACACGTTCCTCTGAAATACCTGTTATACTCGGTACGTTTATCATATAATTCTGTACACAATTTATCTCTTATTAATCCTATTATTCTATCTTCTAACTTTCACCCATTTCTTTTGTGAATCGCTCGAAGAATTAAAAAAATTATTTTAAATTTGCTAGTTGCTTATCTTAAGAAATTTATCGTTACTCATTAACAAAAGCAAGTAATTAAATTATTTTTGTTTCAGGAGCAATTTTTACCCAAGAAGAAAAAGACAGTAGTACAGAATTGGCCTTCAAATATGCCGTATATAGAATAAATAAGGATAAAAACTTACTGCCAAATACAACGATTGTTTATGATATCCAGTATGTGCCACGTGACGATAGCTTCCGCACTTCAAAGAAAGGTAAAATATTACTATATTTTTTTATGTAATGTTTTAAGTTTATAAATTTTTCCTTATCATACTGGTAGTTATTTCAAACATTTCATGATATAGAATTTAACTGTTATTTAGAGAATAGTTTCACTTAAGATTACCAATCAAAACTATATACTTATCTCAGATAACAGATACACGCACGAAAGCTCGCGTGCGCCCGCGTGCACGCACTCACGCACATGTACACACACACACAAAATACATTTCAGTTTTTATAAAATATTGATAAATTAATAGAATTTATTCGAAGACACTCCTGATATATAAATATATAAAGAGTACCAGAGTTTATATATATATATATATATATATATATATATATATATATATATAAACATATATATTATCCTTTTTTTTATGAAAGTACAGTAAGTTTAAAATTAGTAAGCGTAGTTGGATGATGCGCAGTAGTTCATTTTGCTTGCCTCTGGGTATGGTGATTTTGGTGTGCACGTACTACGAGAATATGTAAGAGGGAGACAAATTAACTTTTTATGCAATAAAAGACAATGATCCTTCTTCATTCAATCGCTTGCGTGTATTCTGTCTAGTGTTTTTAATTTTCTATATGATTTACTGACATTGCAGAGGAAAACGTCTAAAGTATGATTAGAAATAGGAAAAACAAGATGACAAATATGTATGCATTAAATAGTGGTGAAAAATAAACAACTGTAAATTCGTAGAATGACCAAGTGCAACGTAACTGTTTGTAATCGATATCGTTCGAAAACTTACTCGTGTAACGGTAATTTGTCAATGGATAAAGTAGTTCGCGAGTAAAATACTTCTTATGAGTTACTGCATTCTAAAAATACTAAACTACGCATCGAAACACTTTGAAAAGAAAATCAATAAAAGTTTATTTTTAAATTAACTGCCAAATTTGACAAAGCAGTACGAATAGTAGTGTAAGGACCAACTATGAATTTCACCCGTAAAATGCAGAGAGAAAATCCCATTAATTAGTTAAATTAATTAATTAGTTTTACTATATTCTGTATGTAATTTTTTTTCTTATGTTTGATTAAGGATTAATAAAGTATTACAACTGAAAAGAGTGTTACGTGAATTGGTCTTCCACTACCTATTATACTCTCGAACTCATACAATTTTAACGCGTATTGATTAATTTGCTTACAACATAATAATCTTTTTAACACATACTTAATTTTATTAAAATATAAATTAAACGGTAGAAAAGAAGAATACAACAAATATCTATTTTTCTTCAAGATTACTTCACTTAACACCCTTAAAGACAAACACACATCCACGCGCGAAAACTGAGAAACTTCATTCAATGCATTGTTCGGTGCATTCAATGTTAATGTAGGTAAAATATAAAATTATAGTATAATAATTGAACTATCAGATTTTAAGCATGGTTTTTTTTATAGATCGTAAATGTTGTATGCGTCATCTACATGCAACAATCAATTTATCAACGATCAATTAACAAATCAAGTAACAATTAATTGTCTCCATTTTATAAATTCACTTACCACTTCTATTTCATAATACCAAAAAAATAACTGAAATTACCTACAAAATTACGATGTCTGAAGCTTCTAGTACCTCAAATACTTTAAATAAATCAAACCAATAATAAAGAGAAAAATTATAGAAAACACAAAATTAATGTGCCTTTTCTGTTAAGAAATATACAGGTACATTCATACCTAATCAGTAGAGGGAATAATTGCATATGTAGTAGTAAAATATTAAATAATTCTTAGTTTCTGGAAACCTATATGAAACTGATTAAATTTTTAAAAACATTGAAATATCCACTCTATATTTCTATTAACTTAATTCTCCACAAGAATTAAACATAAAAATATGAAAAACTGGTTGTTAGTTTTTTCTCTGATCGATATATACGGCACGTTCTTAAATAATTAAAGAAGCATTTACAATTCTTACTAAACAAGTAGACATGGAGAATGGAATCAATAGGAGACGTGTAAACGGTGCAGCTTCTCTGTGTGGGAAGCTTCGATGAAAAGCATGAGAAGAGTAAACAATGTAAAGAATCATACAATGTAGTATAAAGTGTAAACAAGCGGTATAATGGTTTTACCAACTAATACATTTTTGATAAAATATCAGATGAAGATGTCGATGATGGAAAAGGCGGCTTATTTCAATGTTGAGGACTGTTCTGAAGATTCAAACTCGACCTTAGCCGAGTAGCTTAGGTCAAGCATCTAGTTTAATATATTGGCCGCGTGTAAGGAATAGTCTCTTATTTAATCCATTCGGGTGGTTGGCAGAAGTAGACTGTTATAGCAGGGATGTGACTGTCATCAATAATGTTAGTTATTATTGTAAAATATCATTTCCAAATAATAAAATCTTATTGAAAGCAACACTTTGTTTTTTAAGGTCTGCGATTTTTATATTTTTGTACTGTTATTATTTTCAGATAATATTGATGAGAAAATCCAGCCAAATGATTGCATAGCAATCTCGGCTTCTATGGAAAATTGTTGCTTTTTCTGTTTCACAGTAATAATAAGTATTCAATTGAACGAAAGAAAAAAACATTCAAAAAAGAAAAATCAAAAAAAAAACGTAGCTTATTTTTCCAAATCCGTAACTTTTTTATAACAGGAATGAAGTTCATTTACACAAAATAGCCTACCAGCTTGGTTTGGTTTTAATCTTTAGTTTCATTTTAGTTATCGATAGTTCGGAAAATTTTACCTAAGTTTTTTTTTTTTTTTTGTCTTCAGTCATTTGACTGGTTTGATGCAGCTCTCCAAGATTCCCTATCTAGTGCTAGTCGTTTCATTTCAGTATACCCTCTACATCCTACATCCCTAACAATTTGTTTTACATATTCCAAACGTGGCCTGCCTACACAATTTTTCCCTTCTACCTGTCCTTCCAATATTAAAGCGACTATTCCAGGATGCCTTAGTATGTGGCCTATAAGTCTGTCTCTTCTTTTAACTATATTTTTCCAAATGCTTCTTTCTTCATCTATTTGCCGCAATACCTCCTCATTTGTCACTTTATCCACCCATCTGATTTTTAACATTCTCCTATAGCACCGCATTTCAAAAGCTTCTAACCTTTTCTTCTCAGATACTCCGATTGTCCAAGTTTCACTTCCATATAAAGTGACACTCCAAACATACACTTTCAAAAATCTTTTCCTGACATTTAAATTAATTTTTGATGTAAACAACTTATATTTCTTACAGAAGGCTCGTTTAGCTTGTGCTATTCGGCATTTTATATCGCTCCTGCTTTGTCCATCTTTAGTAATTCTACTTCCCAAATAACAAAATTCTTCTACCTCCGTAATCTTTTCTCCTCCTATTTTCACATTCAGTGGTCCATCTTTGTTATTTCTACTACATTTCATTAATTACCTCAGTTTTATGAAATTTAACTTTTTGATAGAGGGTAGGCCTACTTCAAATATTTTTTATAATGTAGACACATACATATACATTTCTGAAAACTCAAATATTTCATTAACATACCATAATGCCAGTTAATATCAGAATAATAGAGGACGAAAGACGACTCCCGTTAAAGCCCGTCAGGGTTTGAAGGGGTGGGGGGGGGGGCGACCGGAAGCGTCACAAAGCGGGTGGCTTCCCTCCTACTGGGTTGAGATGTATGTACTTCTTGCTAGATGTGGATTTTCCGTAAATCATTTCACTATTACTTAATATAAAATACGATGAATCCTAATATATATTCATTACATATCTGATGAAGCAGAAGCTGAAATTCGAGATTTTAGTCATCTTAATTCATTAAAAGAGTAAAGTTCTACTTTTCTAAGTTGTTTGAATTCCGGCTTTTGCCGGCAAGAATATGCCTACTGTTGCCTATACCATAAATGAATCAACATTTGGAATTTGTTTAACGATTTGGTGAAATAATAACTAAAACACTCCGTCGGTTAATAATATGGTAGATGATAAATTTGCAGTTCCTCCTCACGTATTGCTTTGTGGAAAGATTGATTGGATTGTAAATAGCAGAACATGTGCGCTATAATTTAATTCTAGCATACTCTCCAGCGAAATGTCAAACACATTTACATTACAAACTACCGTAAAGGTTTAATTGTTACACAGCAATGAGATAATTACAATTTATGTAAATTCTGTTTTTTTTTTTTGTTTTTTTTATTATATTTATTTCATGGTTTTTCTATTGTATTTGTAAATTTTAGCATACTTATCATTTTAACTTAGAAATATTTCATAAATTGTAAGCTTATCTTTTTTTAAAATAACGATTTATCTTTCTCCTTTTAAAAATAATGTCTCAAATTGTAGGCTAACGACAAATTGTAACGTAATTTTACATTAACTAACACATTCTTACAAATAACATTTAAAATATACTAACATAATCTTTTAAAAGTTACATTCATTTGTTTTTTGTTTTTTTTATTGAATTCGTAGTTTATTTTTGGATCTCTATGCAGTGTCGTATATAATCAATAATTAGCTAGGATAAATATTAATCTGCAGAGTTAATTTAATGATATATATGGGATTACAACAATATATGGATAAACTTTATATATGGGATAAACTATAAGGAAGTCGGCCTCCGTGGCGTGAGTGGTAGCGTCTTGGCCTTTCATCCGGAGGTCCCGGGTTCGAATCCCGATCATATATGGCATTTTCATATACGCTGCACGTATTAAATTTCTTTCTATATTTTTATATTATTTATTTTTTATATTTTATTATTATATTTAGATACGTGTCATTATAACGTTGAATATATTTTCTCTGAAAGATAAAATTGCTTTCCAGTTTGAAAGCTAGACGATTTACTCGTTTTCCTTTCCATACTGCAAATAGATAACATTTTAGAAATTGCAAAAGTATTGTCAAAAATATCAAGAATTAATACGGTTTTCAGAACACATATTAGTTCCGAAACTAATTTGGGACAAATGTATAGAAATAAATTAAAGTACTTTTTACGTAGAATAAACTAGTGTGGTATTGACCGACCAGCTACTCAAAATAATTAAAATTTATCTAAAACTAAATGATATCTTGCAAATCTTTCTTTTTTCCGTTTAGCCTTCAGAACCACCGTAAGGTATTACTTCAGAGGATGAATGAGGATGATGTGTATGAATGTAAATGAAGTATACAGTTATACAGTCTCAGATCGACCACTCCTGAAACGTGTGGTTAATTGAAAACTAACCATCAATAAATACCCACCAGGTTGGTCTAGTGGTGAACGCGTCTTCCCAAATCAGCTGATTTGTAAGTCGAGAGTTCCAGCGTTCAAGTCCTAGTAAAGCCAGCTATTTTTACACGGACTTGAATACTAGATCGTGGATACCGGTGTTCTTTGGTGGTTGGGTTTCAATTAACCACACATCTCGGGTATGGTCGAACTGAGAATGTACAAGACTACACTTCATTCACACTCATACATATCATCCTCATTCATCCTCTGAAGTATTATCTAAACGGTAGTTACCGGAGGCTAAACAGGAAACAGAAAGAATACTGATAATTTGCTAATCTAAAAGAAAAGGCTAAACAGGAAAAAGAAAGAAAGAACCATCAAAGAATACCATTATCTGGGATGGTGAAGTGACTGGTCTTGCAAATTTAACGAAAATATTTTCGAAATTATCCGAAACAAAAAAGTGAAAGTAAATAAAATTAATTTTTATTTAGAGTCTAATTTTAAGTTAGCCTACCCATTAGTTTCCGTAATGAAATATGAAGAATTTCGGAACTAACCAAAATACTTTTGAGAATATCGAGAACTAAAATGGAATTAACGATTAAATCTAAAGATGCAGGTAGTAGTCATTTTTAGCCGGTAGGTGAACTTCACAGTTTTACTTCTTTACTATTTTAATCTTAAAATTAAACGCTTAACAATAAAATTAGAATAAACGACTAGGAATTTATTGTCAATAAAATTTAATTCGCTTAAAAGGAATTGTTTAAAATTCGTTTAACATAAATTACATTTTTTCTAACATTCGAACGAATGTATAATGTTGATGTATTCCGTACACTTGAATAAGTGTCTAGTTAGATGTACATTTAGATTTTAGATGGTACCTTTATCACATGAAGACTAATCCAGTGCTTTTAATTATTTATGAATAAATATTCTGAATATTCATCGATGTAAGTTCAACCGGAATTAAACAACCCTGTTTTTTCTTGTCTTTTCTAATTTTAAATCCGTGTAATTATTTTTTTAATAAAAAAAAAGGTTATTTATTCTTAGAATTAAATAATTTATCACTGTAACACTCCACAAACTTTAACTAAACGAAAATCTTTAAAATAAATTGTAATTGCTTTTCGTAAAAACTAGTTAAAAAAGATACACAATAAAACAATTAGATAACTTTTACCTAAGAGACCCTAAAAAAATACACGATATAAATGTATATACGAGGTGTATGAGAAAAGTAATGAGATTGGTAACACTGTGAGCGATCTGGCAACGCTGTGTGTACGTGTGTGTGGTAGACCGGTTTGTTCATCCCTTCCACATGCTCAGTATGAGTTTTAACTCCGTTCAGCCAACACATTATTTGTGACTGCCCCATCGGTGAAGTTGTGTTTTTGTTGTGCGTTACAAAAATGGAGCATCGGAATTTAGAGCAACGTTGTGCAATCAAGTTTTGTGTTAAACTTGGGGAATCCGCGAGTGTGACCTTTGAAAAGTTGAAACAGGCCTATGGGGAACATTGCTTATCAAGAGTTTTCCGCTGGCACAAATCATTTTTGGAAGGCCGAGAACACGTTGAAGATCAACCTCGCTCAGGGAGAACTTGTACTTCACAACCTGACTAAAATGATGAGCGTGTGAGGGTTCTTGTGAGATCAGACAATAAGGATAATGAGTGAACAGTTAAATTTAAACAGTTTCACCGTACATCAAATTTTGACGGACATTTGGACATGCGAAAGGTTTGTGCAAAATCGGTGCCAAAAAATCTCACAACGGAACAGAAGGACAATCGAAGAAACGTGTGCGTTGATCTTGAGAGGATTGACAATGACCAAGAATTCTTCATTCGTGTGATCACAAGTGATGAATCCTGGATATTTCAGTACGATCCTGAAACAAAGCGGCAAACCGAAGGATGGCACACTCCGTCATCTCCTCGACCGAAACAATGTCGAATGAGCAAATCAAAGATCAAAACCTTGCTGATTTGCTTTTTTGACAGTAGGAGTTTCGTGCATAAAGAATTTTTTCCTCCAGAACAAACTTTCAACCAAGTGTTTTACAAAGGTGTCCTTGAAAGGCTCAAGAAAAGAGTGATTGGCGTGAGATCAGACACTGCAGACAAGTGGATGCTTCATCATGACAATGCCTCGTGTCACACGGCCAGTTCCATCAGGAAATTTTTGACCTCAAAACGCATTCCTACGGTTCCTCAACCCCCCTATTCACCTGATTTGAGTCCTTGTGACTTTTTCCTTTTTCAGCCTTAGTACATCACAAGAACAATTTATAACATCAGAAAAAAGCCTCTAAAATACGATTTGCAGAACACCATAAATGTATCTTTTGATAACATTCGTAGCATTCGATCCCGGGGCCGTAGAAATGAAAAACTGAAAAAAATGAAAAACAGAAAACAAAATAAAATTTATAATTCTTTTATTTTTCCTAATCTTCTGTTATACAAAAAACAACTCTTTCAGTTGAAAGTAATCTGAAAAGTAACCGATTTACTGTTCTTATTAAACAAAGTAATTTTAATAGGAAATTCTGATTTGCGTATCCCGTACAGCAACATTTTTACCCTATTTACTTATTTTACAAGAATAAACTAAACCGGCTCGCAAAGTTAACGATTTAATTATCGACCTAGTTTATTAAACCGACCAAGTAATATTGTTTCCAAGAAGGTTTGATTAGAGATGTCATAAGCCCGTGAGACGTATGTAGTCAAAATGAATTGTTATTTATCCAAATTTATCAACCTTTAATTCCCGGTGGAGTAAATATCGATGAGCAGAAGTCTCCTCTAATACCATTAAAGTCACTTTAATGGTATATTAACAGATTTACTTGTATTTTGTTCATTATAGTGGATTGAAAAAGAAAAGTGTATAATTAAAATAAAAAGTCATCACGAAGATTCTGTTTTATTGAAGATAAATTGAAAAAATCCATAATATGTTTCAAGATCATTTCCCATGAGCTTAAAATTATTCTAATTTCTACAATCAGAAATTATACAATACATAAACAGTAAATATGACAAATCATTATGTTATTACATACCAATAAACAAGAAATCCTTAACGATCTCAAGATTAACTTAAATATATTCATTCCTAATAATTTGTGTAGACGTCAGCACCCATCACTAATTATATTAATTGCATTTAGTTATGGACAAATACTGTAGGTATAATAATATTACAAATAGAAGGTTCTCTTAAATGCATTACCAAATAATTTATTGATTCAGGCCAAGGCATCAAATTGAATTTCTTTGCGACATGTTGGTTTCGTAATATCTAGATCAACACACATAATATATTTTGAGGAAAATAATATTTAAATTAATGGTAAAATCACAAGCTATATTCAGTTTATACGTACAAAACCGGAAAGAATCAACAGTAGCTACCATTTTGGAAGAATGCTCGACAGCACGACAGGTTTTATTTTAAAAGATTCCAGATCGTGATATTCGAATATTATCTTCATCATAATACTCTGTTACGTAATAAAATACGGTAAAAGTAGAAAACACACTGAATTGTTTTTCAGCACAAATATCCCTAGCCTTGCTTTATGTATGTAAACAAAAGTACAAATTATTTACCATTTATTTTGTGAAACTAAACAAATTAATTGTTAGCGGAGATTATATTTCACTACATTTTAACTAAATCAGAGAAAGAAAAACAGGTCATCCATTTTGTTTTAAAAAAAATAGAACTTAATAACTAACAATCTAAAAAAAAAAAATTGTATTTTTATAACGTGGTGCATAAATATCGGCAATATACGTCTATCATTTATAATTATGGCACAAGAGTTGGCTCAAGTAGTAAAGGAGTGCTCAAGTAGTGCAGGAGGATAACTTAACATAGGTTAAGAAGAGAAACTTTTCTTAATCTACCCTACTTGCCTTATCTAAGCATCCGTTACTTTGATGGATAAATTGACAACAATTATGTTATTTCCGTGCTGCTAATACTATTAACTATCTTCAGTTAATATTGTTTTAGGTAGTTTACTACCACCGTACGCTATGTACTATACAACACTACTACTTTTATAATAGGACTACATATCTGTTGGATTGACTGTGTGATTTATGTAATCAGAAAAAAATATTTAGTTTTTTAAATTTTTTTAAATTATTATTTATTTTTTTAATTATTATTTTTTTATTTATTACATGTACTAGAACTAAAATGGAACTGCTAAAGAAACTTAAAAAAAAAATTAAAAATTTACAACTAGGTTTGCGTTTTAGTTGTTACGATAAACCATCATCAACCAGCATCATCAATTAGGGGATTAGAAAAAAAAAATTATTTTTTATTTTTACTAATGGAAATAGTTTTTAATTGTTCTCTTAGCATCAATTATTTCTATTACTTTACTACTAACATTTCTGTTGATATAGTAAGACCTGGATATAGTGCGATGTAATTTTTCTAAACAGTGAATGTAAAATTACCTTTTAGGTAGATTTCATAAGAAAGCTACCTTTTATAATTGGTACCATAATTCAACTTCCGGAAAATTTCGACATATCTTCGCGCTTCACATCCCCCAGGCACCAAACCCACTGTCAGTTCAAAAGTTTATATACACATTTATATATATATATATATTTCACTTTCTTGTGGTCACGATAACTGACGTAATTTTGCGCTAATCACTTTTAAATTGACACATAAAAAAATACAACGGTCCCTAAATCAAGGTCAAGTTCAAGATAATGGGCAAAATCGGACTATGAGGATGGAAATGGGTGGGGACTTTTTCGAAAAAAAATAGCGCTATAACTTTCTTATTAAGTAAAATATCAAATTCGTTTTAAGTTCCTACTATTCCTTCGATAAGGGCCTAAAACTTATCAAAGTAAAGTTTATTGATATCATTAATTATTGGCCCAGGGGATGGAAAAATAGGATTTTGAAGACAAAAAATCATACCTCCCTTAATAGGCACAGAATCGAATCGGTTTAAAACAAGTGTCGTTAATCCTCTAAATATTACCTAAAACTTTTGTCGTAAACAATTTTTGATATGACCAACCCTTACGGCAAGGGATGACCAAAATGTTCCTGAAATTCTAAGAAAATGGGGCTTGTCATATGCTAAACATTTGAAACTTTTTTCACATGCAACCATTGTCGTATTGAGTAAATTTGAAATTTTTCTTAACTTTAAGGTGGGGAAATCTTTTTTATCCCCTATTTAGCACCGGTGAAATCTACCTCCGCCTTCTGGCGTGCTGAAAGGGTTTTTTTTTTATCAAACGTATCTCATTATTTGTAGTTTTTCTATCGCAATTTCCGGTTTTTCCTGGTATTAATGTGGAAGTATTCCGCTTTATTTTTATGAACGAGTGCCGTTCTGAAATCATTCTAATAGAGGGAATGTGGTATGGAAGTTTGTTGCGGGTGAAAAAATGTACATTTAACAATTGTCAGTCCATTTACCATTTGTCAATTAAATACTAATAAAATTTATTTTTATATAGATGACCTTTAAATCATAAATTTTCAGACAACTAAAAAAATAATAGTCTACATAAAACACACTTTAATAAAAATTTTCTTAATCTTTTTTTAAATTACTTCTTTCTTTCAATAAAAGAGTGGAAAAGCATTTTATATCGTTTCTTAGTTTACACAAAGTATAAGAAGAGAGCAGAATGAAAACACCCTCATTACACGAAAGAAAACTATGATGCGGTCACGCAATTCTCTATATGAACATCAAGAGACTTGATAGAAACAAGACTAACGGAATTTTCTTCATAGCGATCTCCCCCCTTTCACGTTACCACCGTTTCAAAACCGATTACATGAGAATATTAGAAAATGTAGTTTACTCTATAACATCAAACTAAGCGTTGTGATACCAAAACCAATCTCTACGTACCTCTTTAGTAAGTAATGTGTCACAGCCTTTGAAACAAGTATAGCGTAGTATACTATAATATAGATATTCATTACGAAGGTATATCTACGGCTCAACTCTGAGCGGCTTTCTGCATTTTACAAATTGCCGGGTTACAAATCAATATCACATAACCTACGTGCTTCAATGTCATTACTACCTGCAAATCTTATATAAAAATATAAATTTTAAATTAAATATTTTCCTTACAATGTATAATTGCAATAAAAACTAAGGAAAATATACAGTTAAAAAAAAACAAAAAAATACTCACCTCCTTATAAACGAAAAAAAGAGGTAAGGTAATTATTTATTTATTATTTTTTTTCTTTAATGTGAGATGTGAAAAAATGTTTTATTTGTGATGATTGATTACATTTTTGCTAAAATTAGAGTACATAAATTGTTTCTAGATCCTTGACCTTGGTCGTGCAATAATACAACTATGTTAATAACTTTTCCACACACAACATACGTCCATACAAACACACATACGCGCGCGCACCCACACACACACACACACACACACACACACAGAGAGAGAGAGAGAGAGAGAGAGAGAGAGAGAGAGAGAGAGAGAGGGGGGGGGGGTGAGAGAGAGCGAGATAGAGAGAGAGAGAGATATACACATATATAGATATACGTATGCACATCCACATACCACCCACACACACTTCCACAAACACATACTTCCCAATACCACATATTTCTCTAAATAGTTGAGAATTTTCTTTAAAAATTCTTGGGTCAATTATTTACAGACTCTTTTATATCTGAAGGGAAGGAAATCAGATCAAAGCAAAACGTGTTTAAGTGATACGACTCTTTTACCCTGAAGGTAGATACATTCTTCTAATTTATAGTCTGTTTCACCTATTAAAATTATTACGGATATTTATCAAAACTTAAACGGGTTTATTTAGATAACTTGGATAAATACACATTCCAGTCTGATTTGAATCATTCTCATTGACACTCCTTTTATCCCTGATTTCTTACAAAAAAATCAGTTTTCCTTTTTGCTTCTTTTCATAAGGACATAAATTTTGTAGACCTATGGAAACTTTAAATAAAAATAAACGTAAAAAGTATAAAATTAAAAAAAAAATATTTACTAAAATTTCTCTTTAAAAGTCGCTACCAAATTAAAAGCAAATAATTTTCGGCTGTGTAGTAAACATTAATTCTTTCCCCAACTTCAAAAAGTTAAAATACAGAGAAAAATTGAAAAAATAATATTTAATTCTTGAACTTTCACTGCAGTTATTTTCAAGTTCTGGTTTATATTTTTTAACGATTTTTGTTAATGTAAATAAATAGGTACTAATAAAATATATATCATTCATTCGTCGGATTGTTTCGAGGAATATACCTCTCATACAATACTACCCGTTTAAATTTTTAAAACATTACAAATTCAATCTCTAAAATACGGTTACTTCTAAACTAAATTTGATTTTGGTAAACCAATCCGTTTCTAAGATATAAAGCAAATATCTGCTAACATCACAGCAATATAAATACTTATATTAAAAATGAATGTAACTGAGATTTTAACGTTTTAATTAGGGGTACCTTAAAAGGATGAAAAATACAAAAGAAAAGGTAAAGGAAAATACTGACCGGTTGCACTTCTTTTCCTCCTTTATATATAAACTGCGAGAAAAATATTAGCAAGGAAACGCAGACTTTTAAAAATCGTCATTTGTCACTTTAAACTGCCTCACGGCTTGATAGAATAGAAAGGATAATTCCACTATAGTAATAAATAATATTATAATGAGTACGTTAGCAACTTTTCTCTCTCAATTTATAAATTTTTATTTTTCACTGGGTAAAAAATACATCAATTCTAATTTAGAGGATGTAAATAGAATATGGATGGGGTTTTCATGGTGATTTCTTACTTTACATCATTCGAATGTTATTATTCTATTAATATCAACTCCTATAAGACTGTTTAACTTTTTTCCCCTACGCCGGACTCGCAATTAAGCATAGAACTGAGTAGGGGTATTCTTTCTACTCTAACAGCCCTTTCCTCCTACCGCCAGTATGTCCGGTATGGTAGATCGGGCTGCCAATCGGATCTTTATTTTATATTATATTAATAAGCCATTACTATTAGCAACCCATTAGAGTACCCCACTTCCTTTGCAGCTTTTTAGCAGTGTTCCTGTATGAGGCTATCCAGTTGTCATTATATAAAAAAATTTTATATAATGTAACAGGGATGTAAGGGATCGGGGATCCCTTACATCCTATTTTCATAAATAATAGTCACAAGGGCTCCCCAATCCCTTGTCAAAAACAGCCCACTACGGCGAACCGTCCTCTCCAGATCGAGGTACCCTCCCTAACTAAACACCCGCATGGTTACACACGATCGTGGTTATAACCGTCACGGGATTTTGTCTTCATTATTCTAGCAGCTAGGTTCTCCACATTACCCCTCTCAAAATCAGGTACCTCTCAAAATCCCCATTCCCGGTTAGCAGCTGTGAGAGGTAGAACCCCACCTCCCTGAACCCTGAACTCACCCTGAATCCACAGATCAATCTTATACGTCTTGTCCATTCTCCCGTAGAAGAAGCATCCCAGACTTCCTGCCGATCTCTCAAAGGGATTTGTCTAGCCTTAACATTAGGCATTCCGTTATACACCCTGTACAGCATTTGAGCCCTCAGCAGAACAGGAGGGATGCCCGAAATCACTTCAGCAGCATTACGGGAAACAGTCCTGTATGCCACAATAATTTTGATGAAAATTCGGCGCTGAATAGACGACAGCCTATCAACGTTACTTTTACGGGTAAATGCATATCCATCCAGGCAGGGGCCGCATAGAAAATTATGGATAAAGCCACCTGCAGGATTGGACACCCGCGATCCTTTATGGCTTCCTATAAGTTGTCCTAACTTGGCAACAACACTCTCGGCACTCTCGGATATTCTCACCATGTATATATATATATATATATATATATATATATGCGATACGAATTGTGTTTGCATATAAGACGGTATCAAAAAACGGTGACTCAGTAGAGCACTCGATATACAGATGTAATAGATGGGACGAGATTAGGCACTCATTCGGGATAAGTCAGTGCATCCAGATAACACGTTGCAGTACATGCTAAAAGGAAAACATGAATAAGATAACGTAGCCCCTATGGTAACCAGAATAATAAAAATCAAAGAGAGGGAGTGGCATGGTGACTGATACTGGAGGTAGGGAAATACTGGAGGTAGGGTAGCCCTACTCATGAGAGAGCAGTTTGCCGAGGTGGGCCGCTCTTGATGAGTGACCGCGGACCCCTTGAGTTCGGGGTAAAATTGAAAAGACCGGAAATCCGGCCTTACCTTTGAAAACTGCCTCAAACCAGTTCCCTTTCTCCTAGGAAGGGAACTGGTTTGAGGCATGGTACAAAGAAGACCTAGTCCCGGCCTGCTGGGTGAGCGACCCCCGCAGGATACGGCATCGCCGGATCCTGTGGGGTCTAGGGAGGTTAGAGGCCAGGCAACCACTGAGCATGCGCAATGCATAACTGCTGGACCATCCTCAGTGGTCTTGAGAAAAAAAAATATATATGTATGTGTTACCGCAAAAGACTGAAATTACAGAATGCCAAAATTCTCCTATGAATGTCTACACATACCAAATACGTCACTGAATAACCGAGATATTTGCTTATATTATTATTCATTCAGACCTCATCGATATGTATCGACAAACACAGATAAGCTATAATGCAGGGTGAAACGATAACTAGAAATTAAAGAAAATCAACTAATACCCATCTCCAAGGTAAATAGATTAAGAGAAACCCGCGAAAAAAAGGAAGTTTAAATTTAAGACAAACGTAATTTACGCTCGCTTTAGTTCGGTCCATCGGTTGTTCTGGACCTCATCGTCAATTAGACCTGGGTTTAGATGTGAAGGGTTTGCTCAACCGAAAAGAATTCATCAAAATCTGTTGCGGTTTCTCTATGATGTGTACGCATTGAAATTAGTCTAGTGACAACTATGACATCTTTCGTTGTCCCTTTTTTTTCTTTTTTTTTTTTAGAACAAATTTCTCTTTATTCCTATATTGTAATATTTGATATCTTGACTGCAATCATATCAGACGCGTACGATTTCAATAACTAATAATGGTTTTTGATTTTTGGGTTATCAAATAACATTTTTGTTTTACATATAAAATAAAAACTCATGAAAGACGTATCAATTTTTAATATATTTTTTGGTAAAGGTTCTTTTTTTACAAACATATTTAAAATACCTCTTTCACATATTTATATTGTATTTTATAATAATAATAATAATAATAATAATAATAATAATAATAATAATAATAATAATAATAATAATATAACTTTAATTTCGATAATAAACGAGAATGAAGAATACTAATTAGCCATACCCGATATCTACAGTCGTGCTACCGGCGGTCGGATTTTATGGCAAACATCTGTCCATTTTATATGTATTAAACCGAATGGTAAAGCGATTGTATCTATACCAGATACAAACGCATCATTTAACGATACCAGCATGCCCTGGAATAGGATTCCAGGGCATGCTGGTATCTCAGGAAATGAAAGCGCAGACGAAGCCGCTAGATTGGTAACATTTTCTAAGAACATGGACATGATTCCTATTCAAGTGGCAGACGTTAAAAATTGTCTACCAAACTTCCCGTTGGGGAAGACACCCACCCGCCTTGTGACGTTTCCCGGTTTCCTTGTGACGATCAGCCCCTCCGTTCCTAGCCCTGATTGCTTTATCAGAGGTCGTCTTTTACACTCTCTAAATCTGGTAATACATCACAGTCATCAGTTTGGCTTCTGTCACGGTACCAACGATGCAAATACCTCGGCAGACATTTCCATCAATATATTTACACAACTTACTATCGCTTTCGTACGGCCTCTTCCAACCACGACCACCTACCATAACTTACAGAAATAAACTTATAGAAAAGCACAATCCCCGCGCTTTCAAATTTATATAAAGATTTCACACATTAAAACTTTTCCCATATTTAACTTCAATTAAACTCTGTACTCAAATCAGTACTTGATTGAGTCTATAAACACCAAAAATGCTGTATCAATAAAACAAGTATCATCGTAACGACAATTTTGTCCTGCAGTTCAATTTATTCGAAAAATACTTAAACATTAAGATTTAGATTCACGAATTTAATAAGCCTCTAATACAACATATACATCCCCTCACACACACACACACACACACACTCTCTCTCTCTCTCTCTCTCTATCCCTCTCTCTCTCCCTCTCTCTCTCTCTCTCTCTCTCTCTCTGCTCTGGTTTGCTTTCGGGAGCGAGGTCAAGTGCCTACACTCTCCCACACTGCAGCTAAATCAGAGTCTCCACACAACCATTCTCATCCTAACTGCGAATATGTCAGCTAACCGGGGTTCAATGCCAAAACCCTATCTTGCGAAGTAAGCACCCAGGCGGGCCCCTAGCCATCCGAGTTGCTATTCTACCTATACATGTATAACAGTGTTAGACCCCCTCAGTCACCTTCCGCAGAGCTAAGAATCTAAGGAAACCAGCCACTATGTTCCATTCTTTTTCGGGTTTCCAATTAACTTGCAAATCAAAAGCAGAATTGATCCTTGCAAGCTCTCTATCTACTTTGGTACGTCCAACTTTGTACCTGAAGCAGACATATAGAAGGACACGGCGCACATCAACAATGGCTGTACAATCCGGACATAAGTTTGAATTTATCAAACCAATTCTGGCCAACCTATCTCGAAAAGCACCATGTCAAGAAAGAAAATGTGTAATATGGCGATTAGAAAACTCCACCTAACAACCTGCTACTTCTCACATCAGGAAAAATATCATGCTTGTAACGGTCATCGGATGATGCAGTCCACCTATCCTTCCATAAATGGGAACCTCATTCGTCTATTGATTTCATGCGCACAGAGGTAAGTTGGCGTACCTTCTTGGCATCTTAACTTCTAACATCTTTTTGACATCATAACGTTGGCGCTAGGTCACAGGGATATGAATGGGCGCAATACCGGAAATAAAAGAACCGTCTCTCGAGAGATAGTCCTATAGGCACCAATCACGGACAATAAAGAGATACAATAGGAGACGCTGGGCTCTCAAAAAAATATTCCTATAACATTTGCACCTCATTCGCTGACCCCAAACATGTGCGACATTAAGTATTATAGACTAGAATAAATACTTACGTAGAATACGCATGGTTATGAATTACGCCCTCAATCGGGATGAACTACACTCCGAACAGCGAAGAAAGAAGAACAAGCTTTTTGGCAATATATTGAAAATGTTCTCTTTGAATCGAACATTCCCCTCTAGGATAACACGTAGATACTATTGCAGCTGGTTATACCTAATTCGATGTCCTGCCATTGATAAGGAGGTGGTTGTGTAACAGCTAGTCTGTCCTTGATCAACATAATTGTTGTTTTCTCTGAGCTAAACACCATCTTATATTACAAACTCCACATAATGGAGTATGTGGTAGTTGCAGAGTATGTGTATGTTGCTGTTGTGTAGTATGTTTACTTACTCCACAATTTGAGTATCTGGGACAAGCCTGGGCTGCCCTCAATTCGATTTCATTCCTCGAATCTCCTTTCATCAGAAAAAGCCCATCATCTGCATACGCGATAACACGACATTCACTGAGTTACCTCAACCGCATCAAAGAAACGAATTCAACAACCCAGAGCCGGGATCCTAAAACATTACTCTGTGAACCAGTTTAGATAGCGTCTTTTCGACTTCTGGAGTGCCATCTCGTAGACGAAGTCTAGATTGGTAAGATAACTATAAATTATTCAGCTCATTCTGCGTACAATCATGCTTCTACAGGTGATATAGGTCAGAGTATTACCGCAATTAATTAAAGCCCCTGGTATGTACAAAAATTTATTTATGGCATATTCAGACTCTCTAGCAGAAACAATATTGATAACCTTAAGAGTAGAATCTTCCGTGCCCTTACCCGGCGAATACCATACTCATCATCTATCAATAACTTTTTAGGAGTCAATCAATCAGTAAGAAGAAGATAAACTGGCAGGATATATAACTGGCAGGAGCGTTAAAGGCCTATAAGAGGTGCTCACAGTGAGGTCCTTGTTACCATTTTAAAACAACAATTTTAAAACACCTAATTTCCAACAAACAGAGGATTAGCCAGCAAAGAGCTTCTTTTATCAAAAATTCTAGTCAATGTACCCACACAAATTTCAATAGAACGGACAAGAAGCTCCGCCGTGATTCCATCGAAATCCGAGGATTTATTCCTACCAGAACTGCAAATTACTTGACGTACTTCTGTCCCTGTAATTTCCATTGATAAAACATTAGAGCGAAAAACAGCAACTTCTTGTCAGTCTCGCAGATGATACGAGGTTTCATTAGTCACATCATCTGGCAATAAATCATTGAACAGAATATTTAAAATATCAGCTTTATTAGAAACAATACCCTGCTGGGTTCAGAAAGCCGACAAAAGAATATTTATCTTAAGCTTATGCCCTAGGACTTTATACATGACACTCCAAGGATCCTTATTTCCTTCGTCTCTAACAAAAGACCGCCAAGAATTACTTTTTGATATCCTGACCAAATGAAAATATTCAGACTTCTGGCTTCGATAGTCATCTATAAAATTTTCTCGCAGTTCAGGATCACTCTTCCACTGACCGTCTCTCCTGAGACAGTTCACGAACTGTTTAAATAAAGACAACTGTCTAGACCACCAAATGGCAATTCTCTCTCGACTCGAACTACGGAGAAATGAATTCTCAGCGGCATTGATGAAAGTCACAGAAATTCTTTCTGCCATGTCTTCCAATGGAATATCATCCAGACTTCGGCTTAAGACATGGAGTCTGTCAGAGAGAATATTAACAAATTTAGGCCAGTCCGCCTTTCTGGGCAGGAACTACACCTGATGAACTGGGACATTGCATCTCATTATTAATCCTGACTGTCGTCATTATTTATGTGACTGTCGTCAAAGTCGCTCAAATTCAGTGAAAACATGCCTCCCTATATGTTCGGTATTTCGAGGGCAATGTCCAATCCGTTCCTGAAAACAACGTTACAACCCTTCAATACTGCACATTGGTTACCCTTAAAATTAGCCACTTAAAGGGATACCAGTTTCGGACCAAGCCGATTAATAAGAAACTGCAAGTTTTCTCTCTGAAAGTGGAATCCATTAATATTTCATTTTAGGATTGAATCAAAACCTCAATTTTTGTCATCATAAATATCAAAAGTATACCTTATTTATTTTAATTTTTATAAAGGAATGTACTCCATTCCTTTGGGTTTTATATTTTAACTTTAAATATCTATTAACATAAAATATTATTTAATTATTCGTTTTACATGTGCTTATCTATTTAATTTCTGTTTCATTTTCAGTTTCTGTATGCTATACGTTCTTCTAATTTCTAATCAAATATTTATTACCTTGCTTTAATACTTATTGCCTTAATAACCTTACTTACCTTGCCTTAATAACTTCTAATCTTCTGCTTTTAAAAATTTTTCAGTCTTTTCTCATTTCTAATTCTTCTTAAAAAATCTTTATTTCGTAACCCATCGACCCACATAAATTCCTAAGTTATAATATAAATCACCACATTTAAAAAAAAAAAATATCCATTCGTTGTTCTCTAGCTTTCTTATGATCCTTGTTTTAATGTAAACAAATATTTTCCAGACGTATAAAGTTATTTCTTCCTGGATTTTATATCTGATTCTAGAAAATCTATAAGTATTATCATGAAGACTTCCTTTTATGCGCGGTTATTTTTGCTGTCATACTTTATCCATCTTTTATAAAAAAAATTATTGACTAGTAAATCGCAAGCTAATGTTTTTTTCTTAATACATTTCTTCACGTTGCTTTTAGTTGTAAATATTTTATTCTATTTTTATATAGCGGTAATTTATAATGTATCAAAATTCTCTCCCATAAATAAACTCGATGTTTTGTTATTTCTTATAATACATTTCCGGTTATAATTAAAAAAATAATGTTATTAGCTAACCATCATGTCTAATTATTTTTCTCATTTAATTTTTACTCCACTTAAAATTTTCCATCTAAATCATACTTTGCTTCTTTCACGCATGAAAGTAGTAAAAAAATAGAAATAGACTACGGACTTTTTTTCACTCTTATCTGTATTGGATCTTACCCTTGGTCTTGTACCCTAACCGCAACAACATTATTTTTGCACACTTAACAAATAAATCTTGTTTCTCTACGTACCAATCTTTTATTCTTTAAAAAATTTACACTGTAATATAAATCTTATTTTACAAAGTTGTGGACTGATTTGTTTTAATTGAATTTGTCTTCTCCGACAATTTACCTTCTCCGATATTTCTGTTTCCGTAGTTATTTACGTCAGCGTCAAATCTATGGCTTAATTCGCTGGATGTTTTACTGATTAACTGAAGATCCCAGATTTCTAGAAACGATCTGGACCTTTACACAGTAAGAGAAAAAAACCACAAAGTCCTCCTATCACTTATGATCCTTACATTTATAATTTATCCCTGTTTGAAAGTTTAGTTTCACGTGACTGTAATTTGATCGGGTGGCTGCAGTATTTTTCTATACCTGTTTTTCACTAAGACTGCAATTATCTTAACTGAAATTGAAAACTCTAATGGTATTTCATTTATCAATTTATTAATTTATCATAAAAACTACTTATATTATTAAAGGCAGATCATAATGCACGAGTGAATATAACTGTAGACAAATCTAGTAATAACACAAAATATCATTTTCATATATTACTTGAAGTTTAATGATGATGAAAATAGCTAGTACTATTATCGGCGTAATTCTTCGTAATTTAAATACCAGAGTAAATCAGTAACTTAAGTACCGTGAAATTAAAACTATAAACTGCATTATTAACTCATAGTTATAATACGTGACGTGAATTAATGCTATTAGTTTAGTTATTCAGTTATTTGCACCAAAAAATATGATTTTTAATTAAAAATTTTCGCTTTAAAAAAAAATGTCCTGTTAAATAAATAGATATTGAAAAATAAATATAATTCTTTGTTGTTTATACCGGAGCCAATATCGTTAAAACATATTTTATTACAGGTAAAAGAAAAAAAAGATTAATTAAAATTGAATAATCTTAAATAAGATTTAAGTTAAAATTAGAATTAAAAAATATATATTTGGGAATAATACTCTTCAAAAGAAAATAAAAATATTGTATATGCCAGTTCATCTGGTTTAATCTGGTTAAAGATCTTTTAATTAAAATTTTATGAAAGGATCTGTCAAACCGTCTCAGGTACAGATTAAAAGCGATTCTCGTAACAGAGTAGATTTCTTTATAGCACACAACAAAGTATTCGAAAGGATTACGTAAAAAAAAGAGGCTAATATTCACTACATGCCCAATTACAAAATATACACGAGTATATAATATAGAAACGCGTGTGCGCGGCTGCACACATATATTAAACGCATAAGATAAATATGTATGTATAATATTGGCTGCACGGTACACCATGTATATTATAATTCAAACCTAAACATTCAGGCGTACTTTGGTTTAAAAGTTTTCCTTTTAAACGTTACCTCAGATCTTATCAAGTAGTTAAAATTAAAAAAAAAACGTTTCCTGGGAATATTTATAAATATTCATTTTTATTATTCTAATACTTTAAAACACCATACTAAAATACATTCCTAGCGAATAATCACGATAATGTATTTTAGATAGAGTTAAGGAAAAAAAACACGAATCAGGATTAAAAAAAAAGGTTTTTATGAATTAATTTAAAATTATTTTTGATTTCTTTAAATTTTTCCATCGTTTGGATTCTTTTTGTAACCTGTACCCAGATATTAAATCATAAAAAACGTTTTGCTAAAAAAAAATGAATTTGCTAAAATATTTTGTAAAGTGGATAGTAATAGTATCCTGTTCAAAAAGAAAAGTAAAATCTCCTAGGAATATTATTTTAAACATAATTGTTGTTAAATTATTATTTTATTTTATTTATTTATTTTTTTTTTAATGCTTGTGAAGGAAAGAAGATTGACAACAATAGAGCGAGTTTAACTTTTGGTCTTTTTTTTTACCCGTTAAAGGATCGTTCACTAGTAAAGATTTCAAGTAAAATAAAAAATCCCCTTTCAGCACGTCGGAAGGCGGAAATAAATTTCACCGGTGCTAAGTAGGGGATAAAAAATATGTCCACCTTAATGTTAAGAAAAACTTCAAATTTACTAAATACGACAGTGGGGTTGCATGTGAAAAAGGTTTCACGTGTTTAGCATACGACAAGCCCCATCTTCTTAAAATTCCAGCAGAATTTTGGTCATCACCTGCCTTGAGGGTTGATCATATCAAAAATTGTTTCAGACAAAAATTTTAGGTAATTTTAGAGGACTAACGATTACTTTAAACCGATTAGATACTGTTCCTATTAAGGAAGGTATGACTCTTATTTGTCTTCGAAACCCTATTTTTTTCAACTCCCTGGGCCAACGGTTGGTGATATAAAAAAACTTTACTTAGATAAGTTTTAGGCCCTTATTCGAGGAATAGTAGGAACTTTAAACAAATTGGATATTTTACTTCAAAAAGTTATAGCGAAATTTTGTTTTTTTCGAAAAAGCCCCCCATTTCCACCACCATGGTCCGATTTTGGCTGTTAACGAACTCGACTGAGATTTTGGGACGAGTAATTTTTAGGAAACAATTTGAAAGCGATTGGCGCAAAATTTCAGTTATTGTGAGTTATTGCAGTTATTGTGTCCACAAGAAAGTGAAATATATATATATATATATATATATATATATATATATATATATATATTTGGGGTCTGAGGGATGTGAAACGTGAAGATATGTAAAAATTTTTCGGAAGTCGAATCATGGTATTCATTACAATAGTTAGCTTTCTTATGAAATCTATCTAAATGACAGCTTAGATTTCAGTAATTTTAATTGCTATCAGGTAAAGACAAGGTTAATTTAAAATGTTTGTGATCACATTTTGCCATTTATGGGTTTTCCTGGAAAAACATAAACACAAACAGAAATCGAAATAATAAAGATACAATTACAATGAGCATTAATTTAAATGAAGTTCCTTCAATTTTCTTCTTTTTTTTTGAAAACAAACTTCTAAATCTTCCTCAAAATAATCGAAAAAACTTTTTTAAACTTAACCAAAATGTTTATCTTAAAAAAAAAATCATCTTATTATTTTACATAAAGTTTAAATTGCTTAACAACAAAATTTGTGAAACAATAGAATTTTCTATTAAATTATTGTTTTCTTAAAAACATTTAACTAGAATTACATAAATAAAATACTAAAATAAAACTCAATTTTTTTTTTTTAATTTAATTTATGGCAATCGATTAACTATCATTTACGCAAAAAATGATTTAATAATCAATTTAATTCAAAACTATAATTAATTATCAACCCATACAGTTGGTCTAGCGGTAAACTCCTCGATCGTAAATCAGGTGACTTCGAAGTCGAGAATTCTAAGGTTCAAATCCTAATAAAGATAGTTGCTTTTATACGGATATGAACTTGATCGTGGATACCGTTGTTCTTTGGTCGCTGGTTTTCATTTATCAAAGGTTTCAGGAATAGTCGGCCTGAGTATGTTCAAGAGTACACATTTACCGGAACATTTGCTGTTAAATGTAATCTTGATGAGTAATCCTGTTCATGTGAACATTTAATCAACATTTTAATAAACATTAATCAAATATTTTAATCGACATTTTAATAAAAAGCACATTTAATCAACTATGGAAAACAATACTACATGAAAATCTTTTTGTAATATACGATAAAATATATTATTTAACCCATTCTTATACCCAATATACTAATATTATTAAACCCATTCAAGAATTGAGTTATATAGATAAATTTACCCTCAAACTGAATTTCAAATTTCCATTAAATTAGTGTTAAAAACACTTCAGTCATTAGAGCGAATTCTGTGTGAAAGATTGAAAGAAATGAAAAATTGAAACAGCGTACACACAAACACACGGACATTCCAATCTTTTCTTAAACATTTGATGTTTTTCATGTTGCTATTAAAAAGAGCGTATAGAAAATTGATTCTGTCATAATATTCGACAATTATGTTATTGTATTACAATATTAGAATATTATTACTCTACTATTTATTTTATAATAATAATAAATATATATATATACGAGTATATATATCGTCTTCATCAAATTAACTACAATTTTATTTTCTGACGAAACTCTATTTCTAGTTTATCTAAGGTAAAATAATCCGCCCCTAATCCGGATGAAGACTGTTCAAAAGGAGATCATCAGAAGCTATAAGCACACTACGATAACTAATAGGTGAATAAAGGTTTTATGATTTTTTTTTTTTTTGTGGAGGGCGAAAAACGTCTGTACGTTATCATCGCCCGGGTATTTTTTTTTTATGAAAAAAAAAAAATAAAAGTAATTAAAACTAGTACGTAAAACTAAAACTTAAAATAATAATAAAAAATAAAAGCAAAAAAATTAAACAAAGTCCGAGATGGGTGTAAAAGGCCCATTCTCGGATAACAAGAGCACAAAAATGATACAAAAAAGTTTTAAAAAAATAAGCAACAAACATAAAACATAGAACTAGGTTAAAACTAAAATAAAGAAATTAAATAAAACTTAAAACTAAGTTAAAAAAATAAAACTTAAAACTAATATCACAGACTGAGTCATTAAAACATAAAAGCTAAAATAATAAATAAAAAAAAACTATATAAAAAATAAAATTTAACAGATTCGGATAGGGAGTGTAAAAGGCTCCCTCCTCGGTTAACAAAATCAAATCTATTAAAAACTTTTCTAGAATAAGTTATATACCCGACAATTTAAAATTTTTTGGGTTAACCCTACACTACGCAGAAAAAGGAACATCCGGTTTAAAACTTCATTGTTGTTGCACAACACACCACGGATGTTTCTGGGTAATTTAAACTTACGACGCAACGCCACATAACATATGCAGTCCACGAGTATGTGGTGCACAGCAATGCGGCAGTTGCATCGTGTGCATAGGGGTGTTTGTTCTTTTGTCATCAGGTGCCCGTGTGTGACCTTGGTGTGTCCTATCCACAACCGACAGAGGACTACTTCCTCACGCCGAGATTTTCTACATGAAGAGTCCCATGGCAACACAGAATTTTTAATCTTCCGGAGTTTATTATCTACAGTAGCCGTCCAGTCACCTTGCCACTTTGCTCTTAGTGATTGTTTTACATAATTAATAAAATCAGAAGTAGCAACTCGGGTGGTGAAAGGAGGCTGGTTACATGCTTCTTTGGCAGCGGAATCTGCATGTTCATTACCTAAAATCCCTACGTGGCTTGGGACCCGGCAAAAACTTACTTCTGTGTTGCGATTATTAAACTCAGCGATCGCGTTGTAAATTTCAATGACGATAGGATGTGTGGAATAAAAGTTTTTTAAGGGTTGGAGAGCACTACACGAGTCACTGCAAATAAGAATTTTTCTATATTTAGGGTTAATGATGTTTAGAGCCTTATTTATAGCGTATAGTTCAGCGGTAAACACACTAGTAATACCGGGTAGACCAAACATATAAGTTCTTTCATGATAGGTTCTTTCATATAAGTTCTTTTATGATAGGTGTACAAGAGATAGGTTACAAGAGGACCAGTTCGGTTTCAGGAAAATCATCATTACAATAAAGTCATTGTAATTTTCAGATTAAACTTTGAAGTTTTGCTTAAGAAAAATAGACCTGAAGAAGGAATTAATAATATAGATACGAACAAAATATTTAAGAGTAATTCCAATGAAATATAAAAATAAAAGATTTTTATACAATCTTAGGTATAAAGTGTAAAATTCAAGATAAAAAAAGCAAGTTCCGAGTAAAATAATGTGCGTTAAGTTGTTCCATATGTCAGATGTGTATAAAAAAAGAAAATAAAAAATTTAAAACTTAATCTGAAATGGAAGAAATTTATACGAAGAAAAAATAAATAAAAATGTTAAGCTTCTTCGACGACATTTTTCATTTGACGGAAACAAAAAAAAAAAAAAAAATTTAATTAATCACTAGCAGGAAAATTAATTTTTAAATTAAAAAATACTAAAAAAAATTATATTGAAATAATGACAAAAGGGAGAGAAGATAATGAGGAATTTAAAAATGTTAGCATAATATACCAAAGGTTTGCTATTTAGGAAGTAAATACAGAACGGATTATTTTTTATTAGAATAGATAAAAAGCAGACATAAGGAAGTAGAGCGTTTATCCGGAAAATATGTTAGTATCCTACGTATTTGTAATTTATGGTAGCAAAATATTAACGGGAGGAAAAAGTAAAGTAAAAAATAGATCTTTGAAACGCGGTATTACAGGAGGATATTAAAAGATAGAAGGTCGATAAGTACGAAAAGAAGAGCTCCTAAGACAAATAGATGAGAAGATATTTGTGGGTAAAGCTTCTAAAAAGAAGAACTAAGTTGGTGGATCATACTGCACCTGAAAATATTCAGGTTAAGATAAGATAAAGCTTGTTATACTTTCCTGGCATTGATTATTTATTCATACATAGTAGAAAAATAACTATACAAAAAGTTTAAAAAATTCAAAATATCTATCATTTTTTCTGCTCCTCCACACCCAGAAACACCTCCTAAGAAAATATTTTAATTTGACTATGTTTACTACGTTAACTGGAAGAAACTGAAAAAAAACGCCACTGAACAAAGTTACCTGAGATTTCTTTTTTGGGGATGGGAATTATTATAATTAAATTTTATGTAATATTATAATTAAAAATATAAATAAACAAAGTTAACTTTAAATAGTTAACTTTAAAGTTAACTTTAAATAAACAAAAATTCAAAACTTTTAAAATTTAGATCGGCTCTCTCACCCACAATGTTGCCCCAAAGTATTTTTTTAGGCCAATTCTACACTATATGCTTATGAAACACAAAAAAATTCAGTTAAAAAATATACAATGAATAAAAAGATTTTTTTTTTCAATTTTTGGTGAGGGGAAAATTTTGGAACAGAATTATTTTAAAATGGTAAGAAAAGCATTTATCCATGTACTGGGATTAATATAAATTTGGGTTACGTTTGCCAAATTTTGACAAAATTGATCCCAAAGAAACTATCTACCCTCCCCTTGGGAAATATTAATCCCAAAATTTACCAACTAATCGTCCCACACACATGAGCCTCTGTGCCAAATTTCATCAAAATCGGTTTATTCAGTCAAAAATTGTTAAGCTTCAAATATGCCAAAACATGTATAAGTATGTTTGAATTTTACCACCCCCCCAACATTTTTATTTTGTGGGATCCCTGAGTCATGAATCGTCGAGAAATGAAAAAAAAAAAGATACCCATGTTTGAGTACCATGCTTCCTTCTTGCAAAATGGTTCCAGAGCTATTACACAGGAAAGTAAAATAATTAAAAATAGTATCAACCCGTTCACAAATTAAGCAAACATCCACTCTTAAATGAATAAATATATTTGTTTATTTATGAGGGTCGGTCATAAATATCTTTTGAAACAAAAATAACAAGGAAAATTTTATAGTAACATCGGGAAAAAATTATTACACTAAGTTATTAAGAAATCCAAGAATTAAATGAATGAAACTTATATTGTAGATTAGTTTTTTACTATAACCTTACGTTAAATAGGGTATGAAACAATGTTTTCAAAAGTAGATGAAGAAATTAGATAGTATCATACTATAACAGGATTAAATTCACCACATACATGTGGATACCACATTTACGGTAGCAGTACTAACTCCAGATATTGTACAAGTACCTATTCAAATAAACGACCGAATTTCTTGAAATTTCTTTTAATATTATTATTGCTACGATAACCAAATGTAATTTCCATTCGCTATTAACATAATAAAATACGTTAAACGGCTAATCCACATTTCATTAGTTCATTTTAATTACCAAATTCATAGCATTTACACATTATATTACTAAAGAGTAATAATAAACACGTAATAACTGCATACATCTCTTGGTAGTTAAATGCAAAATAAAGTTTTATTTAAAATTCTATATAAAGTTGTAAATACAAGCTAAATTATTTAGCTAAGAAAATTATTATTTACTTATTTTTTGCCGAGTAAAAATTATTTAAAGAAAATAATTAATTTACAGATAAGAAAGGATTAAATAGATAGTTTAAGTAAAACTTATTAACCCGGAATCCGATAATGTTAAATTTATTTTGCTTTATTCTAATTAATTTTGTGTATAACTTAAAACAGTATCTAGTCAAAAAAAGTTTTTATAAATCAGTTCTGTTCACAAATCAAAATTTTTAAAAACATTTATTTCTAGAGAACAATTTTACCAAATTTTATCTTTTGTTTTTTATTTCGCCTGAAATTAACTGAAATTCTTACAGAGTGAGTAATCACAAAAATTATATTCCTGTAAGGAAGAATCCGCAATTGAAATTTCAAAATATTTCTCTCAAATTTGTATAAAATTCTATCAGCTTTAATGCTTATCTCTTTAAATGCATCTTTCAAAATGGTTTATTTAGAAAAATAAATCTGATGTGGACACCACATGACTTACTTGTACGCCTACTAAATTATGATAAACATTTTTTTTATAATCGATTATTAATAAATCATTATATTTAAGTTAAAAAAGAAGAGTTTAAAAAAGAGGAAATGAAGTCGGATTCGAAGGAAATGAAATCGGATTCGAACCGATGTGCCGCCTTCAATGAGGACTTATTACTGCAGTTAAGAAAAAGTGCAAAATCCAAGTTTTTTTTTTGATTTTGGACTTTTTTTACATGTTTTATCCAGACAATTCCAATTAAAAGGGAAAGTACACAATTAGATGTTACAACATTCCTTAATCCAAAATTTTAACATTCTACGGCGTTTTTTAATTATGCGAGATAGATACCTACGTACAGACATCACACCGAAACTAGTCAAAATGGATTCCGGAATAGTAAAAATGTATATTTCCATTGAAATCCGGAAACCGAAATTTTTCGCGATCACAATACTTCCTTTATTTCGTACATAGAAGTAAAAAAGAAAAAAAAAATTCATGCTGAATTTTTTATCAGAGCGTGTAACGGGTTTAACTTTTATTAACCATTATCAAAATTAAAAGTCTAAACCGAAATTAATAGAAAAATAAATAAAGCTAAAAGAGAATTATTGGTTCACGAGTTCTTAAGTTCAGGTTCACTGCTACGTCTTAACTTAATTGAAATTTGTAGCCAAATCGTGATTCCCGCTTAACTAATCCATTTCCGTAAAGAGTAACAGTTTCAGTGAAGGTAATTGATTAAAAAAAAAAAACGGATTGCTAATTGTGTTACTATCTTATAAAGTGTTGGTTGTAAAATAAGTTGATAATCAATCGTGCAATTACACTTTTATACGTTATGGTTCTAAAGATAACGTTCAAATTGTACGTGAGAGAAAAAATTCTGACAATTATTTGTTGTAATCTTTTACGTACAGGGTCTATTTTATCCAATTTTATTCCAGGATTAAACAAGGCAGTGACATAAATATAAATTTACTTCATTTTTCAGACGTCACTATTTAAAAAGATTGTTATTACTGCATAGTCAACTATAACATTTCAGTGTTAAATATAGGCTAACGAAGAATATTTTGTAAATTTTTTTTTAACAACGCTCAAAAATAATTCTGAAATTACAATTAAAAAATTAATCTCTTCAATAATACAATATATCTACATACAAAAAAAAAACATTAAAGTAATTATTTTTACTTAAGATACTAAATTCATGAACAACGTTAAATTAATTGTGTGATGATATTAAATAAATAAAAGAGCTCCAAAATAAAAAAGAATTCAGAAAGCTTAAGTGAAAATTATTTCAGTAAATGTTATTTGATAACGTTACACAGTAAGAAAGAAAGTTAAATTTTTTAATTTAGTTTTAAATGGTGGCGTATGTAAAATATTCCGATCGAGTAATGTTGTTCCAGTAAAAGAAAATCTTATAATTTTACTCGTATTTTAAATAGATTGGGAGAAGATTTTTCAAACGGATCGGTAATCGATTAAAACTTTTTATAAAAGGGTGTTTCTACTACATGAAAGTATTATTATGACGAGTTGAACGAAAACATTTAAATTGCGAGGTTGGATAACGGTGGATTAGTTATTTCTTTTAAAAATAAATTACGATTTTAGCAAAATCTGCATGTAAGTGGTAAATACATACACTTGGATAAGTTATCATTTTTAATTTTATATTTTAAAAAATCAAACAACTTATTTGTCAATCCATTTTTCTGAAGTCCCCATCTTATGAAGTCATTTTTACTTTAAAAGAGCTCCAAACGTAAGAGCTCTTATAAATGTAATTTATAAGAAATATTTAATGATGATAAAAAACCAATTTTCTTTTTATTAAGAAGCTTAAGAGTAAAACAACGGTTTCATTTTCTCTCAACTGAAATCATTTAAATCGTTCCACACAACCTTTCTTTTCTTTTTCCTGTTTAGCCTCCGGTAATTACCGTTCAGATAATACTTCAGAGGAATGATATGTATGAGTGTAAATGAAGTGTAGTCTTTGTACAGTCTTAGTTCGACCATTCTTGAATTGTGTGGTTAATTGAAACCCAACCACCAAAGAACACCGGTATCCGCGATCTAGTATTCAAATTCGTGTAATAATAACTGACATTACTAGAACTTGAACCTGGAACTCTCGACCTTCCAAATCAGCTGATTTGGTAAGACGCGTTCACCACTAGACCAATCAGTGTGTGTTCCTTCCACACAACCTTTTTTTTTTTAAATTCCTTCAAGACGTCCAACCCACGCTAAAAAGCTTAACTCAAACAGTCACCTCAGAATGTCATGGCAGCGCAGTCTGCCCTCCCTAGCTCGTCCGAACTCGGACATCCCATCGGGGTCTCCCGTGCCTCCTCAAAAACATACTAATCACCTCTTCCGGTGATTAGACTGTTTCTCCTGAGGAAAGCTACCCTTCCCGTCCCTATCTTACCTGATCCAGACAGAGATTAAATAAGAGAACACTTGACTTTTACCGAAATAAATACTTTTTATACTTTAAATTCACCAGCAGATATGCACAGCGAATTATATCGTTATGTTTTAAGTATGGAAATGCGAACTTTATATAAACAATGTTTATAAAATTTTATAAATTATTAACGATTAAAATTATGTCAAAATAAAAGGAGGTTTTCAAAAGATTATATAATTGTAAATTAATCAGAAAAGATTGTTTAACTGAGTACAACTCGTTATATTTGAGAAAGAAAACTTAATATATATATATATATATATATATATATATATATATATATATATATATATATATATATATATACACACATAATACGTAGGTACATATTGTGATAATGCAGCAGAAAATAGATTTAAATATTCGAAAAAATAATTGATGCTGATAGATATGTGACAGTCGGATTCTGAATATGTAAAGATTTAAAAATATTATAAAAACTTTTTTATCATCGTTTGAAATTATTCTCGTAGCGTTTACTTATACAAACACACGAAAAGATTATTGCTGAAGTCACTGAATAAATTGTTTACTCTCATACGCTTTCATTCCAGTCAGACATAACGGGGAAATTTCGTAGAATAATGTTTGAACGTTGAATTTACTGATTTACTTTAAGTAGAATAGAATATAAAATCCTATATTTGTATGTAACATAAGGAGAATAAACGTCCAAATGTCAGAATAAATAAGTCTACTTACTTTTAAGACATTTCTTATTAAAATTTATGAAAAAGATCAAAATGTATTTCAGGTAATGTCAATACAAGGTAATCCTAATGAAACAATGAGGTTTTTTTGAACATTTTATAATAACATTAAATTACAATCTATGGAAAAGATAAGCTTTTTATCCAATATTATCCATCAAAACTAAAAAAAATAAAATGTTTTAGATTCAATGTATAATGCATGGTTCCAGGTTATTATTATTATTATTATTATTATTATTATTATTATTATTATTATTATTATTATTATTATTATTATTATTATTATATATATATATATATAAAACTATTAAATTATACATGTAATTTAAAAAAATATTTAATTGTAAAATTTGTAAATTTTACTTACAATTTTTACATTTATTTAATTTATATTTAGAAAACCTGATTATTTTATGGAAACAATAACTACTACTTGTTATGCTAATAACTGTTATTTAAATCATTTACTGACGATGTGGTCATTCTTTGTGACAGCGAAGATGAATTGAAATACAATATTTTTAAATTATCCAAGTTGGATGGTTATAATTGTAAATATCTATTGAGAAAACTAAAATTATGAGTTCAAAGGAACCAGTAAGATCAAAAAAATAAATCTATTAACCCTGCTCTTGAACAGGTTAATACGTTTTTACTACTATTGGTGTATTCCCTTCTTTGTTATGGATGAAGACACCCGCAATAAAACTGATAGATTTAGAAGTGTCTGGTATTATAAAAAAATCTAAGGAAAAATGTTACGAAAGAAACTATGTTAAAGTTATAAAGACCATCTCTGTACCTACTCTATTATATGGTTGAAGGCGTGGGTTTTAAGGAGAAATAAATTAAGAAGCCTCTGCAAAGCCACCGAAATTAATTTCTTAAGGGGCGTTAAAGGTTTAACAGGAAGTGAATATCTAGCAGGGGATGTAAGAAGAAACTTCAATATCACTTCCATAATTGATGTAACAACAAATTATAGAGGGCGATGTAAGGAACATTAGGAACACTGGATAATTCAAGAATTCCCAAACAGACTCTTAATCACGCTCCTTTATGATGGAAGGAGAGAGGACAACCCTGGAATACCAGAACAGGTCTATGACCTATACTGTGTTATGGGCAGACGATGATGGAATTATACGTAACAAAATTATTTTTTCTAATTAGCGAATTTTAACTGGAAAAAATAAATCTTATAATATTGTCGCGTGTTTGCTGTTCAACAAGGATACTGAGAAATTACACACGTAAAAATTTCTTATAAATTACAATCTATTACTCACAAATATATAAAAAAAAAAATCATAAATAATAATAAATGCACAGCATTAGATATAAAACAATAGATAATAAACAATGTTTAAGCGTTCCATATAATAAGCAAAAAAAATAGAAAAATTTGTTACAAAACTCTTACCGTTCTGATTTTATTTAAGTTATACATATCACATTTACAGAAATACTGCAATTATTATGATTATTTGCTGTTTAATAAATGAAATCGGGCCGGTAATAGTTTAAAACAATGTTTTCTATTTTTTGCTTATTATATGGAACGCTTAAACATTATTTATTATCTATTGTCGATTACATATTTTAACATCATTTTTTTTAAACAAAATTCTAAATTAATAACAGATTTTGATAATAGAGATAATAGACCTTATTTACCTTACCTTGTTTGATATCAGTACCATAATGTTAAAAATAGTTTTATTTATTTTACAGGAATTTTTGAGCGGAAGAAATGGCATCTTTTTTTCTTTTTTTTGTTATCCCCAGGGGCCGGATCCGCTAATCCAGCACAACTCAGCCCTGAGGGTGCCATTGCCTCCAATGAAACTCAAATTTCAATTTCAGTTGTTTAATCCGCAAATCAGTTGTTATTATAAACAGTTAACATCCTTAATATCAAAAATATTAAAAACCAAAGCTGATTTTTGAAGTCGAAGCTACTGAGATTCAAATGCTAGTAAAAGTTGGTTGCTTTTATACGTATTTGAATACTAGACAGTGGAAACCGGTGTATTTAATTTAGGTAGGTTTTTTTTTTTTTGACTCTGCTCCCCTGGGCCGGTCCGACTGGTTGGTATTACGCCACCCAGGGGAGTGCCTGTTATACTCTAATGGGCCTCCCCACCTACCGGCTGTATGTCCGGCAAGGCAGGTCGGCCCACCGGTCAGGTCTTTTGAGTCTCATTTGCCCTTCTGTATCGCTACGCCATAACTTGGAAAGTCGTGACGCATCGATGGGTCTTTTACACTTGTATAGACCTATTCTCCCTCGGAGTGGAACTGACACATAAGCATGCCAGCCCTCACCACTGGGGCTATCCACCCTACCCTAATATATTCACTTAGAAGCCCAGTTTCCTCTCGTCTTCGTTTTTTACTGTTAAGATATTCCTGATAGTTCCTTCAATTCTTTTCCAATTGTCCTCACTATGTAGCATGTTACTAGTAATCTCCTCAGGTCTCATCGTTGATAAATTTGTGTCCCGTCTATTTTGTATCCATCTGATGCATTCCTTGAAGGTATGGCCTGCATCGTCCTCAATGCCGCAGTACATACAGGCCGGTGTTTGTCTTCTCCCAACTCTGTGAAGGTAATAATTAAAATTACCGTGGCCCGCAAAGTACTGCGACAAAAAGAAGTCCACCTCCCCGTGTTTCCTATTGATCCAACTCTCAAGGTCAGAGATTAGCTGTTTTGTGCTGCTAGCAGGTCCTACCTCTCTCCACCTTTCTTTCCAACTAGTTATCAGCCTATGCTTAGCCTCCTCAGTTTCCAGTCCTTGCGATATCTCTACCCTGTAATGGGCTATTAAGTCGATTGCAGATACTGCTGCCAAAACTCAAAGTGCCTCATAGGAGACTGTTCTGTATTTAGGTAGTTTAAGTTCAACTAACTACACGTCTCATGAATGTTCGGTTGAATCTAAACAAGACTACACGTCATACATATCATTTTCATCTCATTAAATCGTGTGGGGAGTTGTTTATTGTTGACTAGTTGAATTAAGTGCATCGTACACACTAGGAAAATAAATAATAAGCTATTAAGAAATGTCTGCAAATGTTTTTTTCAATTTTAGACTACGGATCTGAAATGCAGAAATGTTTTTGAAAATTTTTTTCGTTCTTGTAGAAGAAAAATATGCCTCTATTGATAGGAGTTTTAGGCTTAGAGAAATCTTTTTTAAGATAATTTATTAAAATTAACCTTTAAATTAATATTTTTTTAAAATTTTTTTCTAAAATTTATTCCCCACCTCTAAAAAATATATAATCTTTTTTATTTTTGGCTAAAAAAATAACAACTGTACTTTTCTTCACTACTGAAAGGGATATTCAAATTAAACTGGGTTTGGCGCCGATATTATATTCTGGATCCAAAAGGAGAAGCAATTTTTTTCGTTATTTTCATAAATATAATTTATTTTTATATATTTATTTTATATATAATTTATTATTACAATATTTTTAAACAATTTTCTTTTAAATTTTCCTCAAATGCAAGGAAGCCTCTAAAATAAAGAATAAAAAAATTATTCAATATTTAGGAATTTTAATGGTTTTAAATTATTTTGGATTCATGATTTATCCGATGTAGCACGGAAAGTCATGCAATATTTTGTCAGCTTTTTTTTCTACTAACCATTTGAAATCGGTATCTTGAAACGAAATAGAAACCGTTTACAGACACAGTACACACAATTTTGCATTTATTACAGCAATTCTTAATTTCTTGCCATATTACTCAGAGTTTTCAAAGTACGTCTACCAATCACCAACCAATCAAACAGCGGTATTTGTTTAAGTTGTTAATATCCGCATTTTTTGAAGTTCAATATTCAGATTTTTTACGGTAAAAAAGTATACTGTTATAGATTTTACTTTCCTGGCTTTGGTTTTTAATATTTTTGATATTAAGGTTGTTAACTATTTATAATTCATTCAGTTTTCCTAAAGAGTTAGATATATTGTACATTTCTACAGTATATGTTGGGTAAAGATTTCAATATTTGCAACTGAAATAACATTAGGAATACGAATGCTTTAATAACCTAAGAAATAAAACTATTACATACGACATGAAGTAAGGTTACAACAAATTAAAATGGTTATGATAAATGATGCAATTAATTATTAAAATAAATTAACAATCGCTTTGCTGCAGAATAATTAAATAAATCAATAAAAAAATTTCAGCAAAATAAACTTATAAAATACAGATATGCCCAAAATAGGAAAAATTAAGTAAAACAGATGAAAAAAGGGTTCAAAATTCCTTTTAATTTATGAAAAAGATCTTTTATAATAAATTTTACGAGGGAAACTTTTAATAAATAGTACATAAATCCCAAAGGAATTTACGAATTATAGTCCAGTTAATAAAACAGACTAAACACGTAAGTTTATTCCAGTGCCGACATTTTTGTCAATATTTAACCGGATAAAATTTCCAATTAATCTACTTCTTTCTAACTAATGGCTCTAAGTCCCATCGGTGCTGGAAAAATATTCGGTAAAAAGTATCATATAACTAAAAAAAAAATAATAGTATATATATATATATATATATATATAGACAGAGAGAGAGAGAGAGAGAGAGAGAGAGACCATTAAAGGCGAGGCCAAACTCTAGGAATTGATTCTACTTAACATACTGAAGAAAAAATGTCCAGTGAACATAGGACCGAAAAGGCATATTTTTCTGTCTGTCCGCCATTTAGTGATTTAAAGAAAAAAATTATTTTTTAAGAACGGTTAAAGATAACGTAATAAAATTTTGAACTTTATTGTAAACTAACATTTTTTAATTGGAAAAAAAATAATGATACTTTTCGTTGACAAAAATCATAATGACGTTCATCGCAATTTTTCAATCTTAAATATCTTAGATACGAAAGGCAAAGTCGATAGATGGGTGGAATATATTGAAGAGTTATACGGAGGAAATGAATTAGAAAATGGTGTTATAGAGGAAGAAGAGGAAGTTGAGGAGGATGAAATGGGAGAAACAATACTGAGATCTGAATTTAAGAGAGCATTAAAAGATTTAAATGGCAGAAAGGCTCCTGGAATAGACGGAATACCTGTAGAATTACTGCGCAGTGCAGGTGAGGAAGCGATTGATAGATTATACAAACTGGTGTGTAATATTTATGAAAAAGGGGAATTTCCGTCAGACTTCAAAAAAAGTGTTATAGTTATGATACCAAAGAAAGCAGGGGCAGATAAATGTGAAGAATATAGAACAATTAGCTTAACTAGTCATGCATCAAAAATCTTAACTAGAATTTTATACAGAAGAATTGAGAGGAGAGTGGAAGAAGTGTTAGTAGAAGACCAATTTGGTTTCAGGAAAAGTATAGGGACAAGGGAAGCAATTTTAGGCCTCAGATTAATAGTAGAAGGAAGATTAAAGAAAAACAAACCAACATACTTGGCGTTTATAGACCTAGAAAAGGCTTTCGATAACGTAGATTGGAATAAAATGTTCAGCATTTTAAAAAAATTAGGGTTCAAATACAGAGATAGAAGAACAATTGCTAACATGTACAGGAACCAAACAGCAACAATAACAGTTGAAGAACATAAGAAAGAAGCCCTAATAAGAAAGGGAGTCCGACAAGGATGTTCCCTATCTCCGTTACTTTTTAATCTTTACATGGAACTAGCAGTTAATGATGTTAAAGAACAATTTAGATTCGGAGTAACAGTACAAGGTGAAAAGATAAAGATGCTACGATTTGCTGATGATATAGTAATTCTAGCCGAGAGTAAAAAGGATTTAGAAGAAACAATGAACGGCATAGATAAAGTCCTACGCAAGAACTATCGCATGAAAATAAACAAGAACAAAACAAAAGTAATGAAATGTAGTAGAAATAACAAAGATGGACCACTGAATGTGAAAATAGGAGGAGAAAAGATTATGGAGGTAGAAGAATTTTGTTATTTGGGAAGTAAAATTACTAAAGATGGACGAAGCAGGAGCGATATAAAATGCCGAATAGCACAAGCTAAACGAGCCTTCAGTAAGAAATATAATTTGTTTACATCAAAAATTAATTTAAATCTCAGAAAAAGATTTTTGAAAGTGTATGTTTGGAGTGTCGCTTTATATGGAAGTGAAACTTGGACAATCGGAGTATCTGAGAAGAAAAGATTAGAAGCTTTTGAAATGTGGTTCTATAGGAGAATGTTTAAAATCAGATGGGTGGATAAAGTGACAAATGAAAAGATATTGCGGCAAATAGATGAAGAAAGTAGCATTTGGAAAAATATAGTTAAAAAAAGAGACAGACTTATAGGCCACATACTAAGGCATCCTGGAATAGTCGCTTTAATATTGGAAGGACAGGTAGAAGGGAAAAATTGTGTAGGCAGGCCACGTTTGGAGTATGTAAAACAAATTGTTGGGGATGTAGGATGTAGAGGCTATACTGAAATGAAACGACTAGCACAAGATAGGGAATCTTGGAGAGCTGCATCAAACCAGTCAAATGACTGAAGACAAAAAAAAAAGCCGAAATAACGGCCATCTTATTTTTTTATTATCGTGACTCACTTGATAACTAATCAAATTTTCTACTTTTTGCAGTAACTCTGTTGTTTTTCGTCGGATTTTTACAACTAGGGTGAATGTTTGTTTTTTTTTTTGGTTACAGGATCACGCGAGAAGCAACCTTCCGATTAATTTAAAATTTTCAGGATATATTTGTATTCTACCAGGGAAGGTTTTCAGCCATAGAATGAGGCCCTAGCCCTCTTGAAGGTGAAGATATTATAGATATCCATTAAAGAAACAAAAAATTAATCAAACGTTTTACTTCATTATATTTCTGTCACCAAGGCAGTAGAAATATAATTACGTAAATTACTTTTTTTTTATAATGAATATCTGTAAAACATTAAATATTCTCACGACCATGAGAATTACGAACGCATCAGGTTCCAGGGTTCTCCACTCCCTGGCTAGACGGTCGGGCGAGGAAAGGTGCTAATATATACATAAATTCTTTCTCAGTAGGTCTACATTAGTTTGTTGCTTTATACTTTGTTTCACTCTTTCTTATAGCTGTGATGCAGAAATAAAGGCACCTTAAGTGGAATGGAATATCAATAATTTCGGTCGGCCCGTTCTGTTAACTTATATCTGACATAGGATGGATTTTATCTTTAGTTAATTAAAGATAGTAGTTTCGGAAATGACATAAATCTCGCGTCAAGCCGCCTACAACAACCTTACAACTTTTGTGTTGTGGTTATGGAGGTTAGCATATATATATATATATTAGTGATAAAATCGGAGTTTTATATGTACATAATACATAATAAATCTCCCTCGGACCTGGTATATATTCATGGTACAGACATCATTTTTATAATAATACCTTGATTTTGATAATGGTATCATTTTTGAACCAAATTCAAATAATCAAATTCATTGATTATGGTGATTTTTGGACTGAATTGTAGCTGAAATTGTTTATAATCGGTACAATTTTGAAATTTAACATAAACAGCACAAAATTAACGAATGTTGATTTTCTTTTTTTACAGCACCCTTTGGAACAATAATGAAAATGTTCCGATGTACAGAAACACGAGTAAAGAAAATCAACATTCGAAAGAAAGAAAGAATGAGTAATCTGTGAAGTCTTTTCCGTTTAAATATATAAATCAATCGGATTAAAGATATAAATTCAGTTTATGTACGCTTCTAAGGAGTTAGTAAAAACATCTTTCTTACTGATAGCTTATTCCTTAAGGGACATACTTTTAAGGTTTCAGATTTTTATTTTTCCCGGTCCATCCGATTTCAAATTCTAGCTATAGAGTTACCGTAATTTCTAACTATAAATTTAATATTAACTATTATATAGTTAATATAATATTAACTATAAATTTAACGTATTAAGGTTAATATTAATATTAACCTTATTATTAGGAATTTATTAGGAATTATGAATTATGAAAATTTATGACTCAAGTTTTAATAAACTGAAACCGAATAAGTCATTTCATTTATATTCTAAGAAATCATCACAAAATATTTTTATTAGATTATTATTCCTCCTCAATAATAAGGGATGATTTAAAAAAAAAAGTTTTTTACCACTTCAGAGCAACCGGTAACCACCTAGAAGATGTTACTTCGGTCGGTCCCAAGTGACGTGGCTGAAGACTAGGTCCCCCTTTGTGCAGTTTGAAGCTGATCTCCCGAGAGGGTCCCTCTTGGATCATTAAGACATCACAACATCCCTCTCGGTTGCCATGGTGACTCTCCCCAAGTGGGCTACCCTTCCCTTCCCTATCACTTATTCTGGGTCCGGGTATGCTCCCCACGGATACGCCCCCTGAATCGCGCGCCCACCTTACAAACCTTGAGGGCCCTCAATACATCATCAGAACGTCCTGATCCAGCCATCTGCTGGACCCGATCGACCTCACCAAACAGGCTGTCTCCCTGGCACTGTACGTGTCCACGATTCGAATCCCTGGCGACAGAATCTTTTTCGCCAGTTCCCCCCGAATTTTTTTTTTTTTTTTAATTCACATTAGTGGAGTTTGAAATCCACACAGTATACTTTCATCAGTCCCAGTCAGTCGAAGATATACATCATTGCCCTTCAATGAGATGAGGTACAGCACCTCACTTATACGTGTAGCAAGATTTATTTACCAACGCAATTCAGTATACATAAAATCAAGTCACTTAACATTACAAAAGGGATGAAATACAATTATTAAATACGTTAAATTTAGTATGCATATTTACAATAATACAGCTCTATTAGTAGGTCATACTACAACACATGTAGTAGTAATAAAGGATGAATTGAATGGTCTAACTTTCCTTCAGCCAGTCGAAAAAAATAGTCTATAAAAAAGGTTTCTTAGAATATTATAAATGAAGGTGATTTACTTTTTTAACATAAATTTATTATGCTAAACAAACAGACAGATTGAAGTACGGGAATTGTATTAGTAACAAACACATCTAGAAGTGAAGCAAGTTCATTTTATATATATATATATATATATATATATATATATATAAAACACATTGTTTCTTTTTAAATTCTACTGCTAACATTCATGTTTAAAATATAAACAATCAAGTTACGAAACAAAAAAAATTCTATGCGCTTAAAATTTTTACCTGCTTTAAATACGTTCATAATATTGGGAAAGAAGTTTAACATAACCTCCTACAATCCCCACGTTGTTTGTTTTATCTGTTTTCCATCAACTTTTCCTTTTTTCATTTAATTTTATCACCATATCTTAATACATTCGTTCTATTACAATATCAATAAATTTGTTATTATAAAAAAAACTGCACAATAAAACTCTACATTCTTGTTAGTTTATTAAAACCTCTGAAGCAGAAAACCCATCAAATAAGCGGTTTATAAGAACAAAATGTAATTAAAATTTTACTACTTTTAACCATAACGATAAAATTACAGAGTAAAATCTATGATAACATTTCTTATAACCTCTCTGGTTATAAATAATTTTATTTAATATAATTCTCAATCTTCTCTTGTTACAAAATATTTGTTAAAATGGTATTTTGTTTAGTACAAGTAGTTTACCCTATTATCATAAAATATACATATTTAATCGTATAGATTGTCAATATAACAAAAACATTTCTATGTAAAAAACACAATTAAAAAAAAACAAATACATAAGAATTATCGTTTGGTTTTTCAAAAATTATAGAAGAAATTAACAATCATGACTGAGAGAATATGTTACCATAATTAGCAGGCTTACCTATAGTGTGCTCAAAATACCGCTTTTTATCTACTACTCAGTAAATATTAAAAAAAAATATTAAATAAGAAAAATGTTTTTAATTATATTTTCATTAATTCTTGTCTACTGAAATATTTACCATTACATTGATAATAAGTAAATAACAAAAACCTGATTTCTCTTGATAATTAAAGATCTCCCAGAGAAATTTCAAAACGGTTTCAACAAAAGTTGTCTAGAATTCTATTTTCTTTAAATTTTAGGTTAAGTTTAAAACAGATCTCAGCCAGTAAACCATAAATACTGTTATATCAATAACAGGATGAAACTCTTTATGAATTTTTCATTCATTTTGTTCAAAATGGATAAGCTTCTTTTAATGTTTATTAAAAGAAACTTATTTCAAGTTGTTATTTCATCTGTTAAAAGTTTTCGCTTTAATTCTTCCTGAAAATGTAAATAAAAAACGTTTTATCAACAGAGAAAAGAGTTAAACTTTTTTAATTACGTCCTCTAAATAATGTAGTCTTTACAAAAGGGTGTTACTCATTATTATACATTCAAGTGACGACTAGCAAACATTGAAAAAATTTCAGTAGTGGAAATCTTTTTGTCTAGCAAAAATGTACTCGTTCAACAAGTTTTACTAATAGTATGTATCCCGTCGAAAAAAAAATCGTTAACATGATAATCGGAATAAATTTAATTATTAAGCTTTTGTTTAAATTTTATATGAAAATCAAAGAAAAGTTAAAAATTCATCCGCAATTTTAACCCAATTAAAAACAAAATTTTATTTATTTAAAAAAATATTTATGTAGAAGTTTATTACGAAACTTGCGTTACTACAGTAGTAACGCAAGTTATACTTTTTTATAATATATTTTTATAATTTAACACATAAAAAATGTGAAATTATAAAATTGTCCATTAAATTTTTGTTTATAGACCAGATATTCTGATTTTGATAAAATATCATAAGAAACCCCAGGCTACCTGGCAACATAACTCTATTGTTAAATTGAACGTATTCGGTGAATCAAATTATACATATAAAAAAGTAAAGCTTATAAACACAACTCGATGTTTAGTAAAGTACGGGTATTTTTTTATTTAAGTCAAAAAATTAAGCGCACCTAAAATAAAATTTAAAAAAGTACACTTTTTTTATAAAATCACTTTGATATCTCTGATTTTTGTATACGATTTACAAAAATAAATTTCGGGCCTGTTTTCCAGTTCTTCTTTTTCAGAAATTATGATTACTACTCGACTGTAAAATATTATTAAAACAAATTTAATTTAGACATCTCAAAATGATATATACAAATTTTAAAAAAAAAGAAAAGTACATAAAATTTTATTTCTTTAATAACTTATTGAATTCTATTTTATCATAAAAATGTTTTTGCAATCAGAGGTTAATAATTATTAATAAATCAATCACGAACTTTATTTGTACAATTAACATGATTATTACAATTGTTTTACATTAACTGCAAATAATTACCTTTTAACATCATTTTGTGCATATGTTAATGATAAATTAAATAGGATAAATATAAAGAGGAAGAAAACGTTAAGACCAAGCAAAGAATATTAAGATTAAGAAAGGATGATGAATGTAAAGAGAAAGAAAATTTGAAAACTAGAGAATGTGCACACAAATTAAGGTCAGAAGAATTATATCAAACCAAAGAGCGATTAAATGATTGGCAACAAAAAACAAACGAAATGATGGTCAACTCGATTTAGGGAGAATATTGTCCGACAATATCAGAGCAGTAATGAACTAAAAGAAGAATTTTTTTTTGTCGGACATGTTGCTTCAGTGTATATGTTATTCTTGTGAGGGTCTATTTTTCAGTCACTCTGTAGTTAACTTTAACGTGAATAAAATTAAACAGAAAGTTGAGAATAATTAAACAGAAATTAAAGTAGAAAACCCAAAAATATTACGATTCTAAATTATAATTTCAATTAATATTGAATAAAATTAGATGTTTGACCAACTCTATTACATATACACATATGTAATAATGCCTATTAAATTAGATATACATATTTGTAAAAGTACATAAAATTATATTTTACTAATAACTTCTGATTTTTTTTTACAATCACGAGTTAATAACTATTAATGAATTATTATATTTAATTTTTTTTTAATGTTAAAAAATGTTTTTTTTTAATTTTTTATTAAAAAAGGAGATGATGTCTGATTCGAACCAAAATGACTTCCTCTTATAAATTCAAACATTTCATTAATTAAAATTTCATTTCGCTATAACTTTAGAACCAATGAAAATAAAAACCACTTATGATATATCGCTGAAAAGCTCTCAATGAGAGCTTATTACTACAGAAAGAGTTCAAAATCCAATTTTTTGGGGGATTTTGGGCTTTTTGGTCACTTTTGGTTCAGTCGATTGCAATCAAAAGGTGAGGTGCACAACTGGATGTTACAACAGTCGTAAATCCAAAATTTAATCATATTACGGTCAATCGTTTTTTAATTATGCGAGATACGTCACGCCGAAACTAGTCAAAATGGATTCACTAATGGTCAAAATGGATATTTCTGTTGAATTATGAAAACCGAAGTTTTTCGCGATCACAATACTTCCTTTACTTCGTAAAAGGAAGTAAAAATGCGTAAAATACAAAGCACTTCAGTTTTTTTCTTATTATTTATTTATTAATTGAGAAACCTGGATAAATTTATATATATGCACTAATTATACTTATAAAATAATTTTTAAATTCAAGTTAATGATTTTAAAGTAATATTTTTACACAAAATAATTTACGATATTACTTTAAAATGTGCTATTTACTCACAAGATCTACCTCTCATATATTACTCGAGTGGTACCTCATGCAATGTTGAATTAATTATGATGTATCTACTGAAGAGCTCAAATATCAAATAAAGTAAGTAAAATAGGTAGAAAATTCTTCTTATTTTTAACATTTGATGGAATATAAGAAATAGAATTCTTTAAAAAAAACAATATATTCTGTTTTAGTTATGTATCGCATCACTATACATCATATTTCGCAATAAAATACTTTTCTGGTAATGCAAAAATAATATATAAAATATATGTTTGCGCAATATAACTATTTCTTTATTGACTACTCGTATTTCGACTGAAGAAAAACAGAATTGTGATATTGCTCTACCCTATTTTCTACAAAATAAAATTGAATAAAAATTGAGGTGCTATTCTTTTCGCAGAATATGCCTGTAAAAATAATACTTATAAAAAACACCTTATCAAAATATTCAACAATCTGAATTTTTATTAATTAGAACTTAAACATGAATGTAAATATCTCTTGTAAAATGGATGAACTTTACTAATGTCAATAATTTACCAGATAGTAAACATCATAACTTAGAAAGAAATGTATATTTCATAGTTATAAAGAGACAACTTTTCACTTTTAATTTTTGGTTTTATTTATTTTTTATTTTTCATTGTTCCCTGATAACCATAAAAACTACTGAACCAATCATTATGAAATTTTCCCTATAGCTTTCTTATCACTCTGAATATATATTACAGTTGAAACCTGACAATTATCAATGTTATATGATTCATCAATAAGAAAACTTATATAAATAAATAACTTAGAACTTGTTTACTATATTTAATATCACTGTCTGTAGTCAATTTCTATATCAGTCATTGTCTTACGACAATATCGATTTCTGCAGACAGTTGTTATGTTTTACTAAATTTAATTTCATTGTCTAATCTGGCGGCAACCTCCGAGAACTCATCCTCAAGCGAGTAAAGTAGGTCTCAGTAGATTTTTATATCCTGAACTAAGAAATTCAATACAAGATACGCCTTATACAACCGGCATAGATTCGACTTTCAATCTGGTATTTATATTTTCATAATGCCTAGATCGGAGAGAGGTCACAGGTAAGAAGAACTTCTTCTAGCTAGCCTAGAATGCATGATTATGAAAAACTTTAATCTATGCCAGAGCGTTCTCAAAGACTTGAAAAGGAACCTATGCGCTCGGCTCAAAATCAAGTTAAACTTTTTAGAAACTGAAAATTGGGGATTAAACTATAGAAAATGATAATGATTACTAACTATCAATCAAAAGATAGGTAAGTCTGTTAGCACAGTGATTGATTTCTGAAATTTTAGATTTATTGGATAAATCGTGTCTTCGGTTGTGAAAAAGAGCAATAACTTTGCCGCGGAATGTAACGGCAAAAGAAATAGGATTTTTCTTGAAAAATTTGACGATATTTTCCGTCATTATTTATCAATTGATACAGTTTTAAGCACCGATGATACAGTCCATTATAAGTAAGAATTTCTTAATGCACTTAATTCCTCAGGATTTCTATCTCATACATCGATATTAAAAGTTTATTTTTCAATTATATTGTTACGTAACATTCAATCTTCCAATCAGACAACAGATCTATCCATAACAATATGTCATAAGTAAATCATTCATTATATGTCATTAGAATTAGAATTCTTACTGGAAAAACTACGGAAAAATTGCATTTCTTCCTCTCCTTATGATCCTCACAGATCTACCATTTAATTTTTAACGTCTACAATTTCCTGAAGTATTTCTCTTGTTATTCCTACTAATAAGTCAAAGGACAAACTTTCAATCATATTTGATTGGATCTCCGTTCAGAGTTTCTATCCCGTTGCAAGGTTATACGTAGGATTTTCCAGAATTAGAAATCTTGGCAACCAAATACCCGTTAGTATTTGGTTGTTAGATTTTTATCACATGTTGGTATCCTATCTTGATACCAACGGGTGATAAAATAAGAAATATAATTTATCCAGAAATTGTATAGTTCTCATTTTATCAGGTTTTATAAATAACTATGTTTTTATTCAAGTCCGGACTTGTACAACTAGTAATTGCCTCTTCTTACTGAAGGTTTCCTTCGCTGTAGCTATCCTTCCTCTTACTTCCGTTACGATCTTTCGGTTCTCTGTTTTCCATGTAGTTAGAGCAGCTAAAAAGTATTAATTTTTCTATTCTTCCTTATTTTGGCCTTACCACTAAATCCTCTTTGTTGGTTACTTCCGTTACTTAAGATTTTCTTAATTGATTTTAATTAAAAACACTTTCATTCCTTCCTCCAAGATCGTTAACAATCTTTTAACGCGCACGTTTGCGCGCGTGCGCGTGCGAGCGTCCCATCAGATAGAATTTACCATACAATCGGAAAATTTTATACATCTTATTTTTCGTACTTGCATATTTTCTTGTTCTCTTTCTTCTAATAGTATATTTATTCCTTATCACATCTTCAGTGGAAATATTGAATAGTATAGGCGAGAGGCAACATCTTTGTATCACTCCTAGATGTAGACTCATCCAGAGAATCATATTCTTATTTACTTTGATTGCTAATCTGTCTTTCCATTCGATTTGTTACGGGCAATCTAGAATTTCTATCCATTCTTTGTCGTAACCGATTACAAACTGACAAAATCGGTTCCATCTCATAATTGATTTCTTAATAAAAAATTATATTTATATCGTCGTTGAGTAAACGCGTGTTTGATTTTTTATTAAAAATTCTCCTTTCATATTTACCCATAAAGTTCTTCTTTGAACGTATACACACAAGCACCAGTGGTACAATTACATAAAAATAAAAGTATCTTTGATATTCTAATTAAAACATTTGTAAATAAGAAAAAATAATTTAAGTAAATAAGCTTTTAATTAATTAAATAATTAAACTATAGGTAATTTTATGGTTTAATTCATTTAGTAATTGGACTGAAATAAAATGAAAGTAACTCTGACATGTAGGCAGTTCATTATCAATATACGATTAGTAATGGTTTGGTTAAACCTTGCTCAGTGGTTTAGAGACACGGTTCCATCCTGTTTTATTCTATCAATAATTATATTGACTTATTGAACAGAACAAACAACGGTCTATATGCATCTAAACCGCAAATTAAATTAAACAATTTTACTCTATTAATAGTTCTAATTTAAATTTAATTAAGAAAGTTGTTAAATTATTACCTATTTTTTTCTTAGTAAAATTTGTCGGTGCATACATCGCATTGTTTCACAACAGATAAGCAGTACGTTAATTTAATGTTATTTTTTATATTTTTTAACCCACTCTTTATTATAATTCTGAATTTATACTGCACTTGTAATAACAGAGGCTTCGACAACAGATCCTTTCTCTTAAAATAATGATATTCATTATTGTCGCTGATCTCTGTGATGAATAAAAGGAATATATCAGTTGTAAGTTTGAATATCGTGTGCATTAAGTCCATGATTATGACTGACGAGAAGTATACATTGCTCTGTGATGAAGGTAACAGGAAACCACTTTACACCTCATTTTTTTGTATACTTGCATAAAATGACAAGTATTATTCAAAACAATAAACGTTACAACATTCGCAGGTAACAAACGAATTTTATTGGCAGATAACAAAGCCAAATACTTGTAAACCCAAAGTAAACATTTCTTTAGTTTTTTGATTTAAAAATTTTGTCGAAATGTATTCTATATAAGTAAATCGCTCAAGTTTATTTCATTTCAAAAGTAGTAGACATGTGTTTGAAAGTTTAAAAAAATTTACGAGATCGTTAATTTTAAACAGCAATCCAGGAAGAGTTCCTGAATAAAATATGGATTAAATATCAAAATATTTTCGCTAATTGAAGGGGCTAGACATGTAGAGGCAACTAAACCTCTAAGGAGCATATTTGGTCCCAAATCAGAACCTATAGAAACATTACGTTAACAATACATGAATTTTCGATTTATATTATTTAGGGAATTTAAAATGTTACAAAACAATAATATTATATTTACCAGATTCAGTAGAAGAAACGTTTGAAAAAATTTAGTCAGAGTGTCGTAATATTTTGTTGAGTGAAGTAAAATGAAAAGAAATGGAGTTAGGGGATCTCTTCCGTCAACATAGTTTTTTCTTGTCCTTGAAGGTAAATCATATTGTAGACGTATGGTATGTGTAAACTGTACTGTTAAACCCTGTTAATCCAAAATGATAAGGATCGATAGTTATTTGGATCAGTGTTTATCAGGATAATTTTAAAATCTATTAGTTAAGTTTCTATAATATGTGCTTGCTTTTTTCTGTGTTATAATTTACAAGTTGGTTATTTTATAACTGTATATGTAATATCTCTTATAACAGTAACGTTCAGTATTTATTTGAGAATTTGAGGAAAGCATTAAAATACCCACTGACAATTGATAAAAGTAGTAACAATGAATCAATACGAATTTATTTCGCGTACCGCGTTTACAGTAGCACTTGTGTTAGCTCTGAGCTACGTTGAGCAATGTAAAAGACCACGCCCAACTACGTTATGTTTACGAGCTGTGAAGATACATTGTTACTTCCCGTAAGTCTGTTTTTCAACAGAACTAGTTTATTATATATGAGGTGATTTTTAACGGGGGATAAGTACGGACTAAGATTAAAAAATTTATTTTTGCATTTTTTTTTTTTTAGATTTTGTATTAAGGACTGAAACACGATTAAATAGTTAAAATAACGTCTGCAAAAAAACTATTTCTACAATACTGAAAATTCTATTAATTGAATATTTTAGTTAAGTTAGATATAATTAAATACTGAATTAATTAAGAAGTTCTTATAAAGCAATTTTATTCAAAAGAAATTAAAAAGTGAAACAAACCTTCAATTAATAGTACTTTGTTTTAAATACGTTTCAATTAACGGAAATTTTGGATTACAGGGGTTCGGTTTATCGGCATTTTATCTTGAAATTACCGTATTAAAAGGTTTTTCCATGTTATCTGAAGAGGTTCCAGAGGATTTACTGAATTCTACATATTTACTAATCTCTTTTAGTAAATACAAACTAGAAGAATCAGATTTCAGAGTTATGGACGTATTATAAAACGTTTTCATGTAAATTATTTTAATAACTTCTTACATGTTTCTCTCAAGCATTGGGACCGTACACATGAACAAACATACAAAGAATTTATTTTATGTTAGTTTTAAAAGTAAATCTATGATTTAGTTTTTTTTCTTTCAATATACACATATTTTTGACGTAATATTTATTCTTACATTGTAAAAATTGATGATGATACCCATGAATATTAATTAAATATTCACTGCTTATAAAAAATAACATCAATTATGTCATTTAACATAATGTATTTTATCATGATGTAAAGTAGCAAAACAATATCACTTGAAATAAAAATCAATGTTATTACTATAAGCTATGAAATTGTTTTGTATAGCTTGTTAAGTTACTTTAGTGACCTAACGATCGGATAAAAGCGAACCATTACAATCATATATTATTTGTGACACGACTTTCCTCTTTTATGTATTATTAATAGTCATTAAAATAACATTTACTGACAGCTATACTATATTGATGGTCAGTATTTATTACTTACGGTAGAGAACCTAATGAAATAATATTCCAAGGTATAGACTGCTTTTATTTATTGTCGCATCAACAATTAAAGTCATTAGCGGACTTATCAGTATAATGTAACTTTACCGGTAAATTTGAAATCTTAAAAAAACTCTAGCCGAGAGTAAAAAGGATTTAGAAGAAACAATGAACAGCATAGATGAAGTCCTACGCAAAAACTATCGCATGAAAATAAACAAGAACAAAACAAAAGTAATGAAATGTAGTAGAAATAACAAAGATGGACCGCTGAATGTGAAAATAGGAGGAGAAAAGATTATGGAGGTAGAAGAATTTTGTTATTTGGGAAGTAGAATTACTAAAGCAGGAGCGATATAAAATGCCGAATAGTACAAGCTAAACGAGCCTTCAGTAAGAAATATAATTTGTTTACATCAAAAATTAATTTAAATGTCAGGAAAAGATTTTTGAAAGTATATGTTTGGAGTGTCGCTTTATGTGGAAGTGAAACTTGGACAATCGGAGTATCTGAGAAGAAAAGATTAGAAGCTTTTGAAATGCGGTGCTATAGGAGAATGTTAAAAATCAGATGGGTGGATAAAGTGACAAATGAAGAGGTATTGCGGCAAATAGATGAAGAAAGAAGCATTTGGAAAAATATAGTTAAAAGAAGAGGCAGACTTATAGACCACATACTAAGGCATCCTGGAATAGTCGCATTAATATTGGAAGGACGGGTAGAAGGAAAAAATTGTGTAGGCAAGCCACGTTTGGAATATGTAAAACAAATTGTTAGGGATGTAGGATGTAGAGGGTATACTGAAATGAAACGACTAGCACTAGATAGGGAATCTTGGAGAGCTGCATCGAACCAGTCAAATGACTGAAGACAAAAAAAAAAACAAACTCAGATCTGCTGCTGCCGGCCTACGTGGCGCGAGTGGTAGCGTCTCGGCCTTTTCATCCTGAGGTCCCGGGTTCGAATCTCGGTCAGGAATGCCATTTTCACACGCTACTTGTCATTCATCTCATCTTTTGAAACAATTCCTAACGCTGGTCCCGGAGGTTAAAAGAAGAAAAAAAGTATATATTGCTTAAATAATGTTGTTGATTATATTATATAATCGATAACGGGTTAGGCCAGCGCTTTAAATTTTTTTTCCTTTTTATGTTTGTAAATAATACAATTTTAATTAAAAAAATCAAATAAACCAATTTTGTTTCCCAGGCGGTTACGTGTTTACTCCAACGAATTTCCCTAGTTCGATTAGTGACTTCAGTCATTAATAAACTACAACAATCCCAAGTGACTTCAGTAGTTGATACCCCCCCCCCGCCGGCTAAAATACCCTTTACACATAAAATAAAGTCTAACATTAAATTTTAAGATAAATAACTCTACTTTTTTTTTCTTCAAATAATCAATCTTTTTTTCATCTTTTGACATGGATATAAATTAACAAAAATGAAATAAATAAGATTTAAAAACACAGCAAAATAAGTAGAAATTTAAATTCAAAAATGTAAATTTTACTAAGTGACAACTTAAAACAAATATCTTATTTACAGTTTTATATTAATATATGTAATTAGCGTTTCGAAAATAATTCAATATTTCATTATACTCGTATTATTAAATTAATGATTAATAATTTTACAAATAATTATCAAACAAAAGAAAAATTTGAATTGTTGGAGAACTATGATGTCACAAAATCATGTAATTATAATTTAAATCGTATTATATTCAATTTAATTTATCTTTAAAACTAATTATTTTGCTTTTATATAAGAATAAGGAAATTATCTTTTAAAATTTACATTAATAGAAATAGAACAAGAATTGAAAACGGTAAGAATGGAAAATGTTGTATAAAAAGGTTAACGGTGGAAATGAAAGATCTTTAAAATACAAATTAGCGATATCTTAACAGCGTCAATTTAGATGGATGCAGAAGGAAAGAAAGGAAATTGGTTGGTCTAAGGAGAGATGAAAGAACAAATAAATCACGTTGTTAACGAACGTCTCTTCACAAGAAAGTCTCTCTTACTTCTTCGCCATAACCGTCTAGAATCTACTGCAGAATTAATGTTGATTATTCAGTCTGAGTCGACAGTTATATCTACGCTTCTTGCTTCTTTTATTTCTAAGTAAGCTTTCCTTTTTACCAGACATCTGGTATATTTATTTTCAATAAAATCGTTTCTTTCTAATAAGCTAAGTTTTATTTTTTTGTAGATCGTTGACTTTTAACCTTTTTATGTTTATTTTTTTTTTTTTTTTAACAACTAAAATAAAAATTTATAAAATTAATTTCACAATTAGACGATAATTTATTACGGCATTTAATTTTTATTTATTAGGGAGAAGGAAATAGATTTTAGATGAAATAAAGCGAAACAGAAAGTATTAAAAAATGTCTAAACTACACTCACGAATTACTAACATCTACTCCAAGCTTATTATAAAACTGATAACTTCCTGACCCTTATTCATCGAGTAGTAAATACCGGTTCATATCAAAATACAATGTAAATCGAGTCAAAAAAGCCTTATTCTCAGTCGTAGAAACAAAAGTCTTCACTCTTTTCTCAACAGAGACGGATTGCGTAATAAACATTGCTCTTAGGAAATTTCAGAACCTTTGATTAGTTTCGTTTATATAAAGGCTTTACAGCCTTCTGTATCAAACGAAATACTAGAACGTTCAGCAACAAAAATCATCGTAATTAATGAGGTTTAATTAATTGTATTTTGTGTGACAGAGCATTTTCTACTTAATGTAAGAAAATTATAACTATAAACAAATACATTTTTGCTGCGGTGCACTTAGATTATAATTTGTGAAAAGTTTTATTTTAAGAAGGTATTCTATTATTGACATAAAAAAATTATTCTGGAATTCTTCATTTTATTACGTAAAAAAATATTGATTAAAGGTTGTAAATACTACTTAAGTTATGAGAATGGTGTCAAAAGATTAAATTTCTTGTAATGTTAAAGATTTATTTCTTTAATCAGAGGAAGATAACATCCCATTATGAAACAAATCCCTTTACGTGAAATAAGAAATTCAAGTTAAATTTGTTGATTCATCTCTACATACCTGCATTTACATATCCTCAGATATCGTGGAGATATCAGATACAGTCATATATCATCCCCAGATACTGTGGCGTGAGCGGTAGCGTCTCAATCTTTCATCCGAAGGTCCCGGGTTCGAATCCCTTCTTTAGGCGTGGAATTTTCACTGGCTACAAAATTGGCATTTCACCTCATTCTTTGAAGAAATACTTAACGGTGGTTCCAGAGGCTAAAAAAAAATAATATCGTGAGGAAGTATTTTTTTTATAACAAACTCTGAAATGAATTAGCAAAAATAAAAAACATTAACATTAACATTAACATGTAAGACCGTCTCATGAGACGGTCTTACAGTAAAGGATAAGTAATAAACTTATTGTATTTTTATAGTATGACTATGCTGAGCTTGAACTATGACTGTACCATATTTATTAATTTTGTCGCACTTGTTTATTATATGCCAACTTCATTCTTTTATTATTTGGAATTTATTATTGAGTTTTTACATCCACCTCATATACAATAATAATTAATACTAACAAATACTGATGAAGATGAGGATTTAAAAAATTCAGTTAATATAATTTATTATTGATTACGTATGTTCATAATTTTAAAGTACATTCTACCTGTAACCGATAATAGTGGTTTGATTACTAATGCCAAGAACAAAGAAATAGGTATTTAACTGTTGATCTGTTTAAAATATAACACATTAGTTATGGATAATTATGCTGAATGTAGTTAATTTAAGTAATTTATTTTTAGAATGTAGTTTAGTAGTGTAGTAGTTGACTATGTGTTTATATCTTTATAGTCTTTTTTATCTTATTGATTTACTCAGAACCGTAACATTTACTTTTCATAGAATTAGATATTCATTCCTTCATAGTTATTTCACTTATATTTAGAGTCATATATCCTACATGATTTTTATGTATCAGAAGAATGTTTTTTTTTTATAATCTTAAATTTTTATAGGATAGTTTTTCATCATTGGACAATGTATTTATTTTTGGTAGTTCAGCGATGAGGTTTTGTAAATATGTATATTTGTTCGTTTTTATAATTATAACATTATTTTTTATAATTATCATTATCATTTTTAATTATCTAGTATTTCCTTTTATTTTTTATAGTTATTTTATTATAACTATAAATTAATAATTATTTTATATTTGATTTAAAATCTAAAACTTTTATAATCATCTCTAAATTTTTAACGATAATAGTTTCTTTTTTATTAATGACTTTGAAATTAATTTCTGTTATAATTTTCATCTGTCTATTTACTGAACAGTTGTAATTGTAATTGTTTTTTGGCGGATTTCAAAAATATTTGTAACTTACTTCTGCGCCCGGTAATGTAACCTCAAAAAAAGGGTTTTGGGGTAAATTTTCAGCTCTTTTTCATTCTATTGTTATGTACTATTAAATTTTCACTTAAACCAATTCTTTCATGAAAACTACAACAAATTATGTCGAATAAACATGCCCCCTTGGTTCAATACCTCGGTTAGGTTCTAAATAAATATTCTAAATATTTTATGGTTCATGGATGAGTGATTGATGGGTTGCGTTTTATATGGGACACTCTGTATATTTCATCAAAATTATGTTTAAGGCAGTAATTACCTTTAATAATAAACTACCAAGTAGTACACAGCCACAAAGTTCAAGTCTTGGTAGTGTAATTTGTTTTAATTATGAAAACTACAATTCCATTTAAGTATACATCAAATATTAAGCTAATTATTTTTAAAATTAAAAAAAAAATACTTCAGACAAAAAAAAGGCAAAATAATTAGCGTAATTTTTAAAATAAAATCACTCGCGCATGAAGACCGACTTTTCGTTTCCAAAGCCAACACTATTTTTCAGTCAGAAATACAATGATTTTAAGAGCATTACGCATTAAAAATATTCGACTTAGAATCGGTCACGCGCGATTAACAAATTTATATATGTTAACCGGCGAAGCGAGACCAATGTGCGGTGTTTGTAATAAAACACTGACAATTAAGCATCTAATAGAAGAGTGTACCATATATGAGGACCTCAGAAAGAGGTTCCGTCTTACAAATAATATTAGTGCTGATCTGGATAATGGAAATGAAGAAAACATAGTTGCATTTTTAAACGCCAGTGGACTTCTTAAAAGTCTATAAAATGGAAGTTTAAAGCTGTGGTAAAAGATACTCTAAGCGGTAGTTTTATATATACATATAAGGGAGTCTCGAAGCGTGGCACGTATAGTGACGGGAGGTAGCCCTCTTGCCTAGGCCATTTTGGCTCACCTGCATTCAAGAGCAGTGAGTGGGGGTGTGTCCGATGATGGCATGGGAGACCCTCAAGGGTGGATTGAGGGCGCGAGGCTATGGGTGTACGCCGTGCATGCCTATGGCCTGATATAAGAAGGATTCAACTGCCACGGCAACCTGGCACGACTGATATACTGCTCAATGGCGGTTCTGGTCGCCCCGAGGGTGCTTAAATAAACTATAAATGAGACTTCGTAGAAGAAAGAAAGAAAGATATGGTATTGATAAGTTTAATTTTAATTTTAATTTCATGGTCTTTTGAGAACCTATCTCAAATTTTAATATTGGGGCCCTTTACACCCCGTAAGTGTTTGTGATTGTCCTTGTCTTTTATGTTTTAATGTTTATTGTGAAGTTTGTGTTTTTAAATAAAATGTAAGGGCCCTTTACACCCGACGACGATCCTGATGGAGATAATAATTTCTTTTAAAGAATGTGACGAGGGCTAATGACCTTAGCAGTCGATGCCCGTAAAAATTAAAAAAAAAAAAAAACACTAAAAGCTACCTGAAACATGAAACCAATATTATTTTCCAAAATTATTACAGCAGTGCAAAATTCTTTCTTTCATAACTAAAACCGCAAATCCACCATTCTGACGGACTTACTGCGGTAGAGATTTTTATCTTTGTTTCTTTGATACAATTTTAAGACTTCTTTCATGTTTAATTTCTACTTATATTTAAATAGTTGTGGGGAATTTACTACACGATTATAATATTTTACATGAATTTCAATTTCTTTAGATTGACATTTGTTTATTCTTATTTAGCCAGTTTATAATCTTAATCTTTGTATTACATTTTACTTTTTTTCTTTTTGCTTCCTTATACGGAGTAAAGGAATTATTGTGATCGCGAAAAACTTCGGTTATCAGATTTCAAAGGACATATAAATTTTGACTACTTTCGGCTGTACGTACGTATGTATCTCGCATAAGTCATCGCATAACTCAAAAACTACTGGCCGTAAAATGTTGAAATCTTGGATTTAGAACTGTTGTGACAGCTAGTAGTGCATCTTCCCTTTTTATTGCATTCGACTGAACCAAAAGTGTCCAAAAAGCCGAAAATCCCCCAAAATTTGGATTTTCGAATTTTTCTTAACTGCAGTAATAAGCCCTCATTGAGAGATTTTCAACCATATATCATAAGTGGTACTTAATTTAATTAATTCCAGAGTTATAGCAAAATAAAATTTTAATTAATGAAATATTTGGATCTTACAACGGGAATGTCTTTTGGATTTTCCGAAAGTGACTGACTTTTATATAATTTTGGCAATACTTATTTATAAATGTATGACTAATAATTTTTTATTTATTAGTAAAAATAAAATACAAATAATATAATAGATTAGTAATAAAATGAAAAGTCAACGCGACTTATTCTGTTTATTATTGAAATTAGATTCTGAAAAGGTAATCGGTGTTCGAATGAATGATGAATGTTTTCATTCAAAAAAAAAAATCTCATTAATAACTTAATTCCCATAAATAAAGTGTATTATCATGTGGTTTACATTATTTTCGTGGTGCCGAAAAGATAAATGCATAATTTAAAAAAATATGGTAATTTTCTGGCAGTCCCGCGATTCACGAATATAACATGAATCGGTTAACCTACTTACCGGCTTACATAAATTACAGTTCTGATTAAGTTCATTTTATGAAATATAAGATGCATATATTATTTAAATTCACCTATTTTTTTTTCAACTAACCCAAATTTTCAATAAAACTCGCTTAATATTCTTTAATATTTTTATATCTTATTAATTTTTATTTACGTGGTATACCGAGTAATATTAATGGAACACGATAATATTAATTAAATACAATTTTAATTACTTTTACTTTTTTTTCAATCCATGGTATATTATCATTCCCATTTTGAGCTCAAAATGGGTGTTTTTATTTATTAGGTAAGCGGTGGAAATAATTCATTCAGATTGGTTAAATTTATCCAAAACTCATCAGTTTTAGCTTTAAATCTTTAAAGGAGAGTGTCACCAAATGAATATGACAAATGAATGTCACCAAATGGATTTAGGTGTATTTGTAAATTCCTCTTCTCAGCGGCTTACGTATCAGGATAAAATCAACATTCACAAATTATATACTATATGACTTTTATATCTAAACATTACCGTAACTAGAAATAAACAAACCGTGAATTAAAATAGGTTACCGCTTGGAATCGTATAACTACATAGTTGCTTCACGTTTATCGGAATTAAACTTTTAATTAGTAAATTAGGTAGGTATATGGTTAAATATTTTTTCATAGATAAATATATTTTACAAATTAACACCTTACATTGATCTATCCATTAAGTTAAAATACATTTTTTAAATTGCTTAATCTTTCTAAACTTTTTCTTATATATTTTCTACTACTTTATTTCAAAATAAAGTTTATTACAGATAGAAATTTAATTAACTTGAAAATCTAATTCAGGAATTATAAAACATCAGTAGAAGAAATTTCTTACAACTGAGATATCCTGCCAACTGATTTGATAAAAGTTAATAAATCTCAGATGTTATGTTTGTTTTAATCAAATTATTTTTAAAAGAAAATGTGACCAAAACAAAATATATTAAGATATTATATAATTTCGATATTAACTAAAAATATAATTAAAAATCTGTTTAGTTTCAATTTTAACGATATACGAGTATTTCATTCATTTTTTACCGGTAATTACTATTTTTTGAATTAAAAATTCCACTACGAATAAATGTGAATTTATCGTTTACTAAAGTAGAATATACGTTCTTAACAAGTATGGAGTTTATCTTTTCGAAATATTCACCATATCTTACTTTATGTTAAATCAGTGAGGTAAGAAATTCTTCTGTTACTGAATAGTATTACCAGCCTATAAAATAAATTATTTCAAATAAATTTAGAACAAATTTATCTTTAATTAGTTTGCAAGGTATTCAATAAATTGTTTTATTTGATTTTTTTTAGATTTTTTTACTTCTTCAATGTTTATTATTCAAAATATTTAATTGTCTCGTTTTTAATATTGAAAATTTTGTTTTCTTTGATAGCTAATCAAAATCTACCACTTTTTTGTTTTAAGAAATTTTGAAATTTTTACGTTTGTATTAAGTTTCTTCATATAATTATACTCAAAATCAAATTCTGTACAAGTTTTGTTTACAACTACAACGTGTTAAAATTATTTTACGCCAAACATAAAATAGTTTGTTAATGTTTCCTCCAGATTTCTTAAAAGATACTAAAATTAAAGTTCTGGGACCAATTTTTTTTTTTTCAATTTTCAGATTATATTCATATAAGACCACTAAATTTATCTCTTAATTGTGTCCCAAGAATTACAGTCCGGATTAATGTTACCGAAGGTGCAGAAATCAGGAAAAAATCTTTCTGTAGTATAACTACAAAGATAGACGAAATACTGCAAAGATCAAAATAAAATTAGTACAATCCAGAGTGTTTTCATGCAAAAAAATAAGTGCAGTTTTCTTGGAGATGCAGAACGCCTCAGCCTTTCCTCTGGAAGGTTCCCGATTTGAATCTCAATCAGAAATTGGATTTTTTCGATACACCAAAAAATTAATTTTCCTTATTTCCTCGTACAAGCTTTACGTATCCAGTACGTAGCTTTCCACTTAACCCTCACCTCGTAGCTTTGTACGTACAAGATTTAGGGAACACATATACAAAAAAAAAAAGTTAGTTTTATCTAACGTAAATATGTTTCAGTTAATCATAATATTAACCTCAATTAGAAAATGAGGTTCTTAAAAAATTTACATGCGGTTAAATTCTTTATGGTAGTGAAATATGGACGCTGTTGAAAGCAAAATGAAAAAGACGAAACACATTTGAATTGTGTTTCATCACAAGATGATGATGATGATAATCTGTGGGGTTAAAATGTAAATGAGGAGGTCTTAGACATATAGAATTCGAGAGAAATTCTGTAGTGAAACGAATAAGGATTTGTTGACCAAATATTGAGACATACAGTTAAATTAATTTTGCAAAAGCGGGATGCATAGAGTTTATAAAGACTAACGTAAATTTATTTCAGTGCAATTAGGATATACAAATTATGTTGAGTTAGCTCACAGAATAAATAAGGAGAGGAATATATTCTACATTTTCCTTTCCTTTATATATATAATATTATATTATATTTATATATATATATATATATATATATATATATATATATATATGTGTGTGTGTGTGTGTGTGTATGCGTGTGTATCTGTAAAATGTTGCACGTTAATAATACAAATATTCATGAAAATATTAACAAAAATAATTAGAATAAATTCTAAAATCATTAAACATAGCCATGTGATTTATTTTAAAATAAATTTTAATAGAATTACTGATATAATTTTTTCAAAGTTGATTGTGCAAAAATGAAAATAAAATTTCAATTTTATAACCTACAGTAATACTTATTTTTTTATATTGAATTAACAATTAAAAAATAATAATAATTTTTCCGAATAAGGTATCAAACTGTGTATTTTCTAACCATAGACAGAACATGTTTGAAAATACGTATATAACATGTTCGAAGTCGTAATACTGAAACAAAAGAAAAATTACATTTGTGAATCCATTTTCTGGTTAGAGAATCGTCAAAAATAATCTTATTTTCTTCTTTCATATAAAAATCCTTCCTTTCCTTTTGAATTTTGAATGTTTATTTTCTCTCTAGTCGTAAACTACGGTATATAAGATAATTAAACGAAACTATGAAGTAGCATGTTAGTAAAAGAAACATTTACTAATTTTGTTTTATCGATAAAATTTAGAATAACAATATATTGCAAAATAGTTATATTGAAATTATGTTTAAAAGCAGGAAAATACTCGAAACATTAGTGAAAAATATTTCTAATGTAAAATTTACTTAACATAAAATTTTATAGATTTGCATGGCATCTGACAGTTGATTTAAGTCATTTAGAATAAATATTTGAGTATAGTTCTTTGAGTCTCTTTTATTACGAAAGAAAATAGATTAGAACGTTATAGTCATATATTATATTCGATCAGACATACACCATAGAAAATCGGTGGTCATACCCAAACGTTCTCTTAAGAAGGTTGGAATAGATCAACTACGAGACTGAGTACTTTCAAGTAAGGTACATCTAGCTGGTTAGTAGAATTAATGATAAATACGTTTTCAAGTATGAAGTTAATCTTAAAATGCTTTATTTATTAAGTTTCTCAAAATATTATGGTCCTGAAACTTGGTAAATCTGTTCATGATGTATCCTCGTATGGGGCCAATAAGCCTGTTGGGTACTTAAGTGGCTACAAGCTGATTCTCACCGGTTATTCCATATTTTCCTTAAAATCTAGTTATGATGTATATTTTTGCTATATTTACAATATTTTTCGGTAGGGTACCTTGTTAATAAATGAAATCTTACGTTGTAGCCGGCCAAAAGTATTAGCTGCACGGCTTTTAGAGCGCGCTTAGCACCCGCGGAACAGTAACTCTGATTGTTTACGTTTACAAAAGTAGCAAAATGTTAAATTGCTACTTGTATAATTGTTAATTATCGAATTTATCGATATGTTATTCTACTATTTACTAATTGTATTCTGATTTTCTTTCTTTTTCCTGTTTAACCTCCGGTAAATACCGTTCAGTTAATACTTCAGAGGATAAATGAGGATGATATGTATGACTGTAAATGAAGTGTAGTCTTTTACAGTAGTCTCAGTTCGACCATTCCTGAGATGTGTGGTTAATTGAAACCCAACCACCAAAGAACACCGGTATCCACGATCTAGTATTCAAATCCGTGTATAAATAATTGACTTTTCTAGGACTTGAACGCTGGAACTCTTGACTTTCAAATCAGCTGATTTGTGAAGACGTGTTCACCACTAGAACAACCCGGTGGGTGTATGCTGATTTTGAAATTAAAAAAAAAAACTAAAAATTACTATTTTCTTGTTATTTATTTAAGTTGTATATATTGAAACTTTTCACGCTTAATTAGCATGCATATTTCATGCTTTTTATGTTACATATAATCCGGTCTCTATTAATAATTCTATAATATAATTTTACTCGCTGAGAATTGTGCATTAATAGCACTTAATTCCTTTACTCAGCTCTGTTTTCCCATTCATTTTTACTTTTTTCTTTTTTCTTTACCTACAAGTGTTTCGTTAACCCGTTGATTCTTGTTATATATTTTTCTGCTGTGCTAAATATAGCACAGTTTTTCAAAACTACTTTTGTGTACGTTCTACGGTCTACCTTCAGAAATTCTACATAGAGCTAATATGTAATTTTTAGGATTTTCAGTGGGGGATTCTTTATAATGTGATTATATGTGATATAATTTACATAATTTTTCTACAAAAATGTAACCTACTGTACATAAAAAATTTGAAAAAAGAATGGTCATTTGTACCGACTTAAAATTTATAGTGTATTAAATATTGTTAAATAAAGTTAATTAAATTTTTATACTACCATATTGTTAAATTACATTCAGTTATACTAAAGACAAGATGGAAAATATTGTAACGAAAGTGATACTAACAGTAGAAATTCTTTTATTAGAGTTGAGTGTTCTAAAAAAAAGTTCGTATTATTTCAGTTCTTTCTTATTGTATTTTTTTGTTTAACTTTATTGTTCAATTTAAACGTCACTTGCATTTAATGTCTTGCCTAGTTCATTTAATTTTATCATAGATTTTTTTTTATATCTATATAACGTTTGAAAGAACATGTTCGTTTACACTGTTCTTAACTGCTCAATACAGTTACTCAATTATTTTTAAAAGTAGCAGTTTTTATTGTATGTAATATACTGAATATTTTATAAATAAAATAGCACGCGTCATTTATCCGAATTTCTACTAATCGCTTAGTTCAATTATGTGATTGATATCGAGGTAAATTAATTTTCTTTAAATCAATTTACTGCTTTTGAAAATTTCAAATTTATTGCACAGTATTATGCTGCAGGATTCTAAGTTAAACAATTTTATTATAAAAAAAACCTACACTTATATTAATCTTTATGCTTTATGTACCTCTAGTCTGACAGTGTCGTTTATTTAAAAGAAAACAAAAGATTAGCAGGAAATAAAAGCTGTGACCAAATTATTTTCTCTTTTTTCGTTCATTATTTGTAATCAAATATCTCTAAAATAAGATAACCATTTTATTATTTTTTACTACTATGGTTTTTATAAGGACCGTGTAATTTGTTTTGTATTTATTTTCAAGTAACTAAATCGTTAAACTAATGAAATTTAGTTCACTATTAACAAATCTCAAAAATTCTTACGGTATAGATTTTCAGCTTTTGTATTTTTGGTTCTCTTCTATTGATCTGTAATTTATGAAGCAGTTACTAGGAAAATGTGTTTTTCTCATTTTATAAAATTTTGAGAAAGTCCGTTGCTAACAGAGGGAACGACATAAATGTAACGACTTTTTACGAAATTTTCCATTTCAAATTGGTAGCTTCTATTTTTCTTACTTTTAGAATGAACACAAAATATAGTGGACTAGAGGGAGACTTGGTTACTAGGCCATGGGTGCCTTAGATTGAATAACTGATCTACCCTTTATTGATTTTAAAATGATTAACTATTGAAATTATCGGTAAACAATACAGGACCCTTGTCGACACCCAGATTTTCCCTGATCTAGAAGCCTGAATGCTAGGCCAACTTGGTATGTTGTTTTTGTAATTTTTTTTGTACAAAGTGCGGCAATGAATCGGGAAATTCTGCAACACTGTTTTATCAGAAAGAATTTAGTAAGGATGAAACCGTTACTTACATTTTGTAGGTTACTAAAAAGCGTTTAGTTGCACTCGAGCAGTGGAATGAACAACTAACTTTGCTGTAAAAAGCTTTACAAAAACGGTAACAATTACGTAATCGCTCAACATGAATTTTGAAAACATCACGCAGTTCAACGCAATCGTGTTATTCCATCAGCTCATGCTATTGGGTCCGAAACTTACTGTAAAAACAGTAAGCACACCCGAGAATATCGCGACTGTGAGGAAGGGATTTGAGTAAAGCCATGTCGCCAGCGCGTCGCCATACTTTGTCACTCGGACTGACCATAGTATACGGCGAATTTTACATAATGACCTCACACTTCTCTAGTATAAAATTCAGATAATTCGTGCGATACACAATACGACTATGAAAATGTTAAATTTTTCCTAAAGTTAATTAACGAAAGTTAATTTACTGATGATGACTCATTTACATTTTTCAGGGTTTAAAAAGCAAAATTTCCAATTCTAAGCTTTCAAAAGTCCTGGAATTTACCTAGATATGCAGCAAAGAGTAATGTTTAGCAAGAGACTTACTGGGTATGTACGGCGGAATTGCAGTCATCTGCATGATGTTATTTTTATACAATAGATTTCTCTTTTCGATGACTTCAAAATCATAAATTCTCTCATGTCAATGCTGTGTTCATCCTTGTTAAAAATAAATAAAATTAGTAATTTACTCTTAATAACGGTTAAAATCGCTCGATTCACTGCCGCACCTATATATCGGCTTAACTCAAAGGTTGAAGTTTTTTTTTTTAATTAAAATTTTGCCTAATGTTATTAGTAAATTTAAAATTGCGCAGTTTTTCTTTCAAATACTTAATTTTTTAACATTTTATTCAAACAGAAAGAAACTTTTATCAGAATGAAGTTATAAGTAATGTTTTTAAAGTTATAGGATTTGGTATCATCACGTTTCTGTTTTTTTAAATTTAATTTAATTTTTTTCCATAAATTTCTATTTATTATTTTCTAAATATTTAGGGTTAAACATATAAAAATTAATTTTTTTCTTATACATATCGGTAATTTTATTTTTCATTAGAACTACATATTAATGAATAAAGAAGACAGAGATAAAGTTCACTTTTTATAGAAAATTCCGTAACATAAGATTGTATTGGTCGGCTTTACCATTGCCTGCGAACTTTCATATTTTATGAGATAGCATCCCGGTTTTAATAAATTCCAAAACCACTTCAATTTTCACTTACCTAACCATTCTAATGTTTATCGCAGTTCTGAGAATTGGTAACACTGATAAGAATTGGTATTTTAAAATTTCAACTTAAACTGGTAAATTCTGTGGGGTTCAAAATGTAACTGAATTTTAATATAAAACTTGAATAAGCAAGTTGAAAAATTTTAAACTAATTTTAATTACTTCTTGGGTTTAAAACAAAATTATTTTCCCAAAATATTATATAGTTATGATAAACAGTATGAAAACTGGTTGATTTATGTACAGATTCAATATGTGGTACAGATGAAAGTATATAAGAGTACAGATTAACGTCTCGATCTTTCATCCGCAGGTCCCGGGTTCGAATCCCGGAAAAGAATGGTACTTTCTCACACTATTAAATTACCCTATTTCATCTCATCTTCTGAAGTAATAACTAACGGTTGTTCCGGAGGCTAAAGAAAAAAAGAATGAATACAGACGAAAACTAAAACGCATCGTTCCTAACTTTGACAGAATTTTAACAATAACATTTTGATCTCGAGAAATAAAGTTCAGTATTTTACATACATCTTATAATTTAATTAAAAGATATAACTTTTATTTAAAATTTTGAATTTCATTTTAAAATGCAGCTTAAATAATTGTATTGTAAAATTAAGTGATTAATTTACGTAATTATTTTTTCTTGATTTTTTCACGTTTACAATTAATCAGCAAACATAACTTCAAAAATTATTTTTTTTTAAAATTGTATTAAATAGAAAATAAAGGGAAAGTAAAGAAGAAAATAAGGGAATAAGGGGAAATAAACGGTTGTTTATTAAAAAACATTGAAATTCAAGTTTTAGATTTGTAATAAAATTTCTGTGCCAAATTAATAGTAAAATTTGGCCTCCCTTGAAACGTAATTTAACAATAATATTTATTTATTACAAGTATGATAAATAAGACATTAATCCTTAAGGTAAAAAAATGAGCTACTATCAAGTAACTTAAAGTACAACAAATTGGCAAAAAGCATTACAAATAGCTCTTCTGAGGGAAAGCGGGCTGAATAAAAGGAAGATAAAATATTTAGAAGGGGAAAAGTGAAGAAAATCATCTATGAATAGGCTTGAATAAAAAACATGTTATTTTTATGTAAATTATTTTGAGAAAAACATAATTTATCAAACAGGATAACATATATTCATCATATTTAAGTTGAGTTTGTTATGTTCAGATATGTAAATTAAAAATTAGTTTTTATTTATCAATACTAACACAAGCGTTTATAGTTACATTTACAAAATAAATCTTTCTATAAATATGACAGTGTAATAATAATAATATTTAACGATTATAAGTATAATTTTATTACACACATACACACACACGCGCGCGCGCACACATCTTTTTCTATGTGTCTTGAGATTGTAAATAGAATTATCATTTAATACGTAAAAAAAATAATACTTTTATGACTAATGACACAACTTACCCAAATTCTAAGAAAATTTTATAACTTTATGAGCTAGAATATATTACAGAATCTTACAGACACTTTCATCAAAAACTTTTTAAATATATTTCTTAACTATTACTAAATTACTGTTTTTCCATAACTAAATCAATTTTATAATCTTTTTCAGAATTCCTTTAGAAGGTTACTGCTCATCAAAAAATACTTAATTCGAGACCGCTTTAATGATCTTTAATGAAAAAGATTAAAATAAAATTTAAATTGGCGGACTAGATCTTCAATAATCAGAACCCCTAGTGAATCCACCAACCATTGGATTTACTTATACAGAGTGATTCAGGAAGAATGTACCAAACCTCCAGAACATGCTCTACTCATGAAAATAATAAATAATTTATTATAAATAGGTCCGGAAATAATCGATTAGCAGTGGCGGTTAGCGAAAGACTTCGGCCCTAATTTTGCGCCTTCAGTAAAATTAACCCACAATATAATTCTTGGAATCCAGATTAAGATGTAAGTACAATGATTTTATGTGAAATCTGACCTAAAAAATTGAAAAAAAAATTGGTCCAAGAAGTGTATTTTTAGTAATTTTTGAGATAGCTGGAGTAAAAACAAAAGACTGGGGACGATAAAGCTTTCCTAAACCAGGAAAGGTTATCAATATTTTGATATTGTCGCGTGGTGTGGTTCCGCGCGGCTTGATCAGGATATTGTGAGCTTGTTGACAATTTTTAATATTTATATAATTTTAGTTTACTGGTTTAAAATGATCAAATTGCAACCAGGCAAATTAATAATAATAGCAGTGGTAATAATAATAATAATAATAAAACAGTTAATGAACAAAAATATAAATATAGTAATTACAACCACAATAATAGTCAGGATAATAATAGTAAACGATAATTACATGACCTAAGAACAGACAAAAATATATAACTTAATCAACAAAGATAACAATCAAAATTATTACACGTCAAATAAATTTCATTAGTAAATAAGTGAATACAGTTTACACAGGAAAGAGTTGTAAAATAAATAATCGTTTGAAATTTATTCCAGGTATATAAACAGAAAACTAATATTCAGACCCATTGACAAAAAAAGGGTAGTTTTAACCCTTTTTAATCACTAGTCTTACTTTAACAAAAAAAATCTTGTAAAATTCATTTGCAAATCCCTTTTGTTGTCTATTTTAACAGTTTATGAATGAAGTCTATTGAATTATTTATTTCAGATATACATTTATAGCTAGTTTTACTGTAACTCACAGATAGTACTTATTTGGTTACTGAATTACTCGTGGCGTCACCTTAATCGTATCGAAATGGATACTCTCATCGCTGGACTGATGTCTTTCACACTCGCCTTGTAGATTTACACCTGCGAATCTCCACGCTGGACCTTCGTCGTACGTCTCGCTAGACTGGTTAGCAGAACCCTCTGCCAAATTCACACAACTCGCAGCCTCTACTGTGAAGTGGCCTTGCGGACCGACGCCGTAACGCCTCGCAGACTGGTTCGCAGATTTCCGTCGAACTTATTTTTAGCTGGTCTTACTGGGCTATTGATACTGTTAATCTGTAGGATCGAACCCAACTCGAAGTGTGAAAAGAGTCGACCGAGGCTTTGTTCCAAGGAATTCCGAGCCTGGTCTTCTCTTCTTGCCGTAAAACAGGTGTACGTTGTGTGGGCAGTATAACAAAAGACAATTATAAACGGACCTATTCTTTTCAAAAAGGGTTCTCCTTTTTGTCTCTTTCTGGATTCTCGCATTAATTATTACTTTTTTTACTTTCATAATAATTGTAAGAATCCGTTACTCAAGCCCGCTATGCGGATCTTGTTACAATATGTTTTGTATTTAATAAATTTCAAAATTCTTACGTTTGCATTTAGTTTCTGTGGACTTTATTCATAGAATCTTATTCAGAATCAATTTTTCTACAATTTTTGTTTAAAGCTTTTGTACGTTGATTATCATTTTACAATTAAAATTGATATATTTCATTATTTTTTGTTCTATTATCATTCATATTCATTTAACAAAATGAATTTACGCCAAACATAAAATAGTGTGCTTTCGATCTCAATTTTTTGTATTTTACACGAAATATCTTAAAAATGACAGAATATAAAGTTCTGAAACAATTTTTTTTTTTTTTTTTTAATTTTTCAGCTCAGATTACATTCCAAATCACTAATTTACATCTTAATTTGAGTCCCAAGAATTACATTGTGGATTAATTTCCCCAAAGGCGAAGAATTCAGAACGATATCTTTTGCCAGCGACCTTGCTAACGAAGTATTTCCGAATCTGTGTTTATAAAACATTCTTTTCTATTTTAATTAGTAGAACATACCTGAAACTTTGTAACATTCTTTATGAATCGCAAAATATAAATCGTTACCATTATGCCCACTGATTTATTTTTCGAAGAGATTGTTGTAAAGAACCTACCTTCTAATTAAAGTTATGTTTAATACGAAAAATATATTATTATATTTTTCAGTTTAAATGTGTAGTTTTTTTTATTTCTTCATTAAGAGCATCACAGAAATTAAAAAAAAAAAAACTTATAACGCCTACCTTTTCCATTGTGGCTATATAAATCTTATTTTATTTAATAAAGTCTAAATAAATTTTTTTTTCTTCTTATTTAATTTATTAAATTTATGTTATATTAATTTATCGTTGATTTACATTAAATTATAATTCTAAAGAAGTAATCTGAAATGAAAAAAGAAAAACAGAATAGTATTAGTAATGTAAATTACTAAATAGCTCTAAAAAGTCAACTTCTTGGGATTAAAATACGAATCGCTCTTTATATTTGTTAAAAGGAACGGAATTTTAAATAAAAGAAATAAAGGTACAATGGTGCTGAACTTCCACAACGACCGACAAATCGAAACTCGAAATAGAAAAGTGAGAAAAAAAGAGAAATGTGGTTTCCTTTTGTATTAAATTTGAGATTTTCAGTTCTTCAAAAACAATTGAAAATTTACTGTTAAAGAATTCCTTTCTATTCTGAATTAAAGAAAGAAAGTAAATGTATAATTTTAGTTATTTTTTCTACTTTAGGTGAAAAATAAATGTAACGAATACAAATAGTAGTTAATAGTAGGTACATTTCTTTATGTAAATCTTTTAGAATTTTGGTAACACAAATCAATCTGGCGTTAGAAATTTCAAATGCACGGCAGATAAATACGGTCTAAATTTTTCATTTTGCAACGAAACAACAATAACCGGTATGAAAATAATTGAAAGTTAGAATTTATAACAGAACCTACAATTTTTCTTATTTGAAAATTGGAAACTCTTGCAAGGACATTGTTGAGTACTTGTTCCCTGTGTTTGTTTACTTATTAAAAAAAAAATCTTTCTTCCAGTCATCAGCCTGATGAGTTATTTTTACTTTTTTTTTGATCTATCAAAATAAAAATTACAAAAAAATTGCACAATTATTTAATAAACCTATTCAAAATTAGAAAAAAAATACTCAATTCTGTGTTAAGCTGTAAAACTTTCTTTATACGAGCAATAAAAAATACTTAATATATATCAGTTTTTTAAAATATTATTAAAGTAAAAATTTTTAAACAATCTTTAAAATAATTGTACCATTTTAGAAGATTATTATACATGTAGTAGTTATTTAAAAAACGGTTTTTACTTTCTTGTACGAAGTAAAGGAAGTATTGTGATGGCGAAAAAATTTGGTTTTCAGATTTCAATGGAAATATCCATTTTGATCATGTTTCGGTGAGACTTGTGTACGTATGTATGTATGTATCTCACATACCTCAAAACGATTAGCCGTAGGATGTTGAAATTTTGGATTTAGGACTGTTGTAATATTTAGTTGTGCACCTTCCTTTTTGGTTGCAATCGACTGAACCAAAAGTGTCCGAAAAAGCCCAAATCCAAAACAATTTGGATTTCGGACCTTTCTTAACGGCACTCAATAATTTTTCTTAGCAAGTCCTCGTTGTGAGATTTTCAACGATATATCATAAGTGGTTACTTATTTTCATTGATTCCACACTTATAGAAAAATTAAATTTTAATTAATGTTATATTTGGATTTTAGAAGGGGAAGGCACATCTGTTCGAATCAGACATCATCTCCTGTTTTTGCTTAGATTTCCCTAAGAAAGCTAGTAATGGGTACAATGTTTCGACTTCCGGAAAATTTCGACATATGTTTGCGTTTCACATGCCCCAGACCTCAAAACCATCGTCATTTCAAAAGATTATATATACATACATTTCACTTTCTTTTGGACACAATAACTGTCGTAGTTTTGCGCCAATGACTTTCTAATTGATACATAAAATGTACCGACCAAAAATCTCGGTCGAGTTTGTTAATGGGCAAAATCGGACCACGGGGGTGGAAATGGAGAGGCTTTTCGAAAAAAAATCAACTTTCTTATTAAGTAAAATATTGAATTCGTTTAAAGTTCCTACTATTCTTTGGACAAGAGCCAAATTTTATCTATGTAAATTTTTTTATATCACAATCCATTCGCCCAAAGGGTGGAAAAAATGGAATTATGGAGACAAGAATATCATTCCTGCACAGTATCGATCGATTTAAAGTGGTGGATAGTCCTCTAAACATTACCTAAAACTTTTGTCTGAAACAATTTTAGATATGACCAACCCTTAAGACAAGGGATAACCAAATTTTTGCTGGAATTGTAAGAAGATGGTGCTTGTCATATGCTAATATGTAAAACTTTTTTCACACTCAACCATTGTGGTATTGAGTAAATTTGATGTTTTTCTTAACGTTAAGGTGCAAATCTTTTTTATCCCATACTATTTTTCTGTTTTGCCTCCAGGAGTCACCGTCAGGTATTACTTCAGAGGATGAATGAGGATGATATGTATGAGCGTAAGTGAAGTATAGTTTTATACAGTCCTAAGTCGACCATTTCTGAGATGTGTGGTTAATTGAAACTCAACTACGAAAGAACATCGGTATCCACGATCTAGTATTCAAATCCGTATAAATGTAACTGCCTTTTCTAGGATTTGAAAGTTTGAACTCTCGACTTCGAAATAAACTTATTTGCAAAAACGCGTTCACCACTAGACCAACCCGGTGGATTTTATCCCTACTTAGCACCGATGAAATCTACCTCCGCCTTCCGGCGTGCCAGAAGGTAACTTTTTTTTAAATTTAATTATATTGATTTATTAAGAATGATTAACCTCTGATTGTAAAAAAAATTACGATAAATAATAATTCAATATTAATAATAAAAAAAAGAAAAAATCACAAGATATTAATGAAATTAATTTCATTGAAATTCATTAATGAAAAGTACTACATTTCATGTACTTTTCATTAAAAAAAAAAGATATATTTATATGTTATTTAATAAGCATAAAGAGAATCAGATTTTTAAATACCACATCAGATTCCCACATCAGATTTTTAAATACCATTATTTTGTAGGGGTTAGAAACGATTTTTATTTTGAATATACTTCATTTAGAAAATTATTTTAAAAAGATATCAGTTTATTCGACTGAAAGATTAAAAAGATATGAAAGTATATAATAGTACTTCTTGTTTTATAAGTAAAAGTGTTTTATCCTAATAAATTGAAAAGATTCAAAACTATTTCCTCCGTGATAATGGTTTATATGCAAATCAAATTGTACATAAATTGGAATAGAAATCTTGCTTCTAATTCCCTATAAAGATAGGAATCATTTCCACCCCGATAACCAATCGTTTAAAAAAATGGTGAAAAGGATAAAGTTGTTTCGTTAGCAGAAAAAAAAAATGGTAATCGTCTTTTTAAGGTTGGGGTGATTTTGGATTTTTTTTAATAAAATTTAAATTACATTTTAATTTTCAATTATCCATTAGATGATATTTTTGACGAGTTTGAAAAATAAAAAGTAAATCTGTTTATGAAGTTCAGCCGTCTTCGAAATACGAGATATGAAGTTCAATGTCAATTACCCCTAAACTACGTTTTTTTACATAATATTATCAATAGCCTAAATACCGAGTCACCGAACAAATTACTACTCTTATAAGTCTACTCATTCCACAGATTTTAAGCAAAATAGACAACACGTATACCTCACATTCATGCACACAAATTGGTAATATTTGCAATTTTGAATTCGAGGAACCTTAAATTGTCTAGAAATGCTAAAGAGTAGTTTACCCATTATATATTATTTCCCCTATTGTAGAATTCATCATTACAGTAGCCAGAAAAGTAAAAGAAAAATATTTTTTCTTACTTAAGATACAAGTTATAGTTTTTTATCTAATGTAGAACGCTGATCTGTTAGACAGACAAAACATAATCAATCCCCTAGCGATCCAGGTATACGGAAGTTAAATACAAATTACAGTTTTGTATTGTATTTTAACGTTTTATATTGTTAAGGTTTTATATTGACAATCAAAGTTATTCAGACACATTACGTTAACTCTATTACGTTAGTTATAAAAAATAATACTTCTTTTAAACTTTTTAAAGTTTATTTATTAATCTCAATTATACCAAACGTATACATTATATTTGTAAGATACAATTTCATTAACGTAATTTTTAATCGTTAATTTGTGACAAATATTTTTTAATATTGTTATCAATCATTGAATAATGTTCATGTAATTTTTTTTAACCTCCGGGATCACCGTTACGTATTAACTTCAGGGAATGAGATGAATGACAATTTTTTTAGTGTGTGAAAATGCCATGCCTGATCGGGATTCGAACCCGGGGCCTCCGGATGAAGGGCCGAGATGATACCACAAGTTCCGGTGGTGGTGTAGTGGTCACAATAGTTGTCTTACAAACGTTCTCGTATTGCAATGTAAGTTATGCACTGTATAATAAAATGGGAGGTTACTAGATGTACCATAAAAATTCCCTTAAAATAGGTGCTGCATTTATACCTGCTTAGGATTTCATTCTGAAGAATGCTACTGTTATTTCCATACAATAAAAACACAATAAATTTTTATTGTATCATATTAGTAATGTATGAATGCATTAATGCACTGCTTCAATTCTTAATATTTTATAGAATATATTAAATAATTACCCTTCCGTTAGACCCGGTAAGGTAAACAGGCGTTATATAATAATGCTACGGACTCCGACGACCACTCTTCGGTGTTCAGGCTGAACAAAAAACTACGAGAAGGAAAGAAGCTCCGCCACACGGTTGTGGGCGACGAGGCCTTATGGCATATTCGGAGGCGGACAGACCGGAGGTTTTCGACACACTGGAGAATGGGAACCAATTTACACCAAATCTCCCTCCTGCCCAGATCGACGACCACAGAACCGAGGTGGAGTCAATCGTAGACTATTAAGAACAGGTTGAGGACGCCCCACTAGAAATAGACCAAGTCACTGAGGCGGAAGTTTTCGCAGCAATCAAAGCCACAAGCCCCGACAAGGCTCCGACTGTCGACGGGATCGGTGCCCGTGCATTCCGAAATATTACAACCGCTCTAATAGCTACCATAACGACAATATTCACCTCAGTTTTGTACGCTGGATAGTTTCCAAATTTTTGGAAAATTGCAAAGGTGTTTATGCCTACCCAAACCTGGGAAAAGTCTTCTCTTTCTCCAGAATTACAGGCCGATTTCCTTATTACCAGTGTTGTCAAAGCTATTCGAAAGGATTTTCCTGGAGAGACTTAGGTGATATTTGGGAAAAGCAGTACGGCCTGAGCAATTTGGGTTCAGGGAGGGCCACTCGAAGACCCTCCGACTGGTCAAAATAATCGACAGTCTTATGGGAGGCCTAAATAGAAAAGCGGTAACTGCAACCATTTTTCTAGATGTGGATAAAGCCTTTGACAAAATTTGGCAAAGCTATACTGGCTTGCTGTATAAACTCGCACATACGACGATTCCCTGACGCTATGTCAGATTGATACGGTCTTATTAACTAGACCGGAAATTTGTTGTACGCATAGGAAGACAATCTCCTCTACCAGAGACGTAGCCGCTACTGCGGCTATGTCTGCAAGGAGTCCAAAGAGTCCAAGGAGTCCGCCAAGGAGCAGTGCTTTCGCCGTTCTTGTACACGGCCTACGTCAACGATATGCCGCTGTCGGAAGGAGTCAAAACAGCTCTATACGTAGACGACACGGCACATTATTATGAATCCGGAAGTGTAGATTACGCGATCGAGAAACTCCAATGGCAATTAGATCTAGTAGAGACGTGGCTCGATATGTGGAGAATCAAGGTCAACGGTGAAAAATCGGTGACCGTGATGTTCACATACAAGAAACGTGCTCCAGCCAGGCAGCTGGAAATTTGAGGAGAGAAAATCGTCTTTAGGAAAACAGTCAAGTACCTGGAAGTAGTCCTGGATTAACGGCTTACCTAAGGAGAACAAGTTACATATGTGACCCAAAGGGCAAAAGCCGTCAGAGCCTCACTATGCTCAGTACTGAACAGTGCCAGCTCACATTCACTGGCGACCAAACTGCTCATTTTTTGGCTATACGTCCTACCGATTCCAACATATGCTTACCTGGCATGGGAAGCTTTGTCGAACTCCACGCTTGAAAATAAATTAGAAGCCTTCCAAAACATATTGTTGCAGACGATATTTGAAGCTCCATGGTTCATCAGAAATGCCACTTTTCGCCATGATGCGGGTCTACAAACTGTATCCGTGGTGAGAGTGGCGCAAGCGCGCAACTGTTCGAGAGGGCGGCCGTGTTTAAACACGGCCATCTTCGGGACATCTGCCGAGAGAACCCTACTCCACAGGATGTAAGAAAACGGCCTTATGCCGTATTAGACGAACTACTGTGAAGAGGCGGTACGGGGGTCGAAAAATGACAAACCAGGCTTAGGAGCCTCTATATCGCGTAACTTATAAATGGAAACCGAGCGAAAATTCCGGCCGCGAAATTGACCGTTTTCACAATTACATTTTTTGAAAACTATAAAAACCTATACCACAGCCCACACCGTCCAAAAAAGAGACTACAACTTAATTCAGTTAGCACATGCGACTCCCTCCGGAGAAGGGGGCGCATTGTTCCCTCCAAATAACAAGGGTCCTGGTAGGCGTATTCCTGCCATCTCATGAGGTGCTAGTACCGAAAGGACTTCAGCGGACGGACTGAAGGGGAATCACGCCGGGAGTACGAGGCTCAAAAGCTTAGTCTCCCACAATCAGACCCAGTAAATAAATTTCATGCTGGCCCATACGGATAGGAACGCAAATTACCAAAACTATCCATAAATAAAACTTAAAATTTATAACCGCCACTAAATAACCATGAAACCCGTCCGATTGTAGAAAGATACAGCAGCAAGGGACATTGTCCAGGCTCGTGATCTGTAGGGAGAAATATTGAAATTCCCGCCATTCTTGCGTTTCATCCCGTTCCTTGCTAAGGACTACGCTATTAGCAATTCAGCTGATTTATATGTTGAATCATGGAAATCACTGTATTAAATCGCAATGATATTTCTGTTTTTGCATCAACTTATTTTACTACAATATAAAATTCATTTAAACATGACATTTTTACTTAAGAATATATAAAATTTGAGTAAAATATTTTTTAGAAGTTTACGTTACATGGATACCAGTTTGAGTAAAGATCTCAAGTCTTATTTTAAAACAGAATCAGAAAATTGTATACGTTCAATTTTATTTTGTAATTTTTAAGGTAAAAAAATGGTTATTTGACCACTACATTTTCTATCAACTAACTTCACTTCACTATATATTTTCTTATTTTAATAGTAATGAACATTAATTTTATTTTAGATGTTATTACTAATTTTTGGACATTTACTATTTTGTTTTACTTCATTTTTCTGCAGGATATCATAATTTGGCGACCAAAATAATTAATATAATTTCTAACAAAACTGGTTTAAGTATAAGTAACAAATTAACATTTTTATTAATTTTTTAAATAATTTCCATATATTTATATTTTTGCTAGATATTTTCTAATATATTTATAAGAATTTATGGCAATTTTTTAAATACGTGTCATGTTAATCTTGAATGTTCATGACTTATCGGCTCAAAAAATAACAATTTAAGTTACAGCTTAAATAGTGGTCGTATAACAAAGAAGATAAAAAATAATTTATGTTCTTAATTCAGCTATTGAAAATTCATTTCTATATTATCTTAATCGGATTGAAATTTCTAAGATGTTTTTATAAATTTATCCTTTTTAAATATAATCGGCAAAATTTTATTTTATTTCGGATAAGAAAGAAATAATTAAGAAAAATTGGATATCTATAATAAATACCTGCATTTGGTGGAAATTTAAAACCAGTTATGTTTTCACAATTTACTGCTGAATTTTTTTTGTAAAATTACCTTTTTTAGTGACACTGAGAATTAAATTTAAGAAAAAAATATACAAATAAAAACAGGTGTAGCGAAATGTGGAAGTCTGCAGTTACGCTTACAGTAACTAATAATTTTTTTTTTTGTCAATATTGTCAATGTGCTTTCAGTTCGAACCATTTATAAATCATCGTTTTAAATGTATTATGACAGGTAAAAAAATGACAAACGACATAGGAAAATTTAAAAATATAACTTTACAATTCCTTTTGTTAAATTCAAACATCTGATTTGGACATCTCATGACTTCCTTGTACGCTTATTAAATTACATATACACATTCTTTTTAAATGAAAAGTACATAAAATTTTATTTCATTAATAACTTCTGATATTTCTTTTTTTTTATAACTGAATTATTATTTATCGCAATTTTTTTTTATAATCAAAGGTTAATTTATTAATAAATTAGTACATTTAAATTTAAAAAAAGGAGTTAAAAAAAGGAGATGAAGTCTGATTCGAACCGATGTGCTGAGATCCAAATATTTCATTAATTAAAATTTCATTTGGCTATAACTTTGAAACCAATGAAAATAAGTACCACTTATAAAACTCTTTGAAAAGCACTCAATGAGGGCTTTTTTGACACACTTTTGGTGCAGTTGAGTGCAATCAAAACAGGAAGTGCACAACTAGATGTTACAACAGTCCTAAATCCAAAATTTCAACATCCAACGGTTAATCGTTTTTGAGTTATGTGAGATACGTCCATAGATATATACATACATAAGTACGTATAGATGTCACGCCAAAACTAGTAAAAATGGATTCAGGATGATCAAAATGAATATTTCTGTTAAAATGTAAAAACCTAAATTTTTCGCGATTGCAATCAATACTTTCTTTAGTTTGTACAAGTAAATAAAACGATAATATTTATTTATTTATATATCATTTATATTTAATTCAATATTACTGCTTCTGTTTGACAAAAATAGTTTATTTAATTCTATTTTGTAAATAGGAAATTTGTTTTTTTTTTAGCACAAAATACCACTGAAACGAGTGTAAAAATTAGTCTTGTTTATTTTTTCTACTAAAAAGTTTATTCCTTTGTAAAAAATTAAATTTTTGATTCACTGAATTATATTATTTTATTTCTCTTTTCACTATTTTTTTTTTGTGACGCGTTTTTTTAGAGAGGAATGGATGATTAGTCATACAACACGGTTTTTATAACTATGTAACTTCATAAGTTTATTTAGTTTAATAGTTTATTTATAATCTCGTAGTTTTAAAATTTATTCTTTCAGGATATAATAGATTAATAATTTATATTTAAAAGAAAAATGATAAAAGGAATATTAGAAGATTTTGTAAAAATACTTTTCTAAAAACTTTTACTGACTGGAAGAATGAAATTTTTGGTTTGTATTTTTTATTTAAATATACAGATTGATTTGTTTGTATTTTGAGTTCTTCAAAACTTTATTATAGTCTACATATATATTAAAATAAAAAAAAAATAAAAAAGAGAAATATCATATTTGAAATAATTTCTTGATGAAAAATTTCATAGATGCTTTGAGTAATGAATCTTCTCCCACTGTCAGGTCTGATATTATTTTCAAAACTTTAAATAGTGTTCAGTCACTTAGTTATAAATAAGAACTGATAAAGTCAGTTTTACAACATCATAACTGTATTGTAATTTTTCATTCATGTTACTACAATTAATTATTAAATTAAATGAACTTAACTTATTAAAATAAAAAAAAATAACTGGCAAAACGGTTGCAAATTTTCTGGCTATATTTAACCCCCACTTTTTCAACCAGTATTTTCAAAATTATTATTGCGTTCGAAGAAAATTTTTATTTAGGAAATGTATATTATTTAGATTTATTTACTGAACAGTCAAATTTTTTATTTTTATTTCCTATAATGGAAAGTAGTTAGGGAAGCTTTTCGTATTTTATTTACGAGTAACTTAAATGTCTCAGTAATTTTCACTAGATTCCCCCAGGGTAGAGATAACAGTCATGGGTTTCAAAGAGTCAACGTTACGAAAATGGGTTAAAGGGTTATTAATCAAGCCGATTTTCGTAAAAATGTAATACCAATATCCTATATACACATATTGACATATCAAAATTCATGATTAGGCATTCACTCGCTCCAGATGTATAAATCAAAATAAACGGAAATTTACACTGTCACATTAAAATTACACCCTAGTTTTCATTTTTTTATTTATTTATTTTTTTTCATTTTTGGACTCAGGGGAACTCGAAGTGTAAATAAAGCAAAGAAAAATGAGTATATAAAATTTTGACCCATTACAATAATTTCCGATCAATCACGGTAATATACAATATAAAATAAAAATAAAGATGTACAAACGAAGTATTTAATAGTTACTTGTACTGACGTTTGTTGTATTAAATCAGGAACCATATACCGTGCTCATATTAACTTAGAAAAATTCCTTTGATAATAACTTGAACAAAATTCAGTGAATGGGTTTTATCTTTTGAGATGATAAAACGGTGAATTTTTACTACAAAATAATAGTTATCTCTGCATAGACTATTTATTATTTAATATAAAGTAACATTCAAGTAAGTGCTGAAACATCAGTATTCCTTTATTCCTTTTAACATCTTTATTCCTTTTTTTTTTTTTTAATCAATAAAATGCATCAGAGCGAATTTTTTATTTATTATGTAATTATTTCAGATTAAATATTTAATAGCTTTTATAAAAAAAAGTTTTTAATAATGTAAAATTATTTAATTTAAAAAAATGTAATACAGCTAGTTTAGTAAAGAAAAGAAATTACCGGAGAATATATATCGTTAAGACCATGCGGTAGTGAAGATAATGAGGTCGAACAAGTTGGAGTTTATCTGTAGAACCCGTGGCAGGTATTCAATCAAGACGGATTCGTTGGAGTTGGAACTGCATACCAATCAGATAAACGAAGATGTAGTAGCGCAGCTTCCGTCACATTCTCGTCGTAGAAATACCATGTCATGGTTATACAGATATATTTAAATAAATTATTTAAGAATAATTCGCGTTGTCGTCTTACAAATTTGTAAAAAAATTTTCTTTTCCATATAATTTATGTAAGAATTTTTTAAATTTACTATAATTTGTATTTACTGTGTGTGGTATAATATATATTACTGAGTAATTCCAATTTTTTTCATCCTATTTCAAATAAGATTATTTCTGAAATTTTATTCGTACATATTGTCTCATCGTATACTAAATGAAGGGAAAATTTTAGTATTCGAAGTTTGTTTTAGCCAAATTACATATATGGAAGTTCGGTTTATAGGTTATATTTTATTACCAAAATATTGAGTTACTACTTTTTTAATCATAGAAGGAACTTTCAAGAAAAGAGCAGAATCAGGATTTTATTATTAATTAACTAAAATGCTTTATTTTTTTTTTCTTATTTTATTATTTAATATTAATATTTTTGGAAAACATTTTGTGTCTTTTTCTCCCTTAATAAAACTTTTTCGAATATCTAACTTTTAAACAGGTACATAAAAATTATTAATATTCGTATAAAAATCGATATAAAACGTCGAACTTTTTTTAAAAAGAAAGATAAAAAATGATAACTAGAACTGTATTTTTTATTATACCAGAAATTTAATAGACGAGTTTTAAATAATATAAAATTTAAAATTATGTTAGTTAAAGTGATGTGTATTAGTAGTGGTAAAAAAAACGACCAATTTCGTCTATGACTTTTCATTTTTCCCAGAAAATGACTATGTTGTAATAAAAGAAATAGAATTTAATAAAAAATGAAATATGAACAGAAAATCGAATTATAAGAATTTTAATATTTTATAGTTTTATAAATTAATTTAAAATCTGTTTAATGATTAGAAAATATTACTTTCTTTCCTTTTTTATCTACGTACCTGTTGCAATCTGTTCCACTTGTGAACTATAAGCAACCTCCCCTTCCACGGTTCAATGAGATGAGGAAGATATGTATAGCATGTAAATGAGGCGTACTCTAGTACAAACTCAGACCGACCGTTCCTGAGATGTACGGTTAATTGAACCCCAACCACCAAAGTACGCCGGTATCCACTATCTAGTATTCAAATCCGTATTAAAGCAACTAACTGTTACTAGGATTTGAACCTCAGAATCTTTGATTTCGAAAATCACTTAATAAAAAATTAGTTTGTGACGACGATTTAGCCACTAGACTATCCTGGTAAACCAAAATAGTACTTATAATTGTATCCTTTTATTTAATAAACAACTAATTAATAAACAAGAATTTGACATACGAAGTACTTAAAATATATCCATCGGTATTAATGAGACGAAACAAGGAACTTAAAAACTAAAATTAAATGCAACTTATTTGAGCCATGTCGATTCTCTTTTATGCCATATCTGCCTGAGCTGAGGCATTCGAGAGAAGCAGCTGAGTTGTTGACGAATGTCCCGCCCATCCATCTAAGGTCTGCCAGCTAACTGGGATCCACAGGGGCATGACCAAGTCAGAGGCAAAACTGTTACTTATGAATGAACGGTAGGCCGAATGGGATGTTACAGCCAAGATAGCATGAACGAAGCGGTTTTTCCCTAGTTTGGAGCCATGGCTAGGCAGAAATTATGGCGAGGTTGGTTTTCACCTCTCGCATTTCATGCGGGGAATGGAGAGTTTGGAAGTTATCTCTATGGGTATGGAACCAGGAGCTCCCCGTTATGCGTATACTGCGGAGAGGAAGATACTTCATGTCATACCTTTTTCTGCTGCCCAAGGTGGATAAAGTTCAAAGGTGACTCAGGGCTGGGCCGGATATGTCCTGAAAACATGGTGACCCTTATGCTTGCTGGACCTGGTGAATGGAACTTCGTAGAAAGATATGTCGTAAGGTTAATCAAGGATAAGGAAACAGAGCATCGCGAATGGAGCGCAGACTAGACGGCAACGGAAAACAGGCTTTGTAGATGATGGCTGGAGAGTGGAGTGCGCCGCTTCGCTTGTAGTGTGATGGTGTGCTTCGCTTCGATGGCTGAACGATGGAAAAATCCCTCTCCTAAGGTAATGAATGAGACCGAAGGGAAAAGGGGTGACGGGCAGCCCCGTGCGGAGTCGTCGTTCGTTTGTGCTTACGAAGATGGGCGGCGATGATGGTGCTAGGGGACTCCGGCTCCCTGGAGCTTGAAGGCATCCCTGGGGGCTGAGTAGTACTTGGTTGCTGGGTCGGCCCCGGCGGGATGGGTGTTGGTAAGATGGTTAGGTTTATTCGGTAGGGCGCAGGTATATATTCGCTCTTTAATAACATCTAGCAGAACCTGTTGCGAGTCTGACACTGCCCCTTTTGAGGCGTACGTAAATGGTATTTTTTTAATTTCTTAATTAAAAGTACGAAATGTGAAATAATTTTTTAAATTTATCAGTTTTTAATTTATCAGAAATAAATATCCAATCATGTATTGTGTTTTGTGAGAACAATATTTTACTATCTTTAGATACTTAACAACGTTCTTACCGGTTGGAAAAGATTCGGTTTTAAATTCACATCTTTGTGTATGCTCAAACCTTCATGAAATAGACAGATTTTGATGGTCATTTTTATAATGTCGAAGTACTTTCTTTGTAAATATTTCTCATATTAAAAAAGTTTAAATCAAAATTTAAGTCTTCACAAATGATTCGAAGATAGATATTATCAATTTTTTCTCATTTTTAACAACATTGTCTAGTATTCGCTTTTTAAACCGAGTTTAGTATTCGTAGTTCTTTGCCTAGCATTCGGGTTTTTGTCATTAATATTCGTAATGATATTGTTTAGATAACCTGATGACTTTCCGATATTTCCGGCAAAACTGTAAGGATAATTCATATGCCTGCATTTCAGAGACCCTTATTTATTCTTGATAAAAATGTCGTTTTTTGTATTTATTTCTAACGAGGCTCCTGGTTAGTTACATTTGCGTATCTTAGAAATGTTTTTTTTTGTTATATACGGACAGATTTTTTTTAAAACAAATCCTTATTTCAAAAAAATTAAAATTCGTGAAACAAAAGTAATATTTCAGCAATAAAACTTCCAATTTCCACTGGATTTCGATTTTTCGAAGATAAAATAAGGTTAGCTAGTTTTTAATAGTTATAGTTTCTTATGCTCTAAAACTATAATTTATTAAATTTTAGTATGGTATTCCTCTCGACTTAAGTCGATTCTATTGATTTTTTTGTGTTTTCTTTCTTATTTACAAAATTTAATATTCTTTAATTGTGATTTAAAACATTAATTGCGCAGTAAAAGTTATCAGACATATTTAATATTATCCAAAATTAAACCATTATCTTTGTATCTTTTCTGTCCTTGAAACGTATAGCACCCTCAAGGGAGCCGTATCCTAGCATTCACTTGGGAAATCATTAATCTGGCAGGCCAATTACACTAAATGTATTTTTTTTCTAAAAAACAGGCCTGCTGTTATTAATAGAAAAAAAATGCTACTTATTCAAGTTTGTGGGTTGTAATAAATTATGAATCATTTAATAATTTTTAGCCATTAATAAAATATATTTCAATCATACCTGTCTATTTTTCTGTAAATATTAGCCCACCCAACCGTTGAATTAGATTGTTTTAATTTTAATTTTTTTACTTTAGAATAATAGATGGAATTAGTAATTAGAAGCATTTGTTTCATGTTATGAACTATGTTTTTTTTTTAGTTATTTTGAATTTTCAAGAACTATAAAAATAAAAATGTATGTGGAAATTGAAAAAAAATTCTATTTTATTAAAAAAACATTCAGTTAATAAAAAAAATTATTTCATTTATTCACGTGATAATATCGCAACGAGAATAACTGCATCTGGTGCTTGCATGTTAAGTTTTTATTTTTCACGCTTTTTCTCAACTTTCAGTTTAAGCTCCAATTTTCCCAGCATATTTGTTTATCTCTCTCTATTTTTTTCTTTATCTTTGTCCTGAATCCGTTGTATACTGCTTTGAACAAAGTAAAGTTAAGATATGTACGTGCATAAATAAGTAAAGTATAAATATTCTTTATAGCAATGATCCTTCTACAAACAAAAATTCTACTTTTTCATACTACTGCTTCAGCTTACTTACCTTATCTTAAAAGTACTCGGTTACTTCAGCTTAGAGGTTTACTGATTATTCATATTAAAACCAAACGTTTTATTTAGTATCCTTATTAAAACTAAATACTTTCTAATTTTACATCTACAGGAAGTTTAGTAAACACTATTAAATATGTAGGTAGTCACCCAAATGCGGTAGTTTATAGCATAATTAGTTTCACTAGAAAACAAATAAATTGATTGTAAATAGTAGTTGTATCAGATGCGGTCATTTTTGACAATGAGTTGAAGTAAATCGTCGTCATTATTTAATATTATAATTTATTAACTCGTTTAATAAAAGAAAAAAGTTAAAGACTGTTTTTATTTTACTTGCAAATATTTTATTATATTAATCTCTATTTACAACAAGCATTTACATAATTTCACTGTTGAAAAGTTTCTTAAAAAAAGTTTCAATAATTTTTCTTTTAACAAAACACGAATTTACGGCATTTATTAAAATATTAATTTTTTTAAATAAGTCCTACTAATGTCAAATAATTGAGGTGCTGCATAGGAATCACGGCAGCATACAGGACCGTGTCGAAGGATGCGATAAAAGTACTTGCGGGAATCCTTCCGATAAATCTGGTAATCGAAATACGGATAAGATTATGAGCTTGGGGCCCTCTCTCCCGCAGACAGAAGAAGATGGACACGCACACTGACGAAGGAGATGGAGAACAAGTGGCAAGAACGGTGGGAGGCAGCACAAAAGGCAGATGGACACACCGCCTGGAGACAGATGTAAGGCGCTGGCGAGGGAGAGCTCGTGGCTCGCTGGATTACTGCCTTACCCGATTATGGCGGTTCATGGGGGATACAGAGCATAAGTACCCAGTAGCATGGGGGATACCTTCATAAGTACGGCCTCGACGACGAACAGAACTCCCCGGTGTGCGAGGAGGATGAAACGCCATACCACGTGTTCTTCCACTGTCCGAAATACGAAGGACTTAGGACAGAGCTACTTGATATACTAGGCAGGGAAGTGAAGTTCCAGTCTGAGGAGCTGATGGACGTAATGATAGAAAAGAAAGAAAACTGAAAGGCGATCACTACGCATGTGAAAATCATGATGAGAGCCCTCCAAGCACGGGAGGAGTCCCGAAACAATAGGCGGCCGTCGGAGGGCACGGTGCGGACAGGCTCGCGAGTGAGCGACTAAGGGGGTCCCCCGTGCATATGCGGGTCGCCTTGACGTGAAAAGACCGCGGAAATTCCGCTCCCGTATCTGATGGCGTCCGCAGGTAGTTAGTGTAAGGGGTATGTATGTGTAACTGGTTAGTTACGATGTAAGTTTGCTGTACTGATATTATGAGCTAATGTTTTTGATTTATATTTTTTTTATGACGTTTATATTGTTGTGAGACCTATTGTTTTCTTCAGTTTTTCTTCTCTTGTATTTATATATATATATATATATATATATATTGTGTGACTTTTTTCTTTGTACGTAGTTTTTTAATCTGTTTTCATGTATTGTGGTGTATCTTGTTTGCTGTTGTTTTCCTGTGACTGATGTGTTTTTGTTGATATTCCTATTATGATGTGATTGCACTATGACGTATACGTGTGTTAGTAGGCGTGTAACCCCCCTTCCAGAAGGAATACTTCGCTAGCGGTTCCAGGAAGGGTGGTAGCCAGGGGTGGCGGTTTAGTCGGTAGTGCGCAAGTTTACTGCTTAGGTGTCCGTAAATGGGATTCCCCGCCTTTTTAACACACAAAAAAAAGTCAAATAATTAATTTCACCTAGAAAGTTTATTAATCTGGAGTATTCTAGCTGTCAATATGAAATTTACAGCATAATAAATAAATATATTACGTATTATTACGAGTTGACATTTTTAAATAGTGGTATTATGATTTGAGTTTTGTGATAATATGGACGATGTATTGTAATATTCGTGCAAAAATTAACCGTCGCATTATTTAAGAGCATCAGTTCACAACAAAGTTCATCTTGTAAAGTATTATTATATTTTTTAAAAATGAATTATTTTATTTTAAATAAAATAAATTAAATTCTTTTTTAAACATCAGCTAAATCCTGCTGTTGTACAGATAACTTTGGTTTGTTCAAAAATTTTCTTATTCAACTTAACAACAAGAACATACCCGGGTTTTTATAATATTTAAAAGTAGCCGATCCTAACTTTCTTTGAAAATTAGTCAATGAAATAGAAAAGATTATAGCTGATAGAAAAACGTTCAGATATGGTGAAGAAAATAAAATGTGTAGCAGATAAAAATTTTCAGTTACTAGGCAGGAAATTAGAATTTTTTTCAGTAATTTTTTTACCGATGTGAATTAGAATGTCCGTGTGTTTATATTAACGTCTGTTTGAAACTCGGAATCATTTTGTTGATCTGAATGATTTTTAACGAGCGCTATTTATATTGGCTATTGCATGTATATAATAATAATTGACATATAATTTGTAAATTATAAGGCTTGTTTTTATTCTAATTTTATTTTATAAATTCACACAAACTAAATCAAAAGTTCATTATACAATTTAACCAGATTATCACGTTTGAAATTTCCTCAATTTTTGTCTCTACATGATTAGGTATGAACGGAAAAATCTGGTTTAAATAAACATTCAGGTTAATTTATTTTACAATTTATAGAAAATATTTTTTCTTTTTTACATCTTACTAGAAACCTTTAACAGTGGACCTTCTTCCTCTCTTAAGGAAATGTAGGTTTTTTTATTCGTTCATCAGGAAGTATTTAAAAAGAATTAACCAACCCATCCTCTTTTTGGTTATCACGCGTAACAAATATTTTAAACATAAATATTTACCAGAATAAAAGTAATGTTTTCAAAGTTCAAAGTCTTATTTATTTCTCAATAGTAAACCGATTCCACCCTTTCGCCAAACAATTTTTTTATAATTTCCTTAGTGAATTGGAATTTCTTAAAATATTTCAAGCAATGACACTGGAAAAAAAAACAGAATTTTTACTTTCTCAGGAAGTTTTTCATAACGGTAATTTCCTTCCTCTGTTTTACACTAAATATTTGTTTTTAATCGTTTAGAACAAAATTTTAAACATGTTTTTAGCGGGTTAGAATTTAAACAAATATGAAAAAATATCTTATAGAATTTTATTTTTTTAATGTGACTAAACGTTGGTACATTTCTAATTACAGAAAATAATCATTCTTAGAGGAATAAGCGGATAATTCACCTTGTTTACAACATAATTAAATTTACTCATTGGAAAAATTCTTTAGAGTAAAAAAATAAACTTCGTCGTGGAAGAGAACTGAACACAAAGACCACATATATAACAAATTAATATAATATAAATATTGATAATAAACAATTATCAATTTTTAAAATTTTAGATCATTTATAAACGTTTAAAAAATTCATGGAATTATTTTTTATAGTTTGATATGAAGACACATTTAAAAATGTTAAGTTTTATCAAAAATGTATCATATGCTTCTTTAACCTTTTAAATACTAATACATGTCACATACCAACTAAAATAAAACAAATAAAATCTCTGCTTTAAAATATTTTCAAACTTTTAGAATAGCTGAAACTTTAAAACCTTGTTTTTATTATCGTCGTTTTTTATTATTAGCTTCATGAATCCATGCAATATTTTCCGAACTAGTGAATGCCACCATTAATCATTTGCTTTTCTTCATTGTACTTTGTTCTCTTTGAAAATAAAATAAAATTTTCTTAGTTTTCCCAAAATATTTTATCAATTTTTAGATCTAGAATTGGCACAGTAGCAACTTTCTGATTCTTTCGTACTTCCGACTTGTTAAAATTAAATAAAAAAAAAACACTTTGTATTACTTTCTGATACCAAATTTTTA